>NW_027254824.1:950000-1560390 GCF_044704955.1 Pristiophorus japonicus | reverse complement strand
GAGTACAAATACAAAAACTCTAAAAAATAACGGCATAAGTTAGCAAGGCCATAAAAAAGCAAACCAAACACGCTGATTCATTTCTAGACATACAGCATTGAAATGTAGCGACATTATGCTAAACCTGTATTTAACCTTCATTAGATCACGCTTAGAGTACTACGTAGAGTTCTGGTCGCCATATTATAAAAAGGACATAGAAGCATTTCAGAGGATGCAGAGAAGATTTTCAAGGATGATACCAGAACAGCCAGCGTACACAAATCAGGAAAGGATGAACAGGCAGTGTCTCTTTTCTCTTGAAAAAGGAAGGTTGAGGCGTGACCTGATACAGACATTTAAAATTATGAAAGATTTTGATGGAGTGGATACCGTTAGAATGTATCAACTTGTGGGGAACAGAATAACTAGACGCTATCAATATAAGATAGTCACCATGAAATCAAAATAGGGAATTAAGAAGAAACTTATTTACCCAAAGAGTGGTGAGATTGTGGAACTCGGTACCACAGGGAGTGGTTGAAGAGAATAGTATGGAAGTATTTAAGGAGGGGATAGTCAGGCATATGAGAGAGAAGGAAATAGAGCATTAGGCTGTTGAGGAATGTTGAGCGGAGGCTCCAGTGGAGCATAAAAGACTGGCTGAGGGGAATGGCCTGTTTCAGTGCTGTATATCCGATATAATCCAATGCTTGACATGAGTGTACTTGACTCCATTCCGCAGAATGCTACCCGCCACCACCTCAATGAGACCCCAACACTGCGCGAGGTAGAAAACGCCATAAGAAAGCTAAAAAATAACAAGGCTACTGGGGCTGACGGAATCATTGCTGAGGCATTAAAGTATGGCGGTGAGGCACTGCTGGCGCGAATACATGACCTTCTTTCTCTCATCTGGAGGGAGGAAAACATGTCGGGAGATCTTAGTAATTCAGTGACCGTGAACATCTTTAATAGGGCAATAAGTCCGACTGCAGTAACTAAAGGGGAATCTCCTTGCTATCAGCCACTTGGAAAGTCGTCGCTAGCCTCCTCCTCAACTGACTTCTCCCTGTGACCGAGGAGCTCCTCACGGAGTTGCAGAGCGGATTTCGTCCCTTCCGGGGAAAAACGGACATGATTTTTTGCAGCACGACAGCTGCAGGAAAAATGCAGGTAACATGGCCTTCATCGACCTTACAAATGCCTTTCCCACTCTCAACCACGAGAGCCTAAAGAGCGTCCTCCTCAGTTTCGGACGCGACCAAACGTACGTCACCATCCTCCGCCTGCTCCACGCTGACATGCAGTCCGTGATCCTTACCAACGGATCCATCACAGACGCAATCCACTTCCGACCGGGGTCAAGCAATCTGCGTCAACGCTCCATGCCTCTTCTCATTCTTCCTCGCTGCCATGTTCCACTTACAATCCACAAGCTCCTCGCTGGAGTGGAACTAAACTACAGAACCAGGGGAAACCTGTTCATCCTTCGCCATCCCTCGGGAAAGTCCAAGACCATCCCAACCTCTGTCGTGAGCTACAGTACGCGGATGATGCCTGCGTCTGTGCTCACACAGAGGCTGAACTCCAGGACACAGTCGAGGTATTTACTGAGGCACACGAAAGCATGGCGCTTGCGCTAAACATCAGTAAGACAAAAGTCCTCCACCAAACTGTCCTCGCTGCACAGCACTGCCCCCAGTCATCAACATCCATGGTACGGCCCTGGACAACGTGGACCAATTCATTATTTCGGGCGCATCCTATCAACAATAGCTGGCATTGACGACAAGATACAACAACGTCTCCAGTGCGCCAGTGCAGCCTTCGGCCGCCTGTCTAAAAATGTGTTTGAAGACCAGAACTTCAATACTTTCACCAAGCTCATGGTCGACAGGCCGTAGTAATACCCGCCCTCCTGTACTGCTCAGAGATGTGGAAGATGTAAAGTAGACACCGCAAGTCGCTGGAGAAATTCCACCAACGATTTGTCCGAAGGATCCTACAAATCCCCTGGGAGGACAGACGCACCAAATTTAATATCCTCGTCCAGGCCAACATACTCGGCATTGTAGCACTGACTACACATGATCAGCTCCGTTTGGCAGGTCACATAGTTCACATGCCAGACACGAGACATCCAAAGTAAGCGCTCTACTCGCAACTCGTCCACGGCCAACGAGCCAAAGGTGGGCAGTGGAAACATTACAAGGACACATTCAAAGCGTCCCTGATAAAGAGTGACATTCCCACTGACACTTGAGAGTCACTGGCCTATGACCGCCCTAAGAAGAGGAAGTGCATCCGGGAGGGCACTGAGCTGCTCGAGTCTCATCCCCGAGAGCATGCAGACATCAAGCGCAGGCAGCGGAAAGAGCGTGCAACAAACCAGGCTCGACGCCCACCCATTACTTCAAACACTGTCTGTCCCACTTGTGACAGAGACTGTGGTTCTCGTATTAGACTGCACAGCCACCTACCAACTCATGCGAAGAGTGGAAGCAAGTCTTCCTCGATTCCGAGGTACTGTCTAAAATGATGATGATGATGATGTGAGGAGATTGCACAGGAAGAAGCCTTTCAATACCTTGAACCTTTTACGCAGGAGCAAGTTATTCATCCCCTCATACATGTTAAATAGTAACAGGTGGCCACCATTCAAATTTTCAAGCCTTTTTAATAAGAACAGGAGGTGGGTCATTCGGCACTTTCCAGACAGTTTTAAATTTATAGGAAAAGGCAATTCTGCCCCTCGAATCGGTTGCATAGGAACATGAGGTTGTCATTAAGCCCATCGATGCTCATGCACTAGAAAAAGAGGAGGACATTCAATCTTCCGAGCCGGTTACATAGGAACAGGAGAAGAATATTCAACCCACAGAGGCTGGTTAATCAGGAACAGGAGGAGTTCAATCACTCCCTCAAGCTTGTTAGACAAGACAGCAGGAGGGCATTCAGCCACTCGAGCTTGTTACACAAGAATAGGAGGAGGCCATTCAGCCACTTGAGCCTGTTACGCTGGAACGGGTAGAGGCGATTCAGTACTTAGAGCCTGTGGCAATGGAAAAAGAGGACGTCATTCAGCCCCCATAAATTGTTACACAGAAGCACTCTATTCGGCCCCTCAAAACACTTACATTGGAAGAGAGGGGATGATTAAACGCTGTTCAACCTATTAGACATCAACAGGATACATAGAAACAAACAAACCTAGAAAATGGATGCAGGAGAAGGCCATTCGGCCCTTTGAGCCTGCACCACCATTCATATGATGATGGCTAATCATGCAAAATCAGTACACAATTCCTGCTTTCTCTCCATACCACTTGATCCCGTTAGCAGTAAGTGGCACATCTTACTCCCTTTTGAATACATCTAACGAACTGGTAACAACAACTTTCTGTGATAGAGAATTCCACAGGTTCACAATTCTGTGAGTGAAGAAGTTTCACCTCATCTCAGTCCTAAATGTCTTCTCCCTTATCCTTAGATTCTGATCCCTAGTTCTGGATTTCCACATCGGGAACATTCTTACTGCATGTAACCTGTCCAATCCCGTTAGAACTGTATCTGTTTCTATGCAATCCCCTTTATTCTTCTAAATTCCAGTTAATATAAGCCAGTCGATCCAGGAGGAGGCGATTCAAGTCCTCGACCCTTGTACTTAGGAAGCGGAGCAGGTCATTCAGCCACTCAAGCCTGTTACATAAGGGCTGAAGGAGGCTATTCATCCCCTTGACCCATTTGCATGGGTAAAGGATGAAGTTAAGAGTACGGTTGCACAGTGGTAATGTTACTGGTTTAGTAATTCAGAGGCATGTGTACACATTCAACCATGGCAGCTGTGGAATTGAAATTGAATTAATTAAATACATCTGGAATTAAAATGACGTTATTCTGTCCTTCCTCGTCAACTCTATCAGCCTAATGTTCTATTCCCTTCTCCCTCATATACGTATCTCAATTTTCCTCGCCGCCATGCTCCACCTCACAATCAACAAGCTCCCCATTTAAACTCAGGACGAGTCGGAAGCTGTTTAAACAACGCCGCCTCCAGGGCAGGTACAAGATCACCCCTACCTCTGTCATTGAGCTGCACTGTGCGGATGCCGCCTGCGTCTGTGCACATTCAGTGGCTGAACTCCAGGGTATAATCATTGTATTCCCTGAGGCATATGAAAGCATGGGCCTTACGCTGAACATCCGTAAGACAAAATTCCTTCACCAGCCTGCCATCGCCGCACAGCACTGCCCTCCAATCATCAAGACCCAAGGCACGGCCCTGGTTAACGTGGACCATTTCACATATCTCGGCAGCCTCTTATAAATAAAGGCATATGTGAATGCAGAGATTCAGCATCGCCTCCAGTGCGCCAGAACAGCCTTCGACCGCCTGCGGAAAGAAGTGTTTTAAGATCAGATCTTAACAAATCTACTACCAAACTCATGGTTCATAGGGCTGTAGAAATACCCGCCCTCCTGTATGGGTCTGAGGCATGCACGATGTACAGAAGGCACCTCAAGTTGCTGGAGATATATCACCAACGATGTCTCCGCTAGATCGTGAAAATCTCCGGGGAGGACAGGCACACCAACATCAGTGCCCTCGACCAGGCTGAAATCCCCAGTATTGAAGCACTGCCCACACTCGATCAGCTTCGCTGTGCAGGCCACATAGTACGCATGCCAGATACGAGACTGCAGAAGCAAATGCTTGCGGCGGAGCTCCTTCATGGTAACCGAGCCAAAGGAGGACAGCATAAACGTTATAAAGACATCCTCAAAGCCTCCCTTGTAAACTGCGACATCACCACTTACAACTGGGAGACCCTGGCCGCAGATCGCCCGAGGTGGAGAAAGTCCATCCGGGAGGGCGTTGAGCTCTTTGAGGCTTGATGCAAGCCGCATGAAGAGCCCAGGCGCACACAGCAGAAGGAGCGCGCGCCAATCCAGCCCAACCGACCCCTTCCCCCGTCGAATGTCTGTCCCACCTGTGACAGAGTCTGTGGATCTCGTATCGGACTATTCAGCCATGAAAGAACTCACTTTGGGAGTGGAAGCAACTCCTCCTCAATTCCGAGGGGCTGCCTATGATGATGGGGGAATTTTAGGATTGAGCAAAGTAGACCAATATGTGTTTAAATATGTCTGTGCTGTCAGTCCCGGATCATTCTGTGTCTCTTTAAATGGATATGCTGTCAGTTCAGTTAATACTTTGGCAGTATAAAAGGGATGTGCTGTCTGTCCAGGATCATTCTGTGCGTGTGTCTGCTTAATATTAGTGTGATTACAGCTGTGAAGACCGAATTTCTAATGTGATATATTTGAAAGCGAAATGGGTTTCCTTGCGTAGGAATGAACCCAGTTGACAGCGCGTCTGTTGAATAATTCAAAATGTATTTATATTTGAGTAAAACCCTTTCTCTAATCATAGCTGAAGCCCTGAAAAAGCTTCAAATTCTCTCCACAGTAAAGTGACCAGATTTGGACACATTGCCGAATGGATAAGGCATCCGCGTTCAGTTTTAATCGTGATGTTGTCAGAAGATTGCAGGTGCGGGTTGTGCTCCGGTTGTTTAACTCACCTGGCAAAACTTATTCTTCTGTATTCCGAATCTCCCCAAAAAGCGACCAATTCTGACAGTTACTCAACTGAAATTATGGAAACGCCTGCTTACTGAGACTGATTCTGGGTTTTACACATTGTCGATCTGGGGGCACCCGCAAGGCATGCGACGAACATAAGAAAATAAGCATTAGTAGAAAGGGTCGGTCATTCTGTCCTTCGAGCCTGCTGCGCAATGAAATCATCTCCAATTCTTCTGAAACACTGTAGAATATAGGCCTAGTCTACTCAACCTCTCCTCATGGAACATAACTTTGCTGTTTCGAGTCTGTTGAGGTCGGTTTGCCCAGTGGCTTCCAACGTGGAAAGGAACTGTTTTTACCCGACCATTTCTAACAGTCTCTGACCTTACATAACGGACTTAGCGAAAATAATTTTGCTCACAGAAGCTGACTGTCAGTTTTTCACATTGTTATCGGGGTGCACGGGCAGGTCTTGTGGTTAAGAGAACACGTTTTCTCTTTGAATGTCATTTCTTAAAAAATCTTTGTCAGTTCACTCCAGACGAATGATCTGAAGGAAGAAGTGAGGAAAAGTTTCATCTCCGATCCGGATCTCTGTTCCACCTTCATTCAAGAAATGAAGACTTCCAATAGTCAGTGTTCATTTTAACAAGACGTGAACAATGCTGGAACAGAGACCAGTGGTTTTAAGGAGATTTGGATTCAATGCCTATTGTATGTAAGTTTCAGTCAAATTCTGAGATGATTCATCAGCATCAAAAGTTTACCACAATAAATGAGCACAACGGTTTAGGCGCCAATCGCCTTAACGTCCCGTCTACTGTCTAAGAAAACTCTGCCATTCAACCTGGTGCTGTTAGCCTTCGTTCAATCAAAAATATATAGATTAAGAAACAATTATTTATTAATTTAAATCATACCAATTTAAACTTTTTGCAATAAAATTGTAAATATAGTTATTTTCTTATTATGATAAATATATACATGTTTTAAATTGTCTTCTTGTCTGGGTTGGTTTTACTTCCCTGTCCAGGACGGTGTCTGTTTAAACCGGATGGTTGTCAGTTCCTTTAAGACGTATTTTCACATACTCCGGATTATCCTGTATATTTTAAAAGGAGTGTGATTTCAGCTGCGATAACCGAATTCTTAAACTGTTGTGTTTCAAGCTACATTGACGTTGCTTGTGTCCGTGGGCATCCATATCGAAGCGCATCTATTCATTACTCGGAATATGTTCATGTTTTCAGAAATCCACTCCATGACATCACCCTTGTCCCAAATTTGCTCTCAATATAAAAAACAACAAATTTTGCTCCGATGGCAGCGGCCGCGTGGCATAATGGATAATGGTAACTGTGATATTATCAGAAGATTGCAGGTTTGAGTCCTGCCAACTCGCCGCGTGAAATTTTATATTTTTTTTGATTCTGCCTCAAAACCAACCATCTCGTACAGTCACTCACCTGAAGTAAAGGAAGGCTGTTTGCTTTAAGAAGCTAATGGCTCATATTCATCACTGTCGATCTGGTTGCACGGGCAGAACAAGCGGTGAAGTAGACTTTCGTGCACATTATTTCTGTTTGAATGCAAAAAGTAGTGGATGGATGTCTGATGTTGATGTAAGTAGGAGACGAGGTGACTAAGAGGTTCAGGCAATGGACTGCTGATCCAGTATGCCACCAGCTTCGTCGTTATTGTGTTAAACATTTGACTCCTCGGTTTTTTTCGTCAATCACATTTAACCTCATTGCCAAATTCACCTTTTACTCACAAGGATGCAGCTCGTTGGTGAAGTAATGTCTCAAAAAATAATCTATTCATCAAAGGGAAAGCATTAGCAGGACTATAGAGAGGGGGACTCATTAGATAGATCTCTGAGAGTTAGCAAATACACGATGGGCCAAATAGCAAACTAACGTCAGAATATGAGAGCGATGTCCCTCACTTTCGGCGGCTCGTAATTGAAATGCAAGAGATCCCGAACGAGCCCTGCCAACTTTTAGTCAAAAAAACACTTCTCAGCTTGTTGACATGTGAGAAAACTGACAGGTTTCAAATTAAAACGTGTGAATTCGCTCCGTTGTTCCCACAGCGTCCAAAATCCTGGAGATTCTCAGGATCAAAGTGAAACTCACCGAACTGAGTAAAGTTAAATTATCTCAGATGTACTCGGCTCTGTGTCTCATTGGACATCCTTAACCCGTGTTTCATTCCAGCCAATACTTGATCAGTATACCTTCCTTTCTGCACGCATGAGCTCACCTCCATTGGGATAATCATACATTCAGCGTCAATCTCCACTTCAACGTGAAACATACTCTGCCCTGAATATGAGTGCGTCCTGTTTCTCTGGTGCCGAAAAGATATGAGAAGCTGGCTTTGGAATTAGTCCCTTGGCTGGCGAATTTAAACCGTACAGGAAATCAATCCGGGGTGGCCAAGCTGCTTGGTCAGATTAAAAGGAATTCACACCCTACATTTCAGCCATGTTACAGTCTTCTGGCCTCAACATTTGGTTCAGCGTCTCGGATCATAAGCACCTCTCCCATTGTCTGGTAATGGTTCTGCTGTTCCCACTAACACCTCCTCTGGTCCATCCTTTGTTACTTTATTGCCCGCTTAGCACCCACTTTGCCTTTTCGCATTGTGCCATTTATTATTCAATCACTCCTACGCTCCACTGTATCACAGACATTCCCTTTTGTCCTTCCTCGCTGCCTATTTTCTTCCAGGCGCTTTTTTCGTGGAAAACATCTGTAAACTTTACATTTTTCTGAAAATATCGGATTGATCATCTGACTGAACGTGAGCACGGGTTATTCATTCACAGAATGGTCACGACCTGCTGAGTTTTACAGAATGCTTTGTTTTTGTTCATTGTGTTTCTGTATCCCTTTTAAGGTGATGTGCTGGTCTGCCCGGGGTCATTCTCTGTCTCTCCAAAATGGTGTGCTACCTGTACCGGATCATTATGTATCTGTTTAAAGGGGATTTGCTGTCTGTCCCGGATTTCAAATTTCAACTTTCAAAAACTACCTTTGGAGGGTGCAGGATTTTTAGTTTGTTGGTGTGTTTGTGTAACGAGGGAGTGCGTGCAAACGTTCTGCGCGATCTTACTGTGCATTTCATGTCATGGGAGGAAAAATGCATTCCATGCAACTTGAAGCCACACTGATTTGTTTCAACACGCATTCGAGGACTGCTGACAGGAGAAGAATCTACTGTGGGATTTTGCTATTCGACGTCTGAAAGATGGCAAATCACATAAGTTAGAAACATAGCGATTTTAGCGAGAGCTTGCGGATGTACTACGTAACATGATGAGCTCCTTCCCCCTTATTTTTAAATACAAATCAAATCAAGACAAGACAAGACATGACTGACTGACTGACTTTGTTTATATATATATATGTATGAATATTTATAGATGCGTATATTAACATACATTCCCTACTTTTTAACTTTCACAATAAATGTGCTTTTTCTGTTCTGCCTGCACTGGGCTCTATTACATTTGACCTCTTTCACAGCACACGCAGCTGCTGTCAGATCCAGCAGAAAGGCATTCGCGACTTTAAAAGATGGCCTTTGTTGCCCACATCTTCCATCGTGGCTTGTCTTCCACCATGGGCTTACTGTGTTTGGGTATTTACTGACTGCACCCCCTGATTTCCAGTGGAGTTCATGCAGTCACACAGCTTTTGTTCAATCAAAAATATATAGATTAAGAAACAATTATTCATTTATCTAAATCAAATCAAATTAAATTTTTTGCAATAAAATTGTCAATTAATTTAATTTCTTATTATGACAAATATATATATGTTTTAAATTGTCTTTTTGTCTGGGTTGGTTTTACTTCCCTCCCTCCTTCCTGCCTGTCTTCCACCTGTGGCTTCAACAACCGTCCCAGCCCCGCGTGGTCCTGAGACCCGCGCTCACTCACGCACAGCACAATTGCCTTCAGGAATGATAGAAATCCCACTTTATTGTTTTAAAAGGGAACTGCTGTCCGTCAAGAGCCATTCTACAGCTGTGTAAGAGGGATGTGCTTCCTGTCCAGGATCATTCGGTGTCTGTTCAAACGAGATAGTTGATAGTTACGTTTCATCAATTGCCCCTTTCAGACGTATTTTCTCATAATCCGGATCATCCTGTATATTTTAAAAGGAGTGTGATTTCAGCTGCGATAACCAAATTCTTAAACTGTTGTGTTTCAACTACATTGACATTGCCTGTGTCCGTGGGCGTCCATATCGCAGTGCATCTATTCATTACTCGAAATATGCTCATGTTTTCCTAAATCCACTCCTTGACATCACCCTTGTCCCAAATTTGCTCTCAATATAAAAATCAACAAATTTTGTGCCGACGGCCTAATGGATAAGTGCGATTGTATCCGCGATGTTATCAGAAGATTGCAACGATTTACAATCTATATTAGCGACAGGGAAGAATGAACTGAGTGTAATGTAGCCAAGTTTGCTGACAACGATGGGAGGAAAAGCAATGTGTGAGGAGGACATAAAAAAACTGCAAAAGGACAAAGGCAGGCTAAGTGAGTGGGCAAACATTTGGCAGATAGAGGGTAATGTTTGAAAGGGTGAGATCATGCACCTTTGCAGAAAATTCAAAAGCAAATTATTATTTAAATGGAGAAAGATTGCAAAGTGATGCAGTACAGTGGGACCCGAGGGTTCTTGCCTGAAACACAAAAGAATAGTGTCCAAGTACAGCAAGTGATCAAGTAGAACAATGGTATCTTGGCCTTTATTGCAAAGGAGATGGAGTATAAAAGCAGGGAAATCTTGCGACAGCTTTATAAGTTATGGGTGAGGCAACACTAGGAATACTGCGTGCAGTTTTGTTTTCCATATTAATGAAAGGATATACTTGCTTTGGTGGCAGTTCAGAGAAACATCACTGGATTGATTCCGGAGATGAGGGTGTTGACTTATGAGGAACGGTTGAGCTGGCTGGGCATTAACTCTTTGGAATTCAGAAAGAATGAGAGGTGATCATATTGTAAAGTATAAGATATGAGGGCGCTTGACAAAGTGAATGCACAGAGGATCTTTCCACTGATGGGAGAGACTCCAACTAGAGGACATGATCTTAGAATAAGTGGCCACCCATTTAAAACAGAGATGAGCACAGTTCGGATGTACATCCAGCCTCTTTCTCTTTGAATGTCAGTTCTTAAAACATCTTTGTCAGTTCACTCCAGAAGAATGATCTGAAGGAAGAAGTGAGGAAAAGTTCGATCTCCGATCCGGATCACTGTTCCACCTTCATTCAAGAAGTGAAGAATTCCAATAGTCAGTGTTCATTTCAACAAAACGTGAACAATGCTGGGACAGAGACCAGTGGTTTTGTGGAGATTTGGATTCAATGCCTACTGTATGTAAATTCTGAGATGATTCATCAGCATCAAAAGTTTACCACAATAAATGAGCACAATGGTTTAGGCGGCCATCGCCTTAACTTGCCGTCTACTGTCTCAGCTCTTCAATCTGGTGCTGTTAATGTCCAAACAGAAATACTCTGCTAGAATGTCCCGCTCACTTTAAAAGTCCTGCCCGTGCACCCAGATTGACAATGTTCAAAATGTAGAATCAGATTCTCCAAGCAAAATGCCTTCATGAATGCTATAAATTACCTCATCGAATGAAGCCTTTTACTCTGATCAGACAGCCTGGCGACGCCGGTTTGATTCCCAGTCATTGCAGAATCCTCTACAGATAGATCACATTCGGCGTACTGTGTGCAAATCTGGTCGCCATATTATTTACAAAATTGATATAATGGAACTGGAGCGGATAAAGAGAGGATTTACAAGGAGGATACATGAAATGCGAGGATATATATCAGGAAAGGATGAACAGGCCGCGTCTCTTTTAGCTTGAAAAGAGAAGTCTGAGGGTGACCGAATAGAGGTCTGCTCGACATGAAAGGGTTTGATTGGTTAAATGTACAGAAAGAGAGTTTCCACATGTGGGGAGAACCGTCACTGGAGGGTATCAATATAAGATCGTCACCAACAAATCCAATAAAGAATTCACAAGAAACTTATTTATCAGAGATTGAGAATGTGGAACTCACTATCACAGGGATTTGTAGAAGCAAGTAGGATATAATCATTTAAGGGACAGTTAGATAAGTATATGTGTGAAAAAGGAATATCGTGTTATTCTGATGAGAGGATGTCCAGTGGACCATAAAGGTGGGAATCGACTGGTTGGGTCGAATGGCCTGCTCCTGCTCTGTATATCCTAAATAATCGTATGCATTCGGCACACATGATACTAATTCAAAGACCAGCTCCTTAAAACCTTCAGCACTAGAGAATGGGCACTGACTAAAATACAGTGCTGAGGATTTTTCAAGATTATTTTGAGATTGACGCTGAATTTAAATATATCCAAATTCAGGCGAGTTCCTGCGTGCTCAATGGAACACGGGTGTCAGACGTCAAGTCGACACAGCGCCGCATACACGGGGAAACATTTAACTTTACTCAGTTGATTAGTTTTCATTAGTTGCTCATGTGAAGCTCTGAGATTTCGGAAAATGTGGGGAAAATGGAGCAAATTCATAAGTTTATATTTACTTTTATCTAAAAGCCATCGAGACTCGCTTATTAATTTGAGAAATTTCATGAGCTTAGTGTAAGATGCTCGGTAGAAAAAGATACATTTGGACATGAGCTTCAAGGTAAAAGTACAATGAAAAAAAACAGAACATGAAACATTCCACAAAAAACTACGAGAATGGAATCCGAATCAACACGTGCAGAGTATAAGGGATGAGTAGTACATCGACTGAACCACAAAGCCACCTCGTCTGAGGCCTAAAGTGTGATCTGCCCTTCGGTTTCCTGTTTTTTGCATGCAAACATATACACCCTGCTACAAAGTCCAGTTCACCACTTGTCTGGCCCGAGCATCCAGGTCGACAAAGTTCAAAGTCTACAATCAGCTTCTGTAAGCAAAAGCCCTTCCAATACTTCAGGTGAGGCAGTATCAGAAATGGGCAGTTTTGAGAAAGTTTCATAGCAGAATGGACAAGGTATTACCCGGTAAGTTATACAGCCCCGACAGGACATGGTTAGCACCGAAGTCAGACGCCTTATCCATTGGGCCACATCCCACTGCCGTTGCCAGAAGATGTTTTGTATTTGGAACATAAGAACATAAGAAATAGGAGCAGGAGTAGGCTATTTGGCCCTGTTCAGTTATTCAATAAGATGATGGCTGATCTGATAATGGAATCAGATCCACTTCCCTGTCCGCACTCCATAACCCTTTACCCAATTATTGCTCAAAAAGCTTTCTATCTCCGCTTTAAATATATTCATACCAGCCTCCACAGCGCACTGGGGCATTGTTTAACAAAACTCTGAGAGAGGAAATATTTCCTCATCTCAGTTTTAAATAGGCGGCACATTATTTTAAGACTATATCCAAATGCACCACATCCACTTGTTCCCCCGTATCCACTCTGCTCGATATATCGTCAAAGATTTGCAGGATATTTGTCAAACATGACTTCCCTTTCATAAAACCATGTTGACTCTGCTTGATTCAATCATGTTTTATCAAATGTCCTGCTACTGCTTCCTTAATAATGGACTCCAGCTTTTTCCCAACGACAGATGTTAGTCTAACTGGTTTATAGTTTCCTGCTTTGCGTCTGCCTCTTTATTTAAATAGGGGCTTTACGTTTGTGTTATTCCAATCCGCTGGGACGAACCCAGAATCGAGGGAATTTTGGTAGATTACAACCAAACCATCCAGTATCTCTGCTGCCTTTTCTCTTAAGACCCTAGGATATAAGCCATCAGATTCAGGGGACTTGTCCGCCTTTAGTCCCATTATTTTACCTCTGATTACTTCATTAGTGATAATGATAGTATTAAGTGTCTCCCTCCCTATAGCCCATGGATAATGCACTATTGGGATGTTTTTAGTGACTTCTACCGTGAGAACTGATACAAAATATTTGTTCAAAGTCTCTGCCATTTCCCTGTTCTCCATTATTAATTCCACATTCTCATGCTCCAGGAGACCAACTTTCACTTTAGCCACTCTTTTCCTTTTTATACACCTGTAGAAACTCTTACTATCTAATTTTGTATTTCGTGTAAGTTAACATTCATAACCTATCCACTTTTAATCATATTTTTAGTAGTTCTTGGCTGGGATTTTAAAAATGTCCCAATCCTCTGGACTCACACGAGTGGATGATTGGGGGAGTGTGACGTAACAGGTGGCCAAAAAATTACTGCAAAATAATTCAGAAGAATTTCAGCTGAAATTAACTCCAATCAGAGCGGATTATGAGCAAATGCCTCCACCTACTGATTCACTACGAGTAGGGCTCAAACCTACTCGGAAACAATTCCATTAAATTCCGAATCTAACGATTTAAGCACATTACCACTGCAGATAGCACGTTGCATTTTTAAACACACACCGAGTGAAGCAGCACTGACAGCACAACCATTTTAAACAGAGAAAGACTAATCCGAGACTGACAGTACAACTTGACGTCGCTGTATTACGCAGTAGAAAGCGGGATAGGCTGAATCACTTTTGGCGGAAAATAAACTGCACTCCCTGCTTGTCTCAGCTAATCAGCTCGGAGGTCAAGGGTATAATTGTCTCTTAGATAGGAAAATAATGGAACCCTTACTAATGGATGTTGGAGCGGATTTTTGGACATATACTTGACCAGTATACGGGACAAAAACATTTGTTTTATTTTTCCCCTTTAATTAATTTTGTTAGGGACAATACTGATGCAATATGCTTTATATAAAAAACACAGTTATACTTTAAGGTATGCTGGCCTTGAGTTATAGAGATAGGAAAGTGAGATAATGAACGACTGGAGAGATAATTAAGTGGGATGTTTTTCTATACCGGTGCCAAAGAGTCTGCCCATGTTTATAATGCTCTGTCACAATGCAGGCTGGTTTATATAAAAAAAACCTCAGCCTTGGAGGAAAAGCTTTGTAAACCTTGTAATGCGATGATAGAGCATGTGATGTAAAGTGACGTAATTTGTAAGATAAAAGAACCTCACTGGAAATACCAAATTGAGAAGCTGGTTCAAAGACAGGGGTCTTTAACACTTCTCCCAAAGCTTTGTCTCCGATTTAATAAACCTCTCTTTATATATTATAGAGTCTCGGAAATAATTTTCCACAAAAAATGGCGTCACGACATGATACTGTCCGATCAGACGTGATCACTTAAGACGGTATCTGGAATCTGGTGTTGGAGACTGAAAAGAGAGGTGTACTGGCACGATGGGATAGTGTATAAGATACGAGTAAGTAGATAGCGGGAAGAGGCTGACTAACAGTTTGATTTTTCCCTTTGGTAAATAAGTTCGGTGCGGAAGGGAACTGATCACTCCAACCTAGAGCCGAAAAGCTCTGGTGGTAAGGAAACACGCGAGCTTTGTTGCGAAGACAAAGAGTCCCCACAGAGTAGTCGTGGCCGTGAGTATTACAGGAACAAAGGGAAACGTCCGAGACTGGCGAAGATGGAAGGTAAGGAAGGAAATGTAAAACACGGGCCGCCCGGGTCATATATTAATTCCTATATGACCGATCGACAGGTCTTAATCAAGAAAATGCAAAAGGACGGTTCGGATGTATTCTAGACGTTAGACCAACAGCGAAGTTGGATAGTTAAACAAAAGAAAGATAAATCTAAAAAAGCCGGTGTATTATTGGTGCATCAGTTAGCTGGACTATTTGAACAGGTTAAGGAGGTTAAAGAGAAAATGGATGAAAAAAGTAAACAATTAAACCAGGCACAAAGGAAAAATTTAGAGTGGGAAAAGAAATGCCTGGCGCTGGAACAACAAATCCAGGATCGATCTCAAAGGGGGGGATCGCTGCCCCCTTACGAGAATTATCAATGCGAAGCAACCGCCCCGGGTCAGGAAGATTTCGAAACCCTCCCGGTGGCGCCGGTAACAAGAGGGGGGACGGCCGTAAATCCCACTGCGACCTATAAGCTCTTTACCCCCGGCGAAAGACAGCAGATAATGGCATCGCTGGGTAAATTACAGTCCCGATGTTCGAATATTAAATTTTGGGCAGAGCTGTATACAGTTTGGGTGGGCCACCAACTACACCTCAGAGATATCCACCAACTAGTCCGAGCGGTTTGCCCGGCAGATCAGTGTAGAGTAGTGGCCGGAGGAACCGCGGTAGCAGCCAATGCCAACTTTTCAGGGGGACGTTGGACACACGCGGGACCTTTAACCACCGAAGTAGATGGTCAACAGGCGGCCTTTGGCCCTTTTAAAACCGAGATCCAACGGGTTTTAGGTAACGCCCCTTATAATTGGGGTAAAATTACTACAACCAAACAGCAAAAAGGGGAAGGAGCCTCAGAGTATGGGGAACGATTGTTCCAGATAAATCAAGAATGCTCTGGACAGGGAAAGCATGGCTGCGGTGACCGAGCATTTATCAAGGCATATTAATAGCCTCAGAAACCAAAGAAGGACATCAGGCAACCCTATACTTAGTATTAAGGGCTCTGGAAACGGCGGGCCTTGGGGTTAACCCCAAAAAGGCCCAAGTAGGAAAATCCCAGGTCCTGTACCGAGGGTACTGCCTCTCAAAGGGGCTGAAAGAAATGCCCTCGGATAGGAAAAAGATTGTCAAGGACATGCCTAGACTAGTAACGGTAAGGGGGGTGAGGAACGTACTGGGCATCTTTAATTACAGCCGGAACTTTATCCCTGATTTTGCAAAAATTGCTGAGCCAATACAAAGTTTAGTGAAAGGGGGGAAACCGGCCCTAGACCTCATAGAGTGGGGCTCTGAACAAGAACAGGCGTATAGTCAACTCAAGTCAGAACTAGTCTTCGCACCTGGATTGGGACTGCCTGACATGGGTAAGGATTTCCACATCCACTGTAACAATGAAGGTGGGTTCTATATGGCCGTGGTCACCCAAGATCACGGGGATAAAAGGAGACCTATAGCGTATTACTCTACCACAGAAAGCTCGGTGGTGATTGGGTTATCCAGATATATAGCCGCGCTAGATTGCGCAGCTTGGGCGGTAAAAATTAGGCGAGCCTGTGGTGATGACTGGAAACATCATTCTCCACACTAAACACACATTGGTAGAAATGTTAAACACAGGAAAACTGAGAAGCGTATCAAATATGAGACGGGCAAAGTGGGAAGCAGTCCTCTTAACACCCAACAAAGCGGTAACCATAATTAGGGATGTTGGAAACAACCCCGCAGAAGGTATGATGGGTGAAGGGGAACCCCACTTTTGCGAAGAGGTATGTGAGGATATGGAAGAGGATAGAATAAAAGACGCCCCCCTTCAAACCGCAGAACAAACCTTGTTTGTGGACGGCTCACGAAAATACGTAGAGGGATTACCTCGTACCGGATGGGCCGCAGGTAACCAGGATCTAGAGAGAGTTGAATCAGGGCGAATTAATGGGGTGTCGTCAGCTCAAGTGGCAGAACTTGTAGCCCTCACCCAGGCACTGGAGTTAGCAGAAAATAAGATTGTAATATCTATACGGTCAGTAGATATGCATTCGGGGTAGTACACGATTTTATGACAGCATGGGGGAGAAGGGGTTTTATCACAACTAGCGGATATCCCATAAAGCATCAGCTGAGAATAGAAGCTCCTTTAGCAGCCAGTAATAAACCAAAACAGGTAGCGGTTATTAAAATTAAAGCCCACAGGAGGGAGTCAGACCGAACCAGTCCAGATTGGCTGAGTCACCAGGGAAATAAAGCTGTAGACGTAGCTGCACAGAAGGCATTAGAACAGGAAGAGTGTGAGGAAGCCTCAGTCAGTGCCGCTGGGGCCCGAGACCAACAGATAAGTATTGAGAAACTACCCCAGGACACTTCTGAGGAGGAAATAGGTATGTGGACAAAGCAGGGCGCAACACAAGGGAAGGATAACGTTTGGAGATGAAACGACAAGGTAACGGCGCCTGAATGCACACAGAATACCTTATTGGAGTTGCATCATGGCCTGTCTCATTCAGGATGAGAGGCCATGACCGGGAGTCTTGGAAGAGATTGATGGTGGAAAGGGATGGGATAGATATTGTTAAATATTGCCATCGATGCGTTACGTGCGCACAATATAATCCAGGCAGGCCCATTAAAATAAAAATGGGACACCAGCCCCGTCCACGGGGGCCATGGGAACACGTACAGATTGATTTCACAGGTCCTTTGCCCCCATCCCATGGGAAAATATATTGCCTCGTCATTATAGATCAATTTACCCGGTGGCTGGAAGCTTTCCCCACACCTGATTGCACTGCCTCAACAGTGGCAAGGATATTGACCGAGCAGGTGATTCCCCGATGGGGAGTCCCTCAACAGTGGCAAGGATATTGACCGAGCAGGTGATTCCCCGATGGGGAGTCCAACAGTGGCAATGATATTGACCGAGCAGGTGATTCCCCGATGGGGAGTGCCTCAACAGTGGCAAGGATATGACCGAGCAGGTGATTCCCCGATGGGGAGTGCCTCAACAGTGGCAAGGATATTCTGACCAAGGCACCCACTTCACCGAGAAAATTGTAAAAACAATATGCCAGCTGATGGGCATAAAACAAAAATTCCACATCCCCTACCACCCGCAGAGTTCTGGGATGGTAGAGCGCATGAACCGTACCCTTAAGAACGCACTGGCAAAGGCCATGAAAACGTCAGGAAAAACGTGGACAGAAGTATTACCCATTATATTGATGAAGTTAAGAGCCACGACAAACCGGACAACTGGATTAACCCCTTATGAACTAATGACAGGAAGGGCGATGCAATTACCAGATAACATCATAACAGGGGGGGGGGCGATGTAGGCCCATTAAAAGACAAAATAAAACGGTATGTTTTGGAACTAAGTACTCAATTAAAAGGGATGTGTAAATTAGTTAGGGACAATCAGGAAAAAAGAGATGCGGAAGCAGAGCTTACAAAGCTCCCTGAAGTCCCGTTGGGGGGAAGTCGCGTTATGGTAACGGTCCTCCCGGGAAAATCGGGGTTTGCCCTAAAAATTAAATAGACCGTATGAGGTTATAATCAGCAGGGATACTTGTGCCTGCATCGATGTTAAAGGGAACGGAAAATGGAAGCATCGGACCCAGCTTAAGGTTTTTGAACCAGCCGTTTAGCACACGTATTAGTTGTTGTTGTTTGTCGATTTACAGATTGACAGCAAGAGATTCTTCAAGCAAGCCACACGGCCATTTTGCCTTTGACTATTTGTTAAATATCGAGAAATAAGATGAAACTATATATTGCGATTGGTGAGATTATCATAGTTCGTGTTAGGTCTCGCCTGCTAGCTGGCCACAAAACGGTACAGGGGAAGTAAATGTACTTGGAACTAGAGTAGGGATAAAGAAACGTGGAGATCGGGGGGGTTACCTTTTGGATGCATTGAAGGATGGCACCAGCCGGAATACAATAGTCGGTACGACCCCGTTCCTGGTTTTGACCAACACCTCATGAGTTGGAACGCCCACTGCTGACATTTGTTTCACTAGAACCCTGACTGGTGAGGAAACAGGTTTTGTAGCAGGATTCTTTAACCTCACCAGGTGGAACATAATAGCCAGCGAAACAACAAACTAGGGGTTCTTTGAAATAGAGGGTTTGAAGAATCAGACAAGTAGCCAGGACTGGGACCCTAAGATTAGGTGGCGATGGGGGCTGAGAGAGAGATTGGGATCGAATCTAACAGCATACAATGGCACTTATTTTGTGTGTGGGCATAAGGCCTACCTCTGGTTACCACAGGACTGGAGGGGGTCCTGTTATTTGGGATATGTGGTCCCTTTTTTCAGACGGATACATACTTTAGCAGAAGTACAGACACCAGGTCGACTAAGATGAGATCTTACCCCGGTACAGAGGCTATTTGGGGTCATGATGCTCACATTCGGGATAGGACGCACCATAGATGAATTACGTAACCCAGAGAGGGTACTCGAACAGTTAGTTAACGGCACTGCTGAAGCAATAGAGGGCATAACGGCTGAAATGGTAGCCATACGCACAATGGTACTCCAGAACCGAATGGCCCTAGATTATATACTAGCACAAAGTGGGGGCACATGTGCCTTAATTGGAGCTGAATGTTGCACTTACATTCCCGATAATTCAGAAAACATAACCAACCTCGCTGATCACATAAGAACGGAGGTAAAGAAGTTATCCACGAAAGCAGGAGGATCTGGCTGGTTTGACTGGCTGTTAGGGGAATCCAGTGGGTCCTATCTTATGCATGGAGTAATTATTCTGGTTGAAATAATAATTACTTGCTGTCTGATTATCGGGTGTTTTAATATCTGCTGTAAAGTTATGATGGCTCGACTAATGCCAGTAGCCAGTGTAATCGCCGAAGAAGAAGCACATCTGATGGAAATACCTGAAGACACCAAGGATGAAGAAACAGAAGATGTTGACACCGGCCACCATCTTTGAAGGGTACCTTAGAGCTACAGGCAAGGTGGACATACGGAACATCAGGGAAGTAACATACCCCAAAGGACGAATATATGACACCATATTACTATCATTGTAGTCATCTCGATTTCGTGAACATCCTCCAGGACCAAAAGGAGGAATATTGTTGGAGCAGATATTTGGACATATACTTGACTAGTATACGGGACCAAATATTTGTTTTTATTTTCCCCTTTAATGAATTTTGTAAGGGACAATACTGATGCATTATGCTTTAGATAAAAAAAACAACACAGTTAGACTTCAAGGTATGCTGGCCTTGAGTTATGGAGATAGGAAAGTGTGATAATGAACGACTGGAGAGATAAGTGGGGATATGTTTGTCTATACCGGTGCCAAAAAGCCTGCACTTGTTTATAATGCCCTGTCACAATGCGAGGATGGTTTATATCAAGAGCTCAGCCTTGGATAGTAACTGTATCAACAGCTTTGTAAACCTTGTAATGCGATGATTAGACTGAAGGACTAGTGCTAAAGCATGTGATGTAAAGTGACGTAATTTGTAAGATAAAAGAACCTCACTGGAGATACCAAATTGAGAAGCTGGTTCAGAGACAGGGGTCTCTAACACTTCTCCCAAAGCTTTGTCTCCGATTTAATAAACCTCTCTTTATATATTATACAGTCTCGGAAATATTTTTCCACAACATGTCTGTGGGAAAATATTTCAGACATCAGTGTGACTGGAAAATCACACACACATTCGAGTGAGAGTGTTCCAGTGCACTGACTGTGGAAAGAGCTTCAATCAGATACACAGCTGAAAAAATATTGCACCATTCACAGCGGGGAGAAACTACACGTGTTCTGTGTGTGGAAAAAACTTCAACTGATCATCCAACCTGGGAGACACAAGGACACCTGCATCATGGATAAACCGTGGGAATGTGGAGACTGTGAGAAGGGATTCAGTTCCCCGTCTGATCTGGAACTTCATTGTCAGAGTCACACCGACGAGAGGCCGTTCACCTGCTCTGTGTGTGGGCAGGGGTTCACTCAGTCATCCAACCTGCTGAAACTCCAGCGAGTACAAATGGGGAAGTGTGTGAAGGGATTCGCTCAGTCATCTGAATTGCATATTCACAAGTGACTGCAGGGGTTATGTTCTACTGTTATTACTGCTGTTAATCGCATCCTGACTGAATCGTGTTCGTTCTGTCATTTGGGATTTGTTTCTGCTGATATTACTAACCCCGAAAACTGGGATGGAGTTTAATATTTTGATATTTCAAACAATACAATGTTTCGATATTTGAAATATCCATGATAAGATGAGACTAATTGATGTCCTGTTATATTTTGGTCCTTTTCTCCTTTCTATCTCTAGATTGATTCAGTTCTCATGCCTTTGGTTACTCTCAGGGAGAAGTCCCAGTTCCTTATACCTTCCAGAGTGCCGCTCTTTGCCTTGGGGTCCAGAGTAGAGATAGCTACCACGCCTGGGATCACTAAACACAAAACACTGTCTGTTAATCCCTTTCAGCTACAGGACTTAGCTCGTTCCTGGCAGCATCTCTCTCACCTTCGATGTGTGAATAGAGAATCGTGCAAATCTGGTTTCAATTTAAATTTGAATCCACTCAGTAAATGCATTTAAATAAAAATGTACAAGTAAACCATCACATCAAGTAATTGACAAAGGTTTACAGTCAACAAGATGAACAAGTAAAAACATCACGGCCCAATAATCCAGCTCTATATTCACAGGAGAAAGTCTGTCATCTATGTCCTCGAATGTCAGTTGGTGAGATGAGAGACTGAATCACTTTCCACACTCAGCTGGTAAACGGTCTCTCCCTGATGTCTTTCCACCCAACGTGCATCTGCATCCATTCCCACTGTCCCCACATTTACAGTGTTGAGTCAGCTGGCCACACGAGTCTCACATGCTAGACGATTGGTTGAAGGTGCATCCACACACAGAACATGTGTCCTGTTTCTCACCGCTGTGATTGGTGTTTTTCCAAAGGCTGATGATAAGGTGATCCTGATCAATCCGGTGAATCTATCAAATCTTGCCGTGATGTTTGGTTTCAGTTTCCCAGCTGTCGACCCTCACCTTCTAATACCCTGCAAATTGAGGTTACAAACATTGTTACTTTAAGGACAGGATACACATTTCCACTGTGGTAGGCATCAGAGTCGAGTCCAGTCCTGCCCTCAAATTACAACCAAACACTTCCCAGTTGAGGTCATTTCCCAGTTGAGGTCATTGGATCGGTATCAAGAGCAGGGGCACTGGATAATTTTTAATCATTTTTAGCCCACTGGTACCGAGGACAATTATAACCCCTGAACTGCTGCCTTGGCTGAGATCAACTAACAGCACAGATCAAGGAACGAAATTGGGAACTTCCCAGTCAGTATTGCAGAGTGTTCTAAAATTTGGGGGATGGGGGGAGGGTTAGAAATAATATTTTGAAACACATTTTACTCCAGCTTTAAACGAAACTTCCGTCACACTGCACAATTCTGAAGTCTTTCCAAATTCAAGTCAAATGGATCATCAAAAAGAGTGTGACATTTTAGAAAGGCGCAAGTCACTGAAATCGACAGCTTTTCAATCACTGCACAGTACAGAAGGGAACAACTGTTAATGGGAGGTCGGTTCGTGAAGTCCCCCGACACTCCGAGATAAACTGCACTGTTCCTTTAAGTATAAATAGGCAGTGAAAAGGGAGTCCGAGTCCCTTTAAATATCTGCTCCATTCCCCCAGGTTTGGGAGGAGCAAACGCGTGCGGTCTCCTTGTATCCTCACACAGCAAGCACCGCCGGTGGGCTCCCGCAAGGTCCTGAAGACCAAAGCAAATTTCACTTCTGGTTCAGCACAACAACTGAAAAGTTCACACACAAAGTATTTGCTATATATGCGTGTGTGTGTGCGTGTGTGTAAACAAAACACATCATTCTTAATGTTTGACAGTGAATTCCGCAGAGATAAGCTATTGACTTCGCCAGTTATTTTCCAGCATTTTATTTGCTCTTATTTACAATGTAATTGCAGAGTGTTTAATCCCTTTACCATTTATTGATGACCTATTGTCTTGTGTGCTCTTGATTCGAAAGTGATGTCACACTGACCATGCCGTTACCAAGGTGACCACTTGTCCGCAGTATACTGTGGGAAAGTGGAGTAAATCTCACCGAGGGTAATAAGCAGCCTCCCACCAGTCTCTGTATTTTATTGCCCAGTGATCACCTCACCATTACACAGAAGGTCCTGAGATTTACCTCCAGTGTGGATGACTTGTGTAAGTGATGTTAAAAATTAAATTGTAGGTTAAAAGAGGAGTTGGGTGAGGAGGGTTTGGAGAGTAGGCGTAAAAGAGGAGTTGGGGTGAGGGTTTGAGAGAAATGCGGTGATAGAGGAGTTGGGGTGAGGGGTTGGGGAGTTGGGTTGAAAGAGTAGTTGGGGAGGGGGAGGTGGAGAGTGGGGAGGGGGAGGTGGAGAGAAGGGGTGAAGAAGGTGTATGAGTGAATGGGATTTACAGCCCTTTAATTGCCTTTGTTGAACTATGATGGGGTTTATTTTTCCTTTAAAATGTTTTGTATTGTGTGTTTCACTGAAGTTAGACGTGGGGTTGCAGTTCCTTGCAGGCACTGGACTGTTTCTGGTGAATTCATGTGGGCAGTGTTAATTGGGAATAGATTTGAGTGGGATCATTCTGTGCTGAATGCCTGGCTGGGCGGCGGGTTTGTCCTCAGTCCCAGTGATGAGGTGTTGTTGACACCAAATCCAGGGACCACATACATTGTGACTCCAAATCCAGGGACAACTTACATTGAGGCATCAAATCCAGGGAACCCTTACACTGAGGCACCAAATCCAGGGACCAGTTACAATGAGACATCAAATCCATGATGAATTACATCGTGACACCAAATTGAGGGATTACTAATACCGTGACAACAAATCCAGGGACCAATAATACTGAGGCACCAAATCCTTGGACCACTTACACTGAGACTATAGAATTACATCAGATATATGGACAGAAATGGGTCATTCGGACTAACCAGTCTGTGCCGGTGTTCATGCTCTGCTCGGTAATTAGAGAGCCTCAGTATGGGGAATGTTCATGCCGCTGAAAGTAGCTCTAATTAGGGGGAAAGGTGGGTAATGAATGAAGATATGATGGTGGAATCAGACGGTGACTGTGAGGCCTGGTGACAGATTATTGTCAGAAGCCCTTTTCATGCAGGCTGATGATTAAATGTAACCAGCACAACAACTGTATCCGTCTGTTATTGTCCCAAAATCCCCAAATCTAATGTCACTAATTGATTTTTCCGTGAGAAATGTAGAGATGTAAAATAAGGGAGGAAATGAGGCTTGCGCAGAAACGAAGGTTCCTTGAATTAACACATTGTGAGGCTGTTTTGTGACTCGTCTGTGAGAGGTTAAAAACATGAAATGGAAAAGGGCAAGTTCAGTGACACTGATATTGCCAATAGTGCTTTCTACGTTAATCACGATATCCTAAGCCCAATATCATATTGACTATCCGAATCACTAATCCCAATCCAAACACATAGCCACAAACCACACCCACTAACCACTAAACCTACATCTAAACCCAGCCCCTAATCAATGTTAAGAACATAAGAAATAGGAGCAGAAGTAGGCCATCTGGCCCCTTGAGCCCGCTCTGCCATTCAGTAATATCATGGCTGATATGATCTTGGCCTCAATTCCACTTGCCTGCCCTCTCCGCATAACGCTTGACTTCGCTATCTTTCAAAAATCAGTCCATCTGCAACTTAAATGTATTAAATATCCCAGCGTCCGTTGCTCTCTGGCGTAGAGAATTTCAAAGATTCACGACTCCCTAATTTACGTTTTAAATGGGCGACCCCTTATGCTCAGACTTTGCCACCTAGTTCTCGATTCCCCCCACAAGAGGAAACAGTGATCAGTGGGGAAGCTAAAGACCCGATAAATAAGTGTTTAAACAATTATTTTGATGCAAAAAATTTCTGCAAGGTATGTTCGTATTAAGTAAGTATAATCAACTAACCCATCAAAATTAGCAAAGACAATTACAAAGACCAGGCATTTCAAAGGCGATCACAAGCAGTAAATGTGGAGATCTGTTAACCGCATTCAAAAATCGTTAAACAGTATAGAAAATAAGAGAGTTCCAGTCTTAAGCAAGATAGTTCTTTCAAGGAACGTCAAATGTCTGTAAAGTGAGACACGTCGGTTCAGTGTATGACATCCACAAGCCGTATGCTCAAACGAAACAAGCTTGGGATTTGATGTGGCAAAAGATGAACTGCGTGAGAAGTGAAATAATCCAGAGTAAGAAAAGGCCCAAAATGGAAGGGAAGGGAACATGAATTGGTCTCCCGTGCAGCGGCACGGTCCCGGCCTGCATGACCATCAGCAGGTCGGGGACATCAGAGGGAGCAGTGTGCGGCGGTGGTATTCCATTGTAGGATGGTGACGGCTGCAACGTCACGTCGCTAATTGCAGTGTGGGCAGGCACAGCAGGAGGGGCGAAGGAGCAGCAAGAGATTATAGAAGGCAGTGACCGGGGCCCAGGAGAGGCATGAGTCTGGGGCCCAGAAGGGGCAAGGGCCTAGGGGCAGCATGGCCCAGCCCAGACTGCTATATGTGTGCGCTCAGTCCGTGCAGCAAAGCTGGTCTCCAGTCGCCTGGCGTAATCCTTGCCACTGGACCAAGACCGAGCTCTGTCAAGCCAGTGTGGTGCCTGGTGTGCAACGGCCACCGCACGTTAAAAAAATCCAAACACAGCCAGCTTCCACCCTTCAAAATGTAGCTTGGGATCTGCAATATTAGATCCTTCATTAAAACACCTGTGAACTTATTCTTTTTTGGCGTGGAAGCAAATCATCCTCGCTTCCAGGGACTGCCTGTGATGATGATGATGGTTATGGAGAAATGAAATATTGGACACAGGGTGTTTGAAACAATCCTGAGACAGAACATTACTGTCCAGCTCAGGGACAGGGTTATACAGAGCAGCAGGAACAATGACTGAGGGCCAGAATGAACATGTTCAGTGCCCAATGGGGGCCCAGTATTTCCTGTCCCAGTCACTGATTGGCTGTTCCTATTTACCCAGCATTCCTGCCGACCTCAGACTTCAGGGACCGAGTGCGCAGGCGCCGGAACTGGCTGTATTCGGAGCATGCGCGGTGCGTGTAATGGCGGAGCGGCTGTGATGAAATTTGCTCCGCAAAACAGCTCAATTTCAGCGGGGCGGAGGGGAGTAAAGGACCAGCGGGTGGGCGGGGAGGCTTCAGAAACAACTGGAGCCCGCCGGCAGCCCGGGATAACAACCGGAATATCGGAGGCTGCAGCCTCGAGGCTTTCTCCCGGTCACAGGCCCCGGGTAACGGCGGCCATCTTTGTACAGAAGGCAGGATCAGTCCTCTGCCATCTTTGTTCAGTGAGCAGCAAAGCGCATGCGCGGCCATCTTGGTAAAGTAACAGCTGAATTATATTCTGACACCTCGGATTTCTCACCATCTCCTAAAGGCGCTGCTCAGTGCTCAGCTTCTGGTTACATCCCAGACAATTGTAACAGGAAAGCCCCAGAGCTGTTCACTCCCAGGGTTAGAGTCCCCATGTACAGTCCCAGGTTTAGAGTCCCCATGTACAGTCCCAGGGTTAGAGTCCCCATGTACAGTCCCAGGGTTAGAGTCCCCATGTACAGTCCCAGGGTTAGAGTCCCCATGTACAGTCCCTGGGTTATAGTCCCCATGTACAGTCCCAGGTTTAGAGTCCCCATGTACAGTCCCAGGGTTAGAGTCCCCATGTACAGTCCCAGGGTTATAGTCCCCATGTACAGTCCCAGGGTTAGAGTCCCCATGTACAGTCCCAGGAGTAGAGTCCCCATGTACAGTCCCAGGGTTAGAGTCCTCATGTACAGTCCCAGGGTTAGAGTCCCCATGTACAGTCCCAGGGTTAGAGTCCCCATGTACAGTCCCAGGGTTAGAGTCCCCATGTACAGTCCCAGGGTTAGAGTCCCCATGTTCACTCCCAGGGTTAGAGTCCCCATGTACAGTCCCAGGGTTAGAGTCCCCATGTACAGTCCCAGGCTTAGAGTCCCCAGGTACAGTCCCAGGGTTAGAGTCCCCAGGTACAGTCCCAGGGTTAGAGTCCCCATACACAGTCCCAGGGTTAGAGTCCCCATGTAGTCCCAGGGTTAGAGTCCCCATGTAGTCCCAGGGTTAGCGTCCTCATGTTCAGTCCCAGGGTTAGAGTCCCCATGTACAGTCCCAGGGTTAGAGTCCCCAGGTACAGTCCCAGGGTTCGAGTCCGCATATACAGTCCCAGGGTTAGAGTCCCCATGTAGTCCCAGGGTTAGAGTCCGCATGTAGTCCCAGGGTTAGCGTCCCCATGTACAGTCCCAGGGTTAGAGTCCCCATGTACAGTCCCAGGGTTAGAGTCCCCAGGTACACTCCCAGGGTTAGAGTCCCCATGTAGTCCCAGGGTTAGATTCCCCATGTAGTCCCAGGGTTAGCGTCCCCATGTACAGTCCCAGGGTTAGAGTCCCCATGTACAGTCCCAGGGTTAGAGTCCCCATGTACAGTCCCAGGGTTAGAGTCCCCATGTACAGTCCCAGGGTTAGAGTCCCCATGTACAGTCCCAGGGTTAGAGTCCCCATGTACAGTCCCAGGGTTAGAGTCCCCATGTACAGTCCCAAGGTTAGAGTCCCCATGTACAGTCCCAGGCTTATTATCTCATAAGAACATAATAACCTAAGAAATAGGAGCAGGAGTGGGTCATTTGGCCCCTGGATCCTGCTCTGCCATTCAATAAGATGATGGCTGATCTGATCATGGACTCATCTCCACTTCCCTGCCCGCTCCCCATCACCCTTTAATCCCTTATCGCTCAAAAATCTGTCTATCTCTGCTTTAAATACATTCAATGACCAAGCCTCCACAGCTCTCGGGCAGAGAATTCCACCGATTTACAACTATCTGAGCGAATAAATTTTTCCTAATCTCAGTTTTAAATGGGTGGCCCCTTATTCTGAGACTATGCACACTAGTTTTAGTTTACCCTGAGTGGAAATATCCTCTCTGGATCCACCTTGTCCAGTTCCCTCGTTATATATTTCAATAAGATCACCTCTCATTCTTTTGAACTCCAATGTGTATCGGACCAACCTACTCAACCTATCCTCATAAGACAATCCCCTCATCGCCAGAATTAACCTCTGAACAGCCTCCAATGCAAGTATATCCTTCGTAATACAGAGACCAAACGGCATGCAGTATTCTGGGTGTGGTCTCACCAATACCCTGTACAGTTGTAGCAGGACTTCTCTGCTTTATCCCCCTTGCAATAAAGGCCAATGTTCCATTTGCCTTCCTGATTACTTGCTGTACCTGCACATTAACTTTTTGTGTTTTATGCACAAACATCCTCAGGTCTCTCTGTCCTGTAGCACTTTGCAATTTTTCTCCATTTAAATTATAATTTGTTTTTCTATTATTTCTGTCAAAGTGGATAACCTCACATTTTCCCATATTATACTACATCTGACAAATTTTTGCCCACTCATTTCGCCTGTCGATATCCCTTTGCAGATTTTTCGTGTTCTCGATTTTCTTTCACCCCCATCTTTGTATCATCGGCAAACTAGGCTATATTACACTCGGTGCCTTCTTCCAAGTCATTAATATAGATTGCAAATAGTTGAGGAACGAGCACCGATACCTCCGGCATCCCACTAGTCACCATTTGCCAACCTGAAAAAGACCCATTTATCCTGACTCTCTGTTTTCTGTTAGTTAACCAATCCTCTCTCCATGCTAATATACTGCCCCCTACACTATGAGGTTTATCTTGTGCAGTAACCTCTTATGTGGTACCTTATCAAATGCCTTCTGGAAATCCATATACACCATATCCACTGGTTCCCCCTTATCTATTCTGCTTCTTACATCATCAAAGGACTCCAGCAAATTTGTCAAACATGATTTCCCTTTCATAAAGCCATACTTACTCTGCTGGATTGAATCATGCTTTTCCAAATGTCCCGCTAATGCTTCCTTAATAATGGTCCCCAGCATTTTCCCAATGACAGATGTTAGGCCAACTGGTCTATAGTTTCCTGCTTTTTGTCTGCCTCCTTTTTTAAATAGAGGCATTACATTTTTGGTTTCCAATCTGTTTGGACCACCCCAGAATCCAGGGAATTTTGGTAGATTGCAACTAATGTGTCCACCAACTTTGCAGCCACTTCTCTTAAGACCTTACGATGTAAGCCATCAGGGCAAGGTGACTTGTCTGCCTTTAGTCCCATTATTTTACCGAGTTCTACTTCATAATCAATAGTGATTGTATTAAGTTCCTGCCTCATGAAAGCCCCTTGATTATCCACTTCGGTATTACTCTCAGTGACCGAGTGTTTTACTCTAATTAAACTGATCTCAGATTGTTTCTGTTAGATATTAACTCCTGCACGGTCCCAGCACACACTCCCACTCCCTCGTCCCTCCCATGTTGCTGCAGGATTGCTTTGTGAATATGGGCTCATGGAGAGAAACACCCTGCACAGAGTGATCTCAAATTGAGCATCTCCAAGGGACAAAGCTCCCAGCTTTAATCATTCTCTGTCCTTTCCCCCCAGGCCCAGTTCCTTTGCTCAGATTCTGATCAAAGTAAATTGGGAAAAGAGCACTTTGATTTTTACAGTCTGAATTATTGCAGAGAGCTGCGCATGCATGGTTCAGCCCCACCCCCTGTGTCAATTGCCAGTGAGCAGAAGAGCACATGCACCCTCCCCTCCCCTAGCACTGCCTGCAATCACCATTCACTCAGTGAGCAGAAGAAGATGGTTTAAAACAGCCAGGAATGGTGACACAGTAGCCCCGGGGTAAGGCAGCGAGCAGCAGCCTCCTTTCAGCAGCGCAGCACTTTGGGAGCGTGTCCGCAGATGGGCTCAGAGATCAGCATTGAGTCCGGGGGAAACAGCCTGACAGTGAGGATGTGGGGAGTTTCACAAAGTGCATCTATTGCAGGCAACAGGAGAGGAGTGTGGGAGAAGATATTTTAAAGACGGGTTATATTGTTTCGGTGAGCTGAGTTCTCCAAAACCGTGTTGCTGGTGATTGAGAGCTACATTGTCGCTTCCTCAGGTACATCATATTCTCTCCTGCATCCATATCTTAGAACTAATAATGTTCTCGTATTATTATTCTCACAGCAAAATTATTCAACCAGCCAGAACAAATGTGATCTTTCCTCCACCCAGAACACAAGGAACAGTGCAGGCATCTCCTTCTCACACACAGTAAGTAGATTATCACTCACAGAGCGCAGACACACAGAACTGGCCTCAAGTCTATTGTCACAGACAGCAGAAGCTGTCAGTCCCACAGTGATCCGAAGTGGCAGAGATGCATTGTGAATCTTACAGCCACATGGAGCAGTAGAATCAGATGCTGTTTCACCATTGAAACATATTACACTGACAGGTACATTAAACACCTATACTCACTTGCCAGAAACTGGCAGGTAGAGAATAAAAGACAATCATCTATCAGAAAAAATGTCAAACAGATAGTATAAACCACACTCGCATATCAGACGTTGATGGCTACAGAGCAAAAGCCATATTCATGTTTCAGAATCTGACAGATTCAGTATTTAAACCCCCCTAACATACCAGAAGATGACAGGTGCAGAATAAACCCCACATTCCCGTACCACAGACTGACAGATACAGTATACAACACACACCCACATATATGAAAGTGACAGTAACAGAATAAAATCCCCACTTGCATACCAGAGAGTGAAAGGTAAAGTGTAAATCCCATGAGCACATATCGAAAAACTGAAAGGTAGTCAGTAAAATTTTTACTTGCATCGCAGAAACTGATAGGGGCAGAATAAAACCCACACACACATATCTGAACAATGACAGGTAGAAGGCAAAATCTTCACACATATCAGAGAAATACAAGTTAAAAGTTCAATTGATTCTCATGTTCACATACCAGAGACAAGCAGATACAGAGTAAATTCCACACTCACATAGCAGCAACTGACAGGTACAGTCTAAAACATACAATCAAGAAGCAGGAACAAATAGGTACAGTCTAACATAGCAGAAACTGAGAAGCACAGATTAAACCTGAACACACAACAAAACCCGACAGTTACAGAAAAATACACACATTTGCATATGAGAGACTGAGAAATACAGTATAAAACCAACACTCACAAATCAGAGGCTGACTTATTACAATCCATATTCCCATAACATAAATTGACATACAGTGACATGCCCAGACTCACAAACCAGTAATTGACAGGCACAATATAAAGAGCTCTCTTTCATTCCAGAAACTGACAGGTACAAAGGAAAGTCCACTCGCAATTAAACAGAAACTGGCAGTTATAGAGTAAGGCCCACAATCACATTTCAGAACTTGACGGGTACAGAATAAAACCTAGACTCCCATAACAGAAATGGAGATACAGAGAAAGGCCCACACTCACATAGCAGACACAGGTAGATACAGAGTGAAACTCAGACTCATTTACCAGAGACCGACAGATTCAGCATAAACACTCACCTCCATAACACAAATTGACAGTTAGAAAGTAAAACCAATACTATAAGAGATTGGGGGTACACAGTAAAACAATACTAACATACTGGAAAATGACGGGTATGGAGTAGAGCTCACATTCACATCACAGAGATGGACAGATACAGCACAAAATACACACTCACTCACCAAGAATGGAAAGATACATTGAAACATTGATAGTAGGTGCAGGAGCAGGCCATTCGGCCCTTATAGCCTGCACCACCATTCTATATGATCATGGCTCATCATGCAACTTCAGTACCCCACTCCCGCTTTCTCTCCATACCCCCTGAGCCCCTTAGCCGTAAGGGCCACATCTAACTCCCTCTTGAATAAATCCAACAAACAGTACTCCACAACTTTCTGTGGTAGAGAACTTCACAGGTTTACCACTCTGGGTGAAAAAGTTTCTCCTCATTTCAGTCCGATAAGGCTTACCCCTTATCCTTAGACTGTGACCCCTGATTCTGGACTTCCCCAACATCAGGAACATTCTTCCTGCCTCTAACCTGTCCAGTTCCGTCATAATTTTATATGTTGCTATGAGATCCCCTCTCATTCTTCTAAATTCCAGTGAGTGTAAGCCTAGCCGATCCAGTCTTTCTTCATATGTCAGTCCTGCCATCCCGGGAATTAGTCTGGTGAACCTTCGCTGCTGTCCCTCAATAGCAAGCACGTTCTTCCTCAGATTAAGAGACCAAAACTGCACACATTCCTCAAGGTGTGGTCTCAGCAAGGCCCTGTACAATTGCAGTAAGACTTCCCTGCTCGTATACACAAATCGCCTTGCTATGAAGGCCAGCATGCCAGTTGCTTTCTTTACTGCCTGCTGGACCTGCATGTCTACCTTCAGTGACTGATGTACCATGACACCCAGGTCTCTTTGCACCTCCCACTTTACTAATCTGTCACCATTCAGATAATCTGCCTTCCTGTTTTTGCACCCAAAGTGAATAACCTCACATTTATCCACATTATACTGCATCTGCCATGCAATTGCCCATTCACCTAACCTGTCCAAGTCACCCTGCAGCCTCTTAGCATCCTACTCACAGCTCACACTGCCACCCAGCTTAGTGTCATCTGCAAATTTGTAGATATTACGTTAAATTCCCTCATCTAAATAATTAATTGATGTTGTAAATTGCTGAGATCTCAGCACTGAACCTTACGGCACCCCACTAGTCAATGCCTGCCATTCTGAAAAGGACACGTTTATTCCCACTCTTTGCTTCCTGTCTGCCAACCAGTTCTCCCTCCACATCAATACATTACCCCCAATACTATGTACCTTAATTTTGCACACTAATCTCTAGTATGGGACGTTGTCAAAAGCCTTTTTTAATTCCAAATGCACCACATCCACTGGTTCTCCCTTATCCACTCTACTAGTTACATCCACAAAAAACTCAAGAAGATTTGTCAAGCATGATTTCCCTTTCATAAATCCATGCTGACTTGGACCGATCCTGTCACTGCTTTCCAAATGCTCTGCTATTACATCTTTAATAATTGATTCCAGCATTTTCCCCACCACCAATGTCAGGCTAACCGGTCTATAATTCCCTGTTTTCTCTCTCCCTCCTTTTTTAAAAAGTGGGGTTACATTAGCTACCCTCCAATCCATAGGTACTGATCCAGAATCTATAGAATGTTGGAAAATGACCACCAATGCATCTACTATTTCTAGGGCCACTTCTTTAACTACTCTGGGATGCAGACTATCAGACCCTGGGGATTTATCGGCCTTCAGTCCCATCAGTTTCCCTACAACCATTTCCTGACTAATAAGGATTTCCCTCAGTTCATCTTTCCCGCGAGACCCTCGGTCCCCTAGTATTTTCGGCAGGTTATTCGTGTCTTCCTTAGTGAAGACAGAACCAAAGCATTTGTTCAATTGGTCTGCCATTTACTTGTTCCCCATTATAAATTCACCTGATTCTGACTGCAAGGGACCGACATTAGATTTCACTAATCTTTTTCTCTTCACATATCTTTAGATGCTTTTGCAGTCAGTTTTTTATGTTCCCTGCAAGCTTACTCTCATACTCTATTTTACCCCTCCTTATTACACTCTTAGTCCTCCTCTGCTGAATTCTAAATTGCTCCCAGTCCTCAGGTTTGCTGCTTTTTCAGGCCAATTTATGTGCCACTGTCCCTAATTTCCTTGGTTAGCCACGGTTGAGCCACCTTTCATGTTTTATTTTTACGCCAGACAGGGATGTATAATAGTTTTAATTCATCCATGTGATCTTTAAATGTCTGCCATTGCCTATCCACCATCAACCCTTTAAGTATTATTCGCCTGTTTATCCCAGCCAAATCACGTCTCATACCATCGAAGTTTCCTTCAAGTTCAGGACCCTAGTCTCTGAGATAACTGTGTCGCTCTCCATCTTAATGAAGAATTCTACCATATTATGGTCACTCTTCCCTATGGGGCCACGCACGACTAATTGCTAATTAATCCTCTCTCGTTATACAAGACCCAGTCTAGGATGGCCGGCTCTCTAGTTGGTTCCTCGACATATTGGTCTAGAAAACCATCCCTTATACACTCCAGGAAATCCTCCTCTACAATATTGCTACCGGTTTGGTTAGCCCAATCAATATGTAGGTAAAAATCACCCATGGTAACTGCTGTACCCTTATTGCACGCCTCCCTAATTTTCTTTTTGATTCCATCCCCAACCTCCCGACTACTGTTAGTTGGGTTTGTTTACAGATCACCAAACGTTTTCTGCCCTTTGTTGTTTCGCAGCTCGACCCATACAGATTCCACATTATCCCAGCCAATGTCCTTCCTTACTATTGCATTAACCTCCTCTTTAACCATTAACTCTACCCCACCTCCTTTTCTTTCTTCAATATTGAATACCCCTGCATATTATGTTCCCAGCCTTGGTTACCCTGGAGCCATGTCTCTGTAATCCCAATTACATCATATCCATTAACAGCTATATGTGCAGTTAATTTGTCCACCTTATTACCAATGCTCCTCACTTTGAGACTCAGAGCCTTCAGGCTTGTTTTTTTAAAACTCTTTATCCTTTTAGAATTATGTTGTAATGTGGCCCTTTTTGATACAGAATGAAACCCACTGGCAATTACCAGAAATTGACAGGAACAGGATAAAATCCACGCTTTCGTATCAGAAACTAACATACAGAGTAAAATCCTCATCCACATACCAGAGATGGACAGATATGAGTAAAATCCACACTCCCATACGAGACTACATTAGAAAATAAGAACATAAAAAATAGGAGCAAGAGCAGGCCAGACGGCCCCTCGAGCCTGCTCCACCATTTAATACGATCATGGCTGATCCGATCATGGACTCGGGTCCACTTTCCTGCCCACTCCCCTTAACCCCTTATTCCCTTATCGGTTAAGACACTGTCTATCTCTGTCTTAAATATATTCAATGTCCCAGATTCCACAGCTCTCTGAGGGAGCGAATTCCACAGATTTACAACCCTCAGAGAAGAAAGTCCTCCTCATCTCAGTTTCAAATGGAGGGCCCCTTATTCTAAGATTATGTCCCCTATTTCTAGTCTCCCCAATCAGTGAAAACATCCTCTCTGCGACTACCTTGTCAAACCCCATCATTATCTTATACGTTTCGATAAATCACCTCTCATTCGTTCTTCTGAATTCAATGAGTAGAGGCCCAACCTCCTCAACCTTTTCTCATAAGTCAACCCCCTCATCTCCGGAATCAACCCAGTGGACCTTCTCTCAACTTCCTGCAAAGCAAGTGTATCCTTTCATAAATATGGAAACCAAAACTGCACGCAGTATTCCAGGTGTGGCCTCACCAATACCCTGTGTAACTGTAGCAAGACTTCCCTGCTTTTATACTCCAGCCCCTTTGCAATAAAGGCCAAGATTGCATTGGCCTTCCTGATCACTTGCTGCACCTGCATACTAACCTTTTGTGTTTCATGCACAAGTACCCCCAGGTCCCGCTGTACTGCACCACTTTGCAATCTCTCTCCATTTAAATAATAACTTGCTCTTTGATTTCTTTCTGCCATAATGCATGACCTCACACTTTCTAACATTATACACCATCTGCCAAATTTTTGCCCACTCACTTAGCCTGTCTATGTCCTTTTACAGATTATTTGTGTCCTCCTCACACGTTGCTTTTCCTCCCATCTTCATATCGTCAGCAAACTTGGCTACGTTAAAGTCGGTCCCTTCTTCCAAGTCGTTAATATAGATTGTTAATAGCTGGGGTCCCAGCACTGATCCCTGCGGCACCCCACTAGTCACTGATTGCCAACCCAAGAATGAACCATTTACCCCAACTCTCTGTTTTCTGTTAGTTCGCCAATCCTCTATCCATGCTAATATATTACCCCCAGCCCCGTGAACTTTTATCTTGTGCAGTAACATTTTATGTGGCACCTTGTCAAATGTCTTCTGGGAATCCAAATACAAAAGACCCACTTTATCCACCCTGTTCATTACATGCTCAAAGAATTCCAGCAAATTTGTCAAACTTAACTTCCCCTTCATAAATCCATGCTGACTCTGCCTGACCGAATTATGCTTTTCCAAATGTCGTGCTATTGCTTCTTTAAGAATGAACTCTTCAACATTTTCCCAACCACAGATGTTAGGCGAACTGGTCTATAGTTTCCTGCTTTTTGTCTGCCTTCTTTTTAACCGAGTGCGGCTCTCAGTCCCCGGGCAACACGGAGTGCGGCTCCCGGGCCCCGGGCAACACCGAGTGCGGCTCCCGGGCCCCGGGCAACACCGAGTGCGGCTCTCAGTCCCCGGGCAACACCGAGTGTGGCTCTCAGTCCCCGGGCAACACCGAGTGTGGCTCTCAGTCCCCGGGCAACACCGAGTGCGGCTCTCAGTCCCCGGGCAACACCGAGTGCGGCTCTCAGTCCCCGGGCAACACCGAGTGTGGGTCTCGGTACCCGGGCAACACCGAGTGCGGCTCTCAGTCCCCGGGCAACACCGAGTGTGGCTCTCAGTCCCGGGGCAACACCGAGTGAGGCTCTCGGTCCCCGGACAACACCGAGTGCGGCTCTCGGTCCCCGGGCAATGCCAAGCGCGGCTCTCGGGCCCCGAGTCAGAGCCACCGGGCCCGGCCCCAGCAACCCCCGGTGGCAGCACCTCCCCCACACCAGGCAAACAACAACTTATATTTATACAGCAGGCCCAGCAATTCCCAGCCGCTCTGTATCAGTGGGCGCTGGATGTGGAAGTCACTCACTGGCCTCCTGTGTGGGTCTGTTTGTTACATCAGTTTGAGCTGGATGGAGAGGGGGTAGAAGCTGCTGGGTATCACCCCCAGTATTCTGGGCCCAGTGGGAACAACAATTTCCCATGTGGGCCTGTCGAGGGAGGTGGGTTCCCTTCCCTGAAGGACAGCAGTGATCCAGATGTGTTTTATGACAATCCGGCAGCTTTCATGGACACTTTTTTCTCGTGTCGGCCCCACAAATGACCAGACTCATTAAGCTCAATTTCACAACCTGCCTTTGTGGTTTTGTGGGTTCTCTATCACACTCCCTTTTTCCTGTTTGAAATTCACTTTACAGGGTGTTAAAAGGGGAGGATTTGTAGACTGGAAGCTCAAACCAAACATCACCTCAAGATCTGACAGTCACTCGGTACATCGGGACTGGAATATCATCAGCTTTTGACCATGGAAGCAGAAGGCACCGTTCATAGTGGGGAGAAACGGTACACGTGCTCTGTGTGTGGACAAGGCTTCAGCTGATCGTCCAACCTGGAGAGACACAAGTGCAGTCACACTGGGGAGAAACCGTGTAAATGTGGGGATTGTGGGAAACATTTCAACTACCCGTCCCAGCTGGAAACACTTCGGCGAGTTCACACTGGGGAGAGACCGTTCACCTGCTCCGACTGTGGGAAGGGATTCATTCAGTCATCCGACCTGCTGATACACCAGCGAGTTCACACTGGGGAGAGACCGTTCACCTGCTCCGACTGCGGGAAGGGATTCATTCAGTTATCCCACCTACTGATACACCTGCGAGTTCACACTGGGGAGAGGCCATTCACCTGCTCCGAGTGTGGGAAGAGATTCACTGCATCATCCAGCCTGCTGATACACCAGCGAGTTCACACTGGGGAGAGGCCGTTCACCTGCTCTGACTGTGGGAAGGAATTCACTGCATCATCCCACCTGCTGAAACACCAGCGACTTCTCACTGGGGAGAGACCTTTTAAATGTTCTGAGTGTGGGAAGGGATTCACTCGGTCATCCCACCTGCTGAGACACCAACGAGTTCAAAAGTGACTGCAGGGGTTGGATTCTGTTGTTATTGGTGCTGGTAATCACATCCTGGACTAAATTGTGTTCATTCTGATAGTTGGGGTTTATAAATCCTGTAACGCTGATGTTAATAACTCCTGTAACTGTATTGGAGTTTAATATTTGGGATATAGACACACAAATTAGTGTTGCTTTCAACACATTGCTGTGCATTTTTGTCTTTCCCACCTGAGTGTTTAGCATCACCTGATTGGAGCTGAGAAAGGACATTCTGTGGGGAGGATTTTACAGGGGGAACAGAACTTGAGCCTGGACACAGTCCTTCAGAGCCACACTGAGATCACCTAATTGTTCTGAACTCCAATGTGTCTAGGTCCAACCTACTCAACTTATCGTCATAAGTCAACCCCCTCATCTCCGGAATCAACTCTGGAATCTGCAGCAGACATGAGCAAGGACTTGAGGCTTATTAAATGACACATATTTCATTACAGACAAGGTTAGACTGGGAGAAATGTTCAGTTAGAACATGAGAACATAATAAATAGGAGCCGGAGTAGGCCATTTGACCCCTCGGGCCTGCTCCGCCATTCAATAAGATCATGGCTGAACTGATCATGGACTCAGTTCCACTTCCCTGCCCGCTGCCCATAATCCTGTACTCCCTTAATCGCTCAAATATCTGTCTATGTTTCCGCCTTAAATATATTCAAAGACCCAGACTCCACAGCTCACCTGGGCAGAGAATTCCACAGATTTACAACCCTCAGAGAAGAAATTTCTCATCTCAGTTTTAATTGGGTGGTCCCTTATTCTAAGACTATGTCTCCTTCTTTTAGTTTCCCCTATGAGTGGAAATATCCTCTCTGCATCCACCTTGTCGAACCCCCTTATTATCTTATGTTTCGATAAAATCATCTCATTCTTCTGAACTCCAATGTGTTTAGGCCCAATCTACTCGACCTATTTTCATAAGTAAATCCACTCATCTCCAGAATCAACCTAGTGAACCTTCTCCGAACAGCCTCCAATGCAGGTCTATCCTTCTTTAAATACAGAGACCCAAATACAGAGTCTATTACAGGCAAAATGCCAATCAAACCAGCAGCACACTGGCACCTTAACAGTGTCTCATTAGCCGACAGGCTTTTCTTTAATAGATTTGCTGAGTGGATATAAACTTAAACCAGGTTTACAGGCGTGATGCTCTATTCACATATTGAAGGTAGAAGAGATGCTGTGGGGCACATGCTAAGTCCAGTAGCTGAAAGTGATTAACAGACTGGGTTTTGTGTTTAGTGATTCCAGGCGTGTTACCAATACCAGCAAAATCGAAGCCCATGGAATAACGGGGACAGTGGCAGCATGGATATGAAAGTGGCTAAGTGACACACACAGAGTAGTGGTGAACGGTTGTTTTTCAGACTGGAGGAAGTGGTGTTCCCCAGGGGTCGGTATTGGGGCCACTGCTTTTTTTGACCTATATTAATGACCTATGTACAGGGCACAATTTCCAAATGTACAGCTCACACAAAACTTGGAAGTACAGTGAACAGTGAGGAGGATGGTGATAGACTTCGACCCCCCTTATTATCTTATGTTTCGATAAAATCAGCTCTCATTCTTCTGCACTCCAATGTGTTTAGGCCCACTAGCTTCCACACTAAAAATGAGACCTTTGGTGGCTGAACAGCCCACCCATTACACCAGCGTGTCTATGTGGCAGATGAAATTTAACGTAGAAATGTTCAAAAGTGATACATCTTTGTCGGAAGAAAGAGGAGAGGAAATATAAACTAAAGGGTACAATTGTAAAGGGGGGCGTGAACAGAGAGACCCAGGAGTATGTGTGCACCAATCACTGAAGGTTGCAGTGCTGGTTGAGAAAGTGGTTACAAAGACTTACGGGATCCTATTTTTCATGAATAGAGGTATAGAGTACAGAAGTGTGGATATTATGTTGAACCTGCATAAAACTCTGGTTCGGCCTCAACTGGAGTATTGTGTGCAGTTCTTGGTCATCATCATCATAGGCAGTTCCTCGGATCGAGGAAGACTAGCTTCCACTCTAAAAATGAGTCCTTTGGTTGCTGAACAGTCCAATACGAGAGCCACAGTCCCTGTCACAGGTGGGACAGATAGTCGTTGAGGGAAGGGCTGGGTGGGACAGGTTTGCCGCACGCTCTTTTTGATGCCACGGTTGATTTCTGCATGCTCTCGGCGATGAGACTCGAGGTGCTCAGCGCCCTCCCGGATGCTCTTCCTCCATCCGGATGCTCTTCCTCCACTTTCGGCAGTCCTTAGCCAGGGACTCCCAGGTGTATCAGGGAGGCTTTGATGGTCTCCTTGTAACATTTCATCTGCCACACCTTTGGCTCGTTTGCTGTGAAGGAGTTCTGAGTAGAGTGCTTGCTTTGGGAGTCTCGTGTCTGGCATGCGAACAATGTGGCCTGCCCAGCGGAGCTGATCAAATGTGGTCAGTGCTTCAATGCTGCAGATGTTGGCCTGGTCGATGACGCTAACGTTTGTGTGTCTGTCCTCCCAGGTAATTTGTATGATCTTGCGGAGACATCGTTATTGGTATTTCTCCAGCAACTTGAGGTGTCTACTGTACATAGTCCATGTCTCTCAGCCATACAGGAGGGTGGGTATTACAACAGCCCTGTAGACCATGAGCTGGGTGCTGGGGGTGAAATACCTACTGTACATGGTCCATGTCTCTCAGCCATACAGGAGGGTGGGTATTACAACAGCCCTGTAGACCATGTGCTTGGTTGTAGATTTGAGGGCGTGGTCTTCAAAGACACTTTTCCTCAAGCGGCCGAAGGCTGCACTGGAGGTGGTGTTGAATCTTGTCGTCAATGTCTGCTCTTGCTGACAAGATGTTCCCGAGGTTTTGGAAATGGTCCACACTGGCCAGGGCCGCGCCATGGATTTTGATGACTACGGGGTTGGGTGAAGTGGGGAGTGCTATGTGGCGAGGACAGGCTGGTGGAGGACCTTTCTCTTATGGATGTTTAGTGTAAAGCCTATGCTTTCGTAACGTCAGTAAATACGTCGACTATGACTTGAAGTTCAGCCTCTATATGTGCGCAGACACAGGTATTATCCGCGTACGGTAGCTCAACGACAGAGATTGGGGTGGTCTTGGACCTGGCCTGGAGACGACGAAGCTTGAACAGGTTCCCACTGGTTCTGTAGTATAGTTCCACTCCAGCGGGGAGCTTGTTGACTGAACTGGAGCAATTCTGGCTCCCACATTTTAGTAAGTATGCGAAGGCCTTTTGAGAGCGTGCAGAAAAGATTTATGAGAATGAATCCAGGGATGAGGGACTTCAATTACGTGGATAGTCTGGAGAAGTTGAGGTTGTTCTCAGAACAGAGAAGATTGAGAGGAGATTTGACAGAGGTGTTCAAAATCATTAGAGGTCTGGTCAGAGTAGCTGGAGTGGGATTAGCAGAAGCTCTTGCAGATAGCCGACATGGGCTCGACGGGCAAATGGCCTCCTTCCATGTTGTAACCAGTCTCTGATTCTATGAAGAAGAAAAATGTGTTGCCCAGGATGCTCCATCTCCCGGGCACTGGGACCCAGTTGGGAACAGAGACTCTGAAGCCCCGCCCACTCTCTGTTCCTGAACGAAGATGGCCACGCATGCGCCCTGATCCCGCCCTGTGCAAGATGGCGGCCAGTGACCCCGCTCACCCGGGGCCTGTAACCACGGGGCCTGTCGGCTCTAATTCGGGGACTGAGATTTATTCTGTATCTAAGCCGTGCTGTACCTGCTCTGGTAGTGTTCGATGGGACAGTGTAGAGGAAGCATTTTAATACATACGAAAAATGACGGACAGGTAAAGACCATCTGGTCCATCAAGCCTGTCCCACACAATTGCGATATATCACAGCGTATACACTCCACTCCACCCGAATCCATGTGATCTCCTGGGAGAGGCAAAAATACAGATTTTAAAAAAACCTAGGACAATTTGGGAAAATAAAATCTGGGAAATTCCTCTCCAACCCATCTAAGTGATGGAAACTAGTCCAGGAGATCACTCTGGCCATTAAACTCCCTGCAGTACCTACCTTCTGTAAGTGTTAATCTCTGCCGCAGCCAGAAACAAATCCAGCTTTTACTTGAAGGAATTCAATGAGTCTGTATCCACCACATGAGAGGACAGCTTGTTCCAGAGGTCTACTGTTCTCTGGGAAAAGAACCACCTCCTTATGTCTAACCTAGATCTAGCCTTGTACAACTGAAATTTGTGTCCCCTGGTCCTGCCTAACCTATTTAAGTGAAATAAACAGTCAGCTGGAACACTCTCTTTCACTTTCATTATCTTATAAACCGCAATCATATCGCCCTAAGTCTACACTGCTCTCAGGTAAAGAGTCCCAACTCTTTTAACCTATCTTGATAACTAAGATCCTTTAGACTTGGAATTAGTCTAGTGACCCTTTCCAGAACCTCTATCACCCACCATGTGAGGAGACCAAAACTGGACACAGTATTCCAAGTGTGGCCTGACTAAGGTCTTGTACTTGGACAAAACAGTACGCCTCGTCTTATACTGAATTGTCCTATGGATAGACCCCAGCACCGTATTTGCTCTAACTGTCGCTGCACTGCATTGCTCGTGTACCTTTAAGGGTGTATTCACTAGAATGTCTAAATCTCCACCATCTTTAATGCCTTTCCCTGAAGGGTGTATGAATGTTGAGAATTTGCCCTGCCCACATGCATAACACTGAACTTATCTAAGTTATACATAATTTTCCAGTTGTTAGTGTTAGTTTTTATCAGAAGAATCACTCACCACTCAGAGTCGGTTCCAACGCCAGTGCGGCCTTTATTTACGCCAGCGGGGAGGAAATCACAAGACTGAGTCCAGGCTTCTCTCCGCTGAACAAAGGGTTTCATGGATCTTTATAGGTTTTACAACAGTTTACTACAGTTACATACAACAGTTTAATACAGTTACATTAGACCAATAGCGTTAGTCTCTAAACGTAAAGTGGCTCATGTGTTGCCAAGAGATGTGTTGCGAAGGGATGTGTTGCTAGGGATGACTCATGTGTCTTGTAACATGGCCTGGGCTTCTCTTATCTTACTGTCCTTGGATGCTGGAATTGGGTAGCCTCCTTATCCCCATCCTGCTACAGAGCCGTATTGTTACTAGAACATTTGGTCCTGAGGCCTTGCTGATTAGAGACACCTGCAGAGCTTGCATGTTGGTCCTGTGTGTGGGAAACAACAAGTATCAGTCTCCAGGAATGCAGTCTATTTCAGCTAACAGAAATCCCTTGAGGCTTCACTGGTTACCATTTTATGGTACAAGTTACATGTTACATATTTAATTCTAACCTTATCCTACAGGTGCCGTTGCCCGAGGGTGCCTAATACCTACAACACAGTCATGAGGCCTGTGTCCCAACACTTCAACATCTGCCTGAATCAGACGATCCACTTCTATAGTTCGAGCACTCGCACAGATCTTGGTATCATTTCAAAATTGTGCCCCAACCCCAAAATCCAGATCATAAATAAAAATAGGGAAAAGCAATGGTCCCAACACTGATCCCTGCAGGACACCACTGGTGACTGGTCTCCAAACAGATCCAAATCCATCAAAAACTGCTCTTTCCCTACATCCTGCCGGCCAGTTCTGTATCCAGCTCAATATATTATCAGTACAAGAGACTCCGATCTTAGAGAAGCCTCTTGTGCGATACCTAATCAAAAGGTTTTTGGAAATCTAAGCAGACAATGTCTACTGGGCTTCCCTCATCCACCAACTTTGTAACTTCTTCAAAAAATACAATTAGAGTTGTGAGACATGAACTCTTTATGAAGCCATGTTGGCTTTCCCTAATATGTCCTCCCTATACAAGTATTCATATATTGCATCCCTTATGATTCTTTCGAGCATCTTACCTATTACTGATATTAAACTGATGGGCCTATAGTTACCCAGGTCTGCCTTGTCACATTGTTTTAAAAATGGGGACTACTTTAGCCTCCTTCCTATCTGTAAGGCCCATTCCAGAGTGCAGTGAGCTATTAAACATACAGGCCAGGGGCTCACACAGCACATGTCCCTTCTCCAGGAGGGGCTCACACAGCACATGTCCCATCTCCCGTTGGACCCTCACACAGCACATGTCCATCTCCCGGAGGGGCTCACACAGCACATGTCCCATCTCCTGGAGGGGCTCACACAGCACATGTCCCATCTCCCGGAGGGGCTCACACAGCACATGTCCCATCTCCTGGAGGGGCTCACACAGCACATGTCCCATCTCCCGGAGAACCCTCACACAGCACATGTACCATCTCCCTAAGGACCCTCAGACAGCACATGTCCCATCTCCCGGAGGACCCTCACACAGCACATGTCCCATCTCCCGGAGGACCCTCACACAGCACATGTCCCATCTCCCGGAGGGGCTCACACAGCACATGTACCATATCCCGGAGGGGCTCACACAGCACATCCCATCTTCCGGAGGAACCTCACACAGCACATGTCCCATCTCCCGGAGGATCCTCACACAGCACATGTCCCATCTCCCGGAGCGTTTCACAGAGCACATGTCCCATCTCCCGGAGGGGCTCACACAGCACATGTCCCATCTCCCGGAGGACCCTCACACAGCACATGACCCATCTCCCGGAGGGGCTCACACAGCACATGTCTCCTTTCCCAGAGAACCCTGACACAGCACACGTCCCATCTCCCGGAGGATCCTCACACAGCACATGTCCCATCTCCCGGATGACCCTCACACAGCACACGTCACATCTCCCGGAGGATCCTCACACAGCACATGTCCCATCTCCCGGTGGACCCTCACACAGCACACGTCCCATCTCCCGGAGGATCCTCACACAGCACACGTCACATCTCCCGGAGGACTCTCACACAGCACATGTCCCTTCTCCCGGAGGACCCTCACACAGCACATGTGCCATCTCCCGGAGGACCCTCACACAGCACATGTCCCATCTCCCGGAGGGGCTCACACAGCACATGTCCCATCTCCCGGAGGACCCTCACACAGCACATGTCCCATCTCCCGGAGGACCCTCACACAGCACATGTCCCATCTCCCAGGGAACCCTCACACAACACAATATGTTGAGGAACCAACTAGGGGGGAGGCCATCTTAGACTGGGTGTTGTGTAATGAGAGAGGATTAATTAGCAATCTCATTGTGCGAGGCCCCTTGGGGAAGAGTGACCATAATATGGTGGAATTCTGCATTAGGATGGAGAATGAAACAGTAATTTCAGAGACCATGGTCCAGAACTTAAAGAAGGGTAACTTTGAAGGTATGAGGCGTGAATTGGCTAGGATAGATTGGCGAATGATACTTAGGGGGTTGACTGTGGATGGACAATGGCAGACATTTAGAGACCGCATGGATGAATTACAACAATTGTACATTCCTGTCTGGCGTAAAAATAAAAAAGGGAAGGTGGCTCAACCGTGGCTATCAAGGGAAATCAGGGATAGTATTAAAGCCAAGGAAGTGGCATACAAATTGGCCAGAAATAGCAGCGAACCTGGGGACTGGGAGAAATTTAGAACTCAGCAGAGGAGGACAAAGGGTTTGATTAGGGCAGGGAAAAAAGAGTACGAGAAGAAGCTTGCAGGGTACATTAAGGCGGATTGCAAAAGTTTCTATAGGTATGTAAAGAGAAAATGGTTGGTGAAGACAAATGTAGGTCCCCTGCAGTCAGAATCGGGGGAAGTCATAACGGGGAACAAAGAAATGGCAGACCAATTGAACAAGTACTTTGGTTCGGTATTCACTAAGGAGGATACAAACAACCTTCCGGATATAAAAGGGGTCAGAGGGTCTCGTAAGGAGGGGGAACTGAGGGAAATCTTTATTAGTCGGGAAATTGTGTTGGGGAAATTGATGGGATTGAAGGCCGATAAATTCCCAGGGCCTGATGGACTGCATCCTAGAGTACTTAAGGAGGTGTCCTTGGAAATAGCGGATGCATTGACAGTCATTTTCCAACATTCCATTGACTCTGGATCAGTTCCTATGGAGTGGAGGGTAGCCAATGTAACCCCACTTTTTAAAAAAGGAGGGAGAGAGAAAACAGGGAATTATAGACCTGTCAGCCTGACCTCAGTAGTGGGTAAAATGATGGAATCAATTATTAAGGATGTCATAGCAGTGCATCTGGAAAATGGTGACATGATAGGTCCAAGTCAGCATGGATTTGTGAAAGGGAAATCATGCTTGACAAATCTTCTGGAATTTTTTGAGGATGTTTCCAGTAAAGTGGACAAAGGAGAACCAGTTGATGTGGTATATTTGGACTTTCAGAAGGCTTTCGACAAGGTCCCACACAAGAGATTAATGTGCAAAGTTAATGCACATGGGATTGGGGGTAGTGTGCTGACGTGGATTGAGAACTGGTTGTCAGACAGGAAGCAAAGAGTAGGAGTAAACGGGTACTTTTCAGAATGGCAGGCAGTGACTAGTGGAGTGCCGCAAGGTTCTGTGCTGGGGCCCCAGCTGTTTACATTGTACATTAATGATTTAGACGAGGGGATTAAATGCAGTATCTCCAAATTTGCGGATGATACTAAGTTGGGTGGCAGTGTGAGCTGCGAGGAAGATGCTATTAGGCTGCAGATTGACTTGGATAGGTTAGGTGAGTGGGCAAATGCATGGCAGATGAAGTATAATGTGGATAAATGTGAGGTTATCTACTTTGGTGGTAAAAACAGAGAGACAGACTATTATCTGAATGGTGACAGGTTAGGAAAAGGGAAGGTGCAACGAGACCTGGGTGTCATGGTACATCAGTCATTGAAGGTTAGCATGCAGGTACAGCAGGCGGTTAAGAAAGCAAATGGCATGTTGGTCTTCATAGCGAGGGGATTTGAATACAGGGGCAGGGAGGTGTTGCTACAGTTGTACAGGGCCTTGGTGAGGCCACACCTGGAGTATTGTGTACAGTTTTGGTCTCCTAACTTGAGGAAGGACATTCTTGCTATTGAGGGAGTGCAGCGAAGGTTCACCAGACTGATTCCCGGGATGGCGGGACTGACCTATCAAGAAAGATTGGATCAACTGGGCTTGTATTCACTGGAGTTCAGAAGAATGAGAGGGGACCTCATAGAAACGTTTAAAATTCTGACGGGTTTAGACAGGTTAGATGCAGAAAGAATGTTCCCAATGTTGGGGAAGTCCAGAACCAGGGGTCACAGTCTGAGGATAAGGGGTAAGCCATTTAGGACCGAGATGAGAAGAAACTTCTTCACCCAGAGAGTGGTGAACCTGTTTAATTCTCTACCACAGAAAGTAGTTGAGGCCAATTCACTAAATATATTCAAAAGGGAGTTAGATGAAGTCCTTACTACTCGGGGGATCAAGGGTTATGGCGAGAAAGCAGGAAGGGGGTACTGAAGTTTCATGTTCAGCCATGAACTCATTGAATGGCGGTGCAGGCTAGAAGGGCTGAATGGCCTGCTCCTGCACCTATTTTCTATAATTCTATGTTTCTAACACAAGTCCCATCTCCCGGAGGACCCTCACACACCACATGTCCCATCTCCCGGATGATCCTCACACAGCACATGTCCCATCTCCTGGAGGACCCTCACACAGCACATGTCCCATCTCCCGGATGATCCTCACACAGCACATGTCCCATCTCCCGGATGAACCTCACACAGCACATGTCCCATCTCCCGGAGGATCCTCACACAGCACATGTCCCATCTCCCGGAGGACCCTCACACAACACAAGTCCCATCTCCCGGAGGGGCTCACACAGCACATGTCCCATCTCCCGGAGGACCCTCACACAGCACATGTCCCATCTCCCGGAGGACCCTCGCACAGCACATGTCCCATCTCTCGGAGGGGCTCACACAGCACATGTCCCATCTCCCGGAGAACCCTCACACAGCACATGTCCCATGTCCCGGAGGACCTTCGGCTGGCTACTCTATGTATTTTTAAGTTCTTACTTTTTTTCTAAAGCAATATTCTTATCTATGTTAATGTTACTGAGGAAAACTAGTGTTATTAATTTCTAATATTTTTGCATGATCTTCAAGGGTGAAGACTCATCAAAGTGCTCATTAATATTTCCGCCATACTCAGTGAGTCCTCTGTAACCTGTCCTTGAACACCCTTCAGTGGCCAACACAGTCTTTGATAGTTCTCTGACTCTTTACATAAATAAAAAAGGCTCTTCCCATGACTGCCACAGTTGCCTACAATTCTTTTTTCCAAATAACCTTTTTGCTGATCGAATAGCCGCTTCCGTTTTCTTTGTATTCAACGCTATTTATTTGTGTGTTAAATTTCTTTAATTTATAGAGACATTTCTGTTTACATGTTATTTGTCTTTGCACAGAGCCAGTCAGCCACCTTGCCTTTTTCTTACCACATTTCCATCTTTAGATTTTGGCTACGTTAGTTTTCCACATTTTAAATCTGAAATACGTTCCATTTGTATTCAACATCGATCACATCACCACCGAGTAGGATTGGCCAATTTACCTGTTGCAAGTCCTCTGCCATTTTGGAGAAGTTTTCCCTTCTGAAATGCGGTGCGAGTTGCAGGTTCTCAGTCACTTTGGTTCTCCCGGCCAATTGGGAACCTACAATGTGATTACTGTTGCCCAGAAGTTTCCCCTACACGGAGACCTGATAGGAGGTCAGGCTCACTACTAAACACCACATCCAATATATAATTTTCCCAATTTACTTCATTAACATGTTGAGTCAGGAAACATTCCTGTATATTTTCAATAAATAAGAACAGAAGAAATACGAGCAGGAGTAGGCCATAAGGCCTCTTGAACCTGCTCCTCCGTTCAATAAGATCATGGCTGATCCGATCATGGACTCAGCTCCACTTCCCTGCCCGCTCCCCATAACCCCTTAACCCCTTTTCGTTTAAATAAATTTAAGACAGAAATAGACAGTTTCTTAATGTCCTAACTTCCACAGCTCTCTGAGGCAACAAACTTCACAGATTCACAACCGTTTGAGAGCAGAAATTTCTCGTCATCTCAGTTCTAAATGGGCGGCCTCTGATTCTAAGATCAAGCCATCTAGTTATAGTCTCCCCCATCAGTGGAAACATCTTCTCTGCATCCACCTTGTCAAGCCCTGTCATAATCTTATATGTTTCTATAAGATCACCTCTCATTCATAGAAACATAGAAAATCGTTGCAGGAGTAGGCCATTCGGCCCTTCGAGCCTGCACCACCATTCAATAAGATCATGGCTGATCACTCCCTCAGTAACCCTTTCCTGCTTTCTCTCCATACCCCTTGATCCCCTTATCCGCAAGGGCCATATCTAACTCCCTCTTGAATATATCCAATGAACTGGCATCAACAACTGTCTGCGGCAGGGAATTCCACAGGTTAACAACTCACTGAGTGAAGAAGTTTCTCCTCATCTCAGTCCTAAATGGCCTACCCCTTATCCTAAGACTCTGTCCCCTGGTTCTGGACTTCCCCAACATTGTGAACATTCTTCCCGCATCTATCCTGTCCTGTCAGAATCTTTTATGTTTCTATGAGATCCCCTCTCATCCTTCTAAATTCCAATGTATAAAGGCCCAGGTGATTCAAACTCTCCTCATTTGTCAGTCCTGCCATCCCGGGAACCAGTCTGGTGAATCTTCGCTGCACTCCCTCAATAGCAAGAATGTCCTTCCTCAGATTAGGAGACCAAAGCTGAACACAATATTCCAGGTGAGGCCTCACCAAGGCCCTGTATAACTGCTCCTATACTCAAAGCCCCTAGCTATGAAGGCCAACATTCCATTTGTCTTCTTCACCACCTGCTGAACCTGCATGCCAACTTTCAATGACTGATGAACCATGACACCCAGGTCTCGTTGCACCTCCCCTTTTCCTAATCTGCCACCATTCAAATAATATTGTCATCGCGTTTTTGCCCCCAAAGTGGATAACCTCACATTTATCCACATTATACTGCATCTGCCATGCATTGGCCCACTTACCTAACCTGTCCAAGTCAACCTGCAGTCTTTTAGCGTCCCCCTCACCGCTCACACTGCCACCCACTTTAGTGTCATCTGCAAACTTGGAGATATTACATTCAATTCCTTCATCCAAATCATTGATGTATGTTGTAAAGAGCTGGGATCCCAGCATTGAGCCCTGCGGCACTCCACTGGTCACTGCCTGCCATTTAGAAAGGGACCCGTTTATCCCGACTCTCTGCTTCCTGTCTGCCAACCAGTTCTCTATCCCCTCAGTATATTACCCCAAATACCATGTGCTTTAATTTTGCACACCAATCTCTTGTGTGGGACCTTGTCAAAAACCTTTTGAAAGGCCAAATACATGACTTCCACTGGTTCTCCTTGTCCACTCTACTAGTTACATCCTCAAAAAATTGCAGAAGATTTGTCAAGCATGATTTCCCCTTCATAAATCCATGCTGACTTGGACCGATCCTGTCACTGCGTTCCAAATGTGCTGCTATTTAATCTTTAATAATTGATTCCAACAATATCCCCACTACTGATGTCAGGCTAACCAGTCTATAATTACCAGCTTTCCCTCTCCCTCCCTTTTTAAAAAGTGTTGTTACATTAGCTACCCTCCAGTCCATAGGAACTGATCCAAAGTCGATAGACTGTTGGAAAATGATCACCAATGAATCTACTATTTCTAGGGCCACTTCCTTAAGTACTCTGGGTTGCAGACTATCAGGCCCCGGGGATTTATCGGACTTCAATCCTATCAATTTCCCTAACACAATGTCCAACCTAATATGGATATCCTTCAGTTCTCACTGGCACTCTGTCCCCTAGTACTTCCAGAAGGTTATTTGTGTCTTCCTTCGTGAAGACAGAACCGAATTATTTGTTCAATTGGTTTGCCATTTCTTTGTTCCTCATTATAAATTCACCTGAATCCGACTGCAAGGGACCTACGTGTGTCTTCACTAATCTTTTTCTCTTCACATATCTATATAAGCTTTTGCAGTCAGTTTTTATGTTCCCAGCAAGATTCTTCTCATACTCAATTTCCCCTCTCTTAATAATACCCTTTGTCCTCCTCTGCTGAATTCCAAATTTCTCCCAGTCCTCAGGTTTGCTGCTTTTTCTGGCCAATTTACAAGCCGCTATCTTGGATTTAACACTATCCTTAATTTCCATGGTTAGCCACGGTTGAGCCACCTTCCCAGTTTTATTTTTACTCCAGACAGGGATGTACAATTGCTGAAGTTCATCCTTGTGATCTTTAAATGTTTGTCATTGCCGATCCACCGCCAAACCTTTAAGTAACATTTGCCAGTGTATTTGAACCAATTCACGCCTCAAACCATCAAAGTTACCTTTCCTTAAGTTCACGACCTTAGTTTCTGAAATAAGTGTGTCACTCTCCATCATAATAAAGAATTCTACCATGTTTTGGTCACTCTTCCCCAAGGGGCCTCGCACAACAAGATTGTTAATTAGTCCCTTCTCATTACATGTCACCCAGTCTAGGATGGTCAGCTCCCGAGTTGGTTCCTCGACATATTGGTCTAGAAAACTATCCCTAATACACTCCAGGAAATCATCCTCCACCGCATTGCTACCAGTTTGGTTAGCCCAATCTATATGTAGATTAATGTCGCTCATGATAACTGCTGTACCTTTATTGCATGCATCCCTAATTTCTTGTTTGATGCTGTCCCCAACCTCACTACTATTGTTTGGTGGTCTGTACACAATTCCCTCTAGCGTTTTCTGCCTTTTGGTATTCCGTAGCTCCAACCATACCGATTCCACATCGTCGAAGCAAATGTCCTTTCTTAATATTGCATTAATTTCCTCTTTACCTAACAATGCCACCCTGCCTCCTTTTCCTTTCTGTCTACTTTTCCTAAATGTTGAATACCCCTGGATGTTCTGTTCCCAGCCTTGGTCACCCTGGAACCATTTCTCCGTGATGCCAATTACATCATACCAGTTAATTGCTATCTGCACAGTTAATTTTTCCACCTGATTACGAATACTCCTCGCATTGAGGCACAGAGCCTTCAGGCATGTCTTTCTTACACACCTTGCCCCTTTAGAATTTTGCTGTAATGTGGCCCTTTTTGCCTTCAGTTTCTCTGCCCTCCACTTTTACTTTTCTTATTTCTATCTATCTTTTGATTCTGCCCCCATTCTACTTCTCTCTGTCTCCCTGCATAGGTTCCCATCCCCCTGCCATATAAGTTTAACTCCTCCCCAACAGCACGAGCAAACACTTCCCCAATGCCCAATGACATTCGTTCCAGCCCTGCCCAGGTGCAAACCGTCCAGTTTGTACTGGTCCCACCTCCTCCAGAACTGGTTCCAATGTCCCAGGAATTTGAATCCCTCCCTTTTGTACCACTCCTCAAGCCACGTAGTCATCTGAGCTATCCTGAGAATCCTACACTGACTAGCACATGGCACTGGTAGCAATCCTGAGATGACTACTTTTGAGGGAGCATTATTCTGTATTTAATCCATGTTGTACCTGCCCTGGGAGTGTTTGATGGTACAGTGTAGAGGGAGCTTTACTCTGTATCTAACCCGTGCTGTACCTGCTCTGGGAGTGTTTGATGGGGCAGTGTAGAGGGAGCTTTATTCTGTATCTTACCCGTGCTGTACCTGCCCTGGGAGTGTTTGATGGGACAGTGTAGAGGGAGCTTTACTCTGTATCTAACCCGTGCTGTACCTGCTCTGGGAGTGTTTGATGGGACAGTGTAGAGGGAGCTTTACTCTGTATATAACCCGTGCTGTAGCTGCTCTGGAAGTGTTTGATGGGACAGTGTAGAGGGAGTTTTACTCCGTATATAACCCGTGCTGTAGCTGCTCTGGGAGTGTTTGATGAGACAGTGTAGAGGGAGTTTTACTCTGTATATAACCCGTGCTGTAACTGCCCTGGAAGTGGTGATGTGAACCGAGCTGTGTCCATTCTCATTCTTGTTGAAGATGTTGGATCTTCTCCCCATGTTTGGACCTTCAGCCATGGTGATGACAGGCGTTCCCTGGTTCTGATGCTCTGTAATAAATATATTAATAGGAGGGTTAGAGGGAAATATTAAAATGGGAAGGAGGACATTGCCTTGTTAAACATGATACTCAGTCCCTCCTCCCTCACCAGTACAACAGCGGTTTGCTCTGGGATCGAGCATTTCCCGAATGTTACGATGAACTCTCCACATCAGGTGTGACACAGACAGCTGCCCAGTAAATCCAGTGAGTCCCACTGATCTCCACAACCCAGCTCCAGACGGGCTCCCGTTGGCCGAGGCTCCGTACTGGGAGCGACCATTGGTGAGATTTATTCACAGTGTAGGCCCAAACCATTATTCCCGAGGTAGGGAATATTCAGCAGGGAAATGTGGAGCGGGTGATCATTGATGGATTAAATGATCCTTTACTCAGTTTTACATAGTCTGGCATAAGAACATAAGAAATGGGAGGAGTAGGCCATCTGGCCCCTCAAGCCTGCTCCGCCATTTAATGGTGGTATTGTATTATTTTTATTCACAGATGTGTGTTTAATATTTTTGAGTTGGGATATTAAATTATGGCATTTTATGACTATTATATCTATCCACATACACAACATATACCTGGGTGTAATTCCTCTGGTCTCTATGGGCAGTGATATTATCCGTGTGTTCAGGGAGATGTGAACTGGTTGCTGCTTCTATTTGAATATATTGACCATATCTCATGGTGTCAGCACCTGACTAATGAACTCCACTGGGCAGGCCACATTGTTCACATGCCTGACACAAGACTCCCAACGCATGCGCTCTATTCGGAACTCCTTCACGGCAAACGAGCCCAAGGTGGACGGAGGAAACGTTTGAAGGACACCCTCAAAGTGTCCTTGATGAAATGCAACATCACCACCGACACCTGGGAGGTCCCTGGCCAAAGACCTCCCTAAGTGGAGGAAGTGCATCTGGGAGGGCGTTGAGCACCTCGAGTCTCGTTGCTAAGAGCATGCAGAAATCCAGCTCAGGTAGCGGAATGAGCCTGCGGCAAACCAGTCTCACCCACCCTTTCCCTCAACCACTGTCTGTCCCCACCTGTGACAGAGATTGTGGTTCTCGTATTGCACTCACTGTTAGAGTGGAAGCAAGTTTTCCTCGATTCTGACGGACTGCCTGCGATGATGAAGAATGAGCACTTTAGCGGGTGAGGACATTTCCCACTGTCCCACTGATAACATAATGTAGAATGAATTGTGTACCTTCAGTCAGGGGATACATAACATTGATTTGTTTCATTATCTTTAGGTGTTTTATAATCTCAAAACACCATAAATATATAATTGGTAGAGTTAGCTGCTGTTTTACAATCACAATTCTCCACTTGTGCGTGTGCAGACACACGCTCAGGCACGTTAACTCTCAGCATCCTTTCCTTTCCCCACTGGGGAAATGCAAGCGATTCAGTCTCGGATACGGAATTTCTCCAAACAGTTGTTGAAGTTATTCTCTGGCATTAATTTGTGAGGAGTTAGGAAATGAGCAACAGGGTTTTGGAATAGTGAAGTTTACGGGAGGGTGTAAGAAGGGAGGCCGGCCAGGAGAATGATGGAATATTCAAGTCTAGAGGTAGCAAAGGATGAGATAAGCTTTTCAGCAATGGATGGTTCACCTGCTGTTGTTCCTCAGTCTGCAACCCCTGTTCACTTCCATCTGCAGACCTTTTTCTATCACTCCATCATTTACCCGAGATCTAATTATGCGAGACAGAAAATTACATAAATATTGATAAAGTGACTTGGATTGGGACTCCCGATGACCTTTTTCCCCAGTCCATTACAAGGACCAGTGTGTATCTGAGACAATGGGACTCTCTCTGACCAGTCCCCCCAGTCTATCCCCATGACCAGTGTGTATCTGAGTCAATGGGACTCTCTCTGACCTTTTCCCCCAATCCCCCAGGACCAGTGTGTACCTGAGTCAATGGGACTCTCTCTGACCTTTCTCCCCAGTCTATCCCCAGGACCAGTGTGTATCTGAGTCAAAGGGACTCTCTCTGACCTTTCTCCCCAGACCCCCAGGACCAGTGTGTATCTGAGTCAATGGGACTCTCTGACCTTTCTCCCCAGTCTATCCCCAGGACCAGTGTGTATCTGAGTCAATGGGACTCTCTCTGACCTTTCTCCCCAGTCTATCCCCCAGGACCAGTGTGTATCTGAGTCAATGGGACTCTCTGACCTTTCTCCCCAGTCTATCCCCAGGACCAGTGTGTATCTGAGTCAATGGGACTCTCTCTGACCTTTCCCCCCTGTCCCGCAGGACCAGTGTGTATCTGAGTCAAAGGGACTCTCTCTGACCTTTCTCCCCAGACCCCCAGGACCAGTGTGTATCTGAGTCAATGGGACTCTCTGACCTTTCTCCCCAGTCTATCCCCAGGACCAGTGTGTATCTGAGTCAATGGGACTCTCTCTGACCTTTCTCCCCAGTCCATCCCCAGGACAAGGTTGTATCTGAATCCATGGGACTCTTGCTTACCTTTCGCCCCTATCGATGTATGGAAGCTCTTTGAATCAATAGTTTTCTCTGTTTAGTGCTCGCACAATCCTGGGCTGGTTCACCTGGTGTTGTTCCTCAGTCTACAATCCCTGTTAGGTCCACAGCTGGAATTTTCTCAAGCACTCCTACATTCACCAGGACAGAAAATGAGAACAATATTATTGGTGTGAAATAGAGTGCGATGTTAACCTACCTTGTAGTTACTGGTGGAAACAAAACATTCAAGTAAAAATAATTCCATATTCCGCGGTTAGAGACTCCTCATATACCGGCCGTGCATTTTCCAGGAGTAGGTCACATATTAAAGATACAAACATAGAAAATAGGTGCAGGAGCAGGCCATTCGGCCCGACTATCCTGCACCGCCATTCAATAAGATCATGGCTGATCATTGAACCACAGTACCCCACCCCTGCCTTCTTCCATACCCATTGATCCCTTTAGCCTAAAGGCCACATCTATCTCCCTTTTGAATATATCCAATGAAGTGGCCTCAACAACTTTCTGTGGCAGAGAATTCCACAGGTTCACAATTCTCTGAGTGAAGATGTTTCTCTTCATCTCGGTCCTAATTGGCTTAACCCTTATCCTCAGACTGTGACCCCTGGTTCTGGACTTCCCCAACATCGGGAACATTCTTCCTGCATCTAACCTGTCCAGTCCCGTCAGAATTGTATATGTTTCTATGAGATCGCCTCTCATTCTTCTAAATTCCAGTGAGTTTCAGGCTAGCCGATCCAGTCTTTCCTCATATGTCAATCCTGCCATCCCTGGACTCAGTCTGGTGAACCTTCGCTGCACTCCCTCAATAGCAAGAATGTCCTTCCTCAGATTAGGAGACTAAAACTGCACACAATACTCCAGGCGTGGTCTCACCAAGGCCCTGTACAATAGCAGTGAGACCTTCTTACTCCTATACTCAAATCCTCTCGCTATGAAGGACAGCATGCCTTCTCTGCTATCTACAATCACTGCCCATTCCTTTATATTCCTGGCTGAAGCCCATCCAGGACACACATGCCCAGCATCCACCTGTCTGTCTGTCCCTCGTGTTTTGCTTTCTCTCAGGGACACCTCAGGCAGAGAGAGAGCTGACAGACAATATATTCAGCTCACACAACTCAGCAACTTCCCTGGAGCGTTGGTCAGCTTTAATGACACTGATTAACAAGGGCTTTCTCCCTCCCACTGTCTGGGGCTCTCTCTGTGTCCGGAGAGACAACAATGAAGCTCTCAATTCCTGTCTGAGTATCCGCCACATCTGGAGAAGGACCGCCCACCGTGCGTGAGTTCACAGCCCCGCCCTCTCAACGCGCGGGTCATGGTCCCGCCCACCTTGTGAGAGGTCGGGGCCCCGCCCACACAGCCCCTGAGCCCAGCAATGTGAGAGATTAAAGAGAGAAGGTGCTGGGAACAGTCAGACTGAGAGCTCAGGCAGTGTGTGTGGGGGGACAGAGAGAGAGAATGGAGCTGAGGGAAGATCATTGTCATTGGCCTGACATTCAGGGCCACGGGCCTTTACCTGCTGCTGGGGGCAGTGCAACTGAAAGATTGAGTGACAATATACAGCACTGTTTCCTGACACAACATGTTAATGCAGTAACTGGGGAAAACCAGAGATTGGATCTGGTGTTTAGTAGTGAGCCTAATCTCGGATCAGGCCTGCGTGTGGGGAACATCTGGGCAACACTGATCACATTATACCGTCCCGATTGGCCGGGAGAACCAAAGGGACTGAGCCCCTGCGAAATGGACCGAATAAAAGGATTGGAGACAACTGGCCGTCATGGGCAGAGCTTTTTCAGTTGTGTGGAGAGTCCGAGAACTATGAAAGTCTGTATTGGGCCACTGAAGGGTGTTCAAGGACAGGTTACACAGGACTCACTGAGTACGGTGGGAATATTAGTGAGTACTGTGCATCAGTCTTCACCCTTTAACATCATCCCAAATATTAGAATTTAATAATAATAATAGTTTTATCAGTAACATTAACATAGATAAACATATTGTTTTAGAAAACATTCAGAACTTAAAAATAGATAGAGCAGCCGGGCCGGAGGATATCCATCCAAGGGTCCTCCAGGAGAAGGGACATGTGCTGTGTGAGCCCCTCCGGGAGATGGGACATGTACTGTGCGAGGGGCCTCCGGGAGATGGGATATGTGCTGTGTGAGCCCCTCCGGGAGATGGACATGTGCTATGCGAGGGTCCTCCGGGACATGTGCTGTGTGAGGGTGCTCCGGGAGATGGGAGATGTGCTGTGTGAGCCCCTCCGGGAGATGGGACATGTGCTATGTGAGAGTCCTCCGGGAGATGGATATGTGCTGTGTGAGGGTCCTCCGGGAGATGGGAATGTGCTGTGTGAGGGTCCTCCGGGAGATGGACATGTGCTGTGTGAGGGTCCTCCGGGAGATGGACATGTGCTGTGTGAGAGTCCTCCGGGAGATGGACATGTGCTATGTGAGGGTCCTCCGGGAGATGGATATGTGCTGTGTGAGGGTCCTCCGGGAGATGGACATGTGCTGTGTGAGGGTCCTCCGGGAGATGGGACATGTGCTGTGAGAGTCCTCCGGGAGATGGACATGTGCTGTGTGAGGGTCCTCCGGGAGATGGACATGTGCTGTGTGAGAGTCCTCCGGGAGATGGACATGTGCTGTGTGAGGGTCCTCCGGGAGATGGATATGTGCTGTGTGAGGGTCCTCCGGGAGATGGACATGTGCTGTGTGAGGGTCCTCGGGAGATGGATATGTGCTGTGTGAGGGTCCTCCGGGAGATGGACATGTGCTGTGTGAGGGTCCTCCGGGAGATGGGACATGTGCTGTGAGAGTCCTCCGGGAGATGGACATGTGCTGTGTGAGGGTCCTCTGGGAGATGGACATGTGCTGTGTGAGCCCCTTCGGGAGATGGGACATGTGCTGTGTGAGAGTCCTCTGGGCGATGGGACATGTGCTGTGTGAGGGTTCTCTGGGCGATGAGACTTGTGTTGTGCGAGCCCCTGGCATGTATGTTTAATAGCTCACTCTGAAATAGTTCCTACAGATTGGAAGGAGGCTAATGAAGTCCCCATTTTAATAAAAATGTGACAAGGCAGACCCGGATAACCAGAGGCCCATCAGATTAATATCAGTAATAGGTAAGATGATTGAAAGAATCATAAGGGATGCAATATCTAAATACTTGGATAGGGAGGGACATATTAGGGACACCACAACCCATTATAAAGAGTTCTTGTCTCACAACTCCAATTATATTTTTTGAAGAAGGTACAAAGTTGGTGGATGAGGGAAGCCCAGTAGACATTGTCTACTTAGATTTCCAAAAACCTTTTGACAGTGTACCACACAAGAGGCTTCTCTATAAGATCGGAGCCTCTGGTACTGATAATATATTGAGCTGGATACAGAACTGGCTGCAGGATGCAGGTAAAGAGCAGTTGTAGATGGATTTGAATCTGTTTGGAGACCGGTCACCAGTGGTGTCCTGCAGGGATCAGTTTTGGGACCGTTGCTTTTCACTATTTTTATTTATGATCTGGATTTTGGGGTTGGGGGCACAATTTGCAAATTTTGAAATTATACCAAGATCTGTGCGAGTGCTCGAACTGTAGAAGAAGCTCGTCTATTTCAGATAGATCTTAATGTGTTGGGACACTGGCCTCATGACTGGAAAATTATGTATAACTTCGATAAGTTCAGTGTTATGCATATGGGCAGGGCAAATGCTCAACATTCATACACCCTCCAGGGAAAGGCATGAAAGATAGTGGAGATAGAAAGAGATTTAGACATTCTAGTGAATACATCCTTAAATGTACACGAGCAATGCAGTGTAGCGACAGTTAGAGCAAATAGGGTGTTGGGTTGTATCGAAAGGACAATTGAGTATAAGACGAGGAGTACTGTTATGTCCTTATACAAGACCTCAGTCAGGCCACACTTGGAATACTGTGTCCAGTTTTGGTCTCCTCACATGGTGGGTGATATTGAGGTTATGGAAAGGGCCACTCGACTAATTCCAAGTCTGAAGCATCTTAGTTACCAAGACAGGTTAAAAGAGTTGGGACTCTTTACCTGAGAGCAGCGTAGACTTAGGGTGATATGATTGAGGTTTATAAGATAATGAAGGTGAAAGAGAGTGTTCCAGCTGACCGTTTATTTCAATTAAGTAGGTTAGACAGGACCAGGGATACAAATTTCAGTTGTACAAGCCTAGATCTAGGTTAGACATCAGGAGGTGGTTCCTTTCCCAGAGAACAGTAGACCTCTGGAACAAGCTGCCCTCTCATGTGGTGGATGCAGACTCACTGAATTCCTTCAAGTAAAAGCTGGATTTGTTTCTGGCTGCGGCAGAGATTAACACTTGCAGAAGGTAGGTACTGCAGGGAGTTTAATGGCCAGAGTGATCTACTGGACTGGTTTCGATCACTTAGATGGCTTGGAGAGGAATTTCATAGATTTTATTTTCCCAAATTGTCCGAGGTTTTTTTAAAAATCTGTATTTTTGCCTCTCCCAGGAGATCACATGGACTCGGGTGGAGTGGAGTGTATACGCTGTGATATATCGCAATTGTGTGGGACAGGCTTGATGGACCAGATTGTCTTTACCTGTCCGTCATTTATCGTATGTATTAAAACGTTTCCCCTCCACTGTCCTGTCGAACACGACCAGAGCAGGTACAGCACTGATTAGATTCAGAGTAAAGCTCCCTCTAGACTTTCTCGTCAAACAATCCCAGAGCAGGTGCAGCACGGCTTAGATGCAGAATAAATCTCAGGCTCTGAATTCGAGCCCACAGGCCCCGTGCTGACAGGCCCGGGTGAGCGGGGTCACTGGCCGCCATCTTGCACATGGCGGGATCAGGGTACATCTTGGTTTGGGGACAGAGAGTGGGCGGGGCTTTAGTATCTCTGTTCCCAACTGGGTCCCAGTGCCCGGGAGATGGAGCATCCTGGGCAACACATTTTTAATCATCATAGAAACAGAGACTGGTTACAACATGGAAGGAGGCCATTTGGCCCGTCGAGCCCATGCCGGCTATCTACAAGAGCTTCCACTAATCCCACTCTCGCTACTCTGTCCAGACCCCTCATGATTTTGAACACCTCTGTCAAATCTCCTCTCAATCTTCTCTGTTCTGAGAACAACCCCAACCTCTCCAGACTATCCAAGTAACTGAAGTCCCTCATCCCTGGAATATTTCTGCACGCTCTCAAAAGGCCTTTGTATACTTACTAAAATGCGGAAGCCAGAATTGCTCCAGCTCAGTCAACAATCTCCCCGCTGGAGTGGAACTAAACTACAGAACCAGTGGGAACCTGTCCAACCTTCATCGTCTCGAGGCCAGGTCCAAGACCACCCCAATCTCTGTCGTTGAGCTACCATACGCGGACAATACTTGCGTCTGCGAACACACAGAGGCTGAACTCCAAGTCATCGTCAACGTATTTACTGAGGCGTACCAAAGCATGGGCTTTACACTAAACATCTGAAAGTCTTATGTCCTCCACCAGCCTGTCCTCGCCGCACAGCACACCCTCCACTCACCCCCCCCCCCCAGTCATCAAGAACCATGGCACGGCCCTGGACAACGTGGACCATATCCCATACCTCGGGAACCTCTTATCAACAAGAGCAGACATTGACGACAAGATTCAACACCGCTTCCAGTGCAGCCTTCGGCCTCTTGAGGAAAAGAGTGTTTGAGGACCACGCCCTCAAATCTACCACTAAGCTCATGGTCTACAGGGCTGTAGTAATACCCACCCTCAGAGACATGAACTATGTACAGTCGACACCTCAAGTTTCTGGAGAAATAACACCAACGAGGTCTTCGCAAGATCCTACAAATTCCCTGGGAGGACAGATGCACCAATGTTGGTGTCGTCGGCCAGGCCAACATCCCCAGCGTAGAAGCACGGACCACAATTGATCATCTCCGCTGCACAGGCCACATTGTTCGCATGCCAGACACGAGACTCCCAAAGCAAGCACTCTACTCAGAACTTCTTCACAGCAAACGAGCCAAAGGTGTGGCAGAGGAAACGTTACAGGGACACCCTCAAAGCCTCCCTGATAAAGTACAACATCCCCACTGACACCTGGGAGTCCTTGGCTAAAGACCGCCCTAAGTGGAGGAAGAGCATCCAGGAGGGCGCTGAGCACCTCGAGTCTCATCGCCGAGAGCATGCAGAAATCAACCGCAGGCATCAGAAAGAACATGCGGCAAACCTGTCCACCCTCCCCTTCCCTCAATGACTATCTGTCCCACCTGTGACAGGGACTGTGGCTCTCGTATTGGACTGTTCAGCCACCTAAGGACTCATTTTTAGAGTGGAAACATGTCTTCCTCGATCCGAGGGACTGCCTATGATGATGATGATGACCCAGAACTGCATACAATACTCCAGTTGAGGCAGAACCAGAGTTTTACGTGGGTTCAACATAATATCCACACTTCTGTACTCTATACCTCTATTCATGAAGCCTAGGGTCCTGTAAGTCTTTGTAACCACTTTCTCAACATGTGCTGCTACCTTCAGTGATTGGTGCACATATACTCCTGGGTCTCTCTGTTCACGCCCCCTTTACAATTGTACCCTTTAGTTTATATTTCCTCTCCTCTTTCTTCCTACAAAAATGTATCACTTTTAAACTTTTCTACGTTAAGTTTGATCTGCCACATCTGCCCATTCCACCAGCCTGTCAGACTTTCTGAAGTCTATCACTGTCCTCCTCACTGTTCACTGTACTTCCAAGTTTTGTATGAGCTGTAGATTTGGAAATTGTGCCCTGTACACCCAAGTCTAGGTCATTAATATAGATCAAAAAAAGCAGTGGCCCCAATACGGACCCCTGGGGAACACCACTTCCTCTAGTCTGAAAAACAATGTTCACCACTACTCTGTGTGTGTCACTTAGCCACTTTCATATCCATGCTGCCACTGTCCCCATTATTCCATGGGCTTCGATTTTGCTGGTATTGGTAACACGCCTGGGATCAGTAAACACAAAACCCAGTCTGTTAATCACTTTCAGCTACTGGAGTTAGCATGTGTCTCACAGCATCTCTTCTACCTTCAATATGTGAATAGAGCATCACATCTGCAAACCTGGTTTATAAAGAAACATAGAAACATAGAAAATAGGTGCAGGAGTAGGCCATTCGGCCCTTCTAGCCTGCACCGCCATTCAATGAGTTCATGGCTGAACATTCAACTTCAGTACCCCATTCCTGCTTTCTCGCCATACCCCTTGATCCCCCTAGCAGTAAGGACCTCATCTAACTCCTTTTTGAATATATTTAGTGAATTGGCCTCAACAACTTTCTGTGGTAGAGAATTCCACAGGTTCACCACTCTCTGGGTGAAGAAGTTCCTCCGCATCTCGGTCCTAAATGGCTTACCCCTTATCCTTAGACTGTGACCCCTGGTTCTGGACTTCCCCAACATTGGGAACATTCTTCCTGCATCTAACCTGTCTCACCCCGTCAGAATTTTATATGTTTCTATGAGGTCCCCTCTCATTCTTCTGAACTCCAGTGAATACAAGCACAGTTGATCCAGTCTTTCTTGATAGGTCAGTCTCGCCATCCCGGGAATCAGTCTGGTGAACCTTCGCTGCACTCCCTCAATAGCAAGAATGTCCTTCCTCAGGTTAGGAGACCAAAACTGTACACAATACTCCAGGTGTGGCCTCACCAATGCCCTGTACAACTGTAGCAACACCTCCCTGCCCCTGTACTCAAATCCCCTTGCTATGAAGGCCAACATGCCATTTGCTTTCTTAACCGCCTGCTGCACCTGCATGCCAACCTTCAATGACTGATGTACCATGACACCCAGGTCTCTTTGCACCTCCCCTTTTCCTAATCTGTCACCATTCAGATAATAGTCTGTCTCTCTGTTTTTACCACCAAAGTGTTTAAGTTAATATCCACTCAGCAAATCTATTTAAGAAAAGCCTGTCAGCCAATGAGACACTTTTAAGGTGCCAGTGTGCTGCTGGCTTAATTGGCATTTTGCCTGTAATGGACTTCGTATTTTGGTCTCCGTATTTAAGGAAGGATATACTTGCATGGGAGGCAGTTCAGAGAAGGTTCACTAGGTTGATTCCGGAGATGAGGGGATTTACTTATGAAGATATCTTGAGTAAGTTGGGCCTAAACACATTGGAGTTCAGAAGAATGAGAGGTGATTTTATCGAAATATAAGATAATGAGGGGATTCAACAAGGTGGAAGCAGAGAAGATATTTCCACTTACACGGGAAACTAAAACTAGGGGACATAGTCTTAGAATAAGCGGCCACCCAATTAAAACTGAGACGAGGAATTTCTTCTCTGAGGGTTGTAAATCTGTGGAATTTTCTGCCCAGGAGAGCTGTGGAGGCTGGGTCTTTGAATATATTTAAGGCGGAGATAGAGAGATGTTTGAGAGATAAGTGAGTAAAGGGTTATGGGGAGCGGGCAGGGAAGTGGAACTGAGTCCATGATCAGATCAGCCATGATCTTATTGAATGGTGGAGCAGGCCTGAGTGTTCAAATGACGTACTCCAGCTCCTATTTATTATGTTCTAACTGAACATTTCTCCCAGTGTAACCTTGTCTGTAATGAAATATGTGTCATTTAATAAGCCTCAGGTCCTTGCTCATGTCTGTTGCAGATTCCAGAGTTGATTCCAGAGATGAGGGGATTGACTTATGGTTGAGTAGGTTGGACTAAACATATTGGAGTTCAGAAGAATGAGGTGATCTTACTGTGGCCCTGAAGGTCAGTGTCCAGGCTGAAATTCTGATCCCCCTGTAAGATCCTCCCCACAGATTGTCCTTTCTCAGCTCCAGCCAGGTGATGCTCAACACTCAGGTGAGAAAGACAAAAATCCACAGCAATGTGTTGAAAGCAACACTAATTTATATGTCTATATCACAAATATTAAACTCCAGTCGATTTCAGGAGTTATTACCATCAGTGTTACAGGAGTTATAAACCCCAACTCTCAGAATGAACACGATTCAGTCCGGGATGTGAATAACAGCAGAATCCAACCCCTGCAGTCACTTGTGAACTCGCTGGTGTGTCAGCAGGTTGCCTGACAGAGTGAATCCCTTGCCACACTCAGAGCAGGTGAACGGCCTCTCCCCAGTGTGAACTCGCTGGTGTGTCAGCAGGTTGGATGATGTAGTGAATCCCTTCCCACAGTCGGAGCAGGTGAACGGCCTCTCCCCAGTGTGAACTCGCTGGTGTGTCAGCAGGTTGTATGACCGAGTGAATCCCTTCCCACAGTCGGAGCAGGTGAACGGCCTCTCCCCAGTGTGAACTCACTGGTGTATCAGCAGGTCGGATGATGTAGTGAATCCCTTCCCACAGTCGGAGCAGGTGAATGGCCTCTCTCCACTGTGAACTCGCTGGTGTATCAGCAGGTTGGATGATGCAGTGAATCCCTTCCCACAGTCGGAGCAGGTGAATGGCCTCTCCCCAGTGTGAACTCCATGGTGTATCAGCAGGTCGGATGAGTGAATGAATCCCTTCCCACAGTTGGAGCAGGTGAACGGTCTCTCCCCAGTGTGAACTCGCCGATGTGTTTCCAGCTGGGACGGGTAGTTGAAACGTTTCCCACAAGCCCCACATTTACACGGTTTCTCCCCAGTGTGACTGCACTTGTGTCTCTCCAGGTTGGATGATTGGCTGAAGCCTTGTCCACACACAGAGCACGTGTACCGTTTCTCCCCACTGTGAACGGTGCCTTCTGCTTCCATGGTCAAAAGTTGATGATATTCCAGTCCCGATGTACCGAGTGACTGTCAGATCTTGAGGTGATGTTTGGTTTGAGCTTCCATTCGACAAATCCTCCCCTTTTAACATCCTGTAAAGTGAATTTCAAACAGGAAAAGTGAGTGTGAGAGAATACCCACAAAAACACAAAGGCAGGTTGTGAAATTGAGCTTAATGAGTCTGGTCATTTGTGGGGCCGGCACTAGAAAAAAGTGACCATGAAAGCTGCCGGATTGTCATAAAAACACATCTGGATCACTGCTGTCCTTCAGGGAAGGGAACCCACCTCCCTCGGCAGGCCCACATGGGAAATTGTTCTTTCCACTGGACCCAGAAGTACAGGGGGTGAAACCCAGCAACTTCTACCCCCTCTCCATCCAGCTCAAACTGATGTAACAAACAGACCCACACAGGAGGCCAGTGAGTGACTTCCACATCCAGCTCCCACCTGATACAGAGCGGCTGGGAACTGCTGGGCCTGCTGTATAAATGTAAGTTGTTGTTTTACTGGTGTGGGGGAGTTGCTGCCCCTGTGGATTGCTGGTGCTGGGCCCGGTGGCTCTGACTCGGGGACCGAGAGCCGCACTCGGTGTTGCCCGGGGACTGAGAGCCATGCTCGGTGTTGCCCGGGGACTGAGAGCCACACTCGGTGTTGCCTGGTGACTGAGAGCCGCACTCGGTGTTGCCCGGGGACCGAGAGCCGCACTCGGTGTTGCCCGGGGACTGAGAGCCACACTCGGTGTTGCCCGGGGACCGAGAGCCACACTCGGCGTTGCCCGGGGACCGAGAGCCGCACTCGGTGTTGCCCGGGGACCGAGAGCCGCACTCGGTGTTGCCCGGGGACTGAGAGCTGCACTCGGTGTTGCCCGGGGACTGAGAGCCGCACTCGGTGTTGCCTGGGGACTGAGAGCCGCCATCGGTGTTGCCCGGGGACTGAGAGCCGCACTCGGTGTTGCCCGGGGACTGAGAGCCGCACTCGGTGTTGCCCGGGGACTGAGAGCCGCACTCGGTGTTGCCCGGGGACTGAGAGCCACACTCGGTGTTGCCCGGGGCCTGAGAGCCACACTCGGTGTTGCCCGGGGACTGAGAGCCGCACTCGGTGTTGCCCGGGGACTGAGAGCCACACTCGGTGTTGCCCGGGAACTGAGAGCCGCACTCGGTGTTGCCCGGGGACCGAGAGCTGCACTCGGTGTTGCCCGGGGACTGAGAGCCACACTCGGTGTTGCCCGGGGACTGAGAGCCACACTCGGTGTTGCCCGGGGACTGAGAGCCACACTCGGTGTTGCCCGGGGACTGAGAGCCACACTCGGTGTTGCCCGGGGACTGAGAGCCACACTCGGTTTAAAAGGAGGCAGACAAAAAGCAGGAAACTATAGACAAGTTCGTCTAACATCTGTGGTTGGGAAAATGTTGAAGAGTTCATTCTTTAAGAAGCATTAGCATGACATTTGGAAAAATATAATTCGGTCAGGCAGTGTCAGCATTGATTTATGAAGTGGAAGTTAAGTTTGTTAAATTTGCTGGAACTGTTTCAGCATGTAACGAACATAGAAACATAGAAAAATAGGTGCAGAAGGCCATTCGGCCCTTCGAGCCTGCACCGCCATTCAATATCATGGCTGATCATTCCTTCAGTACCCCTTTCCTGCTTTCTCTCCATACCTCTTGATCCCCTTAACCGTAAGAGCCATATCTAACTCCCTCTTGAATATATCCGGTGAACTGGCCTCAACAACTCTCTGCGGCAGGGAATTCCACAGGTTAACAACTCTCTTGAGTGAAGAAGTTTCTCCTCATCTCAGTCCTAAATGGCCTACCCCTTATCCTAAATGCAATGATTATTTTCATTTTTGGTGTTATTCAAAACAGGTGGAAATACACAGCAAATCAAAACTTAAAAAAATTAGAAGAAAATGTGTAATAGTAGCCAAATAAATCAGTTCTCTATTAGGCAATGGCATACGTCATCAAACTCCTTCGCTGCTTGTACCATGTTGAAAAAAATTCTGAAATGAAATATTTTTGTCCTCAAATATCAGTCTATTTTTAAACAGTTTGCGAAAGTTATAATTTTATCTCATCTCAAAATCACTAATCCATCATTCAGACCAGGCCTGGACATTTGGAAGAAATGCATTTTTTCTATTTTTGTCTTGTACAATACCAAACATTCAGGAATTCATTTTTCACATTTGTTTGGTCAGTTTCTGCTCAACACTGTCAGAGGTGCTTTCGATGAATTATGTTCCACTTCACATCATGGGCCAGGGTGGATAAAGTGGGTGTAGTGTATTTGGATTTCCAGAAGGCATTTGACAAGGTGCCACATAAAAGGTTACTGCACAAGATAAAAGTTCACGGGGCTAGGGGTAATATATTAGCATGGAGAGAGGATTGGCTAACTAACAGACAACAGAGAGTCTGGGTAAATGGTTCATTCTCGGGTTGGCAATCAGTAATGAGTGGGGTGCCGCAGGGATCAGTGCTGGGACCCCAACTATTTACAATCTATATTAACGACTTGGAAGAAGGGACCGAGGGGCCACTGTACAGCAAAATTCTAAAAGGAGAAAGTGTGCTAAAAAAACAAGCCTGAAGGCTTTGTGTCTTAATGCAAGGAGTATCCATAATAAGGTGGATGAATTAACTGTGCAAATAGATGTTAACAGATATGTTGTGATTGGGATTACAGAGACGTGGCTCCAGGATGATCAGGGCTGGGAACTCAACATCCAGGGGTAGGCAACATTCAGGAAGGATAGAATAAAAGGAAAAGGAGGTGGGGTAGCATTGCTGGTTAAAGAGGAGATTAATGCAACAGTTATGAAGGTCATCAGCTTGGATGATGTGGAATCTATATGGTTAGAGCTGCAGAACACCAAAAGGCAAAAAACGTTAGTGGGTGTTGTGTACAGACATCCAAACAGTAGTAATGTTGTTGGGGAGGGCATCAAACAGGAAATTAGGGGTGCATGCAATAAAGGTGCAGCAGTTATAATGGGTGACTTTGATATGCACATAGATTGGGCTAACCAAACTGCAAGCAATAGTGGAGGAGGATTTCCTGGAGTGCATAAGGGATGGTTTTCTAGACCAATATGTCAAGGAACCAACTAGGGGGGAGGCATCTTAGACTGGATGTTGTGTAATGAGAGAGGATTAATTAGGAATCTCGTTGTGCGAGGCCCCTTGGGGAAGAGTGACCATAATATGGTGGAATTCTACATTAGGATGGAGAATGAAACCGTTAATTCAGAGACCATGGTCCAGAACTTAAAGAAGGGTAACTTTGAAGGAATGAGGCATGAATTGGCTAGGATAGATTGGCGAATGATACTTAAGGGGTTGACTGTGGATGGGCAATGGCAGACATTTAGAGACCGCATGGATGAACTACAACAATTGTACATTCCTGTCTGGCGTAAAAAGAAAAAAAGGGATGGTGGCTCAACCGTGGCTATCAAGGGAAATCAGGGATAGCATTAAAGCCAAGGAAGTGGCATACAAATTGGCCAGAAATAGCAGTGAACCTGGGGACTGGGAGAAATTTAGAACTCAGCAGAGGAGGACAAAGGGTTTGATTAGGGCAGGGAAAATGGAGTTCGAGAAGAAGCTTGCAGGGAACATTAAGGCGGATTGCAAAAGTTTCTATAGATATGTAAAGAGATAAAGGTTAGTAGAGATAAAGGTTAGTAAAGACAAACGTAGGTTCCCTGCAGTCAGAATCAGGGGAAGTCATAACGGGGAACAAAGAAATGGCACACCAATTGAACAAGTACTTTGGTTCGGTATTCATGAAGGAGGATACAAACAATCTTCCGGATATAAAAGAGATCAGAGGGTCTAGTAAGAAGGAGGAACTGAGGGAAATCCTTATTAGTCGGGAAATTGTGTTGGAGAAATTGATGGGATTGAAGGCCGATAAATCCCCAGGGCCTGATGGACTGCATCCCAGAGTACTTAAGGAGGTGGCCCTGGAAATAGCGGATGCATTGACAGTCATTTTCCAACATTCCATAGACTCTGGATCAGTTCCTATCGAGTGGAGGGTCGCCAATGTAACACCACTTTTTAAAAAAGGAGGGAGAGAGAAACCAGTGATTATAGAATGGTCAGCCTGACATCAGTAGTGGGTAAAATGATGGAATCAATTATTAAGGATGTCATAGCAGCGCATTTGGAAAGAGGTGACATGATAGGTCCAAGTCAGCATGGATTTGTGAAAGGGAAATCATGCTTGACAAATCTTCTGGAATTTTTTGAGGATGTTTCCAGTAGAGTGGACAAGGGAGAACCAGTTGATGTGGTATATTTGGACTTTCAGAAGGCTTTTGACAAGGTCCCACACAAGAGATTAATGTGCAAAGTTAAAGCACATGGGATTGGGGGTAGTGTGCTGACATGAATTGAGAACTGGTTGTCAGACAGGAAGCAAAGAGTAGGAGTAAATGTGTACTTTTCAGAATGGTAGGCAGTGACTAGTGGGGTACTGCAAGGTTCTGTGCTGGGGCCCCAGCTGTTTACACTGTACATTAATGATTTAGAGGGGATTAAATGTAGTATCTCCAGATTTGCGGATGACACGAAGTTGGGTGGCAGTGTGAGCTGCGAGGAGGATGCTATGAGGCTGCAGAGCAACTTGGATATGTTTGGTGAGTGGGCAAATGCATGGCAGATGAAGTATAATGTGGATAAATGTGAGGTTATCCACTTTGGTGGTAAAAAGAGAGAGACTGACTATTAACTGAATGGTGACAGATTAGGAAAAGGGGCGGTGCAACGAGACCTGGGTGTCATGATACATCAGTCATTGAAGGTTGGCATGCAGCTACAGCAGGCGGTTAAGAAAGCAAATGGCATGTTGGCCTTCATAGCGAGGGGATTTGAGTACAGGGGCAAAGATGTGTCGCTACAGTTGTACAGGGCCTTGGTGAGGCCACACCTGGAGTATTGTGTGCAGTTTTGGTCTCCGAACTTGAGGAAGGACATTCTTGCTATTGAGGGAGTGCAGCGAAGGTTCACCAGACTGATTCCCTGGATGGTGGGACTGACCTATTAAGAAAGACTGGATCAATTGGGCTTGTATTCACTGGAGTTCAGAAGAATGAGAGGGGACCTCATAGAAATGTTTAAAATTCTGATGGGTTTAGACAGGTTAGATGCAGGAAGATTGTTCCCAATGGTGGAATGTCCAGAACCAGGGGTCACAGTCTAAGGATAAGGGGTAAGCCATTTAGGACTGAGATGAGGAGAAACATCTTTACCCAGAGAGTGGTGAACCTGTGGAATTCTCTCCCACAGAAAGTTATTGAGGCCAGTTCACTATATATATTCAAAAAGGAGTTAGATGAAGTCCTTACTACTAGGGGAATCAAGGGGTATGGCGAGAAAGCAGGAATGGGGTACTGAAGTTGCATGTTCAGCCATGAACTCATTGAATGGTGGTGCAGGCTAGAAGGGCCGAATGGCCTACTCCTGCACCTATTTTCTTTGTTTCTATGTAAGTAGCCAAGTTTGCTGATGATACAAAGATGGGAGGAAAAGTAATGTGTGAGGAGGAGACAAAAAATCTGGCAAAGGACACAGATAGGCTCAGTAAGTGGGCAATAATTTGGCAGATGGAGTATAATGTTGGAAAGTGTGAAGTGATGCACTATGGCTGAAAAAAAATCAAAGATCAAGTTATTATTTGAATGGAGAAAGATTGCAAAGTGCTGCAGTCCAACAGGACTTGGGGGTACTTGTGCATGAAACACAAAGGATTAGAATGCAGGTACAGCACGTGATCAGGAAGGCCAATGCAATCTTTTCCTTTATTGCAAAGGGGCTGGAGTATAAAAGCAGGGAAGTCTTGCTGCATTTACACAGGGTATTGGTGAGGCCACACCTGGAATACTGCGTGCTGTTTTGGTTTCCATATTTATGAAAGGATATACTTGCTTTGCAGGAAGTTGAGAGAAGGTTCAGTTAGTTGATTCCAGAGATGAGGGGCTTGACTTATGAGAAAATGTTGAGGAGGTTGGGCCTCTACTCATTGAATTCAGAAGAATGAATGAAAGGTGATTTCTCGAAACGTATAAGATTATGAAGGGGCTTGACAGCGTAGTCGCAGAGAGGATGTTTTCACTGATAGGGGAGACTAGAACTAGGGGGCATAAACTTAGAATAAGGGCCCCCCCCGTTTAAAACTGAGAGGAGGAGGAATTTTTTTCTCTCAGAGTGTTGTAAACCTGTGGAATACGCTGCCTGAGAGAGCTGTAGAAGCCGGGACATTGAATATATTTAAGACAGAGATAGACAGTGTCTTAACCGATAAGGGGGCGGGCAGGGAAGTGGAGCTGGGTCCATGATCGGATCAGCCATGATGGTATTAAATGGCGGAGCAGGCTCGAGGGGCCGTATGGCCTACTCCTGATCCTACTTCTTATGTTCTTATTTTCTTATATAGTGGTGTCTGGTATGGGAGTGTGGATTTGACTCTATCTGGCCACCTCTGGTATGTGGATGAGGGTTTTACTCTATGTTAGTTTCTGATACGAGAGGTGGATTTTATCCTGTACATGTCAATTTCTGGTAATTGCCTGTGGGTTTCATTCTGTATCAAAAAGGGCCACATTACAACATAATTCTAAAAGGACAAAGAGTGTTAAAAAACACAAGCCTGAAGGCTCTGAGTCTCAAAGCGAGAAGCATTTGTAATAAGGTGGATGAATTAACTGCACAGATAGCTGTTAACGGATATGATGTCATTGGGATTACAGAGACATGGCTTCAGAGTAACCAAAGCTGGGAACATAACATCCAGGGGTATTCAATATTCAGGAAGAATAGCCAGAAAGGAAAAGGAGGTGGGGTAGCGTTAGTGGTTAAAGAGGAGGTTAATGCAATAGTAAGGAAGGTCATTGGCTGGGATAATGTGGAATCTATATGGGTAGAGCTGCGAAACATCAAAGGGCAAAAAATGATAGTTGGGGTTATGTACAGACGACCAAACAGTAGTAGGGAGGTTGGGGATTGCATCAAACAGGAAATTAAGGACGCGTGCAATAAGGGTACAGCAGTTATCTTGGGTGACTTTAACCTACATATTGATTGGGCTAACCAAACTTGTAGCAATACTGTGGTGGAAAATTTCCTAGAGTGTATAAGGGATGGTTTTCTAGACCAATATGTCGAGGAACCTATGAGAGAGCAGGCCATCCTAGACTGGGGTTTGTGTAACGAGAGAGGATTAATTAGCAATCTGGTCTTGCGTGGCCCCTTGGGGAAGAGTGACCATAATATGGTAGAATTCTTCATTAAGATGGAGAGCAACCCCGTTAACTCAGAGACTAGGTCCGGAACTTAAAGGAAACTTCGATGGTATGAGACGTGATTTGGATAGGATAAACTGGCGAATGAAACTTAAAGGGTTGACGGTGGATAGGCAATGGCAGACATTTAAAGATCACATGGATGAATTACAACTATTGTACATCCCTGTCTGGCGTAAAAAATAAAACAGGAATGGTGGCTCAACCTTGGCTAACAAGGGAAATTAGGGACAGTGTTAAATCCAAGGAAGAGGCATAGAAATTGGCCTGAAAAAGCAGCAAACCTGAGGACTGGGAGAAATTTAGAATTCAGCAAAGGAGGACTAAGGGTGTAATTAGGAGGGGGAAAATAGAATATGAGAGTAAGCTTGCAGGGAACATAAAAACTGACTGCATAAGCTTCTATAGATATGTGAAGAGAAAAAGATTAGTGAAATCTAATGTAGGCCCCTTGCAGTCAGAATCAGGTGAATTATTAATGGGGAACAAGGAAATGGCAGACCAACTGAACAAATACTTTGGTTCTGTCTTCGGTAAGGAAGACATGAATAACCTCCCAAAAATATTAGCGGACCGAGGGTCTAGCGGGAAGGAGGAACTGAGGGAAATCCTTATTAGTCAGGAAATGCTTGGAGGGAAACTGATGGGATTGAAGGCCAATAAATCCCCAGGGTCTGACAGTCTGCATCCCAGAGTAGTTAAAGAAGTGGCCCTCGAAATAATGGATGCATTGGTGGTCATTTTTCAAAATTCCATGGACTCTGGATCAGTTACTATGGATTTGAGGGTAGCAAATGTAACCCCACTGTTTAAAAAAGGAGGGAGAGAGAAAACAGGGAATTATAGACCGGTTAGCCTGACATCAGTAGTGGGGAAAATGCTGGAATCAATTAAAGATGTAATAGCAGAGCATTTGGAAAGCAGTGACAGGATCGGTCCAAGTCAGCATGGATTTATGAAAGGGAAATCATGCTTGACAAATCTTCGAGAGGTTTTTGAGGATGTAACTAGTAGAGTGGATAAGGGAGAACCAGTGGATTTGGTGTATTTGGAATTTCAAAAGGCTTTTGACAAGGTCCCACACCAGAGATTAGTGTGCAAAATTAAAGCACATGGTATTGGGGGTAATGTACTGACGTGGAGGCAGAACTGGTTGGCAGACAGGACGCAAAGAGTGGGAATAAACAGATCCTTTTCAGAATGGCAGGCAGTGACTAGTGGGGTGCCACAATGTTCAGTGCTGGGACCCAAGCTATTTACAATATATATTAATGATTTAGACGATGGAATTGAAAGTAATATCTCCAAGTTTGCAGATGACACTAAGCTGGGTGGCAGTGTGAGCTGTGAGGAGGATGCGAAGAGGCTGCAGGGTGAATTGGACAGGTTAGGTGAGTGGGCAATTGCATGGCAGATGCAGGAAAATATGGATAAATGTGAGGTTATCCACTTTGGTGGCAAAAACAGGAAGGCAGATTATTACCTGAATGGTGACAGATTCGTAAAAGGGGAGGTTCAAAGATACCTGGGTGTCATGGTACATCAGTCACTGAAGGTAGGCATATAGGTCCAGCAGGCAGTAAAGAAAGCAACTGGCATCTGGCCTTCATAGCGAGAGGATTTGAGTGTAGGAGCAGGGAGGTGTTACTGCAGTTGTGCAGGGCCTTGGTGAGACCACACCTTGAGTATGATGTGCAATTTTGGTCTCTTAATCTGAGCAAGGACGTGCTTGCTATTGAGGGAGTGCAGTGAAGGTTCACCAGACTAATTTCCGGCATGGCAGGACTGACATATGAAGAAAGACTGGATCAGCTAGGCTTACACTCACTGGAATTTAGAAGAATGAGAGGGGATCTCATAGAAACATATAAAATTGACAGGACTGGACAGGTTAGATGCAGGAAGAATGTTCCTGATTTTGGGAAAGTCCTGAACCAGGGGTCACAGTCTAAGGATAAGGGGTAAGTCATGTCGGACTGAAATGAGGAGAAACTTTTTCACCCAGAGAGTGGTAAACCTGTGCAATTCTCTATCACAGAAAGTTGTGGAGTCCAGTTCGTTGGATATATTCAAGAGGGAGTTAGATGTGGCCCTTACGGCTAAGGGGATCAAGGGATAGGGAGAGAAAGCGGGAGTGGTGTACTGAAGTCGCATGATCAACCATGATCATATTGAATGGCGGTGCAGGCTCGAAGGGCCAAATGACCTGCTCCTGCACCTATTTTCTATGTTTCTTTCCATTCTTGGTGTGTAATGTGTATTTTGCGCTGTATCTGTCCATCTGTTATGTGAATGTGAGCTCTACTCCATACCAGTCATTCTCCAGTATATTAGTATTTTTTTACTGTGTACCACCAATTCCTGATAGAGTATTTGCTTTTCTTTTTAACTGTCAATTTGTGTTATGGAGGTGAGTGTTTATGTTGACTCGGTCGGTCTCTGGTAAATGAGTCTGAGTTTTACTCTATATCTATCTGTCTCTGCTATGAGTGTGGTCCTTTCTCTGTATCTCTCCATTTCTGTTATGGGAATCTGGGTTTTATTCTGTACCTGTCACGTTCTGACATGTGATTGTGGGCCTCACTCTATAACTGCCTGTTTCTGCTTAATTGTGAGTGGACTTTCCTTTGTCCCTGTCAGTTTCTGGAATGAAAGAGAGATCTTCACCCTGTACCTGTCAATTACTGGTTCGTGAGTCTGGGCATGTCACTGTATGTTATGGGAATATGGATTGTAATATGTCAGCCTCTGATATGTGAGTGTGGGTTTTATACTGTATCACTCAGTCGCTCATATGTGAGTGTGGGTTTTATACCGTATCACTCAGTCTCTGATATGCAAGTGTGTGTATTTTTCTGTAACTGTCAGGTTTTGTTGTGTGTTCAGGTATAATCTGTGCTTCTCAGTTTCTGCTATGTTCGACTGTACCTATTTGTTCCTGCTACTTGATTGTGTTTTAGACAGTACCTGTCAGTTCCTGCTATGTGAGTGTGGAATTTACTCTGTATCAGCTGGTCTCTAGTTTGTGAACGTGAGAATTAATTTTACTTTTAACCTGTATTTCTCTGATATGTGAATAAAGATTTTGCCTTCTCTGTGTCATTTTTTCTGATGTGTGTGTGTGGGTTTTACTCTGCCCCGATCAGTTTCTGAGATGCAAGTAACAATTTTACTTACTGCCTTTCAGTTTTCCGACATGTGCACATGGGATTTACACTTTACCTGTCAATCTCTGGTATGCAAGTGGGGATTGTATTCTGTTACTGTCACTTTCATATATGTGGGTGTGTGTATCTGTCAGTCTATGCTACGGGAATGTGGGTTTTATTCTGCACCTGTCATCTTCTGGTATGTTCGGGGGGTTTAAATACTAAATCTGTCAGACTCTGAAACATGAATATGGCTTTTGCTCTGTACCCATCAGCTTCTGATATGCGAGTGTGGTTTATACATTCCATTGGACATTTTTTCTGATAGATGATTGTCTTTTATTCTCTACCTGCCAGTTTCTGGCAAGTGAGTGTGGGTGTTTAATGTACCTGTCAGTGTGATCTGTTTCAATGGTGAAACAGAATCTGATTCTACTGCTCCATGTGGCTGTAAGATTCACAATGTAACTCTGCCACTTCGGATCACTGTGGGACTGACAGCTTCTGCTGTCTGTGACAATAGGATTGAGGCCAGTTCTGAGTCTCTGCGCTCTGTGAGTGATAATCTACTTACTGTGTGTGAGAAGGAGCTGCCTGCACTGTTCCTTGTGTTCCGGGTGGAGGAAAGCTCACATTTGTTCTGGCTGGTTGAAGAATTTTGCTCTGAGAATAATAATACAAGAACATTATTAGTTCTAAGAGATGGATGCGGGGGAGAATATGAGGGAGCGACAATGTATCTCTCAACCACCAGCAACATGGTTCTGGAGAACGCAGCTCACCGAAACAATATAACTGGTCTTTAAAATATCTTCTCCCACACTCCTCTCCTGGTGCCTGCAATAGATGCACTTTGCGAAACTCCACACATCCTCACTGACAGGTGTGTTTCCACTGCTCAGTGTCCAAGAACTACAGACACGGTGAGATTGGAACTGAATCAGGAACATTGACTACTGATTTGGGGAAAGAATGCAGCAATGATTGGAAAGAGCGAGGTGGTTTACTTTCTCTGTTACCTTACACTGTCCACACACAGCCCGAGAATGGCCTTTCCCTTCCCCCACTAACACCATGTCCCGGAACTAGTTCCTGATTCACTCTGCCCCTTACACACAGCCCCCGAGGGAACTAAACCAGGAACGTTCACTCCTGGTTTGGAGAGAGAAAGCAGCAGATTGTAAACAGCAGATTCTGCCCATTCTGTCTCCCTTACCCTGGACACACGCTATCCACACACAGCCCGAGAATGGCCTCTCCCTTCCCCCACTCACACCACACACTGACACTGATTCTTGGTCCACTCTGCCTCTTACACACAGCCCCCGACTCCCCCTGAACTCCCCCCGGACTCAATGCCGATCTCTGAGCCCATCTGCGAACACACTCCCAAAGCGCTGCGCAGCTGTAAGGAGGCTGCTGCTCGCTGCCTTACACTGGGGCCGCGGTGCCTCCATTCCTGGCTGTTTTAAACCATCTTCTTCTACTCACTGAGTGAATGGCGATCACAGGCAGGGCTGGGGGAGGGGAGGGCACATGTGCTATTCTGCTCACTGGGAATGACAGAGGGTGGGGCTGAACCGCGCATGCGCAGCTCTCTGCAATAATTCAATCTGCAAAAATCAAATTGCACTTTTCCCAATTTACTTTTATCAGAATCTGAGCAAAGGAACTGGGCCTGGGGTGAAAGGACAGAGAATGATTAAAGCTGCAAGCCTTGTCCCTTGGAGATGCTCAATTTGGGATCATTCCGTGCAGGGTGTTTCTCTCCATGAGCCCGTCTTCACAAAGCAATTCTGCAGAAACATCAGAGGGACGAGGGAGTGGGAGTGTTTGCTGGGACCGTGCCGGAGTTAATATCTGACAGAAACAGTCCAAGATTAGTTTAATTACAGTAAAACACTCAGTCACTGAGAGTAATACCAAAGTGGATAATCAAGGGGCTATAGTGAGGGAAGAACTTAATACAATAACGATTCATCATAAAGTAGTACTCGGTAAAATAATGGGACTAAAGTCAGACAAGTCACCTTGCCCTGATGGTTTACATCGTAGGATCTTAAGAGAAGTGGCTGCAGAGATAGTGGACACATTAGTTGTCATCTACCAAAATTCCCTGGATTCTGGGGCAGTCCCAACAGATTGGAAAACAGAAAATGTAACGCATATATTTAAAAAAGGAGGCAGACAAAAAGCAGGAAACTAAAGACCAGTTAGCCTAACATCTGTCATTGGGAAAGTGCTGGAGACCATTATTAAGGAAGCAGTCGCGGGACATTTGGAAAAGCATGATTCAATCAAGCAGAGTCAGTATGGCTTCATGAAAGGGAAATCATGTTTGACAAATTTGCTGGAGTTCTTTGAGGATATAATGAGTAGGATGGATAAGGCGGAACCAGTGGATGTGGTGTATTTAGATTCCCAGAAGGCATTTGATAAGGTGGGACATAAAAGGTTACTGCACAAGATAAAAGCTCACTGGGTTGGGAGCAGTATATTAGCATGGATAGAGGATTGGTTAACTAACAGAAAACAGAGAGTCGGGATAAATGGGTCTTTTTCTGGTTGGCAAATGGTAACCAGTGGGGTGCCGCAGGAATCGGTGCTAGGTCCTCAACTATTTACAATCTATATTAATGACTTTGATAAAAGAACCGAGTGTAATGTAGCCAAGTTTGCTGATGATACAAAGATAGGTGGGAAAGCAAATTGAGGACAAACAAAATTTGCAAAGGGATATAGACAGGGTAAAGCAGTGGGCAAAAATTTGTCAGATGGAGTATAATATGGGAAAATGTGAGGTTATCCACGTTGGCAGAAATAATAGAAAAGCAAATTATAATTTAAATGGAGAAAAATTGCAAAGTGCTACAGGACAGAGAGACCTGAGGGTGTTTGTGCATAAAACACAAAAAGTTAGTCTGCAGGTTCAGGAAGTAGTCAGGAAGGCAAATGTAGTGTTGGCCTTTATTGTCAGGGGGATAGAATAAAAAGCAGAGAAGTCCTGCTCCAAGTGTACAGGGTATTGGTGGGACCACACCTGGAATACTGTGTGTTTAAGCAGAGAAGTCCTGCTCCAAGTGTACAGGGTATTGGTGGGACCACACCTGGAACACTGTGTGTTTAAGGAAGGATATACTTACACTGGAGGCTGTTCAGAGGTTGATTCCGGCGAGGAGGGGGTTCTCTGATGAGGACAGGTTGAGCAGGTTGGGACGATACACTTTGGAGATCAGAACAATGAGAGAAATCCGAGGTGTGAGAATAAAATAACTCAGCTCTTACTTTACCAAGATGGCCGCGCATGCGCTTTGCTGCTCACTACACCAAGATGGCGGAGGACTGACCCTGCCTTCCTGTACAAACATGGACGCCGTTACCCGGGGCCTGGGACCGGGAGAAACCCTCGAGGCTGCAGCCGCCGATAATCCGGTTGTTATTCCGGGCTTCCGGCGGGCACCAGGTGTTTCTGAAGCCTCCCCGGCTCCCCGCTGGTCCTTTACTCCCCTCCGCCCCGCGGAGTAGGAGCTGTTTGGCGGAACACATTTCACCACAGCCGCTCCGCCATTACACGCACCGCGCATGCTCCAAATACCGCCAGGTACCGCGCCTGCGCACTGGGCCCCTGTAGTCTGGGCTCGGCACATTCTCCATCGCGAGGAATGCTGGGTAAATACCCAAGACCACTTTCGTGACTGGGACAGGATTTACTGGGCCCCCATTGGGCACTGAACATGTTCATTCTGGCCCTCAGTCATTGTTCCTGCTGCTCTGTATAACCCTGTCCCTGAGCTGGACAGTAATGTTCTGTCTCAGGATTGTTTCAAACACCCTGTGTCCAATATTGGATTTCTCCATAACCATCATCATCATCACAGGCCTTGAAGCGAGGATGACTTCTTTCCACGCCAAAAAAGACTAAGTTCACAGGTGTTTTAATGAAGGATCTAACATTGCAGATCCCGAGCTACATTTTGAAGGGTGGAAGCTGCCTGTGTTTGGATTGTTTTAACGTGCGGTGGCCGTTGCACACCAGCCACCACACTGGCTTGACAGAGCTCGGTCTTGGTCCAGTGGCAAGGATTACCCCAGGCGACTGGAGACCAGCTGTGCTGCACGGACTGAGCACACATATACCAGTTTGGGCTGGCCCGTGCTGCCCCTAGGCCCTTGCCCCTTCTGGGCCCCAGTCTCATCCTTCTATAATCTATTGCTGCTCCTTCGCCCCTCCTGCTGTGCCTGCCCTCACTGCAATTAGCGACGTGACGTTGCAGCCGTCACCATCCTACAATGGAATGCCACCGCCGCACCCTGCTCCCTCTGATGACCCCGACCTGCTGATGGTCATCCAGGCCGGGACCGTGCCGCTGCACGGGAGACCAATTCATGTTCCCTTCCCTTTCATTTTGGGCCTTTTCTTACTCTAGATTATTTCACTTCTCACACAATTCATCTTTTGCCACATCAAATCCCAAGCTTGTTTCGTTTGAGTATACGGCTTGTGGATGTCATACACTGAACCGGCGTGTCTCACTTTACACTCATTTGATGTTCCTTGAAAGAACTATCTTGCTTAAGACTGGAACTCTCTTATTTTCCATATTGTTTAACGATTTTTGAATGCGGTTAATAGATCTCCACACGTAATGCATGTGATCACCTTTGAAATGTTCTGGTCTTTGTAATTGTCTTTGCTAATTTTGATGGGTTAGTTGATTATAATTACTTGTTACTAATACGTTGCAGAAATCTTTTGCATCAAAATAATTGTTTAAACACTTCCTTTATCGGGTCTTTAGCTTCCCCACTGATCTCTGTTGCCTCTTGTGGGGGGGAATCGAGAACTAGGTGGCATAGTCTGAGCATGAGGTGTCGCCCATTTAAAACGGAAATGAGGATGAGTTTCTTCTCTCAGAGAGTCGTGAATCTTTGAAATTCTCTACCCCAGAGAGCAACGGATGCTGAGTCATTGAATATATTTAAGTTGCAGATGGACTGATTTTTGAAAGATAGGGAAGGCAAGCGTTATGTGGAGAGGGCAGGGAATTAGAATTGAGGCCAAGATCAGATCAGTCATGATATTATTGAATGGCAGAGCGGGCTCAAGGGGCCAGATGGCCGACTTCTGCTCCTATTTTTCATGTTCTTAGCATTGATTAGGGGCTGGGCTTAGATGTAGGTTTAGTGGTTAGTGTGTGTGGTTTGTGGTTATGTGTTAGGATTGGGATTAGTGATTGGGATAGTCAATATGATATTCGGCTTAGGATATAGTGATTAACGTAGAAAGCACTATTGGCGATATAAGTGTCACTGAACTTGCCCTTTTCCATTTCATGTTTTTAACCTCTCACAGACGAGTCACAAAACAGCCTCACAATGTGTTAATTCAAGGAACCCTCGTTTCTGCCCAAGCCTCATTTCCTCCCTTCTTTTACATCTCTACATTTCTCACAGAAAAATCAATTAGTGACATTAGATTTGGGGATTTTGGGACAATAACAGACGGATACAGTTGTTGTGCTGGTTACATTTAATCATCAGCCTGCTTGAAAAGGGCTTCTGACAATAATCTGTCACCAGGCCTCACCAGTCACCGTCTGATTCCACCATCATATCTTCATTCATTACCCACCTTTTCCCTCTAACTAGAGCTGCTTTCAGCGGCATGGTCCTTCCCCATACAGAGGCTCTCTAATTACCGAGCAGAGCATGAACACCGGCACAGACTGGTTAGTCCGAATGGCCCATTTCTGTCCCATATATCTAATGTAATTCTATAGTCTCAGTGTAAGTGGTCCAAGGATTTGGTGCCTCAGTGTTATTGGTCCCTGGATTTGTTGTCACCGTATTAGTAATCCCTCAATTTGGTGTCACGATGTAATTTATCATGGATTTGATGTCGCATTGTAACTGGTCCCTGTATTTGTTGCCTCAGTGTAAGGGGTCCCTGGATTTGATGACTCAAAGTAAGTTGTCCCTGGATTTGGAGTCACAATGTATGTGGTCCCTGGATTTGGTGTCAACAATACCTCATCACTGGGACTGAGGGTAAACCCGCCGCCCAGCCACGCATTCAGCACAGAATGATCCCACTCAAATCTCTTCCCAATTAACACTTCCCACATTAATTCACCAGAAACAGTCCAGTGCCTGCAAGGAACTGCAACCCCTCGTCTAACTTCAGTGAAACACACAATATAAAACATTTTAAAGGAAAAATAAACCCCATCATAGTTCAACAAAGGCAATTAAGGGGCTGTAAATCCCACTCACTCATACACCTTCTTCACCCCTACTCTCCACCTCCCCCTCCCCAACTACTCTTTCAACCCAACTCCCCAACCCCTCACCCCAACTCCTCTATCACCGCATTTCTCTCAAACCCTCATCCCAACTCCACTTTTACGCCTAATCTCTAAACCCTCCTCACCCAACTCCTCTTTAACCGACAATTTAATGTTTAACATCACTTACATAAGTCACCCACACTGGAGGTAAATCTCAGGAGCTTCTGTGCGATGGCGAGGTAATCACTCGGCAATAAAGTGCAGAGACTGGTGGGAGGCTGCTTATTACCCTCGGTGAGATTTAATCCCCTTTTTTACAGTATAATGCGGACAAGTGGTCACCTTGGTAACGGCATGGTCAGTGTGACATCACTTTCGAATCAAGAGCACACAAGACAATAGATCAGCAATAAATGGTAAACGGATTAAACACTCTGCAATTACATTGTAAATAAGAGCAAATAAAATGCTGGAAAATAACTGGCGAAGACAATAGCTTATCTCTGTGTAATTCACTGTTAAACATTAAGAATTATGTGTTTTGTTTACACACACGCACACACACACGCATATATATCAAAGACTTTGTGTGTGCACTTTTCAGTTGTTGTGTCTAACCAGATGCGTATAAATTTTTGGCCTTTAGGACCTTGCGGGAGCCCACCGGCGGTGCTTGCTGTGTGAGGATATAAGGAGACCGCACGCGTTTGCTCCTCCAAATCTGGGGGAATGGAGAAGATATTTAAAGGGACCCGGACTCCCTTTTCACTGCCTATTTATACTTAAAGGAACAGTGTAGTTTATCTCGGAGTGTCGGGGGACTTCACGAACCGACCTCCCATTAACAGTTGTTCCCTTCTGTACTGTGCAGTGATTGAAAAGCTGTCGATTTCAGTGACTTGCGCCTTTCTAAAATGTCACACTCTTTTTAATGATCCATTTGACTTGAATTTGGAAAGACTTCAGAATTGTGCAGTGTGACGAAGGTTTCATTTAAAGCTGGAGTAAAATGTGTTTCAAAATATTATTTCTAACCCTCCCCCCATCCCCCAAATTTTAGAACACTCTGCAATACTGACTGGGAAGTTCCCAAATTCGTTCCTTGATCTGTGATGTTAGTTGATCTCAGCCAAGGCAGCAGTTCAGGGGTTATAATTGTCCTCGGTACCAGTTGGCTAAATATGATTAAAAATTAGCCAGTGCCCCTGCTCTTGATACCGATCCAATGACCTCAACTGGGAAATGACCTCAACTGGGAAGTGTGTGGTTGTAATTTGAGGGCAGGACTGGACTCGACTCTGATGCCTGCCACAATGGAAATGTCTATCCTGTACTTAAAGTAACAACGCTTGTAACCGCCATTTGCAGGGTATCAGAAGGTGAGGGTCAACAGCTGGGAAACTGAAAGCAAACATCACGGCAAGATTTGAGAGATTCACCGGATTGATCAGGATCACCCTATCATCAGCCTTTGGAAAAACACCAAACACAGCGGGGAGAAATAGGACACATGTTCTGTGTGTGGATGCACCTTCAACCAATCGTCTAGCCTGTGAGACTTGTGTGCCCAGCTGACTCAACACTGTTAATGTGGGGACAGTGGGAATGGATGCAGATGCACGTTGGGTGGAAAGACATTAGGGAGAGGCCGTTTACCAGCTGAATGTGGAAAGTGATTCAGTCTCTCATCTCACCAACTGACATTCGAGGACTTGGATAACAGACTTTCTCCTGTGAATATAGAGCTGGGTTACTGGGCCGTGATATTTTTACTTGTTCATCTTGTTGACTGTAAACCTTTGCCAATTACTTGATGTGATGGGTTTACTTGTACATTTTTCTTCAAATACATTCACTGAATGGATTCAAATTTAAATCGAAACCAGATTTGCACGATTCTCTATTCACACATCGAAAGTGAGAGAGATGCTGCCAGGAACGCGTTAAGTCCTGTAGCTGATAGGGATTAACAGACTGTGTTTTGTGTTTAATGATGCCAGGCATGATAGCTATCCCTACTCTGGACACCAAGGCAAAGAGAGCCACTCTGGAAGGTATAAGGAACTGGGACTTCTCCCTGAGAGTAACCAAAGGCATGAGAACTGAAACAATCTAGAGATAGAAAGGAGAAAAGGACCAAAATATAACAGGACATCAATTAGTCTCCTCTTAGCATGGATATTTTAAATATCGACACATTGTATTATTTGAAATATCAAAATATTAAACTCCATCCAATTTTCGGGGTTGTAATATCAGCAGAAACAAATCCCAACTGACAGAATGAACACGATTCAGTCAGGATGCGATTAACAGCAGTAATAACAGTGGAACATAACCCGGGCAGTCACTTGTGAACACGCAATTCAGATGACTGAGTGAATCCCTCCACACACTTCCCCAGTGTGAACTCACTGGAGTTTCATCAGGTTGGATGACTGAGTGAACCCCTGCCCACACACAGAGCAGGTGAACAGCCACTCTTCGGTGTGACTGTGACAATGAATTTCTAGATCAGACGGGGAACTGAATCCCTTTTCACAGTCTCCACATTCCCACGGTTTCTCCATGATGCAGGTGTCCTTGTGTCTCTCCAGGTTGGATGATCAGTTGAAGTTTTGTCCACACACAGAACACGTGTAGTTTCTCCCCGCTGTGAATGGTGCAATATTTTTTCAGCTGTGTAATTGATTGAAGCTCTTTCCACAGTCAGTGCACTGGAACACTCTCACTCGGATGTGTGTGTGCTTTTCCAGTCACACTGATGTCTGAAATATTTTCCCACAGACATGCTGTGGAATAATATTTCCGAGACTGTATAATATATAATGAGAGGTTTATTAAATCGGAGACAAAGCTTTGGGAGAAGTGTTAGAGACTCCTCTCTCTGAACCAGCTTCTCAATTTGATATCTCCAGTGAGGTTCTTTTATCTTACAAATTAGGTCACTTTACATCACATGCTTTAACACTAGTCCTTCAGTCTTATCATCGCATTACAAGGTTTACAAAGCTTTTCATACAATTACTATCCAAGGCTGAGCTCTTGATATAATCCATCCTCGCATTGTGACAGGGCATTATAAACAAATGCAGGCTTTTTGGCACCGGTATAGACAAACAGGCCCCCACTTATCTCTCCAGTCGTTCATTATCTCACTTTCCTATCTCTATAACTCAAGGACAGCATACCTTGAAGTCTAACTGTGTTTTTTCTTATATAAAGCATCAGTATTGTCCCTTACAAAATTCATTAAAGCGGAATATAAAAACAAATGTTTGATCCCGTATACTAGTCAAGTATATGTCCAAAGATCCGCTCCAACAATATTCCCCCTTTTGGTCCTTGAGGATGTTCACGAAATCCAGATGACCACAATGATAGTAGCATGGTGTCATATATTCGACCTTTGGGGTATGTTACTTCCCTGATGTTCCGTATGTCCACCTTGCCTGCAGCTCTAGGCTCCCCTTCAAAGATAGTGGTCGGTGTCATCGTGATCTGTTTCTTCATCCTTGTGTGTCTTCAAGTATTTCCATCAAGTGTGCTTCTTCTTCGGCGATTACACTTGCTACTGGCATCAGTCGAGCCATCATAACTTTACAGCACATATTAAAACACCCGATAATCAGACAGCAAGTAATTATTATTACAAACAGAATAATTACCAGAGTAATTATGCATAATTACTCCATGCATAAGATAGGACCACAGGATGCCCCTAACAGCCAGTCAAACCAGCTAGATCCTCCTGCTGTCGTGGATAACTTATTTACCTCCCTTCTTATGTGATCAGCGAGGTTGGTTATGTTTTCTGAATTATCGGGAATGTAAGTGCAACATTCAGCTCCAATTAAGGCACATGTGCCCACACTTTGTGCTAGTATCTATGGCTATTCGGTTGTGGAGTACCATTGTGCGTATAGCTACCATTTCAGCCGTTATGCCCTCTATTGCTTCAGCACTGTCGTTAACTATCTGTTCCACTACCCTCTCTAGGTTACGTCATTCATCTATGGTGCGTCCTATCCCGAATGGGTATGGTTCATGCGCTCTACCATCCCAGAACTCTGCGGGTGGTAGGGGATGTGGAATTATTGCTTTAAGCCCATAAGCTGGCATATATTTTTTACAATTTTTTTCCGGTGATGTGGGTACCTTGGTCAGAATATCCTTGCCACTGTGAGGCAGTGCAATCACGTGTGGGAAAAGCTTCCACCAACCTGGTAAATTGATCTATAATCACGAGGCAATATCTTTTTCCATGGGATGGGGGCAAAAGACCTGTGAAATCAATTTGTACGTGTTCCCATGGCCCCCGTGAACGGGGCTGGTGTCCCATTTTAATTTTAATGGGCCTGCCTGGATTATATTGTGTACACGTAACGCCTCGATGGCAATATTTGGCGATATCTCTCCCCATCCCTTTCCACCACGAATCTCTTCCAAGACTCCCGGTCATGGCTTCTCGTCCTGAATGAGACAGGCCATGATGCAACTCTGTATGCATTCAGGCGCCGTTACCTTGTCGCTTCGTCTCCAAACGTTATCCTTCCCTTGCGTTGCGCCCTGCTTTGTCCACATACTTTTTTCCTCCTCAGAAATGTCCTGGGGTAGTTTCTCAATACTTAAATGTTCGTCTCGGACCCCAGCGGCACTGACTGAGGCTTCCTCACACGCTTCTTGTTCTAATGCCTTCTGTGCTGCTACATCTACAGCTTTATTTCCCTGGTGACTCAGCCAATCTGGACTGGTTCGGTCCGGCTCCCTCCTGAGGGCTTTAATTTTAATAACCGCTACCTGTTTTGGTTTATTACTGGCTGCTAAATGAGCTTCTATTCTCAGCTGATGCTTTATGGAATGTTTGCTAGTTGTGATAAAACCCCTTCTCCCCCATGCTGTCATATAATCGTGTACTACCCCGAATGCATATCTACTGTCTGTATAGATATTAACAATCTTATTTTCCGATAATTCCAGTGCCCGGGTGAGGGCTACCAGTTCTGCCACTTATTCAACTGTCTCTAGATCCTGGTTAACTACGGCCCATCCGGTACGAGGTAGTCACTCTACGTATTTTCGTGAGCCGCCCACAAACAAAGTTTGTTCTGCGGTTTGAAGGGGGGCGTCTTTTATTCTATCCTCTTCCATATCCTCACATACCTCTTCACAAAAGTGGTGTTCCCCTTCACCCATCATACCTTCTGCGGGGTTATTTCCTACATCCCTAATTATGGTTACCACTTTGTTGGGTGTTAAGAGGACTGTTTCCCACTTTGCCCGTCTCATATTAGATATGGTTCTCAGTTTTCCTGTGTTTAACATTTCTACCAATGTGTGTTTAGTGTGGAGAATGATGGTTCCAGTCATCATCACAGGCTCGCTTATTTTTACCGCCCAAGCTGCGCAATCTATCGTGGCTATACATCTGGATAACCCAGTCACCATCGGGCTTTTGCTGGTACAGTAGTAGGCTATAGGTCTCCTTTTATGCACGTGATCTTGAGTGACCACGGCCATATAGAACCCACCTTCATTGTTACAGTGGATGTGGAAATCCTTACTCATGTCAAGCTGTCCCAATACAGGTGCGGAGACTAGTTCTGACTTGAGTTTACGATACGCCTGTTCTTGTTCAGGACCCCACTCTATGAGGTCTAGGGCCGGTTTCCCCCCGTTCACTAATCTTTGTATTGGCTCAGCAATTTCTGCAAAATCAGGGATAAAGCTCCGGCTGTAATTAAAGAGGCCCAGTACCTTCCTCACCCCCCTTACCTTTACTGGTCGAGGCTTGTCCTTGACAGCCTTTTTCCTATCCGAGGGCATTTCTTTCAGCCCCTTTGAGAGGCAGTACCCTAGGTACAGGACCTGGGATTTCCCTACCTGGGCCTTTTTGGGGTTAACCTTAAGGCCCGCCGTTTCCAGAGCCCTTAATACTAAGTATAGGGTTGCCTGATGTCCTTCCTTGGTTTCTGAGGCTATTAATATGTCGTCGACATATTGTAAAATACTATTTCCTGCAGGTACCTCTATTTGTTTTAGTATATCCCTCATGACTCGATGGAATATGGCAGGACTATTATGGAATCCTTGTGGTAATCGGGCCCAAGAATATTGTTTATCCTCCACCTTGAAGGGAAATTTTTGTTGTGATTCTGGGTCGAGTGGAAAGGCCCAAAACCAATTGGCTATGTCTAGGACTGTAAAGATCTTATGTTCATGGTATAATCCATTAAGGATTGTGGAGTGACTGGCCACTATCGGGTGTAATTTGGGCGTGACCTTGTTAAGGGCAGTGTAGTCGATAGTGAGTCTATAACTCCTATCTGGTTTCCCTACCGGCCATGTTGGAGAGTTAGTCGTGCTAACTGTTTCTTTTAAGAAACCCTTTTCCACGAGCCCTTTTACTATTTCTGCAAACGCTGTTCTAGCTTCAGGTCTTATAGGGTATTGTCGATGTGGTTTATGAGGTGGTCCAGGGAATTTAATAGGATCCATCTTCGACTTTCCAGTATACAATTTTGTCTGTGCCCAGACCCCGGGCACATAGGCACATATGCCTCCATACCCTCCAGTCCCGATAAGCCAGTCAGTTTTTGTGGCTGTAGCTACACCTATACTTTCCACATGGTGGGCTATTTGTCCTATATCTCCCTTACTGCCATCCGCCTTTAGACATGTCAGTTTCCCCTTGCCGCAATCCTTCATTACATCATTCCCCAATATTGTTCTCTCACGATTCTTGCATACGTAAAATCTCATGGGTATATATAAGTTACCAATTTCCACCAATTGGGTGCTGCTCAGGTTGCCAGTGTGGGCCGTCCATCTATTCCGTTTATCAGAGCCTTTTTGTCGGTGACGGGAAGGTGCATATTGGTAATGGATATTGAGGCTCCCGTGTCCACGAGCATCTCACACTGTCGGCCACATACTCGTTCAGACACATATATCCTTCCCTTCTTTTTACTTTGTACACGGGCCGCCGGACATCACAAGGTGGCTTTGTACGCCTGCCACTGCTGGTATTCCTGTTGTGACAGGTTCCATGCCTTTTTAGGATATTCATTTTTACCATAGCATGTCGCTTCCAGGTGCCCTTTCTTACCACAATACATACATTGCTTTTCACTGCCTTTCCCTTTGCATTCCCTGGCAAAATAGCCCGGTTTTCCACAATTATGTCAAGTCCCCCTTTCCTGCTCTCCTCCTGTTCCCGTGGCAGAGACCTTTTCCTGCTTTATCTTTGTCTGAGATTTTTCATCGCCCCCTCCCTGGACGCCACTAGCCCACTCGACCAGTTCATCATAATCCTGGGTTACAATTACTCCTATTTTTATAATGGTCTGGTGTGCAACGGATAGTCCGTCCTTGAATGCCTGAATAAATGTTCGGTCACCGCGGCCTGGGTTTCCCTGTCCAGAGCATTCTTGATATATCTGGAACAATCGTTCCCCATACTCTGAGGCTCCTTCCCCTTTTTGCTGTTTGGTTGTAGTAATTTTACCCCAATTAGTAGGGGCATTGCCTAAAACCCGTTGGATCTCGGTTTTAAAATGTCCAAAGGCCGCCAGTTGAACATGTACTTCGGTGGTTAAAGGTACCGCGTGTGTCCAACGTCCCCCTGAAAAGTCGACATTGGCTGCTACCGCGGTTCCTCCGGCCACTACTATCCACCGATCTGCCGGGCAAGCCGCTCGGACTAGTTGGTGGATATCTCTGAGGTGTAGTTGGTGTCCCACCCAAACTGTATCCAGCTCTGCCCAAAATTTAATATTCGCACATCGGGTCTGTAATTTACCCAGGGATGCCATTATCTGCTGTCTTTCGCCGGGGGTAAAGGGCTTTATTTCGCAATGGGATTTGCAGCCGTCCCACCTCTTATTACCAGCGGCACCGGGAGGGTTTCTAAATCTTCCTGACCCGGGGCAGTTGCTTCGCATTGATAATTCTCGTGAGGGGGCAGCGATCCCCCCCATTGAGATCGACCCTGGATCTGTTGTTCCACCGCCAGGCATTTCTTTTCCCACTCTATATTTTTCCTTTGTGCCTGTTTTAATTGTTTACTTTTTTCATCCATTTTCTCTTTAAACTCCTTAACCTGTTCCATTAGTCCTGCTAACTGATGCACCAATAATACTCCGGCTTTTTTAGTTTTATCTTTCTTTTGTTTAACTATCCAACTTCGATGTTGTTCTAACGTCTGGGATACATCCCAACCGTCTTTTTGCATTTTCTTGATTAAGATCTGTCGATCGGTCATATAGGAATTAATTAAAGATCCGGGTGGCCCGCGTTTTACATTCCCTTCCTTACCTTCAATCTTCGCCAGGCTCGCACGTTTCCCTTTGTTCCTGTAATACTCACGACCACGACTACTCTGTGGGGTTCTTTGTCTTCGCAACAAAGCAAGCGTGTTTCTTTACCACTGGAGTTTTTCGGCTCTTGGTTGGAGTGATCAGTTCCCTTCCTCACAGACCTTATTTACCAAAGGGAAAAATCAAACTGGTTAGACAACCTCCTCCCGCTATCTACTTACTCGTATCTTATACACAATCCCGTTGTGCCCGGACACCTCACTTTTCAGTCTCTAACACCAGATTCCAGATATTGTCTTAAATGGTCATGTCTGATCAGAGAGTATCCGGTCGTGACGCCATTTTGTTGTGGAAAAATATTTCCGAGACTGTATAATATATAAAGAGAGGTTTATTAAATCGGAGACAAAGCTTTGGGAGAAGTGTTAGAGACCCCTGTCTCTGAACCACGACTCAAATTGGTATCTGCAGTGAAGTTCTTTTATCTTACAAATTACGTCACTTTACAACACATGCTTTAGCACTACAAGGCTTTGACTATCGAAGGCTAAGCTTTTGATATAACCCATCCTGCATTGTGACAGGGCAGTATAAAGAAGTGCAGGCTTTTGACACCGGTATAAACAAACATACTCAGCACTTAACTCTTCAGTGTTCATTATCTCACTTTCCTATCTCCATTAACTCAAGGCCATTATACCTTGAAGTTTAACTGTTGAAAGCACAATGCATCAGTATTATCCCTTACAAAATTCATTTAAGGGGGAAAATAAAAAAAATGTTGGACAAGTATATGTCCAAAAATCCGCTCCAACAGCCTGGATGATGTGGAATCGGTATGGGTCGAGCTGCGGAATTTAAAGTGCAGAAAACGCTTGTAGGAGTAGTGTATAAACCACCAAATGGTAGTAGTGAGGTTGGGGACAGCATCAAATAAGAAATAAGGGATGTGTGCAATAAAGGTACAGCAGTAATCATGGCGACTTTAATCAACATATTACTTGGGCTAAACTAACTGGTAGCAATGCGATGGAGGAGCATTTCCTCGAGTGTATTAGGGATGGTTTATGAGATCAATATGTCGAGGAACCAACCAGGGAGCTGGGCATCCTAGACTGGGCGATGTGTAATGAGAAGGGACTAAACTTGTTGTGCGAGGCCCCTTGGTGAAAAGTGAACATTCTTTGATAGAATTCGTTATTAAGATGGAGAGTGACAAATTTAATTCGGAAACTAAGGTCCTGAACTTAAGGAAAGGTAACTTCGATGGTATGAGGCATGAATTGCTAGAATAGACTGGCAAACGACACTGAAAGGGGAGACGCTGGATAAGCAATGAAAAGATTTAAAGATCACATGGATGAACTTCAGCAAATGTAAATCCCTGTCTGGAGTAAAAAGAAAACTGGGAAGGTGGCTCAACCATTGCTAACAATGGAAATTAAGGATAGTGTTAAAGCCAAGAAAGAGGCATGTAAATTGGCTAGAAAAAGCAACAAACCTGAGGACTGGGAGAAGTTTAGAATTCGATAGAGGAGGACTAAGGTTTTAATTAAGAGGGGGAACAAACACTTCGAGAGGAAGCTTGCAGGGAATATAAAAACTGACTGCAAAAGCTTCTCTAAATATGTGAAGAAAAAAAGATTAGTAAAGCCAAACGTAGGACCCTTGCAGTCGGATTCAGGTAAATTTATAATGGGGAACAAAGAAATGGAGGACCAATTGAACAAATACTTCGATTCTGTCTTCACGAAGGAAGAAACAAATAACCATCTGAAGGTACTAGGGACAGTGGGTCTAGTGAGAAGGAGGAACTGAAGGATATCCTTATTGGGCGGGAAATTGTGTTCTGAAAATTCATGCGATTGAAGGCCGATAAATCCGATGGGCCTGTCGTCTGCATTCCAGAATGCTCAAGGATGTATCTCTAGAAATAGTGGATGCATTGGTGATCATTTTACAACAGTCGATCGATTCTGGTTCAGCTCCTATGGACTGGAGGGTAGGTAATTTACCATCAATTTTTAACAAAGGAGGGAGAGAGAAAACAGGTAATTATAGACCGGTTCGCTTGACATCAGTAGTGGGGAAAATGTTGGAATCGATCATGAAGGATGAAATAGCAACGCATTTGGAAAGCGGTGGCAGGATCGCATCAGTTCAGCATTGATTTATGAAAGGGATATCATGATTGACGAATCTTCTGGAACTTTGTGAGGATGCAACTAGCAGAGTGGACAAGGGAGAACCAGTGGATGTGGTGTATTTGGACTTTCAGAAGGCTTTTGACAAGGTCCCGCACGAGAGATTGTTGTGCAAAATCAAAGCACATTGTATTGGAGGTAATATACTGAGGTGGATAGGGAACTGGTTGGCAGACAGGAAGCAGAGATCGGGATAAACGAATCCTTTTCAGAATGGCAGGCAGTGACCACTGGAGTGCCGCAGGGCTCAGTGCTGGGACCCCAGCTCTTTGCAATATACATTACCGATTTGGATGAAGGAAAAGAGTGTAATATCTCCAAGTTTGCAGATGACATTATACTGGGTGGCGGTGTAAGCTGTGCGTAGGACGCTAAGACACTGCAGGGTGACTTGGACAGATTAAGTTAGTGTTCAAATGCATGGCAGATGCAGGATAATGTGGATAAATTTGAGGTTATCCATTTTGGGCAAAAACACGAAGGCAGAATTTTATCTGAATGGCGGCACTCTCGGAAAAGGAAAGGTGCAACAAGACCTGCGTGTCATGGTTCATCAGTCAATGAAAGTGTGCACGCAGGAACAGCAGGCGATAAAGAATGCAAATGGTATGTCGGCATTCATAGCTAGGGGATTTGAATATAGATGCTGGGAGGTCTTACTGCAGTTGTCCAGGGCCTGAGTGAGGCCTCACCTTGTGTTTAGTGTCTGAGGAACGATGTTCTTCCTCTTGAGGGAATGCAGCGTAGGTTCAGCAGACTGATTCCAGCGATGGCTGGACTGTCATATGAGGAGAGACTGGATCAACTGGGCCTTTAGTCACTGGAGTTTAGAAGGATGAGAGGAGATCTCATAGAAACATATAAGATTCTGACGGGACTGGACAGGTTAGATGCGAGAAGAATGTTCCCGATGTTGGGGAAGTCCAGAAACAGGAAACATAGTATTAGGATAAGGGGTAGACCATTTAGGACTGAGATAAGGAGAACGTTCTTCATTCAGAGAGTTGTTAACCTGTGGAATTCCCTGCCGCAGAGCGTCGTTGATGCCAATTTATTGGATATATTCAAAAGGGATTTAGATATGGTTCTTACGGTTAAGGGGATCAAGATGTATGGAGATAAATCAGGAAATGGGTACTGAAGGATTGATCAGCCATGATCTTATTGAATGCCGGTGCAGGCTCGAAGGACCGAATGGCCTACTCCTGCACATATTTCCTGTGTTTCTATGTTTATATTTAACACGATGTGGATCAGGCGGTCAGAATGAGCTAGTCGCCAACACGACAGGAAATGGGAATCATCAGGGTATTCATGGTAATACATTTACTGTTAAATTACAAATATAGGTCAGGTGAATGTGGAGGGATGCAGTCACAGTTTAATGTGAAACAGAGAACTGGTGCATTTAGGGCAATAGAACAACTGTTCAGTTATAAATCATATAAAGGTAATTGCAGAGAAATAGAGTCATTGTCTAATTAGAAATAGAGGACTGGGGAATTTAGTGGCAAACAGTGAGAGTTTAAATAGAATTGGAGGACTGGGGAATTAAGGGCAACATAGTGAGTTTTTAATTAGAAATAGAGGACTGAGGAGTTTAGGGGAACACAGTGAGTGTTTAATGAGAATTAGAGGGCCGGGGAATTTCGGGGAACACAGTGCATGTTTAAGTAGAAATAGAGGTCTGGGGAATTGAGGGGAATACAATGAGAGTTACATTTGAATTAGAGGACTGGGAAATTTGGGAGAACACAGTGAGTGTTTAATTAGAATTAAGAACAAAGGAACATAAGAAATTGGAACAGGAGTAGGCCATACGGCCCCTGGAGCCTGCGCCGCCGTTTAATATGATCATGGCTGTTCCGATCATGGATTCAGCACCAGTCCCTGCCCGCTCCCCATAACCCCTTATTCACTTAACGTTTAAGAAACTGTCTATCTCTGTCTTACATTTATTCAATGACCCAGCTTCCATAGCTCTCTGAGGCCGCGAATTCTACAAATTTACGACCTGCTGCAACAAGAAAATTGTCCTCATCTCAGCCGTGAGTGGTTGGCCCCGTATTCTAAGATTATGCCCCCTTGTTCTAGTTTCCATTATCAGTAGACACATCCTCTCTGCATCCACCTTGTCAATCCCACTCATAATCTTATACGTTTCGATAACTTCACCTCTCATTCAGCATTTAATACAAATGTCGATCTTAAGTAATTTTTTTGCAGACGGCAGATGTAACCATGCATGCAGTATGCATAACTTTTACGGTGGATATTCATGTATGTTGTGTTGTGTTGCGTATTAATAATAATAATGATGATAATAATAAAATATCTGTCAGTAATTTATGTATCTCTATCTGTAACAATACCTGACAATGATCTTACGCCATGACATGCCGTTGTCACCTTTTGCAGAAAAAACTTTCATAGAACAGGGATGAGCAGCGGAGCACGGGTGACGGCCCAGCAGATCTATGTCCCCTCACCTATCTCGAGGAGCCGGTGCTGGAACTTCTGGGGTTCCACAAGCGTTTGCCCACCTGTGCTGCGTCAGAACCTGTCGTCAGGCCACGTGAGTAAACTATAAACCATTGGGTGATGTAAAGTCAATTGATGCCTCATATATCCATAAAATATATCATTGATGATTTATCGATGCAATGTTATGTAATATTATGTTATGTAATGTACTGTTATGTAATTAATGATGGGATCATGAAAGTTATTGTAATGCTAATTTAGTACGATCATGATGTTCATCAAACGTGAAGTCTGTCATCATTCTTACAACATTAGAGTTGCTCTCATGCACATGGCTGTGTAGCGTTTGGATTCTGATGTGACCCAAGCACCGCCTTCTCCTCTAATTAGCTCTTTTTTGTCTTCTAGTTCAACCAAGGGTGTAGACCTTGGAAATCGAACCACCACTTCAAACAATGGAGCCGGTCTAACTTATTTCTGGGTTCATGGAGGTTCTGCTGCGGGTCCTACTCTCCACTGAGGAAAGTGAGGAGGTCAAGAAGGAGTCTGCAGCAGCCGTAGCTTCCAGTGTTCCTGCGGCCACATACTCCTCGAACGAGGAGTTAGCGGGACCAAGTGCTTTGCCAAAGGGTGCCTCCAGTGATTCACTGCCGGTGACGAGCAGGCGGCAGTTGGTTCGGCGCAGTCGAACTGCTCCACGAACAGGAGATCTTAGCGTGTACATGTTTAACTTGTCCTGGAGAAGTGTTGAGTTTTGTCAAGAGCTCCTCCAGGCAATGGGTGGAATATCTCAGCAGATGGCCACCCTATCCACTAAAGTGAACGAGAAAATGACACAGATAGCGGTGGCCCTGGAGATAATAGCCAGGGACACTGGTGCCAGAATGCTATCATTGGTCCAGGAATCCGGCACTGCTCCCCAAGGTGCCGCACCCCCATTGCCCGAGACCCATGCAAGCCAGAGGAAGCTGTTGCATCTGGCTCGGAGGATATTTCCACAGAAATGTCCTCTCCACCATCTTCACCTTGGTGTTGGTAGGTGAAAGGAAAGAGGTGCTGATCAGACCGGTGGAAAGTTAAGGAGGGGCGTGGCCGTAAGGATGGAGGGAATGTGTTTTGTTATACGTAACTATTGTTGTCTGTGAGGTGGGGTGTGTGTTTCGGTTTACTTTTAGTTGATTAAATTGTTCCTATTTTTAAATGTTTAATTGTTGGGATGGTTTGCGAGAGAGTGGGTTATGAAGGCTTTTTTTAAATTAAAATCTGTTGTTATTGTATTGCTAAAACGTTAAAATGTTGAAAGTTGGGTTGAGGTGGGGGAGGGGGTACTGTTGTGTTATGTTTTATTAAAAAAAATATATCGTTAAACGTATTTATAAAAACTTAATTTAACATTGTTGTGCATTGTATTCAGCTACTTGTAGCATTAAACTCCGGCGAGTCCTTACCATGAAAGGTTAACATCAAACGTAACGGTACTTGTCACAAACTTAACGCAAAGCTTTCATTTATGAGCTGCAGACATAACCGTTCAGCTGTGTAGGCACAACGGGCCCTTTCCTGCGTTCTAGAGGAGAGTAAGGGCATGGTTAACATCAGCCTGAGTGTCTTCCCCGAGGTCATCATCCACCTCATCTTCATCGTCTTCTCCTCCCTCCTGAGGTGGATCGGCAGTCCCATTTGGCAATTCTTATCCCTACCTGATAGCCAAATTATGCAGCATGCAGCACACCACAATTAATTGAGCAAACTACTCAGAGTATTATTGCAATTCGTCTTCTGAATGGTCCCGGCATCTGGAGTGTTGGTTAAGCATTCTAATTGTCTTTTCGACGACATTTTGTGTGGCGATGTCGCTTTCATGTTATCACCTCTCGGCTTCTGTCTGTGGCTTAAGCAGGGGAGTCCATCAGTCAGCTCGTAAGGCCATATCCTTTATCACGAGCATCCAACCGTGACTTATGGCTGACTCATAATCAGGTCAGGCAAAGTACTCTCACGCATGATGAGTGCAACAGGGATGCTGCCTGGAAATGTTGCATTGAATGCCATGATCATTTCCTTGTGGTCAACAACGAGATGCACATTCAGGGAGTGGACTCCCTTTTTGTTCAGAAACACCTCTGCTTCCTGAAAGGGTGCTCGCATGGAGATGTGCGGGCTGTGTATTCCTCCCTGTAACTTGGGGAAGTTTGCTATTCTGGCGAAATCCAAAGCCCCCTCAGTCTGTGCCACGCTGGTCAAAGGGAAGCTTATCAGGTCCATCCTTTGAGCGTAAAGGGCTTCAGTAACCTATCGAAAGCAGCAATGCGTGGCATACTGAGAGATATCGCAAATGTCGCTTGCTGAAGCCTGAAAGCAGCCAGATGCAAAGTCGGAAAGTGCCGCAGTAACCTTGACCTCAAAGGGCAGCACGGTCATGATGGTGCTGTTAGGCTGCAGATCTCCTTGATGATCTGGCATATCCCAGCGATGACCTCTTTTGGAATCATACTCTCCTAAGGCACGTGTTCACCGACACGTTCAGGTAAGACCGTTTCTCTCTGGAAGTGCGTCGGGTGTATGTTCTCCTCCTCCTCCTGCCACGTCCTTAATTGGGCAGATAATGCTCTTCAATATCCCTTCTTTCACCTCTAGTCTGCAGCATGTCTGTAGTCATCAATACAGGCTGAGAAATTTCAGGCCCCATTACAATTACTATTAGACGTATTCTTCAGAAATAATACATTTTCATCCGAAATTTCATAAATTCTTCTAAACTCGACCACAGTATTATAAGGTGTTTTTTAAATTTTGATATTCACCTTAAAATAACTCACAGATTAAATCAATGCTCTCCAGAAATTGAAGCAGCCTTTTTTAGAAAAGTCCTTCCATTTACGAAATGGATTCCATGCCGCTGGGTTAAGATCAGGTGAATGCAGCTTTTTTTCAGTGTTTTTTTGAGCTAACGTTAGGCTGGGCGGTTTATTGGCGTTAGTTTCCATGAAAATCTGTTTTCTGGATGTTGACGTCTTAAAGATATGGACGAGTGGTTAAATTAAATGTCGGCGTTAACTTGATTCTAAAACTAATGCTGGCGATAAATGGGTAATAAATAGGCGATAGATACACGTTAGTTTCCATTTCTGGGTAAATGGGAGATAACCGGATGCTATAACATCTCAGCGTTTAAATAGGTGGTAAGTGATGGGTAGCGGGGAGAAACTAATGGAAAAATTAAAGAAACAGCAAGGGACCTAGTACTGAGCCCTGCCGAACCCCACTGGAAACAATCTTCCAGTCACAAAAACACACCAATCATTTGCCTTTTCTTCCTGCCACTGGGACAATTATGGGTCCAACTTGACACTTTCCCTTGGATCCGATGATTTTTATTTTTCTTCCATGTGGGAGTTTGCTGCAAGCAATGATTCAAATCCATGCAGACTACATCAAACAAACTGTCTTCCCCGAACCTCCTTGTTACCGCCTCAAAAAATTCAATCATGTCAGTTCGAAATGAGTTTCCCTTAACAAATCCATGCTGACTGTCCTTGATTAATCCGTGCCGTTACATATGATGATTAATACAGTCGCTCAGACTTTTTCCGATAATTTTCCCACGGTCTCGTTCAGGGTCACACAGCTTGAATTACTCGGTGAACCCCTTTCTTCATTTTAAACAATAGTACAGTGTTTGCAAAACGCAAGTCATCTGACACCACACTTATGTCATAGCAGTGCATTTGGAAAGAGGTGACATGATAGGTCCAAGTCAGCATGGATTTGTGAAAGGGAAATCATGCTTGACAAAGCTTCTGGAATTTTTTGAGGGTGTTTCCAGTAGATTGGACAAGGGAGAACCAGTTGATGTGGTATATTTGGACTTTCAGAAAGTTTTCGACAAGGTTCCACACAAGAGAGTAATGTGCAAAGTTAAAGCACATGGGATTGGGGGTAGTGTGCTGACATGGATTGAGAACTGGTTGTCAGACAGGAAGCAAAGAGTAGGAGAAAATGGGGACTTTTCAGTGACTAGTGGGGTTCTGTGCAGGGGCCCCAGCTGTTTACACTGTACATTAATGATTTAGACGAGGGGATTAAATGTAGTATCTCCAAATTTGAGGATGACACTAAGTTGGGTGGCAGTGTGAGCTGCGAGGAGGATGCTATGAGGCTGCAGAGCGACTTGGACAGGTTAGGTGAATGGGAAAATGCATGCCAGATGAAGTATAATGTGGATAAATGTGAGGTTATGCACTTTGGTGTTAAAAACAGAGAGACAGATTATTATCTGAATAGTGACAGATTAGGAAAATGGGAGGTACAAAGAGACCTGGGTCTCATGGTACATCAGTCATTGAAGGTTGGCATGCAGGTACAGCAGGCGGTTCAGAAAGCAAATAGCATGTTGGCCTTCATAGCAAGGGGATTTGAGTACAGGGGCAGGGCGGTGTTGCTACAGTTGTACTGGGCCTTGATGAAGCCACACCTGGAGTATTGTGTACAGTTTTGGTCTCCTAAACTGAGGAAGGACATTCTTGCTATTGAGGGACTGCAGCGAAGGTTCACCAGACTGACTCCCGGGATGGCAGGACTGACCTATCAAGAAAGACTGGATCAACTGGGCTTGTATTCACTGGAGTTCAGAAAATGAGAGGGGACCTCATTGAAACGTTTAAAATTCTGACGGGGTTAGACTGGTTAGATGCAGGAAGAATGTTCCCAATGTTGGGGAAGTCCAGAACCAGGGGACACAGTCTAAGGATAAGGGATAAGACATTTAGGACCGAGATGAGGAGGAATTTCTTCACCCAGAGAGTGGTGAACCTGTGGAATTCTCTACCACAGAAAGTTGTTGAGGCCAATTCACTAAATGTATTCAAAAAGGAATTAGATGAAGTCCTTACTACTAGGGGATCAAGGGGTATTGCGAGAAAGCAGGAATGGGGTACTGAAGTTGCATGTTCAGCCATGAACTCATTGAATGGCGGTGCTGGCTAGAAGAGCCGAATGGCCTATTCCTGCACCTATTTTCTATGTTTCTATGTTTCTATGTACTTCCCCTGTACTGATTTCCATGTTTCTGGAGCTCCTAATTCCCCAGTTTTTGCACCGCCCAATTCGGCAGTTTCAGTAACTCCCAATCCATAGTTTCTGGAGCTAATTCCCCTGTTTCTGCAACTGCTAATTACCCTCCTCCTAGAGCTAATTCCCCTGTTTCTGGAGCTCATGTTTTTCTGAAGTTCCTAATATCCCAGATTGTGGATCTCCGAATGCATCTGTTTCTGGAGGTAACTGTCCTGTTTCTGTTGTTAATTCAACTCTTTCTGGAGCTAATACCTTTTTACCGGGGGAAAATTCCTATGGAGCTCCTAATTTCCCTTTATCTGGAGCTCCAAATTGCGCAGTTTGTGAAACATATAATTGTGATTTTTACCTGTCTAGTAGACGACGATATATATGGCTCCGAATTGTCCTGTTTATGGTGCGCTCTCCTAATTACCCAGCAACATGAACACGAAAATGCAATTTTTCTGGAGCTAACTCTCCCGTTTTTAAATGTAATTCCCCTGTTTCTGGAGCAAATTGCACTGTACTGTGAATATTCCTGTGTTCCGCCAGCTGGCTTCCCCTGTTTCTGGCGCAAATTCCTCTGTTTCTGGAGCTGCTAATTTACCAGTTTCTGTAATTACTACTTTTCATCTTTCAAGACCTAATTCAACAGTTTCTAGATTTATGTCCCCTGTTCCCGTCGCTATGTCTCCTGTTTCTGTCGCTAATGCCCGTGTTTCTGCGCTAAATCCCGTGTTTCTGGAACTTCTACTTCCCTTCTTTCTGCGAGTCCTAATTTCCCTGTTTCCGGAGGGAATTCCCAATTTTCTGCAGCAAATAACCTGTTTCTGGACCTAATACCTTTAGTTTCTGGAGAAAAATATAGTTTCTGGAAGTCATAGTTCCCTTCGTTCTGGAGATTCTGAGTTGTGTATGGATCTCGTAATTGTCCTTTTTCTGCAGCTCCAAGTTGCGCTGTTTATGAAGCAGCTAATTGTCCTATATGACTGTCTACTAGTTATATATATATATATATATATATATATATCTGAAGTGTCCTGTTTAAGTGCGCTCCCCTAAATCCTCTGCTGTCACCTCTTTCTAGAGCTTAATCTGCTCTTTCTAACCCCAATCCCTCTGTTTCTGGAGCTAATTGCACTGTTTCTGGAGCTAATTCCAAGGTTTGTGTTGCTGCTAATTTCCCTGTCCATGGAGCTCATAATTCCTCTGTTACTGGAACAAATTACCCTATTCCTGCAGCAAATCACCTTTTATCTGAAGCTGAAATGTCCTCTGCTTCTGGAGCACCTAATTCTCTCTGTTTCTGTATATCATCGCGATATTCCTGCACATAATTTCCCTCTCTCTGGAGCTCCTAATTCCGCGGTTTCTGGAGCCCTTAATTCCCTAGTTTGTGGAGTTAACTCCGATATTTCTGGAGCTAATTCCACGGTTTCTGGAATTAATTCTGGTAACTGAGCATATTCCATTTGCCATATCGGGAGCTTTTTCCCTTGTTCCGGGTTTAGATTCAATTATCTTGGAGCTGCTAAATCCCATCTTATGGGAGTTGCCAATGCCGCTGTGGCTGGAGCTCCTACTACCCCAGGTTATGCAGGTCCGTGTTTCCCTGTTTCTGGAGCTAATTCACTTAATTGTGGAGACCATAATTGCCCTGTTTCTGGAGCTTCAAATTGCGCTGTATATGAAACACCGAATTGGGATTTTTATGTGGCTACCATTTCACTGATATATTTAGCTTCGAATTATTCTGCTTATGGTCCGCTCTCCTAATTCCCCCGCCACATGAATAGATAGTTTACCTGTTTCATGAGCCAACGCTTCTCTTTCTAAATGTAATTTTTTTTTACTGGAGCAACTTTCGCTGTACTGAATAAAATTCCATGTTTCTGGAGCTCATAATTCACCAGTTTCCCCAGTGCCTAACTCGTCAGTTTCTGTAACTCCAATTCTCCTCTTCGTAAACCTTATTCCCCAGTTTCTGTAGCTAATACCTATTTTCATGAACTAAAATCCAGTCATACAGGAGCTCCTAATTCCCCTCGCTGCAGCTCCTAATTCCCCTGTTCCTGGAGATAATTCACCTGTTTCTGGAGCTCATGTCTTTCTGGAGTTCGTGATATCCAGATTGGGGATCTACTAATGCATTTGTTTCTGGGGATAATTCCCCTGTTTCTGTTGCTAACTCAACTGTTTCTGGATCTAACCTTTGTTTCTGGGGAAAATTACTCTGGAGATCTTAATTTCCCTTTTTCTGAAGCTCCAAATTGTGCAATTTATGTAGCACATTATTGTTCTTTCCTTTTAGTGTCTCGTAGTTTGCCGATATATATGGCTAGGAAGTGTCCTATTTATAGTGCGCTCTCTTAATTACCCTGCAACATGAAATGTAAATTCATCTTTTTTTTCGCCTGTTTCTGGCGCTAATTCCTTTGTTTGTGCGCTAATTCCCGTGTTCCTAGAGCTCCTACTTTCCCTTTTTATGCGACTCCAAATTCCCTCTTCCTGGATGGAATTCTCCTCTTTCTGGAGCGAATTCATCTGTTTCTGGAGTAAATACCTTTGTTTCTGGAGAAGTTTCCATAGTTTCTGAAGGTCCTCTTTCCGGAAATATTTCAGCTGTTTTTGGAACTAATTCCCCTGTTACTGGAGCTCCAGTTTGCACTGTTTATGAAGCAACTAATTGTCCTTGTTACCTGTCCACTCGTTTGCCGATATACATAGCTCCGATTTGTCCAGTTTATGTTGCGCTATTCTAAATCCGCTGTTGCAGGGACAGCTAAGGTTATTCTTTCTAGAGCTTACTCTGCTCTTTCTAACCCCACTCCCCCTGTTTCTGGATCTAATTTCACTGTTTCTGGAGCTAATTCTAATATTCCTGAGGCTGCTAATTTCCCATTCTGTGTTATTGGAGCAACTTTCCATGTTCCTGTAGCAAATCACCTTGCAACTGTAGCTGAAATGTCCTCTCTTTCTGGAGAACTTAATTCTGTCTCTTTCTGTAGATAATCGCGATATTTCTGGACATAACTCCCCTCTCTTTGGAGTTCCTAATTCTGGTGTTTCTGAAGAACTTTTTTCCCCAGCTTGTAGAGTTAACTCCAATATTTCTGTAGCTAATTCCCCGATTTATGGAATTATTTCCTGTAATTTAAAGATAACCCATTACCCCTGTTTCTGCAGCTATTTCCCTTGTTCAGGGGTTAGTTTTAATGTTCTTGGAGCTGCTAGATCCCATCTTGTGGGAGCTCCGAATGCCACTGTTGCTGGAGCTCCTACCACCCCAGGTTATGCAGGTCATGGTTCCCCTGATTCTGGAGCTAATTCACTTATTTGAGGAGATCCTAATTCCTCTGTTTCTGGAGTTTCAAATTGCGCTGTTACTGAAACACCTAATTGTGCATCTTATGTGGTTACCATCTCCCGATATATTTAGCTGTGCATTATTCTGCTTGCCGTGCGTTCTCCTATTTCCCTTGCGACTTGAGCTAATGCTTCTCTTTCTAAATGTAAATCTCTTTTTTCTGGAGCTACTTACGTTGTACTGATCAAATTTCCGTGTTTCTGGAGCTCCTAATTCCCAAGTTTCTCCAATGTCCAATTCGGCAGTTTCTGTAACTGCTAATTCTCATCTTTCTAGATCTAATTCCCCCTTATCTGGAGCTGATACACTTGTTTCTGAACGAATTCCAGTATTCCTCGAGCTCCAATTCCCCTCTCTGCAACTCCTAATTCCCCTGTTCCTGGAGATAAAACCCCTGTTTCTACGCTAATTCCCGTGTTCCTGGAGCTATTACTTCCCTCTTTCTGCGATTCCTAATTTCCCTGCTTCTGGAGCAAATTCCACAGATTCTGGAGCGTCTAATTTACCAGTTTCTGTAACTCCTACTTTTCTTCTTTCAAGACCTAATTCCACAGTGTCTAAACTTAATTCCACATTTTCCGGCACTATTTCCCTTGTTTTTGCATTAATTCCCATGTCCTGGAGCTCCTACTTTTCCACTTTCTGCGATTCCTAATTTCTCTGTTCCTGGAGGGAATTATCCTGTTTCTGTAGCTAATTCAGCTGTTTCTGGAGCTAATATCTATGTTTCCGGAGAAAATTCGACAGTTTTTGGAAGTCCTAGTTCTCCATTTTCTGGAGATTCTGAGTTGGCTGTGGAGCTCCTAATTGTCCTTTTTCTGGAGCTCCAAATTGCGCTGTTGGTGAAGCACCTAATTGTCTATCTAAGTGTCTACCAGTTATATATATATATTTCTGAAATGTCCTCTTTATGTTGCGCTCTCCTCAATCCTCTTCTTAATCCCCTTCTCTGCAGCTCCTAGTTCCCCTGTTCCTGGAGCTAATTCCACTGTTTCTGGAGCTCATGTTTTTCCTGGCGTTATTCATATCCCAGAATGTGGATCCCCTAATGTATCTGCTTCTGGAGGTAACTCCCCTATTTCTGTTGTTAATTCAACTATTTCTGGAGCTAAACTTTTTTTCTTGGGAAAATTCCTCTGGAGCTCAAATTTTCCTTTTTCGGGAGCTCCGAATTGTGCGGTTTAAAAAGCACATAATTGTACTTCTTACGTGTCGAGTAGTTTGCTGATATATATGGTTCCGCATTGTTCTGTTTATGGTGCGCTCTCCTAATTACCCTGCAATATGAACGGAAAATTCACGTTTCCTGAAGGTAACTATCCTCTTTCTAAACGCACTTTCCCTATTTCTAGAGGTAAATGCGGTAATATGATCATTCCTGTGTTTCTGGAGCTACTATGCGGGGAGCTGGCCAAGCACGCCGTATCGGAAGGGGCAAAGGCGGTGACCATGTCCACCAGCTCCAAGTATAACTGCCTGCTGTCCTGAGAGATCAAACCCAAACACAACGGCTCTTTTAAGAGGCACCCACAACCACTCTGAAAAAGCTGCACAAACGCATCTGCATTTGGACTCAATTTACTGTAATTATTTTCAAAATAATTGTGTGCGAACCTTTGCAGTCCCAGCTACAGATTTAGTTTTAAATTCTCAGATAACCGATTGTACTGTCCGCTTTGACGTAAACTAAAAACTCGGTCCCTGGTCGATTTTTCCCATTACTCTCAGGCCCGTTCCTTTACACCGCCTACTGACGAATTTGAAGCTTGTTTTAGGCTGAGACTCAGACTTTGGCTACCTCATTCTCTCTCAAGCCCTTTTCAAATTAAAAGAACATTCTAGTTAGGAGTCAAACAGTTTATTAACCCTGGAGTCCGAACATAACAAACGGGACAGTTTGAACACACTGTCCCTCTTCACTTTTCACAAACGGACTCCCAGTTCTGGTCTCACTGCCGCCTTTGCGCTGGATCGATCGATAATCTATGAATCCCGAGTTTTACAAAGATTTAGCTGGAATGTATCCCTTTATAGAATCAGTGGGGAATGATTCTCGCACATTACAGATAGTTTATACTGAACCGGAATTTAATCCTGATTGTAAAAGCCTGGATTTTGCAATGGAAATATGGATTAAGATTAAAGGAAACAAAAAATGTTTGGATATATTTGGCTAATGGTGAAGTTACTTTCATAATCCGAAATTTTAACAATTATTTGCGGTATTTTATCAATTTCTAAATCGTTAGAGGACTGACTGTTGAGAACATTCATTTCCGCCCAGGTTTTATTGGCGGGCTAAACAGGCTGCGATTGGTCATCAGAAAATACCAAAGAAATTCCTCACAGAGCAACCAATCACAAGTTCGCTCTCTGCATTCCTCGAGATAGTATAAGAAGGGCAGATGTGGGAACATTTTCTCATTCTTTCTCTGAACGTGTGGAATAAGTAAATGTCTGGAAGAGGAAAATAGCGGCGGTAAAGCTCGGGCCAAGTCCAAGTCTCGCTCCTCCAGGGCCGGACTGCAGTTCCCTGTGAGCCGTGTTCAAATGCTCCTGCGGAAGGGGAATTACGCTGAGCATGTGGGTGCCGGAGCCCCGGTCTACATGGTTGCTGTGCTCGAGTATCTGACCACTGAAATCCTGGAGCTGGCCAGCAACGCGGCCCGCGACAACACGAAGATGCATATCATACCCAGACACCTGCAGCTGGCCATCCGCAACGACCAGGAGCTCAACAAGCAGCTGGGAAAGGTGGCCATCGCTCAGGGCAGGATGCTGCCTGATATCCAGGCTGTGCTGCTGCCCAAGAAAACCAAGAGCATGTAAAGCGGACAGGGTTGAATCTATTAACCCAAAGGCTGTTTTCAGAGACACACACATTATCTATGAAACGGCTGGTTACAGTTCTATGGGTCGCAGTTTACCGATTCTAATTTAATATTAAATCTCTGTAATTAAGCTGGGAGTTTGCTGATCAAAAACGAGCCTCAGACCTTCTCAGTTAAGAGCATAAACATCTCGAAGTCCAGCTCACCAACCAGTGCCGCATGTATGCTGTTAGCCAATATTCAGATCAGTGAATCAATGTGGAGAGGGACTGGCTTCAGAAAAATACAAATCAGGCGGAACCTGAACGTGAGACCACCAATCATTCAAAAAGTTGTTGTGAGAGTTGAATATGAACGGATGTTAAGAGCCGAGTATAAAGGAAATGAGCGGTTGATGGTCTCACCGTATCTTATTGGGACAATAATTCCACAGGGAGAGGTTTATACATCCTGAACACATTGATCCATGCAGACTTTTACCCGTTTCATTTTTATACAGAATAGAAAGATTGAAACATAGAAAATAGGTGCAGGAGTAGGACATTCGGCCCTTGGAGCCTGCACCACCATTCAATGAGTTCATGGCTAAACATGCAACTTCAGTACCCCATTCCTGCTTTCTCGCCATACCACTTGCTTCACTTTGTAGTAAGGACTACATCTAACTCCTTTATGAATATATGTAGTGAATTTGTCTCAACATCTTTCTGTGGTAGATAATTACACAGGTTCACCACTGTCTGGGTGAATAAGTTTCTCCTCATCTCCATACTTAATGCCTGACCCCTTATCCTTCGACTATGACCCCTAGTTCTGGACTTCCCCAACATTGGGAACATTCTTCTTGCATCTAACCTGTCTAAATCCGTCACAATTTTAAACGTTTTTATGAGATCCCCTCTCATTTCTCTGAACTCCAGTGAATACAAGCCCAGTTGATCTAGTCTTTCTTGATATATCAGTCCCGCCGTCCCGGGAATCAGTCTGGTGAACCTTCGCTGCACTCCCTCAATAGCAAGAATGTCCTTCCTCAGGTTAGGAGATCAAAACTGTACACAATACTCCAGGTGTGGCCTCACCAAAGCCCTTTACAACTGTAGTAACACATGCCTGCCCCTGTACTCAAACCTCTCGCTATGATGGCCAACATGCCATTTACCTTCTTAACTGCCTACTGTATCTGAGTGCCAACCTTCAATGACTGATGTACCATGACACCCAGGGCTCGTTGCACCTACACTTATCCTAATCTGTCACCATTCAGAAAATAATCTGTCTCTCTCTTTTTACAACCAAAGTGGATAACCTCAGATTTATCCACATTATACTTCATCTGCCATGCATTTTCCCACTCACCTAACCTATCCAATTCACTCTGCAGCATCATAGCATCCTCCTCGCAGCTCACACTGCCACCCAACTTAGTGTCATCCGCAAATTTGGAGATACTACATTTAATTCCCCTGTCCAAATCATTAATGTACAATGTAAACAGCTGGGGCCTCAGCACAGATCCTTGCGGTACCCCACTAGTCACTGACTGCCATTTTGAAAAGTACACATTTACTCCTTCTCTTTGCTTCCTGTCTGCCAACCAGTTCTCAATGCCAGCACACTACCCACAATCCCATGTGCTTTAACTTTGCACATTAATCTCTTGTGTGGGACCTTGTCCAAAGTCTTCTGAAAGTCCAAATACACCTCATCAACTGGTTATCTCTTGTCGCCTCTACTGGAAACATCCTCATAAAATTCCAGAAGATTTGTAAAACATGCTTTTCCTTTCACAAATCCATGCTGACTTGGAACTATTATGTCACCTCTTTCCAAATGCGCTGCTATGATATCCGTAATAATTGATTCCATCATTTTACCCACTACCGATGTCAGGCTGACCGGTCTACATTTCCCTGTTTTCTCTCTCCCTCTTTTTTTAAAAAGCGGGGCTACATTGGCTACCCTCCACTCCATAGGAACTGATCCAGAGTCTATGGAATGTTGGAAAATGACTGTCAATGCATCCGCTATTTCCAAGGCCACCTCCTTAAGTTCTCTGAGATGCAGACCATCAGGCCCTGGGGATTTATCGGCCTTCAATATCATCAATTTTACCAACACAATTTCCCGACTAATAAGGACTTCCCTCAGTTTCTCCTTCTTTGTAGACCTTCTGACCACTTTTATATCCGAAGTTTGTTTGTTTCTCCGTAGTGAATACCGAAACAAAGTCCTTGTTCAATTGGTCTGCCATTTCTTTGTTCCCAGTTATGACTTCCCCTGTTTCTGCCTGCAGGGAACCTACCTTTTTCTCTTTACATATCTATAGAAGGTTTTGCAGTCCATTTTATTGTTCCCTGCCCTAATCAAACCATTTGTCCTCTTCTGCTGATTTCTAAATTTTTCCCACTCCCCGGGTTCGCTGCTATTTCTGGCCAATTTTTATGCCACTTCCTTGGCGTTTATAGTATCCCTGATTTCCCTTCATAGCCACGGTTGAGCCACCTTCCTTTATTTATTTTTATGCCAGAGAGGATGTAGAATTGTTGTCGTTCATACATGCGGTATCTAAATGTCTGGCATTGCCCATACACTGTCAACCCCTTAAGAATGATTCGCCAATCAATCCTAGCGAATTCACGCCTCATACCTTCAAAATCAACCCTCTTTAAGTTCTGGTCCAGAATTGCATCTCTGGTTAATTCAAAATATTCCAAATAATATCCCCGCATTAAAAGCTGGTTTAACGGTGAGATACAGGTTCTAGACACCTCGTCCTCTCCCTGGAATCTATCCCGATATGTGCACAGGGAACAATTCACTATCAGAGCTCTCACCTATACTTACTGACCCACATTGGGCGTGCGCTGTCGATAGACTGGGCATCTCATTCACTTTAAAACCTGGATCAATCCCGCACCGTAAGTTATTCACCGCCTGCCCTGTGTAAACCCAGTTACAGTAACACTACAAGACCTGCACGGTGTGTGCACAGGTTAGTTTGCCTGGCGCTGGTCACACTTCTTTCCTATGCTGATTTGGTGGCTCTGAAAAGAGCCGTTGTTGCATTTGGTGCTGAAGCTTCGAGCCGGGCAGGGGGAGTCTAGACGCGCTCCCTACTGATGCATCGGGCCACCTGGATGTATTTGAGCAGAGGAAACATTACAAGGACACCCGCAAATCCTCCCTGATAAAATGCAACATCTCCACTGACACCTGGCATTACTTGGCCAAAGGCTAACCTAAGTGGAGGAAGTGCATCCGGAAGGGCGCTGATCACCTCCAGTCTCATCGCAGGGAAATGCAGAAACCAAGCGCAAGTAGAGGAAAGGGCATGCGGCAAACCTGTCCCTTCATCCCTTACCCTCAATGACTATCTGCCCACATGTACCATGGATTCTGGTTCTCATATTGGATTGTACAGCCACCCAAGGATTTATTTTTAGAGTGGAAGCAGGTCTTCATCAATCCCAAGGGACTGCCGATGATGAATGCGGAGCCACCTTTGAAAGTGTCTGGGAATGTCCGCCCCGGGGCTGTGATTGGTCGCAGCTCGACTGCCAATCAAGTTTGAACCAATCAACGAGAGTGAAAAGCAAGGGCGTGGATTACTGGGCCATGATTGACTGAAATGAAACTGACAGTTTGTCAATTTCAAACAGCCGGCCAATTTCAGAGTATCAACAAGCAGATTAAAGAAACTCTAATTTCCCACCAGCAGTTTAAGAATCCCCTTTTTTAGAACCTCGCTGCTGCTCCATTATCAGTCACCAATCTCATTCTCTTTAACATTCCGGTTTGAATTCTGTCCCATTCCCTGATCGGTCTGTACCGGGCAAGAATACATCCCCGGTCACTGCAACCTGGAAGCACAAATTCCCGCATCAATCCCACCTATGCCGTCTCGTTTAACCAGTTCTCACATAGAAATCTCACAATATGACAGGATTACCTGTCAGGGGAAACTGTAATGTCTGGGTAAAGGAGACTCTGTATCCCCGCCCTCTCATTTTGACCGTGATCGAATTTCTGATCTCTCATATTAAAATATTGTTCTCAAAGATTTAATAATTCCCATATTCCTACAGCGACAACAGTCAAAAAGTACATCATTGTCTTTGAGACGTCCAGTGGTCCTGTAAGGCGCTATATAAATCCGATACTTATTTCTCTTTCCATTAATGAAGTAGCTGAATTAATATCCCAATCCAACTGTCCACACTCCCATCCCCAGGTCGCTGCTCTCTCTCTGTGTGAGGCGATGGGTGGCTCTCAGAAGAGCCTTTGTGTTATGTCCGGGGGAAAGGGTCGAGTTGTTCAGCCGTCGATACCATAGAGAGTGCGGCCCTGCCGTTTCAGAGCGTACTCCACATCCTTGGCAGTGACTGTCTGTGCTTCACATGTAGGTGACAACGTCCCTGATCACATTCTCCAGGAAAACCTTCAACACCCCGCGCATCTCCTGATAGACCAGCCCCGAGATCCGCTTGACACTGCCACGGCGAGCCAGGTGGCGGATGGCAGGTTTGGTGATGCCCTGGATGTCATCACGGAGCACTTTACGGTGCCACTTGACTCTGCTTTTGCCCATTCCATTGCCTCATTTACCTCGGCCAGGTATGAATGAGAAACGAACTGCAACTGGCTCCTTTTTATTGAGCTAGCCCCGACCTGACTGAGAAAGTGCAGATTGAAAGAGGCGGGAATGGGAGGAGACAGAATGAGAGATTCAACAGAGAGTGCGGCAGGGAAGGCAACATAATCAAAATTGAGAGAGAGAGCAGAGCGCTGATCTTCCAGCTCCAGCTCCAGCTTTCTGCAACCGCCAATTTCAAATTGTTTTATCAACAATAGAAGCGATGCTCAGCGCTCCCCACAAATTCTTATAGACTCGAAATTCATATTGTTATGTATGCAATAAAGATTCAAACTGAGGAATGTTTAACGAAGCAAGATACACAGTTGGCTCTGATTTATTTAGTCCCAAATTTGCCTGACTTTCAAAATGGCTGGCCTTTGCGTGCGTGCTGCGCAGTAGCCTCCAACAATCACACCATCTGGTGGCTACAAACAGAATGTTCATACATGAAAATACACCCCTGTGCAATCGTATAACAGTGTTTCACAGGCTAAGACGGTCCGGTGCTTTGCTCTTCCGGATTGACCCTCTTATTTCGATTCCAGCCTTGGGTGAACGCGCGGAGTCTGTTCTGGCTGGTGGCTGGAAGGCTGACTTGTTGGAGGTGGCCGTGGCCATGTCTGGAATTGCAATTCCATTTTTATTGAACAGTTCCATGATGGAAATTCCGGGTTCTCTGAAGGCTGCTGTTAGGGTGGTTGGTCATCGACAGTTTCTTCGTCCGACTCTTCTGGCTCATCTCTGTGCCTCAGCTTTGTTTGAAACATGTGTTTCCTGCAAGTTTGCCTATTCTTGAGCTTAATAACGAATACTCTGTTGCCCTTCTTGGCCGTGACCGTACCAGCAGTCCATTTGAGACCCTGAACAGAGTTCAACACATATGCAGATCATTAACAGAAATCTCACGTGACACAGTTGCGTGAACGTGGTACCGTTGTTGACTTTTTCTTCTACATTCAGCATGATTATTTAAATATGGTGTACCAGAGATAGCTTGGTCTTAAGACCTCTTTTCATCATGAGTTCAGCAAGCGAGATCCCTATGAGTGTGTGGGGTCTTGTCCTGTAACACAGCAGTATGCAGGACAAGCGGGTCTTTCGTGACCCTTGGGTTACTCTCCTCATGCTTTGCTTGATAATTTGTACTGCACGTTCAGCTTGTCGTTGGACGCAAGCTTGAACGGTGCTAACATTACATGGTTTATGCCATTAAGTTTTACAAACTCCTGAAACTCCTGACTCGTGTAGCACAACCATTGTCGCTCAAATTATGTTAGTAAAACCACGTGTGGCGAATATGGCATTGATATTCTCTATAGTTGCCGTGGAGGTACTGGATGACATGATTCTGCATTCTATCCACTTCGAATAAGCGGTCATGATTATGCATTCTATTTGAATTAGCGTCTACCACCACTAAAAGCACCTTGCCCAGAAAGGGACCTACAAAATCTACATGGATCCTGGACCAAGTTTTGGATAGCCATGATAACAGACTGAGCGGCGATTCCACTGGTGCTTTCCGAGCTGCATACAAGTGTTGCACTGATGCTCGCATCCTTCCAGCTCAGAATCAATTCCTGACCACTAAATGTGGTACCTGGCGACGTCCTTCAACATCACTATACCAGGATGTATGCTGTGTAACTAATGCACGAACTTGTCTATCCCTTTCTTTGGCATTACAACGCGATTGCCCCATAATATGCAATCTGCTTGAATAGACCGTTCGTTCTTGCGACGAATGTATTGTTTGTCATCCTCGCACATTTGCTTAGGTATGGCAGACCAATCTCCTTTGAGGATGCAAACCTTTACTACCGATAAAATTGGGTGCTGGCTGGTCCACGTCTTAACTTGTTGAGCCATGACAGGGGTTCCTTCACTCTTAAAAGGATCCATGATTAACATTAGATTCGCCGCTGTGGCGTTTCCACCTCCGGTGTGGGCAACGGCAACCAGCTCAAAGCATCAGCACAATTCTCTGCGCCAGGCGTGCAGCGAATGACATAATCATAGGTCGATAATGTCAACGCCCACCTTTGGTTGCGGGATGAAGCAATGGTATTGATAACTTTGATCTCAGAAAACAATGAAATGAGCGGCTTGTGATCAGTCTCTAATTTGAACTTCAGACCGAACAGGTATTAATATCATTTTAACACAGATGTTAAAACATCTTTTTCTACCATGCTGAAGGCTCTTTCCGTTTTCGACAAACTTTTGGATGCATACGTGACAGATTGAAGTTTCCCTGGTTCATTGGCTTGTTGGAGTATGCAATAACTTCCATATGACGATGCATAACAGGCCAAAACTAAACGTTTACATGGATCATAAAGTACCAGAAGCTTTTTCGAGCAAAGCAAGTTGGTGGCTTTCTCGAAAGCTCTGTCTTGTGATGCGCCCCTTAACAGGTTGGCCCCTTTTCTCATTAGAATGTGCAGTGATTCTAGTAAGCTGCTCAATTTAGGTAGGAAGTTACCAAAGTAGTTGAGTAGGCCCAGGAACGAACGCAGCTCCATCACATTCTACAGCTTGGCTGCATTCTTAATGGCCTTGGTTTTCATGTCAGAAGGTCTGATGCCATTAGCGCCGGTTTTCCTCCTCAGGAATACGATCTCCGGTGCGATGAAGACTCACTTCGAGCGATTCAGTCTGAGTCCCATCCTATCCAAAGGCAGTGGAATCTTTTCCAGGTGGTTCAGATGTTTCTTGGAGGCACAACTGGTGATCAGGATGTCATCGTGGAACAAGCCTGTTCTCAGAATGGATTTCAGTAGACATGCCATATTCCGCTGGAATATTGCTGCAGCCGAGCAAATTCCGAAAGGGCATCTGTGGTGAATAAACAGTCCTTTATGTGTGTTAATGCACGTAATTCTCTTCGATGTCTCCACCAACTCCTATGTCATATAGGCCGATGTCAAGTCCAGTTTTGTGAACGACTTCCCTCCTGCTAGCGTCACAAACACGTCATCAGCCTTCGGTACCGGGTACTGATCTTATTTCAAAACCCTGTTGATCGGAGCCTTGTAGTCTCCATAGATTCTGACTGTGCCATCACTTTTCAGCTTAGGAACAATGGAGCTGACCCATTCATTAAATTCGACCGGTGATATGATTCCTTCACCCTGCAGTCTGTCCAGTTCAATTTTGACCTTCTCCCTCATCATATGCGGCACTACCCGAGCTTTATTATGGACGGTCTTGTAGCTGAGTCCAGATGGATCAGAACTTTGTCTCCCGTGAAGTTATGATACCCGGTTCGAACAGCGAGGGGAACTTGCTCAATTCTTGGGCACATGTATCTTCCTCCGATAACAAAGACTTTATGTCGTTCCAGTCAAGTCTGATTTTCTCCAACCAGCTCCTGCCGAGCAACCCACAGCGGTAACTCGTGAACTGCACCATCATATGACACTTTAATTTGTGCTCTGCCAATCACCTTTATCAGTTCTTTGGTGTACGTGCGCTGCTTGGCATTACCAGGCTCAGCCTGAGCCTCTCAATCTGAGTATCACACAGCTTATTAAATGCCCTCTCGTTCATGATCGATTGACTCGCCCCCGTGTTTAGTTCCACCGATACCAGTATCCCATTAAAATTTACGTAAGTCAAAATTGGCTTACTCTTGGTTATGAAGGAATATAATCCATAGACTTCCTCCTGTGTCATCTCGGATTGCGTATCCCGATCCACACTGGTCTGATTCTCATCCTCCACTTGATGTGTCGCAGCTCGCTTGCTCATCTGCGAACACTTGCGCTGGAGATGCCTCAATCTCAAACAATCTTTTGCAACTATATTGCTTAAATCGGCACTGCTGGTGCCGATTATTTCCCCCACAATGCCAACAGAGACAAGTCGGATACATTCCCGCTGGCGGACTATTGGCAGCCACAGCTTTCGCGAATGCAACCGGAGAGGCCCTGCCATGTGCTGCTCTGCCAAACGCTGAATCAATTGCATTTACAGTACTTGCCGAGGTTCGGTTCTTCACCGCTATTTGCTTTTGACTCCTGTCTGTCATCATACATGATTGAGCGATCTGGAGGGGCCATTTTAATTCCAACTCCTCCACTGCCAGAAGTTTGCGCAGGATCACCGCGTGATTTATACCGATAACAAAGAAGTCCCGCAGCATGTCTGCCAAAACCGTCCCGAACTTGCACGGTCTGGCTAGACGTCTCAGGTCGGCAAACAATTCCACCACACACTGGCCCTCTGATTGAATGTGCGTAGAAAATCATTATCTCGAGATGAAGATGCCATCGTCTGGCTTGAGGTTCTCCCGTACCAAAGTACACAACTCCTCATACGTTTTCTCTGTTGGATCACTCGGCATGAGTCGATTTTTGTCAGACTGTAGACCTTGAGCTGCACACAGTCGACCGCCTCATTTTGTTGGCCTTGAAAAACTTGTTCAAATGGCTCACAACGTCTGCCCAATCATCTTCTTTCACGACACGCTCTAAAAATCCAATCGTGCTCATTTTGCAAGCAAAGGTTGTTGTGTTGTCCTGGCCATATCTTATGTATGCAATAAAGGATCAAATGAGTACTGTTTAACTAAGCAAGGTACAAAATTGGCTCTGCTTTATTTAGGCCCAAAGTGACTGACTCTCAAAATGGCTGGCCTTTTATCGCTGAGCAGCACCATTGCGTGCTGCTCAGTGGCCTCCAACAATGATGCCATCTGGTGGCTACAAACAGAATGTACATACATGACACTTTTCCAAGGCTTCCAGGAATCAAAAGCTTTTAAATAAGGCCCCGGTACAATTAACAATCATGAATATTCCAGCGTATATAGTCCCATCCCTGTCAATCTCAGACCTTATTCCATCTCCTCTCACAGACGGGTGAAGCAGTTTGCACACACCTTATTCCAGCTGATTTGGAGGATGTGGTGTTTGGGATTTGTGTTGTGAGGCGGGGTATCGCCGCAACTACCACCATCTAAGTGCGACTCTCCCCCTGAATCTTTGAAATGATAATGACCAGGAACTGAGACTGGAGCCGAACACAAACCCCAGTTACTGCGAGGCCCGGGTCGAATATCCCATACTCTGTTTGTTTTACTGCAGACCTTGTGGGAGGTTGGAAGCACACACTGGGGGAGGGGTGGGTGCAGACACTGATGGAGGGGTCGGTGCAGACACTGGGGGAGGGATGGGTGCAGACACTGGGGGAGCGATGGGTGCAGACAATGGGGAAGGGCGCAGAGACTGGGAAAGGGCTGGGTGAAGACTCTGTGGGAGAGGTGGGTGCAGACACTAGGGCAAGGGTAGGTGCAGACAATGGAGGAGAGGTAGGTGCGGACATTGTGGGAGAGGTGGTTGCAGACACTTGGGGAGAGGTGGTTGCAGACAATGGGGGAGGGGTGTGTGCAAATACTGGCGTAGTGGTGGGTGGAGATAATGAGGGAGGGTGGGTGCAGACACTGGGGGAGAGGTGGGTGCAGACACGAGGGCAGGGGTAGGTGCAGACAATGGAGGAGAGGTGGGTGCAGACACTGGGGAGAGGTGGTTGCAGACACTGGGGGAGGGGTGTGTGCAGATACTGGGGTAGTGGTGGGTGGAGACACTGAGGGAGGGTGGGTGCAGACACTGGGGGAGTAATGGGTGCAGACGGGGGAGCGTGGGTGCAGACACTGGGGGAAGGGGTGGGTGCAGACACTGGGGGCGGGGTGGGTGCAGACACGGGGGTTGGGGTGGGTGCAGACACGGGGGAGGGGGTGGTGCAGACACTGGGGGAGGGAAGGATGCAGGCACTGGTGCAAGGGTAGGTGCAGACACTGGGGTAGAGCTGGGTGCAGGCACTGGGGAAGGGGTGCGTTAAGGGTACAGCAGTTATCATAGGTAACTTTAAACTGCATATTGATTGGGCTAACCAAACTGGTAGCAATACTGTGGAGGAGGAATTCCTGGTGTGTATAATGGATGCTTTTCTGGACCAATAAGTCGAGTAACCAACTAGAGTGCAGGCCATTCTGGACTGGGTCTTGTGTAATGTGAGAGGATTACTGAGCAATCTGGTCTTGCGGGGCCCCATGTGGAAGAGTTACAATAATATGGTCGAATTCTACATTAAGATGGAGAGCGACACAGGTAATTCAGAGACTAGTGTCCTGAACTTAAAGAAAGGAAACTTCGACGGTATGAGACGTGAATTAGCTAGGATAGACTGGAGAACCATACTTAGAGGTTTGACGGTGGATAGGCAATGGCAGAAATTTAAGTGTCACATAGATGAACTACAACAATTGTACATCCCTGTGTGGCATAACAATTAAAAGGGAAAGTGGCCAGAAAAAGCAGCAAACCTGAAGACTGGGAGACATTTAGAATTCAGCCGAGGAGGACGAAGGTTTTAATGAAGAGGGGGGAAGTAGAGTATGAGATTAAGCTTGCAAGTAACATAAAAACTGACTGCAAAACCTTCAATAGATATGTGAAGAGAAAACGATTAGTGAAGACGAATGAAGGTCCCTAGCAGTCAGAATCAGGTAAATTCATAATTGGGAACAAGTTAATGGGAGAACAATTGAAAGAATATTTTGGTTCAGTCTTCACTAAGGAAGCCACGAATAACCTCCTGAAAATACTAGGGGACCGAGGGTCTAGCAAGGAGGGGGAACTGACAAAAATCCTTATTAGTTAGGAAATGGTGTTAGGGAAATTGAAGGCACTGAAGAATGATAAATCCCAATGACCTGATAGTGTGCATCCCAGAGTACTTAAGGAAGTGGCAGATGCATTGTTGGTCATTTGCCAACATTCCATGGACTCTGGTTCAATCCTATGGATTGGAGGGCAGCTAATGTAACTCCACTTTTTAAAAATGGAGGGAGAGAGAAAACAGGGCATTATGGACCGGTTAGCCTGATATCGGTGCTCGGGCAAATGCTGGAATCAGTTATTAAAGATGTAATAGCAGTGCATTTGAAAAGCAGTGACAGGATTCTCCAAATCTGCATGGATCCTTGAAAAGCAAATCATGCTTGACAAATCTTCTGGAGTTTTTTGAGGATCTAACTAGTGTAAGAATAAGGGAGAAACAGTGGATGTGGTATATTTGTACTTTCACAAGGCTTTTGACAAGGTCCCACACAAGAGATTGTTGTGCAAAATTAATGCACATGGTATTAGTGGTGAAGCATTGATGTGGATAGAGAACTGGTTGGCAGATAGGAAGCAAATAGTGGGAATTAAAGGGTCATTTTCAGAATGGCAGGCAGTGACTAGTGGGGTGCCGCAGGTTTCAGTGCTGGGGCCCCAGCTATTTACAATATAAATTAATGACTTAGACAAAGAAATTGAACGTAATATCTCCAAGTTTGCAGATGCCACTAAACTGGGTGGCAGTGCGAGCTGCGACGAGGCTGCAGGGGGGCTTGGACAGGTTAGGTGAATGGGCAAATGCATGGCAGATGCAGTATAATGTGGATAATTGTTTGGTTATCCAGTTTGGTGGCAAGACGTGGAAGCAAGATTATTATCAGAATAGTGACAGATTAGTAAAAGGGGAGCTGCAACGAGACCTGGATGTCTTGGTACATCAGTCATTGAAGGTATGCATGCAGGTGCAGCAGGCAGTAAAGAAAGCAAATGGCATGCTGGTCTTCAAAGCGAGGGGATTTGAGTATAGGAGCAGTGATGTCTTACTGCAGTTGTACAGAGTCTTGGTGAGACCTCACTTTGAGTATTGTGTGCAATGTTGATCTTCTCATCTGAGGAAGGACATTCTTGCTATTGAGGGAGTGCAGCAAAGATTCACGAGACTGATTCCCGGGATGGTAGGACTGATATATGAAGAAAGACTGGATCGACTAGGCTTATATTCATTGGAGTTTAGAAGAATGAGAGGTGATCTCATAGAAACATATAACATTTTGACGAAATTTGACAGGTTAGATGCAGGACGAATGTTCCCGATGTTGGGGATTTCAGAACCAGGGGTCACAGTCTAAGGATAAGGTGCAAGCCATTTAAGACCGAGATGAGGAGAAACTGTGGTAGAGAATTCCACAGGTTCACAGTTGTCTGAGTGAAGAATTGTGACCCTGCGGAATTCTCTGCCACAGAATATGTTCAGTTCATTAAATATATTCAAAGTGAGTTGGAAGTGGCCCTTGCGGCTAATGGGATCAAGGGTATGGTGAGAAAGCAGGAATGGGGTACTGATGTTACATGAACAGCCATGATCATATTGAATGGTGATGCAGGCTCGAAGGGCCGAATGGCCTAATCCTGCACCTGTTTTCTAGGTTTCTTTGTTATCCAATCGGGTATTGACTTGTTTCATCTGCTTTATATTGCGCCAGCTGTTCCCCAGTAACCATGAGCCATACATTGCACATACAAGTTCTTTATGTTTTTCTTGGGTTGATTATTTAGTCGCTTATTTATCGTACTGATTTTATGGGCATTAGGCTCTCCGATTTACTCGATTTGCAGCATGTATCTGGCGATCTCGTCCCCCGTTTCTGACAGCTACGAAGTCCGACCGTTTCTCTTTAGCAAAAGGATTTTAAATCGTTGGGCAACGTCTTCAACTTCTTGGTCAATACTGACTATGTCAAATGTGTTAACAGCTGCAACCCTCGCCACATACCGATAGTGTGTGTCTGTTGGTAGATAATAGGGAACATAAAAACCACACATAGTCTCTTGGTTCACTGTCGGACTATTTCGATCATATATACTGCAAATATCACCTCAGCCTCTAGCCGGTGTTACCCTCTGTTGCCCATTTCGCTTAATGCCCATTTCACTTGGTCTTCAATTGGCCCAATTAACAATCCAAATTAATTATATCTTCCCTTTGGCAGTTGCACTTTTAACTCCTTCCTCATCATATTTATTGCCTACGCAAATAGTTACCCGTGAAAGACGCGCCACAAGTTTCACAGTTTGGAATGGGGTAATACAAAAGGTTCCTTTCACAATGAGAAAAGTCAGGTTGGTACCATACTGGTCTTTCAGGTGCATGGTTCTGAAACAATATTCACCCTTCCTTCTTTATACAGATCGTACAGGAAAATGCTATCCCGCAATTACCTTCATGGTGCAATTCCATGTTATCCCATCCATCCCGGTTAATTTCCTATGTTCGTTGCATTCTACTAAGTATTTCTCAGGCATGCTTGAGTAATATCCTACTATCTCTAACAAGGTGGTGTCATTCTGTTCCTGCAACTGATACTCATGCCACCGGGTACACTTTTACCAACCTCCTGAATCATAGTAAGTTGATAAGTGAACATTGCCCAAGGTCTGCATCAGTTACCCAGAAATAAACTTTTCTTACTGCAATATGCTGCAGGTTTCGTTGGGCTTGTTCCACTAACCAAGATCAACACATTACTTCAAGCCGTTTCGTTGAAGACGATTTGTTCCCCTTCTATAATCTTGTTTACCCTTTTTTAGCATTAATCCAGTTGCAACATATTAATAAGGCCTAACTGCCTTCTGTGTTGATTCACCCGACTGGTCTCGACATCATTCTTGTCAAGTCCGATCAAGCACATCACTTTCCTTGAACTCAGTGCAGGTTGTACTCGCCCTCTGCCAAAATCCGTTGTTCATTCTCCCAAGTAGCCGTGCTGTTTTAGGCTTGCACAACCCACGTAGTCCCACTTTGGTCAGATTCAATATTACATGTAGCACTTTGCGATGCACATCATGATACAATATCACCTGAGTTGATATCCATTAGACCATTTGTTGGCCATGGGATGCGTTGAGTGCAAAACATACAGTGCCTGCATTTCAAAAGGCGTTGCTTTTATTCATTCTGCTGAATGCATATTGCACAGATAATCACAGCACACATCGGGTAGGCAAAGGCATCATTAGACAACAAACTGATTTCTCCTTCGCTGATTTATAACAGGTAACTGCCAGTTGAACACACGATTTGAAAACGAGACTTGTAGGTCAAGCATCAATGACAAAGGCAAAAAAAAACGGCTCACCAGAAACAGGTGCCTTTCACTTGGTTGTCCCAAATGGATGGATGTGTAATAGGATGGATGTGTAATATGATGGATGTGTAATATGATGGATGTGTAACAGGATGGATGTTTAATAGAATGGATGTGTAATATGAAGCATGACTAATAGGATGGATATGTTGTATGATGGATGTCTAATATGATGGAGGTGTAATAGGATAGATGTGTAATAGGATGGATATGTAATAAGATGAATGTATAATAGGACGTATGTGTAATATGATGGATGTGTAATATGATGGATGTTTAATATGATGGATGTGTAATAGTATGATTGTGTAACAGGATGGATGTGTAAAAGGATAGATGTGTAATATGATCGATGTGTAATATGATGAATGTTAAATACGATGGGTGTGTAATCGGATGGAAGGGTAATAGGAAGGATGTGTAATATGATGGATGTGCAATAAGATCGATATGTAAATAATAGATGTGTAATATTATGGATGTGTAAGAGGATGGATGTGTAACAGAATGGATGTGTAATATGAGTCATGTGTAATATGATTGGTCTGTAATAGGATGGTTGTGTAATAGGATGGATGTATAACAGGATGGATGTTCTATATGATGAATGTGTATTAGATTGGAGGTGAAATAGGATGGATGTGTAATAGGATGGATGTATAATAGGATGGATATGTAATATGAAGGATGTGTAATATGATAGCTGCGCAATATGATGGATGCACAATAGGATGGATGTGTAATAGGATTGATATATGATATGATGAATGTGTAATAGGATGGATGTTTAATATGATAGGTGTGTAATTGGATGGATGTGTAATAAGATGGATGTGTAATATGATTGATGTGTAATATGATGGATGTGCAATATGATGGATGTGTAATAGGTTGGATGTGGAACAGGATGGATGTGTAATAGGAAGGATGTGTAAACTGATTGATGTCTAAAATGATGGATGTGTAATATGATGGATGTGGTACATGATGGATGTGTAATAGATTAGATGTGTAATATGATCGATGTATAATATGATGGATGCGTAATACGATGGATGAGTAATATGATGGAAGTATAATAGGAAGGATGTGTAATATGATGGATGTGTAACAGGATGGATATGAAATATGATGGATTTGTAATAGGATGGATGTGTAATATGATGGATGTGTAATAGGATGGATGTGTAACATGATAGATGTATAATATGATTGATGTGTAATATGATGGATGTGCAATAGGATGGATATGTAATATGATGGATGTGTAATAGGATGGATGTATAATACGATGGATGTGCAATAATATGGAAGTGTAATAGGATGGATGTACAATAGGATGGATTTGCAATATGATGGATGTGTAATAGGTTAGATGTGTAATAGGATGGATGTGTAATAGGATGGATGTATCATAGGATGGTTGTGTAATATGATAGATGTGTAATATGATGGATGTGTAGTATGATTGATGTGTAATATGATGGATGTGTAATATGATGGAGGTGCAATAGGATGAATGGTTAACATGATGGATGTGTAATAGGATGGATGTGTAATATGATCGTTGTGTAATATGATGGATACGTAATACGATAGATTTGTCATATGATGGAAGTATAATGGGACAGATGTGTAATATGATGGAAGTGTAATAGGATGGATGTGTAATAGGATGGATTTGCAATATGATGGATGTGTAATAGGTTAGATGTGTAATAGGATGGATGTGTAATAGGATGGATGTATCATAGGATGGTTGTGTAATATGATAGATGTGTAATATGATGGATGTGTAGTATGATTGATGTGTAATATGATGGATGTGTAATATGATGGAGGTGCAATAGGATGAATGGTTAACATGATGGATGTGTAATAGGATGGATGTGTAATATGATCGTTGTGTAATATGATGGATACGTAATACGATAGATTTGTCATATGATGGAAGTATAATGGGACAGATGTGTAATATGATGGAAGTGTAATAGGATGGATGTGTAATATGATGGATATGCAATTGGATGGATGTGTAAAAGGATGGATATGTAACATGATGGATGTGTAATATGATGGATGTGCAATAGGATGGATGTATAATATGATAGGTGTGTAATATGATGGATGTGCGATAGGATTATTGTGTAATAGGATGGATGTGTATTCTGATTGATGTGTAATACGATGGATGTGTAATAGGATGGATGTGTAATAGGATGGATGCATAACAGGATGGATGTGCAATATTATGAATGTGTAATAGGTTGGATGTGTAATAGAATGGATGTTTAATAGGATGAATGTGTAATAGGATGGATGTTGATATGGATGGATGTGTAATAGGATGAATTTGTAATATAATATGTGTGTAATATGATGAACGTGTAACAGGATGGATGTGTAATAGGAGGGATGTGTATTCTGATTTATGTGTAATATGATGTGTATGTAATAGGATGGATGTGTAGTATGATGGATGTGTAATAGGATGGAATGTATAATAGGATAGATGTATAATAGGATGGTTGTGTAATATGACTGATGTGTAATATGATGGATGTGTAATAGGATAGATGTGTAATATGATGGATGTGTAGTAGGATGGATGTGTAATATGATGGAGGTGTAATAGGATGAATGTGTAATAGGATGAATGTATAACATTACGGATGTATATAATGATGGATGTGTAATAGGAAGGATGTGTAATATGATGGATGTTTAATATGATGGATGCGTAATAGGATGGATGTGTCATAGTATGAATGCATAACATGATGGATGTGTAATAGGGTCGATGTGTAATATGATCGATGTGTAATATGATGAATGTGAAATACGATGGGTGTGTAATCGGAGGTAAGTGTAATAGGATGGATGTGTAATATGATGGATGTGCAATAAGATGGATATTTAATATGATAGATGTGTAATATTATGGATGTGTAATCGGATGGATGTGTAATATGATGGATCTGTAATAGGATGGTTGTGTAATAGGATGGATGTATAACAGGATGGATGTATAAAAGGACGGATGTTTAATATAATGGATGTGTAATAGGATGGATGTGTAATACGATGGATGTGTAATAGGATGGATGGGTAATATGATGGATGTGTAATAGGATGGATGTATAATAGGATGGATGTGTAATATGATTGATGTGTAATATGATGGTTGTATAATATGATGGATGTATATTAGGATGGATGTGTAATAGGATAGATGTGTAATATGATGAATCTGTAATATGATGGATGTGTAATATGTTGGATGTTAAGACGATGGATTTGCAATAGGATGGTTGTGTAATGTGATGTATGCATAATATGATTGATTTATAACAGGAAGGATGTGTAATATGATGGATGTGTAACAGGATGGATGTGTAATATGACGAATGTGTAAGCGTTTGCATGTGTAATAGGATGGATGTGTAATCTGATGGATGTGTAATATGATGGATGTGTTATATGGTGGATGAGCAATGCTTTGGAGGAGGATTTCCTGGAATGTATTTGGGATAGATTACGAGGCCAATATTTCGAGGAACCAACCCAAGAGCTGGCCATCATAGACTGGGTGATGTGTAATGAGAAGCGACTAATATGCAATAATGTGCGAGGCACCTTGGGTGAGCGTGAAGTTATGAGGCGCGAAATTGCTAGATTAAATTGGTAAATGATACTTAAAGGGTTGGCGGTGGATATGCAATGGCAAACCTATTGCCAAGATCATATGGACGATCTTCAACAAATGTACATCCGTTCTGGAGTAAAAATAAAACGAGTAAGGTCGCTCAACCGTGGCTAACAAGGGAAATTAAGGAGAGTGTTCAATCCAAGGGAGAGGCATACAAATTAGCCAGATAAAGTAGGAAGCCGGAGGAGTGGAAGATATTTATAATGCAGCAGAGGAGGACAAAGGGTTTAATTAAGAGGGTGAAAATAAAGTACGAGAGGAAGCTTGCTGGAAACAATAAAAAAGACTGCAGAAGCTTCTATGGATATGTCAAGAGAAAAAGATTAGCGAAGACAAACGTTCGTTTCTTGCCGTTGGATTCGCGGGAATTTATAATGGGGAACAAAGAAATGGCACACAAATTGAACAAGTACTTTGGTTCTGTCTTCTCAAAGGAAGACACAAATAACCTTCCCGATGTACTACGGGTCCGAAGGTCCAGTGAGAAGGAGGAACTGAAGGATATCCTTATTAGGAGGGAAATTTTGTTGGACAACAAATTGATTTCTCCGACGCAGATTTGTAACAGGTAACTGCCGGTTGAACACACGATTTGAAAACTAGACTTGTAGATCAAGCTTCAATAGCAAAGGCATCAAAACTGCACACCAGCACCAGGTGGATTTCACTTGGTTGTCCCAAATTTGCAGCAGCTGGGACAACAAAAATTGAGCTTTTACCAAGATTTGAACTCGGATCGCTGAATTCAAATTCCAGATTGCTCACCATTATACCATTACACCATCAAACCAATGTATCGGTTGAAGCATTTCTCATACGTTTCGGGAAAAAGGTGAGTTCGCATTGCAATGAATTAATTTAAAATGCCTGGCATAACAACAAAATGTAACGTTTGGTTGAGTGCAAAACATGCAGTGCCTGCATTCCAAAAGGCGTTTATTTTATTCAACCTGCTGAATTAATATTGCACGGAAAAATACAACACACATTTTGCAGGCAAAGGCATCATTAGACAAGAAAACTGATTTCTCCTCTGCTGATTTCTAACAAGTAACTGGCGGTTGAACACACGATTTGAAAACTAGAATTGTAGATCAAGCATCAATGACAAAGGCGTTCACTTGGTTGTGCCAAATTTTCCCTGAAAGACATGAGAAATGTTTCAACTAATTTAGTACCGCTGGTTCAATGGTGTGTGGAATGATGTGTGGAATGAGATGTGGAATGAGGTGAGGAATGATGAGTGGAATGATGTGTGGAATGATGCGTGGAATGACGTGTGTAATGATGTTTGGAATGAGGTTTGGAATGATGTGTGGAATGAGGTGTGGAATGATGTGTGGAATGATGGGTGGAATGATGTGTGGAATGATGTGGAGAATGATGTGTGGAATGATGTGTGGAATGATGTGTGGAATGATGTGCAGAATGATGTGTGGAATGATGTGTGGAATGATGTGTGGAATGATGTATGGAATGATGTGTGGAATGAGGTATGGAATGTTGTGTGGAATGATGCATAGAATGATGCGTGCAATGATGTGTCGAATGAATTGTGGAATGGTGTGTGCAATAATGTTTAAAATGAGGTGTGGAATGATGTGGGAATGATTTGTGGAATGAGGTGTGGAATGATGTGTGGAATGAGGCGTGGAATGAGGTGTGGAATAATGAGTGGAATGACGTATGGAATGATGTGAGGAATGATGTCTGGAATGATGTTTGGAATGATGTGTGGACTGGTGTGTGGAATGAGTGGTGGAATGATGTGTGGAATGATGTTTGGAATGATGTGTGGAATGATGTGTGAAATGATGTGTGAAACTATGCGTAGAATGATGCATGGAATCATGTGTGGAATCATGTGTGGAATGATGTGTGGAATGATGTTTAAAATGAGATGTGGAATGATGTGTGGAATGATATGTGGAATGAGGTGTGGAATGATGTGTGGAATGATGTGTGGTATGATGTGTGGAATGATGTGTGGAATGATGTATGGATTGAGGTGTGGAATGATATGTGGAATGATGTGTGAAATGATGTGTGGGATGATGTGAGGAATGATGTTTGGAAAGATGTGTGGAATGATGTGCGGAATGAGGTGTGGAATGATGTGTGGAATGATGTGTGGAATGAGGTGTGGAATGATGTTTCGAATGATGTGTGGAATGATGTATAGAATGAGGTGTGGAATGATGGGTGGAATGATGTGTGGAATGATGTGTTGAATGATGTGTCGAATGATGTGCGGAATGATGTGTGGAATGAGGTGTGCAATGATGTGTGGAATGGTGTGTGGAATGATGGGTAGAATGAGGTTTGGAATGAAGTTTGGAATGATGTGTGGAATGATGTCTAGAATGACGGGTGGAATGTGTTGTGTAATGATGCGTGGAATGATGTGTGTAATGATCTGTGGTATGATGTGGGGGAAAGATGTGTGGAATGATGTGTGGAATGAGGGTTGGAATGATGTGTGGAATGATGTCTGGAATGATGTGTGGAATGATGTGTGGAATGACGTGTGGAATGATGTCTGGAATGATAGTGACATGAGCTTTGGAATGATGTGTGGAATAATATGTGGAATGACGTGTGGAACGACGTGTGGAATGAGTTGTGGAATGATGTTTGGAATGAGCTGTGGAATGATGTGTGAATGACGTGTGGAATGGTGTGTGGAATGATGTGTAGAATGTTGTGTGGAATGATGTGTGGAATGATGTGTGGAATGCCGTGTGGAATGATGTGTGGAATGATGTGTTGAATGAGGTTTGGAATGGTGTGTGGAATGATATGTAGAAGGATGTGTTGTATGACGTGTGGAATGAGTTGTGGAATGATGTGTGGTATGGGCTTTGGATTGATGTGTGGAATGATGTGTGGAATGATGCTTAGAATGAGGTGTGGTAAAATGTGTGGAATGATTAATGGAATGAGGTGTGGAATGATGTATGGAATGATGTGTGGAATGATGTGTGGAAGGATGTGTGGAATGAGGTTTGTAATGATAAGTTGAATGATGTGTGGAATGATATGTGAAATGATGTGTGGAATGAGGTGCGGAATGATGTGTGGAATGATATGTGGAATGATGCTTCGAAAGATGTGTGGAATGATGCGTGGAATGATGTGTGGAATAATGAGTGTAATGATGTCTGGATGATGTGCGGAATGATGTTTAGAATGAGGTGTGGAATGATGTTTGGAATGATGTATGGAATGATGTGCGGAATGATGCGTGGAATGATGTGTGGAATGATGTGTGGAATAATATGTGGAATGATGTGTGGAATGAAGTTTGGAATGTTGTGTGGAATTCTGTTTGGAATGACCGGTGGAATGAGTTGTGGAATGAGGTTTGGAATAATGTGTGGAATGAGCTGTGGAATGATGTGCGGAATGATGTATGGAATGATGTGCGGAATGATGCGTGGAATGATGTGTGGAATGATGTGTGGAATAATATGTGGAATGATGTGTGGAATGAAGTTTGGAATGTTGTGTGGAATTCTGTTTGGAATGACCGGTGGAATGAGTTGTGGAATGAGGTTTGGAATAATGTGTGGAATGAGCTGTGGAATGATGTGCGGAATGATGTATGGAATGATGTGCGGAATGATGCGTGGAATGATGTGTGGAATGATGTGTGGAATAATATGTGGAATGATGTGTGGAATGATGTGTGCAATGAGGTGTGGAATGATGTGTGTAATGATGTGTGGAATAATGTGTGGAATGAGGATTGGAATGATGTGTGGAATGAAGTTTGGAATGTTGTGTGGAATTCTGTTTGGAATGACCGGTGGAATGAGTTGTGGAATGAGGTTTGGAATAATGTGTGGAATGAGCTGTGGAATGATGTGTGGAATGACGTGTGGAATGGTGTGTGGAATGATGTGTGGAATGAGGTGTGGAATGAGGTGTGGAATGGTGTGTGGAATGATATGTGGAATAACGTGTGGAATGTCGTGTGGAATGCGTTGTGGAATGCTGTGAGGAAAGCGCTGTGGAATGATGTGTGGAATGATGTTTGGAATGAGGTGTGGATTGATGTGTGGAATGATGTGTGGAATGATGTTTAGAATGAGGTGTTGAAAAATGTGTGGAATGATTTGTGGAATGAGTTGTGGAATGATGTGTGGAATGATGTGTGGAATGATGTGTGGAATGAATTGTGGAATGCTGTGTGCAATAATGTTTAAAATGAGGGGTGGAATAATGTGGAAATGATTTGTTCAATGAGGTGTGGAATGATGTGTGGAATGAGGATGGAATGAGGTGTGGAATAATGAGTGGAATGACGTATGGAATGATGTGTGGAATGATGTGCGGAATGATGTGTGGAATGAGGTGTGCAATGATGTGTGGAATGATGTGTGGAATGATGTTTAGAATGAGGTTTGGAATGAAGTTTGGAATGATGTGGAAATGATGTCTAGAATGACGGGTGGAATGTGTTGTGGAATGCTGCGTGAAATGATGTGTGTAATGATCTGTGGAATGATGTGGAGGAAAGATGTGTGGAATGATGTGTGGAATGAGGTTTGGAATGATGTGTGGAATGATGTCTGGAATGATTTGGGGAATGATGTTTGGAATGACGTGTGGAATGATGTCTGGAATGATAGTGACATGAGCTTTGGAATGATGTGTGGAATGATATGTGGAATGACGTGTGGAATGACGTGTGGAATGAGTTGTGGAATGATGTTTGGAATGAGCTGTGGAATGATGTGTGTAATGACGTGTGGAATGGTGTGTGGAATGATGTGTAGAATGTTCTGCGGAATGGTGTGTGGAAATGATGTCTAGAATGACGGGTGGAATGTGTTGTGGAATGCTGCGTGAAATGATGTGTGTAATGATCTGTGGAATGATGTGGAGGAAAGATGTGTGGAATGATGTGTGGAATGAGGTTTGGAATGATGTGTGGAATGATGTCTGGAATGATTTGGGGAATGATGTTTGGAATGACGTGTGGAATGATGTCTGGAATGATAGTGACATGAGCTTTGGAATGATGTGTGGAATGATATGTGGAATGACGTGTGGAATGACGTGTGGAATGAGTTGTGGAATGATGTTTGGAATGAGCTGTGGAATGATGTGTGTAATGACGTGTGGAATGGTGTGTGGAATGATGTGTAGAATGTTCTGCGGAATGGTGTGTGGAATGATGTGTGGAATGAGGTTGGGAATGAGGTGTGGAATGATGTGTGGAATGAGTTGTGGAATGATGTTTGGAATGAGCTGTGGAATGATGTGTGGAATGACGTGTGGAATGATGTGTGGAATGATGTGTAGAATGTTGTGTGGAATGGTGTGTGGAATGATGTGTGGAATGAGGTGTGGAATGATGTGTGGAATGATGTGTGGAATGATGTGTGGAATGAGGTGTGGAATGATGTGTGGAATGATGAGTGGATTGATGTGTGGAATGATGTGTGGAATGAAGTTTAGAAAGAGGTGTGGAAAAATGTGTGGAATGATTTGTGGAGTGAGGTGTGGAATGATGTGTGGAATGATGTTTGGAATGATGTGTGCACTGATGTGTAGAATGATGAGTGGAATGTGTTCTGAAATGATGTGTGGAATGATGTGTTAAAGGACATGTGGAATGATGTGTGGAATGATGTGTGGAATGACGTGTGGAATGCCGTGTGGAATGATGTGTGGAATGACGTGTGAAATTAGGTTTGAAATGGTGTGTGGAATGATATGTGGAATAATGTGTGGAATGACGTGTGGAATGAGTTGTTGAATGATGTGTGGAAAGCGCTGTGGAATGATGTGTGGAATGATGTCTGGAATGAGGTGTGGAATGATGTGTGGAATGATGAGTGGATTGATGTGTGGAATGATGTGTGGAATGATGCTTAGAATGAGGTGTGGTAAAATGTGTGGAATGATTAATGGAATGAGGTGTGGAATGATGTTTCGAATGATGTGTGGAATGATGTATAGAATGAGGTGTGGAATGATGGGTGGAATGATGTGTGGAATGATGTGTTGAATGATGTGTCGAATGATGTGCGGAATGATGTGTGGAATGAGGTGTGCAATGATGTGTGGAATGGTGTGTGGAATGATGGGTAGAATGAGGTTTGGAATGAAGTTTGGAATGATGTGTGGAATGATGTCTAGAATGACGGGTGGAATGTGTTGTGTAATGATGCGTGGAATGATGTGTGTAATGATCTGTGGTATGATGTGGGGGAAAGATGTGTGGAATGATGTGTGGAATGAGGTTTGGAATGATGTGTGGAATGATGTCTGGAATGATGTGTGGAATGATGTGTGGAATGACGTGTGGAATGATGTCTGGAATGATAGTGACATGAGCTTTGGAATGATGTGTGGAATAATATGTGGAATGACGTGTGGAACGACGTGTGGAATGAGTTGTGGAATGATGTTTGGAATGAGCTGTGGAATGATGTGTGAATGACGTGTGGAATGGTGTGTGGAATGATGTGTAGAATGTTGTGTGGAATGATGTGTGGAATGATGTGTGGAATGCCGTGTGGAATGATGTGTGGAATGATGTGTTGAATGAGGTTTGGAATGGTGTGTGGAATGTTATGTAGAAGGATGTGTTGTATGACGTGTGGAATGAGTTGTGGAATGATGTGTGGAATGGGCTTTGGATTGATGTGTGGAATGATGTGTGGAATGATGCTTAGAATGAGGTGTGGTAAAATGTGTGGAATGATTAATGGAATGAGGTGTGGAATGATGTATGGAATGATGTGTGGAATGATGTGTGGAAGGATGTGTGGAATGAGGTTTGTAATGATAAGTTGAATGATGTGTGGAATGATATGTGAAATGATGTGTGGAATGAGGTGCGGAATGATGTGTGGAATGATATGTGGAATGATGCTTCGAAAGATGTGTGGAATGATGCGTGGAATGATGTGTGGAATAATGAGTGTAATGATGTCTGGATGATGTGCGGAATGATGTTTAGAATGAGGTGTGGAATGATGTTTGGAATGATGTATGGAATGATGTGCGGAATGATGCGTGGAATGATGTGTGGAATGATGTGTGGAATAATATGTGGAATGATGTGTGGAATGAAGTTTGGAATGTTGTGTGGAATTCTGTTTGGAATGACCGGTGGAATGAGTTGTGGAATGAGGTTTGGAATAATGTGTGGAATGAGCTGTGGAATGATGTTTGGAATGATGTATGGAATGATGTGCGGAATGATGCGTGGAATGATGTGTGGAATGATGTGTGGAATAATATGTGGAATGATGTGTGGAATGAAGTTTGGAATGTTGTGTGGAATTCTGTTTGGAATGACCGGTGGAATGAGTTGTGGAATGAGGTTTGGAATAATGTGTGGAATGAGCTGTGGAATGATGTGCGGAATGATGTATGGAATGATGTGCGGAATGATGCGTGGAATGATGTGTGGAATGATGTGTGGAATAATATGTGGAATGATGTGTGGAATGATGTGTGCAATGAGGTGTGGAATGATGTGTGTAATGATGTGTGGAATAATGTGTGGAATGAGGATTGGAATGATGTGTGGAATGAAGTTTGGAATGTTGTGTGGAATTCTGTTTGGAATGACCGGTGGAATGAGTTGTGGAATGAGGTTTGGAATAATGTGTGGAATGAGCTGTGGAATGATGTGTGGAATGACGTGTGGAATGGTGTGTGGAATGATGTGTGGAATGAGGTGTGGAATGAGGTGTGGAATGGTGTGTGGAATGATATGTGGAATAACGTGTGGAATGTCGTGTGGAATGCGTTGTGGAATGCTGTGAGGAAAGCGCTGTGGAATGATGTGTGGAATGATGTTTGGAATGAGGTGTGGATTGATGTGTGGAATGATGTGTGGAATGATGTTTAGAATGAGGTGTTGAAAAATGTGTGGAATGATTTGTGGAATGAGTTGTGGAATGATGTGTGGAATGATGTGTGGAATGATGTGTGGAATGAATTGTGGAATGCTGTGTGCAATAATGTTTAAAATGAGGGGTGGAATAATGTGGAAATGATTTGTTCAATGAGGTGTGGAATGATGTGTGGAATGAGGATGGAATGAGGTGTGGAATAATGAGTGGAATGACGTATGGAATGATGTGTGGAATGATGTGCGGAATGATGTGTGGAATGAGGTGTGCAATGATGTGTGGAATGATGTGTGGAATGATGTTTAGAATGAGGTTTGGAATGAAGTTTGGAATGATGTGGAAATGATGTCTAGAATGACGGGTGGAATGTGTTGTGGAATGCTGCGTGAAATGATGTGTGTAATGATCTGTGGAATGATGTGGAGGAAAGATGTGTGGAATGATGTGTGGAATGAGGTTTGGAATGATGTGTGGAATGATGTCTGGAATGATTTGGGGAATGATGTTTGGAATGACGTGTGGAATGATGTCTGGAATGATAGTGACATGAGCTTTGGAATGATGTGTGGAATGATATGTGGAATGACGTGTGGAATGACGTGTGGAATGAGTTGTGGAATGATGTTTGGAATGAGCTGTGGAATGATGTGTGTAATGACGTGTGGAATGGTGTGTGGAATGATGTGTAGAATGTTCTGCGGAATGGTGTGTGGAATGATGTGTGGAATGAGGTTGGGAATGAGGTGTGGAATGATGTGTGGAATGAGTTGTGGAATGATGTTTGGAATGAGCTGTGGAATGATGTGTGGAATGACGTGTGGAATGATGTGTGGAATGATGTGTAGAATGTTGTGTGGAATGGTGTGTGGAATGATGTGTGGAATGAGGTGTGGAATGATGTGTGGAATGATGTGTGGAATGATGTGTGGAATGAGGTGTGGAATGATGTGTGGAATGATGAGTGGATTGATGTGTGGAATGATGTGTGGAATGAAGTTTAGAAAGAGGTGTGGAAAAATGTGTGGAATGATTTGTGGAGTGAGGTGTGGAATGATGTGTGGAATGATGTTTGGAATGATGTGTGCACTGATGTGTAGAATGATGAGTGGAATGTGTTCTGAAATGATGTGTGGAATGATGTGTTAAAGGACATGTGGAATGATGTGTGGAATGATGTGTGGAATGACGTGTGGAATGCCGTGTGGAATGATGTGTGGAATGACGTGTGAAATTAGGTTTGAAATGGTGTGTGGAATGATATGTGGAATAATGTGTGGAATGACGTGTGGAATGAGTTGTTGAATGATGTGTGGAAAGCGCTGTGGAATGATGTGTGGAATGATGTCTGGAATGAGGTGTGGAATGATGTGTGGAATGATGAGTGGATTGATGTGTGGAATGATGTGTGGAATGATGCTTAGAATGAGGTGTGGTAAAATGTGTGGAATGATTAATGGAATGAGGTGTGGAATGATGTATGGAATGATGTGTGGAATGATGTGTGGAAGGATGTGTGGAATGAGGTTTGTAATGATAAGTTGAATGATGTGTGGAATGATATGTGAAATGATGTGTGGAATGAGGTGCGGAATGATGTGTGGAATGATATGTGGAATGATGCTTCGAATGATGTGTGGAAGGATGCGTGGAATGATGTGTGGAATTATTTGAGGAATGATGTGTGGAATAATGAGTGTAATGATGTCTGGATGATGTGCGGAATGATGTTTAGAATGAGGTGTGGAATGATGTGTGGAATGATGTATGGAATGATGTGCGGAATGATGCGTGGAATGATGTGTGGAATGATGTGTGGAATAATATGTGGAATGATGTGTGGAATGATGTGTGCAATGAGGTGTGGAATGATGTGTGTAATGATGTGTGGAATAATGTGTGGAATGAGGATTGGAATGATGTGTGGAATGAAGTTTGGAATGTTATGTGGAATTCTGTTTGGAATGACCGGTGGAATGAGTTGTGGAATGAGGTTTGGAATAATGTGTGGAATGAGCTGTGGAATGATATGTGGAATGACGTGTGGAATGGTGTGTGGAATGATGTGTGGAATGAGGTGTGGATTGAGGTGTGGAATGGTGTGTGGAATGAGTTGTGGAATGATGTTTGGAATGAGCTGTGGAATGATGTGTGGAATGACGTGTGGAATGGTGTGTGGAATGATGTGTAGAATGTTGTGTGGAATGGTGTGTGGAATGATATGTGGAATGAGGTTGGGAATGAGGTGTGGAATGATGTGTGGAATGAGTTGTGGAATGATGTTTGGAATGAGCTGTGGAATGATGTGTGGAATGACGTGTGGAATGGTGTGTGGAATGATGTGTAGAATGTTGTGTGGAATGGTGTGTGGAATGATGTGTGGAATGAGGTGTGGAATGATGTGTGGAATGATGTGTGGAATGATGTGTGGAATGAGGTGTGGAATGATGTGTGGAATGATGAGTGGATTGATGTGTGGAATTATGTGTGGAATGAAGTTTAGAAAGAGGTGTGGAAAAATGTGTGGAATGATTTGTGGAATGAGGTGTGGAATGATGTGTGGAATGATGTGTGGAATGACGTGTGGAAGGATGTGTGGAATGAGGTTTGTAATGATACGTTGAATGATGTGTGCGATATTTTGTGGAATGATTTGTGGAATGAGGTATGGAATGATGTGTGGAAAGAAATGTGAAATGATGTTTGGAATGAGGTGTGGAGGGATGTGTGGAATGATATGTGGAATGATGCTTCGAATGATGTGTGGAATGATGCGTGGAATGATGTGTGGAATGAATTGAGGAATGATGTGTGGAATAATGAGTGTAATGATGTCTGGATGATGTGCGGAATGATGTTTAGAATGAGGTGTGGAATGATGTGTGGAATGATGTATGGAATGATGTGCGGAATGATGCGTGGAATGATGTGTGGAATGATGTGAGGAATAATATGTGGAATGATGTGTGGAATGATGTGTGGAATGAGGTGTGGAATGATGTGTGGAATGATGTGTGGAATAATGTGTGGAATGAGGATTGGAATGATGTGTGGAATGAAGTTTGGAATGTTGTGTGGAATTCTGTTTGGAATGACGAGTGGAATGAGTTGTGGAATGAGGTTTGGAATGATGTGTGGAATGAGATGTGGAATGATGTGTGGAATGACGTGTGGAATGGTGTGTGGAATGATGTTTGGAATGAGGTGTGGAATGATGTGTGGAATGATGTGTGGAATGATGTGTGGAATGATGTGTGCAATGAGGTGTAGAATGTTGTGTGGAATGATGTGTGGAATGATGTGTTAAATGATATATGAAATAATGTGTGGAATGATGTGTGGAATGATGTGTGGAATGAGGTTGGGAATGAGGTGTGGTATGATGTGTGGAATGATGCGTGGAATGATGTGTGCACTGATGTGTAGAATGATCTGTGGAATGTGTTGTGGAATGATGTATGGAATGATGTGTTAAAGGATATGTGAAATGATGTGTGGAATGATGTGTGGAATGATGTGTGGAATGATGTGTTAAAGGATATATGAAATGGCGTGTGGAATGATGTGTGGAATGATGTATGGAATGATGTGTTAAAGGATATGTGAAATGATGTGTGGAATGCCGTGTGGAATGATGTGTGGAATGCCGTGTGGAATGACGTGTGGAATGATGTTTGAAATGAGGTTTGGAATGGAGTGTGGAATAAAATGTGGAATAATGTGTGGAATGACTTGTGGAATGACTTTTGGAATGCTGTGATGAAAGCGCTGTGGAATGATGTGTGGAATGATATGTGGAATGATGAGTGGATTGATGTGTGGAATGATGTGTGGAATGATGTTTAGAATGAGGTGTGGAAAAATGTGTGGAATGATTTGTGGAATGAGGTGTGGAATGATGTGTGGAATGATGTGTGAAATGATGTCTGGAAGGATGTGTGGAATGAGGTTTGTAATGTTAAGTTGAATGCTGTGTGCGATGATTTGTGGAATGATTTGTGCAATGAGGTATGGAATGATGTGTGGAATGATATGTGGAAATATGTGCGGAATGAGGTGTGGAATATTGTGTGGAATGATATGTGGAATGATGCGTGGAATGATGTGTGGAATGGTGTGTGGAATGATGTTTGGAATGAGTTGTGAAATGATGTGTGGAATGATGTGTGGAATGATGTGTGGAATGATGTGTGCACTGATGTGTCGAATGATCTGTGGAATGTGTTGTGGAATGAAGTATGGAATGATGTGTTAAAGGATATGTGAAATGATGTGTGCAATGATGTGTGGAATGATGTGTGGAATGATGTGTTAAAGGATATATGAAATGACGTGTGGAATGATGTGTGGAATGATGTATGGAATGATGTGTTAAAGGATATGTGAAATGATGTGTGGAATGCCGTGTGGAATGATGTGTGGAATGCCGTGTGGAATGACGTGTGGAATGATGTTTGAAATGAGGTTTGGAATGGAGTGTGGAATAAAATGTGGAATAATGTGTGGAATGAATTGTGGAATGCGTTTTGGAATGCTGTGATGAAAGCGCTGTGGAATGATGTGTGGAATGATATGTGGAATGATGAGTGGATTGATGTGTGGAATGATGTGTGGAATGATGTTTAGAATGAGGTGTGGAAAAATGTGTGGAATGATTTGTGGAATGAGGTGTGGAATGATGTGTGGAATGATGTGTGAAATGATGTCTGGAAGGATGTGTGGAATGAGGTTTGTAATGTTAAGTTGAATGCTGTGTGCGATGATTTGTGGAATGATTTGTGGAATGAGGTATGGAATGATGCGTGGAATGATATGTGGAAATATGTGCGGAATGAGGTGTGGAATGTTGTGTGGAATGATATGTGGAATGATGCGTGGAATGATGTGTGGAATGATGCGTGGAATGATGTGTGGAATTAATTGAGGAATGATGTGTGGAATAATGAGTGTAATGATGTCTGAATGATGTGCGGAATGATGTTTAGAATGACGTGTGGAATGATGTGTGGAATGATGTGTGGAATAATGTGCGGAAGATGTGTGGAATTATGTGTGGAATGATGTGTGGAATAATATGTGGAATGATGTGTGGAATGATGTGTGGAATGAAGTGTGGAATGATGTGTGGAATGATGTGTGAAATGTTGTGTGGAATGATGTTTAAAATGATGTGTGGAATGATGTGTGGAATGATGTGTGGAATGATGTGTGGAATGATGTGTGGAATAATGTGTGGAATGATGTGTGGAATGATGTGTGGTATGAGGTGTGGAATGATGTGTGGAATGAAGTTTGGAATGGTGTGTGGAATGATGTTTGGAATGACGGGTGGAATGAGTTGTGGAATGAGGTTTGGAATGATGTGTGGAAGGATATGTGGAATGATGTGTGGAATGTTGTGTTGAATGATGTGTGGAATGATGTTTAGAATGAGGTGTGCAATAATGTGTGTAATGATTTGTGGAATGAGTTGTAGAATGATGTGTGGAATGATGTGTGGAATAATACGTGGAATGATGTGGGGATGATGTGTGGAATGAGGTGTGGAATGAGATGCGGAATGATGTTTAGAATGAGGTGTGGAATGATGTGTGGAATGATGTGTGGAATAATGTGCGGAATGATGTGTGGAATTATGTGTGGAATGATGTGTGGAATAACATGTGGAATGATGTGTGGAATGATGTGTGGAATGAGGTGTGGAATGATGTGTGGAATGATGTGTGAAATGTTGTGTGGAATGATGTTTAAAATGATGTGTGGAATGATGTGTGGAATGATGTGTGGAATGATGTGTGGAATGATGTGTGGAATAATGTGTGGAATGATGTGTGGAATAATGTGTGGAATGAGGATTGGAATGACGGGTGGAATGAGTTGTGGAATGACGTTTGGAATGATGTGTGGAAGGATATGTGGAATGATGAATGGAATGATGCTTGGAATGATGTGTGGAATGAATTGTGGAATGATGTGTGGAATGTTGTGTGGAATGATGTGTGAAATGATGTTTAGAATGAGGTGTGCAATGATGTGTGTAATGATTTGTGGAATGAGTTGTGGAATGATGTGTGGAATGATGTGTGGAATAATATGTGGAATGATGTGGGGATGATGTGTGGAAAGAGGTGTGGAATGAGATGTGGAATGATGTGTGGAATGAGGTGTGGAATGATGTGTGGAATGATGTTCCAAATGATGTGTGGAAAAATGTGTTGAATGTGGTGTGGAATTATATGTGGAACGATGTGTCGAATGAGGTGTGGAACCATGTGTGGACTACGGTGTGGAATGATGTGTGGAATGTTGTGTGGAATGATGTGTGGAATAATGTGTGAATGAGGATTGGAATGATGTGTGGAATGATGTTTGGAATGATGTGTGGAATGATGTGTGGATTGATGTGTAGAATGAATTGTGGAACGCTGTGTGATATGAAGAGTGGAATTATGTGTGGAATGATGTGTGGAAATATGTTTAGAATGAGGTGTTTAATGATGTGTGGAATGATTTGTGGAATGAGTTGTGGAATGAAGTGTGGAATGAGGTTGGGAGTGATGTTTAGAATGAGGTGTGCAATGATGTGTGGAATGATTTGTGGAATGAGGTGTGGAACGATGTGTGGATTGATGTGTGAAATAATATGTGGAATGATGTGTGGATGATATGTGGAATGAGGTGTGGAATGGTGTGTGGAATGATGTATGGAATGAGGCGTGTAATGATGTGTGGAATGAGGTGTGGAATGAGATGTGGAATGAGGTGAGGAATGATGAGTGGAATGATGTGTGGAATGATGTGTAGAATGATGCATGGAATGACGTGTGGAATGACGTGTGGAATGATGTGTGGAATGATGTGTGGAATAATGTGAGGAATGATGTTTCGAATGTGGTGTGAATGATCAGTGGAATGATGTGTGGAATGATGTGTCGAATGATGTGTGGACTGATGTGTGAAATGATGTGTGGAATGATGTGTGGAATGATGTGTGCAATGATGTTTGGAATGAGATTTGGAATGATGTGTGGAATGAGGTGTGGACTGATGTGTCGAATGATGGGTGGAATGATGTGTGTAATGATGTGTAGAATGATGTGTCGAATGATGTGTCGAATGATGTGTGGAATGATGTCTCGAAAGATGTGTGTAATGATGTGTGGAATGAAATGTGGAATGATGTGTGGAATGATGTATGGAATGATGTGTGGAATGATGCTTAGAATGATGCGTGGAATGATGTGTGGAATGATTTGTGGAATGGTGTGTGGAATGATGTTTAAAATGAGGTGTGGAATGCTGTGGGAATGATTTGTGGTATGAGGTGCGGAATGTTGTGTGGAATGAGGTGTGGAATGAGGTGTGTAATAATGAGAGGAATGACGTATGGAATGATGTGTGGAATGATGTCCCGAATGATGTGTGGAATGATGTGTGGACTGGTGTGTGGAATGAGGTGTGGAATGATGTGTCGAATGAGGTGTGGAATGATATGTGGAATCATGTGTTGAATGAGGTGTGGAATGAGGTGTGGAATGATGTGTGGAATGATGCCTGAAATGATGCATGGAAGGATGTGTGGATTGATATGTGAAATGATGTGTGGAATGAGGTGCGGAATGATGTGTGGAATGATATGTGGAATGATGCTTCGAATGATGTGTGGAATGATGCGTGGAATGATGTGTGGAATAATGAGTGTAATGATGTCTGGATGATGTGCGGAATGATGTTTAGAATGAGGTGTGGAATGATGTGTGGAATGATGTATGGAATGATGTGCGGAATGATGCGTGGAATGATGTGTGGAATGATGTGTGGAATGATGTGTGGAATGATGTATGGAATGATGTGCGGAATGATGCGTGGAATGATGTGTGGAATGAAGTTTGGAATGTTGTGTGGAATTCTGTTTGGAATGACCGGTGGAATGAGTTGTGGAATGAGGTTTGGAATAATGTGTGGAGTGAGCTGTGGAATGATGTGTGGAATGACGTGTGGAATGGTGTGTGGAATGATGTGTGCACTGATGTGTAGAATGATGTGTGCAATGTGTTCTGAAATGTTGTGTGGAATGATGTGTTAACGGATATGTGGAATGATGTGTGGAATGATGTGTGGAATGACGTGTGGAATGCCGTGTGGAATGATGTGTGGAATGATGTGTGAAATGAGGTTTGGAATGGTGTGTGGAATGATATGTGGAATAACGTGTGGAATGACGTGTGGAATGAGTTGTTGAATGATGTGTGGAAAGCGCTGTGGAATGATGTGTGGAATGATGTCTGGAATGAGGTGTGGAATGATGTGTGGAATGATGAGTGGATTGATGTGGGAATGATGTGTGGAATGATGCTTAGAATGAGGTGTGGTAAAATGTGTGGAATGATTAATGGAATGAGGTGTGGAATGATGTATGGAATGATGTGTGGAATGATGTGTGGAAGGATGTGTGGAATGAGGTTTGTAATGATAAGTTGAATGATGTGTGGAATGATATGTGAAATGATGTGTGGAATGAGGTGCGGAATGATGTGTGGAATGATACGTGGAATGATGCTTCGAATGACGTGTGGAATGATGCGTGGAATGATGTGTGGAATTAATTGAGGAATGATGTGTGGAATAATGAGTGTAATGATGTCTGGATGATATGCGGAATGATGTTTAGAATGAGGTGTGGAATGATGTGTGGAATGATATATGGAATGATGTGCGGAATGATGCGTGGAATGATGTGTGGAATGATGTGTGGAATAATATGTGGAATGATGTGTGGAATGATGTGTGCAATGAGGTGTGGAATGATGTGTGTAATGATGTGTGGAATAATGTGTGGAATGAGGATTGGAATGATGTGTGGAATGAAGTTTGGAATGTTGTGTGGAATTCTGTTTGGAATGACCGGTGGAATGAGTTGTGGAATGAGGTTTGGAATAATGTGTGGAATGAGCTGTGGAATTATGTGTGGAATGACGTGTGGAATGGTGTGTGGAATGATATGTGGAATGAGGTGTGGAATAAGGTGTGGAATGGTGTGTGGAATGATATGTGGAATAACGTGTGGAATGTCGTGTGGAATACGTTGTGGAATGCTGTGAGGAAAGCGCTGTGGAATGATGTGTGGAATGATGTTTGGAATGAGGTGTGGATTGATGTATGGAATGATGTGTGGAATGATGTTTAGAATGAGGTGTGGAAAAATGTGTGGAATGATTTGTGGAATGAGGTGTGGAATGATGTGTGGAATGATGTGTGGAATGATGAGTGGAATGAATTGTGGAATGCTGTGTGCAATAATGTTTAAAATGAGGGGTGGAATAATGTGGAAATAATTTGTTCAATGAGGTGTGGAATGATGTGTGGAATGAGGATGGAATGAGGTGTGGAATAATGAGTGGAATGACGTATGGAATGATGTGTGGAATGATGTGCGGAATGATGTGTGGAATGAGGTGTGCAATGATGTGTGGAATGATGTGTGGAATGATGTGTAGAATGAGGTTTGGAATGAAGTTTGGAATGATGTGGAAATGATGTCTAGAATGACGGGTGGAATGTGTTGTGGAATGATGCGTGAAATGATGTGTGTAATGATCTGTGGAATGGTGTGGAGGAAAGATGTGTGGAATGACGTGTGGAATGAGGTTTGGAATGATGTGTGGAATGATGTCTGGAATGATTTGTGGAATGATGTGTGGAATGACGTGTGGAATGATGTCTGGAATGATAGTGACATGAGCTTTGGAATGATGTGTGGAATGATATGTGGAATGACGTGTGGAATGACGTGTGGAATGAGTTGTGGAATGATGTTTGGAAAGAGCTGTGGAATGATGTGTGTAATGACGTGTGGAATGGTGTGTGGAATGATGTGTAGAATGTTGTGTGGAATGATGTGTGGAATGATGTGTGGAATGAGGTTGGGAATGAGGTGTGGAATGATGTGTGGAATGAGTTGTGGAATTATGTTTGGAATGAGCTGTGGAATGATGTGTGGAGTGACGTGTGGAATGGTGTGTGGAATGATGTGTAGAATGTTATGTGGAATGGTGTGTGGAATGATGTGTGGAATGAGGTGTGGAATGATGTGTGGAATGATGTGTGGAATGATGTGTGGAATGAGGTGTGGAATGATGTGTGGAATGATGAGTGGATTGACGTGTGGAATGATGTGTGGAATGAAGTTTAGAAAGAGGTGTGGAAAAATGTGTGGAATGATTTGTGGAATGAGGTGTGGAATGATGTGTGGAATGATGTTTGGAATGATGTGTGCACTGATGTGTAGAATGATGTGTGGAATGTGTTCTGAAATGATGTGTGGAATGATGTGTTAAAGGATATGTGGAATGATGTGTGGAATGATGTGTGGAATGACGTGTGGAATGCCGTGTGGAATGATGTGTGGAATTATGTGTGAAATGAGGTTTGGAATGGTGTGTGGAATGATATGTGGAATAATGTGTGGAATGACGTGTGGAATGTGTTGTTGAATGATGTGTGGAAAGCGCTGTGGAATGATGTCTGGAATGAGGTGTGGAATGATGTGTGGAATGATGAGTGGATTGATGTGTGGAATGATGTGTGGAATGATGCTTAGAATGAGGTGTGGTAAAATGTGTGGAATGATTAATGGAATGAGGTGTGGAATGATGTATGGAATGATGTGTGGAATGATGTGTGGAAGGATGTGTGGAATGAGGTTTGTAATGATAAGTTGAATGATGTGTGGAATGATATGTGAAATGATGTGTGGAATGAGGTGCGGAATGATGTGTGGAATGATATGTGGAATGATGCTTCGAATGATGTGTGGAATGATGCGTGGAATGATGTGTGGAATTATTTGAGGAATGATGTGTGGAATAATGAGTGTAATGATGTCTGCATGATGTGCGGAATGATGTTTAGAATGAGGTGTGGAATGATGTGTGGAATGATGTATGGAATGATGTGCGGAATGATGCGTGGAATGATGTGTGGAATGATGTGTGGAATAATATGTGGAATGATGTGTGGAATGATGTGTGCAATGAGGTGTGGAATGAGGATTGGAATGATGTGTGGAATGAAGTTTGGAATGTTGTGTGGAATTCTGTTTGGAATGACCGGTGGAATGAGTTGTGGAATGAGGTTTGGAATAATGTGTGGAATGAGCTGTGGAATGATGTGTGGAATGACGTGTGGAAAAGTGTGTGGAATGATGTGTGGAATGAGGTGTGGAATGAGGTGTGGAATGGTGTGTGGAATGATATGTGGAATAACGTGTGGAATGACGTGTGGAATGCGTTGTGGAATGCTGTGAGGAAAGCGCTGTGGAATGATGTGTGGAATGATGTTTGGAATGAGGTGTGGATTGATGTGTGGAATGATGTGTGGAATGATGTTTAGAATGAGGTGTGAAAAAATGTGTGGAATGATTTGTGGAATGAGGTGTGGAATGATGTGTGGAATGATGTGTGGAATGAATTGTGGAATGCTGTGTGTAATAATGTTTAAAATGAGGGGTGGAATGATGTGGAAATGATTTGTTCAATGAGGTGTGGAATGATGTGTGTAATGAGGATGGAATGAGGTGTGGAATAATGAGTGGAATGACGTATGGAATGATGTGTGGAATGATGTGCGGAATGATGTGTGGAATGAGGTGTGCAATGATGTGTGGAATGATGTGTGGAATGACGTGTAGAATGAGGTTTGGAATGAAGTTTGGAATGATGTGGAAATGATGTCTAGAATGACGGGTGGAATGTGTTGTGGAATGATGCGTGAAATGACGTGTGTAATGATCTGTGGAATGATGTGGAGGAAAGATGTGTGGAATGATGTGTGGAATGAGGTTTGGAATGATGTGTGGAATGATGACTGGAATGATTTGTGGAATGATGTGTGGAATGACGTGTGGAATGATGTCTGGAATGATAGTGACATGAGCTTTGGAATGATGTGTGGAATGATATGTGGAATGACGCGTGGAATGACGTGTGGAATGAGTTGTGGAATGATGTTTGGAATGAGCTGTGGAATGATGTGTGTAATGACGTGTGGAATGGTGTGTGGAATGATGTGTAGAATGTTGTGTGGAATGGTGTGTGGAATGATGTGTGGAATGAGGTTGGGAATGAGGTGTGGAATGATGTGTGGAATGAGTTGTGGAATGATGTTTGGAATGAGCTGTGGAATGATGTGTGGAATGACGTGTGGAATGGTGTGTGGAATGATGTGTAGAATGTTGTGTGGAATGGTGTGTGGAATGATGTGTGGAATGAGGTGTGGAATGATGTGTGGAATGATGTGTGGAATGATGTGTGGAATGAGGTGTGGAATGATGTGTGGAATGATGAGTGGATTGATGTGTGGAATTATGTGTGGAATGAAGTTTAGAAAGAGGTGTGGAAAAATGTGTGGAATGATTTGTGGAATGAGGTGTGGAATGATGTGTGGAATGATGTGTGGAATGATGTGTGGAAGGATGTGTGGAATGAGGTTTGTAATGGTAAGTTGAATGATGTGTGCGATGATTTGTGGAATGATTTGTGGAATGAGGTATGGAATGATGTGTGGAATGATATGTGAAATGATGTGTGGAATGAGGTGTGGAGGGATGTGTGGAATGATATGTGGAATGATGCTTCGAATGATGTGTGGAATGATGCGTGGAATGATGTGTGGAATGAATTGAGGAATGATGTGTGGAATAATGAGTGTAATGATGTCTGGATGATGTGCGGAATGATGTTTAGAATGAGGTGTGGAATGATGTGTGGAATGATGTATGGAATGATGTGCGGAATGATGCGTGGAATGATGTGTGGAATGATGTGAGGAATAATATGTGGAATGATGTGTGGAATGATGTGTGGAATGAGGTGTGGAATGATGTGTGGAATGATGTGTGGAATAATATGTGGAATGAGGATTGGAATGATTTGTGGAATGAAGTTTGGAATGTTGTGTGGAATTCTGTTTGGAATGACGAGTGGAATGAGTTGTGGAATGAGGTTTGGAATGATGTGTGGAATGAGATGTGGAATGATGTGTGGAATGACGTGTGGAATGGTGTGTGGAATGATGTTTGGAATGAGGTGTGGAATGATGTGTGGAATGATGTGTGGAATGATGTGTGGAATGAGGTGTGGAATGATGTGTGGAATGATGTGTGGAATAATGCTTGGAATGAGGATTGGAATGATGTGTGGAATGAAGTTTGGAATGTTCTGTGGAATTCTGTTTGGAATGACGAGTGGAATGAGTTGTGGAATGAGGTTTGGAATGATGTGTGGAATGAGATGTGGAATGATGTGTGGAATGACGTGTGGAATGGTGTGTGGAATGATGTTTGGAATGAGGTGTGGAATGATGTGTGGAATGATGTGTGGAATGATGTGTGGAATGATGTGTGCAATGATGTGTAGAATGTTGTGTGGAATGATGTGTGGAATGATGTGTTAAATGATATATGAAATAATGTGTGGAATGATGTGAGGAATGATGTGTGGAATGAGGTTGGGAATGAGGTGTGGTATGATGTGTTGAATGATGTGTGGAATGATGTGTGCACTGATGTGTAGAATGATCTGTGGAATGTGTTGTGGAATGATGTATGGAATGATGTGTTAAAGGATATGTGAAATGATGCGTGGAATGATGTGTGGAATGATGTGTGCAATGATGTGTTAAAGGATATGTGAAATGACGTGTGGAATGATGTGTGGATTGATGTATGGAATGATGTGTTAAAGGATATGTGAAATGATGTGTGGAATGCCGTGTGGAATGATGTGTGGAATGCCGTGTGGAATGATGTGTGGAATGATGTTTGAAATGAGGTTTGGAATGGAGTGTGGAATAAAATGTGGAATAATGTGTGGAATGACTTGTGGAATGCGTTGTGGAATGCTGTGATGAAAGCGCTGTGGAATGATGTGTGGAATGATGTGTGGAATGATATGTGGAATGATGAGTGGATTGATGTGTGGAATGATGTGTGGAATGATGTTTAGAATGAGGTGTGGAAAAATGTGTGGAATGATTTGTGGAATGAGGTGTGGAATGATGTGTGGAATGATGTGTGGAATGATGTCTGGAAGGATGTGTGGAATGAGGTTTGTAATGTTAAGTTGAATGCTGTGTGCGATGATTTGTGGAATGATTTGTGGAATGAGGTATGGAATGATGTGTGGAATGATATGTGGAAATATGTGTGGAATGAGGTGTGGAATTTTGAGTGGAATGATATGTGGAATGATGCGTGGAATGATGTGTGGAATGCTGCGTGGAATGATGTGTGGAATTAATTGAGGAATGATGTGTGGAATAATGAGTGTAATGATGTCTGAATAATGTGCGGAATGATTTTTAGAATGAGGTGTGGAATGATGTGTGGAATGATGTGTGGAATAATGTGCGGAATGATGTGTGGAATTATGTGTGGAATGATGTGTGGAATAATATGTGGAATGATGTGTGGAATGATGTGTGGAATGATTGTGGAATGATGTGTGGAATGATGTGTGAAATGTTGTGTGGAATGATGTTTAAAATGATGTGTGGAATGATGTGTGGAATGATGTGTGGAATGATGTGTGGAATGATGTGTGGTATGATGTGTGGAATGATGTGTGGAATGAAGTTTGGAATGGTGTGTGGAATGATATTTGGAATGACGGGTGGAATGAGTTGTGGAATGAGGTTTGGAATTATGTGTGGAAGGATATGTGGAATGATGCATGGAATGATGCGTGGAATGATGTGTGGAATGAATTGTGGAATGATGTGTGGAATGTTGTGTGGAATGATGTGTGGAATGATGTTTAAAATGAGGTGTGCAATAATGTGTGGAATGATTTGTGGAATGAGTTGTAGAATGATGTGTGGAATGATGTGTGGATTAATATGTGGAATGATGTGGGGATGATGTGTGGAATGAGGTGTGGAATGAGATGCGGAATGATGTTTAGAATGAGGTGTGGAATGTTGTGTGGAATGATGTGTGGAATGAGGTGTGGAATGATGTGTGGAATGATGTGTGAAATGTTGTGTGGAATGATGTTTAAAATGATGTGTGGAATGATGTGTGGAATGATGTGTGGAATGATGTGTGGAATGATGTGTGGAATAATGTGTGGAATGATGTGTGGAATAATGTGTGGAATGAGGATTGGAATGATGTGTGGGATGAAGTTTGGAATGGTGTGTGGAATGATGTTTGGAATGACGGGTGGAATGAGTTGTGGAATGACGTTTGGAATGATGTGTGGAAGGATATGTGGAATGAGGCATGGAATGATGCGTGGAATGATGTGTGGAATGAATTGTGGAATGATGTGTGGAATGTTGTGTGGAATGATGTGTGGAATGATGTTTAGAATGAGGTGTGCAATGATGTGTGTAATGATTTGTGGAATGAGTTGTAGAATGATGTGTGGAATGATGTGTGGAATAATATGTGGAATGATGTGAGGATGATGTGTGGAATGAGGTGTGGAATGAGATGTGGAATGATGTGTGGAATGTGGTGTGGAATGATGTGTGGAATGATGTTTCAAATGATGTGTGGAAAGATGTGTTGAATGTGCTGTGGAATTATATGTGGAATGATGTGTCGAATGAGGTGTGGAACCATGTGTGGAATACGGTGTGGAATGATGTGTGGAATGTTGTGTGGAATGATGTGTGGAATAATGTGTGAATGAGGATTGGAATGATGTGTGGAATGATGTTTGGAATGATGTGTGGAATGATGTGTGGATTGATGTGTAGAACGAATTGTGGAACGCTGTGTGATATGAAGAGTGGAATTATGTGTGGAATGATGTGTGGAAATATGTTTAGAATGACGTGTTTAATGATGTTTGGAATGATTTGTGGAATGAGTTGTGGAATGATGTGTGGAATGAGGTGTGGAGTGATGTTTAGAATGAGCTGTGCAATGATGTGTGGAATGATTTGTGGAATGAGTTGTGGAACGATGTGTGGATTGATGTGTGAAATAATATGTGGAATGATGTGTGGATGATATGTGGAATGAGGTGTGGAATGGTGTGTGGAATGATGTATGGAATGAGGCGTGTAATGATGTGTGGAATGAGGTGTGGAATGAGATGTGGAATGAGGTGAGGAATGATGAGTGGAATGATGTGTGGAATGATGTGTAGAATGATGCATGGAATGACGTGTGGAATGACGTGTGGAATGATGTGTGGAATGATGTTTGGAATGATGTGAGGAATGATGTTTGGAATGTGGTGTGGAATGATCAGTGGAATGATGTGTGGAATGATGTGTGGAATGATGTGTGGACTGATGTGTGGAATGATGTGTGGAATGATGTGTGGAATGATGTGTGCAATGATGTTTGGAATGAGATTTGGAATGATGTGTGGAATGAGGTGTGGACTGATGTGTCGAATGATGGGTGGAATGATGTGTGTAATGATGTGTAGAATGATGTGTGGAATGATGTGTGGAATGATGTGTGGAATGATGTCTCGAGAGATGTGTGGAATGATGTGTGGAATTAAATGTGGAATGATGTGTGGAATGATGTATGGAATGATGTGTGGAATGATGCTTAGAATGATGCGTGGAATGATGTGTGGAATGATTTGTGGAATGGTGTGTGGAATGATGTTTAAAATGAGGTGTGGAATGCTGTGGGAATGATTTGTGGAATGAGGTGTGGAATGTTGTGTGGAATGAGTTGTGGAATGAGGTGTGTAATAATGAGAGGAATGACGTATGGAATGATGTGTGGAATGATGTCCCGAATGATGTGTGGAATGATGTGTGGCTGCTGTGTGGAATGAGGTGTGGAATGATGTGTCGAATGAGGTGTGGAATGATATGTGGAATCATGTGTTGAATGAGGTGTGGAATGAGGTGTGGAATGATGCGTGGAATGATGCCTGAAATGATGCATGGAAGGATGTGTGGATTGATGTGTGGAATCAATTGTGGAATGATGTTTGGAATGATGAGTGGAGTGATGTGTGGAATGATGTGTGGTATGAGGTGTGGAATGAGGTGTTGTATTTTTTATGGAATGAAGTGAGGAATGATATGTGGAATGATGTGTGGATGATGTGTGGCATGATGCGTGGAATGAGGCGTGAAATGAGGAATGGAATGATGTGTGAAATGATGTGTGGAATGCTGTGTGGCATAGGTTTGGAATGTTGTGTGGAATGATGTGTAGAATGAGGTGTGGAAAAATGCGTGGAATGATGTGTGGAATGAGGTTTGGAACGATGTGTGGAATGATGGGTGTAATGATGTGTGGGATAATGTGTGGAATGAGGTTTGGAATGATGTGCGGAATGATGTTTGGGATGATGTGTGGAATGATGTGTGGAATAACGGGTGGAATATGTTGTGGAATGAGGTGGGAAACGAGGTGTGGAATGATGTGGGGAATGAGGTGTGTAATGATGCGTGGAATGATGCGTAGAAAGATGCGTGGAAGGATGTGTGGATTGATGTGTGGAATAAATAGTGGAATGATGTTTAAAATGAGGTGTGGAATGATGTGTAAAATGACGTGTGGAATATGAGGTGTGGAATGATGTGTGGAATCATGTGTTGAATAAGGTGCGGAATGAGGTGTGGAATGATGCGTGGAATGATGCGTAGAATGATGCATGGAAGTATGTGTGGATTGATGTGTGGAATAAATTGTGGAATGATGTTTGGAATGATGAGTGGAATGATGTGTGGAATGATGTGTGGTATGAGGTGTGGAATGATGTGCGGAATGATGTGTGGTATGATGTATTCGATGTTGTGAGGAATGATGTCTGGAATGATGTCTGGATTGAGGTGTGGAATGATGTGTGGAATGATATGTGGAATGGCTTGTGGAAGGATGTGTGGAATGACGTTTGTAATGATAAGTTGAATGATGTGTGCGATGATTTGTGGAATGATATGTGGAATGAGGAATGGAATGATGTGTGGAATGATATGTGGAATGATGTGTGGAATGAGGTGTGGAATGATGTGTGGAATGATATGTGGAATGATGCGTGGAATGTTGTGTGGAATGATGCGTGGAATGATGTATGGAATGAATTGAGGAATGATGTGTGGAATGGTGTGTGGAATGATGTGTGAAATAATATGTGGAATGATGTGTGGATGATGTGTGGAATGATGTGTGGAATGATGTTTAAAATGATGTGTGGAATTATGTTTGGAATGACGGGTGGAATGAGTTGTGGAATGAGGTTTGGAATGATGTGTGGAATGATATGTGGAATGATGCGTGGAATGAGGTGTGGAATGATGTGTGAAATAATATGTGGAATGATGTGTGGATGATGTGTGGAATGAGGTGTGGAATGAGGTGTGGAATGATGTGTGGAATGAGGTGTGGAATGATGTGTGGAATGAAGTTTGGAATGGTGTGTGGAATTATGTTTGGAATGACGGGTGGAATGAGTTGTGGAATGAGGTTTGGAATGATGTGTGGAATGATATGTGGAATGATGCGTGGAATGATGCATGGAATGATGTGTGGAATGATTTGTGGAATGAGGTGTGGAATGATGTGTGGAATGATGTGTGAAATAATATGTGGAATGATGTGTGGATGATGTGTGGAATGAGGTGTGGAATGAGGTGTGGAATGATGTGTGGAATGAGGTGTGGAATGATGTGTGGAATGATATTTGAAATGATGTGTGGAATGATGTGTGAAATGATGTGTGGAATGATGTGTTGAATGAGGTGTGGAACTATATGTGGAATGATGTGTCGAATGAGGTGTGGAATGATGTGTGGAAAGTTGTGTGGAATGATGTGTGGAATAATGTGTGGAATGAGAATTTGAATGATGTGTGGAATGATGTTTGGAACGATGTGTGGAATGATGTGTGGAATGACTGGTGGAATGAGTTGTCGAATAATGCGTGGAATGATGTGTGGAATGATATGTGGAATGATGTTTGAAATGATGTGTGGAATGACGTGTGGAATGATGTTTGGAATGATGTGTGGAATGACGTGTGGAATGATGTTTGGAATGATGTGTGGAATGATGTATGGAATGAGTTGTTGAATGATGTGTGGAATAAGTTGTGGAATGATGTGTGGAATGAGGTGTGGAAAGATGTGTGGAATGATGTGTGGATTGATGTGTAGAATGAAATGTGGAACGCTGTGTGGAATGAAGAGTGGAATTATGCGTGGAATGATGTGTGGAATTATATTTAGAATGAGGTGTTTAATGATGTGTGGACTGATTTGTGGAATGAGGTGTGTAATGATGTGTGGAATGAGGTGTGGAATGATGTTTAGAATGAGGTATGGAATGATGTGTGGAATGATTTGTGGAATGATGTGTGGAATGAGGTGTGGAATGATGTCTGGAATGCTGTGTGGATTGATGTGTAGAATGAAATGTGGAACGCTGTGTGGAATGAAGAGTGGAATTATGTGTGGAACGCTGTGTGGAATGAAGAGTGGAATTATGTGTGGAATGATGTGTGGAATGAGGTGTGGAATGAAGAGTGGAATGAGGTGTGGAATGATGTTTAGAATGAGGTGTGGAATGATGTGTGGAATGATTTGTGGAATGAGGTGTGGAATGATGTGTGGAATTATGTGTGGAATAATATGTGGAATGATGTGTGGATGATGCGTGGAATGAGGTGTGGAATGAGATGTGGAATGAGGTGAGGAATGATGAGTGGAATGATGTGGGGTATGATGTGTGGAATGATGCATGGAATGACATGTGGAATGATGTGTGGAATGATGTGTGGAATGATGTGTGGAATGATGTTTGGAATGTGGTGTGGAATGATCAGTGGAATGATGTGTGGAATGATGTGTGGAATGACGTGTGGAATGATGTGTGGAATAATGTGTGGAATGATGTGTGGAATGATGTGTGGAATGATGTGTGTAATGATGTTTGGAATGAGATTTGGAATGATGTGTGGAATGAGGTGTGGAATGATGTGTGGAATGATGGGTGAAATGATGTGTGGAATGATGTGCAGAATGATGTTTTGAATGATGTGTGGATTGATGTGTGGAATGATGTCTCGAAAGATGTGTGGAATGATGTGTGGAATGAAATGTGGAATGATGTGTGGAATGATGTATGTAATGATGTGTGGAATGATGCTTAGAATGATGCGTAGAATGATGTGTGGAATGAATTGTGGAATGGTGTGTGGAATGATGTTTAAAATGAGGTGTGGAATGATGTGGGAACGATTTGTGGAATGAGGTGTGGAATGATGTGTGGAATGAGGTGTGGAATGATGTGTGGAATAATGAGTGGAATGACGTATGGAATGATGTGTGGAATGATGTCCCGAATGATGTGTGGAATGAGGTGTGGAATGATGCGTGGAATGATGCGTGGAATGATGCATGGAAGGATCTGTGGATTGATGTGTGGAATAAATTGTGGAATGATGTTTGGAATGATGAGTGGAATGATGTGTAGAATGATGTGTGGTATGAGGTGTGGAATGAGGTGTGGAATGTTTTATGGAATGAAGTGAGGAATGATATGTGGAATGATGTGTGGAATGAGGCGTGGAATGAGGAATGGAATGATGTGTGTAATGATGTGTGGGATGCTGTGTGGAATAGGTTTGGAATGTTGTGTGGAATGATGTGTAGAATGAGGTGTGAAAAATTGCGAGGAATGATGTGTGGAATGAAGTGTGGAATGATGTGTGGAAATATGCGTGGAATGATGTGTAGAATGAGGTTTGGAACGATGTGTGGAATGATGGGTGTAATGATGTGTGGAATAATGTGTGGAATGAGGTGTGTAATGTTGCGTGGAATGATGCGTGGAATGATGCATGGAAGGATGTGTGGATTGATGTGTGGAATAAATAGTGGAATGATGTTTAAAATGAGGTGTGGAATGATGTGTGGAATGATGTGTGGAATGAGGTGTGGAATGATGTGTGGAATCATGTGTTGAATGAGGTGTGGAATGAGGTGTGGAATGATGCGTGGAATGAAGCGTGGAATGATGCATGGAATGATGTGTGGATTGATGTGTGGAATAAATTGTGGAATGATGTTGGGAAAGATGAATGGAATGATGTGTGGAATGATTTGTGGTATGAGGTGTGGAATGATGTGTGGAATGATGTGTGGTATGATGTGTTCGATGGTGTGAGGAATGATGTCTGGAATGATGTGTGGAATGAGGTGTGGAATGATGTGTGGAATGATATGTGGAATGGTGTGTGCAATGATATGAGGAATGATGTGTGGAATGAGGTGTGAATTGATGTGTGTAATGATGATTGGAATGATGTGTGGCATGGTGTGTTGAATTAGGTGTGGAATGGTGGATGGAATGATGAGTGGAATGATGTGTGGAATGATGTGTGGAATGAGATCTGGAATGATATGTGGAATGATGTGTGGAATGATGTGTGGAATGACGTGTGGAATGATGTTTGGAATGATGTGTGGAATGACGTTTCGAATGAGGTGTGGAATGTTGGGTGGAATGATGTGTGGATGATGTGTGGAATGAGGTGTGGAATGCTGTGTGAAATGGTGTGTGGAATGATGTGTAGAATGACATGTGGAATGATGTGTGGAAAAATGTGTGAAATGAAGTTTGGAATGATGTGTAGAATGATGTGTGGAATGAGGTTTGGAATGATGTATGGAATGAGGTGTGGAATGAGGTGTGGAATGATGCGTGGAATGACGTGTAGAATGAGGTGTGGAATGGTGGGTGGAATGATGTGTGGAATGATGTGTGGAATGTTGGGTGGAATGATGTGTGGAATGATGTGTGGAATGAGGTGTGGAATGATGTGTGCAATGATGTGTGGAATGATGTGTGCAATGATGTGTAGAATGTTGTGTGGAATGATGTGTGGCACGATGTGTTAAAGGATATGTGAAATTATGTGTGGAATGATGTGTGGAATGATGTGTGGAATGAGGTTTGGAATGATGTGTGGAATGATATGTGGAATAATGTGTGGAATGACGTGTGGAATGCGTTGTGGAATGCTGTGAGGAAAGCGCTGTGGAATGATGTGTGGAATGATGTGTGGAATGAGGTTTGGAATTTTGTGTGGAATGATGAGTGGATTGATGTGTGGAATGATGTGTGGAATGATGTTTGGAATGAGGAGTGGAAAAATGTGTGGAATGATTTGTGGAATGAGGTGTGGAATGATGTGTGGAATGATGTGTGGAATGATGTCTGGAATGATGTGTGGAATGAGGTTTGTAATGTTAAGTTGAATGATGTGTGCGATGATTTGTGGAATGATTTGTGGAATGAGGTATGGAATGATGTGTGGAATGATATGTGGAAATGTGTGTGGAATGATGCGTGGAATGATGTGTGGAATGAATTGAGGAATGATGTGTGGAATAATGAGTGTAATGATGTCTGAATGTTGTTCGGAATGATATTTAGAATGAGGTGTGGAATGATGTGTGGAATGATGTGTGGAATAATGTGCGGAATGATGTGTGGAATTATGTGTGGAATGATGTGTGGAATAATATGTGGAATGATGTGTGGAATGATGTGTGGAATGATGTGTGGAATGATGTGTGAAATGTTTTGTGAATTATGTTTAAAATGACGTGTGGAATGATGTGTGGAATGATGTGTGGAATGATGTGTGGAATGATGTGTGGAATAATGTGTGGAATGATGTGTGGAATAATGGGTGGAATGAGGATTGGAATGATGTGTGGAATGAAGTTTGGAATGGTGTGTGGAATGATGTTTGGAATGACGGGTGGAATGAGTTGTGGAATGAGGTTTGGAATGATGTGTGGAAGGAAATGTGGAATGATTCATGGAATGATGCGTGGAATGATGTGTGGAATGAATTGTGGAATGATGTGTGGAATGATGTGTGGAATGATGTGTGGAATGATGTTTAGAGTGAGGTGTGCAATGATGTGTGGAATGATTTGTGGAATGAGTTGTCGAATGATGTGTGTAATGAAGTGTGGAATAATATGTGGAATGATGTGTGGATGATGTGTGGAATGAGGTGTGGAATGAGATGTGGAATGATGTTTGGAATGAGGTGTGGAATGATGTGTGGAATGATGTTTGAATTGATGTGTGGAAAGATGTGTTGAATGAGGTGTGGAATTATATGTGGAATGATGTGTCGGATGAGGTGTGGAACCATGTGTGGAATAGGGTGTGGTATGATGTGTGGAATGTTGTGTGGAATGATGTGTGGAATAATGTGTGGAATGAGAATTTGAATGATGTGTGGAATGATGTTTGGAACGATGTTTGGAATGATGTGTGGAATGACTGGTGAAATGAGTTGTGGAATAATGCGTGGAATGATGTGTGGAATGATATGTGGAATGATGTTTGAAATGATGTATGGAATGACGTGTGGAATGATGTTTGGAATGATGTGTGGTATGAAGAGTGGAATGATGTTTGGAATGATGAGTTGAATGACGTGTGGAATGATGTATGGAATGAGTTGTTGAATGATGTGTGGAATGAGATGTGGAATGATGTGTGGAATGAGTTGTGGAATGATGTTTGGAATGATGTGTGGAATGATGTGTGGAATGATGTGTGGAATGATGTGTGGAATGATGTGTCAAATGATATGTGGAATGATATGTGGAATGATGTGGTGGAATGATGTGTGGAATGATTTGTGGAATGATGTGTGGAATGAGGTGTGGAATGATGTGTGGAATGATGTGTGGATTGATGTGTGGAATGAATTGTGGAATGATGTGTGGAATGCGCTTTGGAATGATGTGTGGAATGATGTTTGGAATGAGGTTGGGAATGAGGTTTGGAATGATGTGTGGAATGATATGTGGAATGATGTGTTGAATGACGTGTGGAATGAGTTGTGGAATGATGTGTGGAATGCGCTTTGGAATGATGTGTGGAATGATGTGTGGAATGAGGTTGGGAATGAGGATGTGGAATGATGTGTGGAATGATGTGTGGAATTATGTTTGGAATGCCGTGTGGAATGATGTGTGGAATGATGTGTGAAATGAGGTTTGGAATGGTGTGTGGAATGGTATGTGGAATAATGTGTGGAATGACGTGTGGAATGCGTTGTGGAATGCTGTGAGAAAAGCGCTGTGGAATGATGTGTGGAATGATGTGTGGAATGAGGTTTGGAATTATGTGTGGAATGATGAGTGGATTGATGTGTGGAATGATGTGTGGAATGATGTTTGGAATGAGGAGTGGAAAAATGTGTGGAATGATTTGTGGAATGAGGTGTGGAATGATGTGTGGAATGATGTGTGGAATGATGTGTGGAATGATGTGTGGAATGAGGTTTGTAATGTTAAGTTGCATGATGTGTGCGATGATTTGTGGAATCTATGTGTGAAATGAGGTTTGGAATGGTGTGTGGAATGGTATGTGGAATAATGTGTGGAATGACGTGCGGAATGCGTTGTGGAATGCTGTGAGGAAAGCGCTGTGGAATGATGTGTGGAATGATGTGTGGAATGAGGTTTGGAATTATGTGTGGAATGATGAGTGGATTGATGTGTGGAATGATGTGTGGATTGATGTTTGGAATGAGGAGTGGAAAAATGTGTGGAATGATTTGTGGAATGAGGTGTGGAATGATGTGTGGAATGATGTGTGGAATGATGTCTGGAATGATGTGTGGAATGAGGTTTGTAATGTTAAGTTGAATGATGTGTGCGATGATTTGTGGAATGATTTGTGGAATGAGGTATGGAATGATGTGTGGAATGATATGTGGAAATGTGTGTGGAATGTTGCGTGGAATGATATGTGCAATGAATTGAGGAATGATGTGTGGAATAATGAGTGTAATGATGTCTGAATGATGTTCGGAATGATATTTAGAATGAGGTGTGGAATGATGTGTGGAATGATGTGTGGAATAATGTGCGGAATGATGTGTGGAATTATGTGTGGAATGATGTGTGGAATAATATTTGGAATGATGTGTGGAATGATGTGTGGAATGAGGTGTGGAATGATGTGTGGAATGATGTGTGAAATGTTGTGTGAATTATGTTTAAAATGATGTGTGGAATGATGTGTGGAATGATGTGTGGAATGATGTGTGGAATGATGTGTGGAATGATGTGTGGAATAATGTGTGGAATGATGTGTGGAATAATGTGTGGAATGAGGATTGGAATGATGTGTGGAATGATGTGTGGAATGATGTGTGAAATAATGTGTGGAATGATGTGTGGAATAATGTGTGGAATGAGGATTGGAATGATGTGTGGAATGAAGTTTGGAATGGTGTGTGGAATGATGTTTGGAATGACGGGTGGAATGAGTTGTGGAATGAGGTTTGGAATGATGTGTGGAAGGAAATGTGGAATGATTCATGGAATGATGCGTGGAATGATGTGTGGAATGAATTGTGGAATGATGTGTGGAATGATGTGTGGAATGATGTGTGGAATGATGTTTAGAGTGAGGTGTGCAATGATGTGTGGAATGATTTGTAGAATGAGTTGTCGAATGATGTGTGTAATGAAGTGTGGAATAATATGTGGAATGATGTGTGGATGATGTGTGGAATGAGGTGTGGAATGAGATGTGGAATGATTTTTAAAATGAGGTGTGGAATGATGTGTGGAATGATGTTTGAAATGATGTGTGGAAAGATGTGCTGAATGAGGTGTGGAATTATATGTGGAATGATGTGTCGGATGAGGTGTGGAACCATGTGTGGAATAGGGTGTGGAATGATGTGTGGAATGTTGTGTGGAATGATGTGTGGAATAATGTGTGGAATGAGAATTTGAATGATGTGTGGAATGATGTTTGGAACGATGTTTGGAATGATGTGTGGAATGACTGGTGGAATGAGTTGTGGAATAATGCGTGGAATGATGTGTGGAATGATATGTGGAATGATGTTTGAAATGATGTGTGGAATGACTTGTGGAATGATGTTTGGAATGATGTGTGGAATGACGAGTGGAATGATGTTTGGAATGATGTGTTGAATGACGTGTGGAATGATGTATGGAATGAGTTGTTGAATGATGTGTGGAATGAGATGTGGAATGATGTGTGGAATGATTGTGGAATGATGTGTGGTATGATGTGTGGAATAATGTGTGGAATGATGTGTGGAATAATGTGTGGAATGAGGATTGGAATGATGTGTGGAATGATGTGTGGAATGATGTGTGAAATAATGTGTGGAATGATGTGTGGAATAATGTGTGGAATGAGGATTGGAATGATGTGTGGAATGAAGTTTGGAATGGTGTGTGGAATGATGTTTGGAATGACGGGTGGAATGAGTTGTGGAATGAGGTTTGGAATGATGTGTGGAAGGAAATGTGGAATGATTCATGGAATGATGCGTGGAATGATGTGTGGAATGAATTGTGGAATGATGTGTGGAATGATGTGTGGAATGATGTGTGGAATGATGTTTAGAGTGAGGTGTGCAATGATGTGTGGAATGATTTGTAGAATGAGTTGTCGAATGATGTGTGTAATGAAGTGTGGAATAATATGTGGAATGATGTGTGGATGATGTGTGGAATGAGGTGTGGAATGAGATGTGGAATGATTTTTAAAATGAGGTGTGGAATGATGTGTGGAATGATGTTTGAAATGATGTGTGGAAAGATGTGCTGAATGAGGTGTGGAATTATATGTGGAATGATGTGTCGGATGAGGTGTGGAACCATGTGTGGAATAGGGTGTGGAATGATGTGTGGAATGTTGTGTGGAATGATGTGTGGAATAATGTGTGGAATGAGAATTTGAATGATGTGTGGAATGATGTTTGGAACGATGTTTGGAATGATGTGTGGAATGACTGGTGGAATGAGTTGTGGAATAATGCGTGGAATGATGTGTGGAATGATATGTGGAATGATGTTTGAAATGATGTGTGGAATGACTTGTGGAATGATGTTTGGAATGATGTGTGGAATGACGAGTGGAATGATGTTTGGAATGATGTGTTGAATGACGTGTGGAATGATGTATGGAATGAGTTGTTGAATGATGTGTGGAATGAGATGTGGAATGATGTGTGGAATGATTGTGGAATGATGTGTGGTATGATGTGTGGAATGATGTGTGGAATGATGTGTGGAATGATGTGTGGAATGATGTGTCAAATGATATGTGGAATGATATGTGGAATGATGTGGTGGAATTATGTGTGGAATGATTTGTGGAATGATGTGTGGAATGAGGTGTTGAATGATGTGTGGAATGATGTGTGGATTGATGTGTGGAATGAATTGTGGAACGCTGTGTGGAATGAAGAGTGGAATTATGTGTGGAATGATGTGTGGAATTATGTTTAGAATGCGGTGTTTAATGATGTGTGGAATGATTTGTGGAATGAGGTGTGGAATGATGTGTGGAATGATGTGTGGAATAATATGTGGAATGATGTGTGGATGATATGTGGAATTAGGTGTGGAATGGTGTGTGGAATGATATATGGAATGAGGCGTGTAATGATGTGTGGAATGACGTTTGGAATGAGATGTGGAATGCGGTGAGGAATGATGAGTGGAATGATGTGTGGAATGACGTGTAGAATGATGCATGGAATGACGTGTGGAATGACGTGTGGAATGATGTGTGGAATGATGTGTGGAATGATGTGTGGAATGATGTTTGGAATGTGGTATGGAATGATAAGTGGAATGATGTGTGGAATGATGTGTGGAATGATGTGTGGACTGATGTGTGGATTGCTGTGTGGAATGATGTGTGGAATGATGTGTGCAATGATGTTTCGAATGAGATTTGGAATGATGTGTGGAATGAGGTGTGGACTGATGTGTCGAATGATGTGTCGAATGATGTGTGGAATGATGAGTGGAATGATATCTCGAAAGATATGTGGAATGATGTGTGGAATGAAATGTGGAATGATGTGTGGAATGATGCATGGAATGATGTGTGGAATGATGCTTAGAATAATGCGTGGAATGATGTGTGAAATGAATTGTGGAATGGTGTGTGGAATGATGTTTAAAATAGGTGTGGAATGCTGTGGGAAAGATTTGTGGGATGAGGTGTGGAATGTTGTGTGGAATGAGGTGTGGAATGAGGTGTGGAATAATGAGTGGAATGACGTATGGAATGATGTGTGGAATGATGTCCCGAATGATGTGTGGAATGATGTGTTGAATGATGTGTGGACTGGTGTGTGGAATGAGGTGTGGAATGATGTGTGGAATGAGGTGTGGAATGATGAGTGGAATGATGTGTGGAATGATGTTTAGAATGATGCATGGAATGACGTGTGGAATGAAGTGTGGAATGATGTGTGGAATGATGTGTGGAATGATGTGTGGAATAATGTTTGGAATGTGGTGTGGAATGATCAGTGGAATGATGTGTGGAATGATGTGTGGAATGATGTGTGGACTGATGTGTGGAATGATGTGTGGAATGATGTGTCGAATGATGGGTAGAATGATGTATGGAATGATGTGTCGAATGATGGGTGGAATGATGTGTGGAATGATGTGTAGAATGATGTGTCGAATGATGTGTGGCATGATGTGTGGAATGATGTCTCGAAAGATGTGTGGAATGATGTTTGAAATGATGTGTGGAAAGATGTGTTGAATGAGGTGTGGAATTATATGTGGAATGATGTGTCGGATGAGGTGTGGAACCTTGTGTGGAATAGGGTGTGGAATGATGTGTGGAATGTTGTGTGGAATGATGTGTGGAATAATGTGTGGAATGAGAATTTGAATGATGTGTGGAATGATGTTTGGAACGATGTTTGGAATGATGTGTGGAATGACTGGTGGAATGAGTTGTGGAATAATGCGTGGAATGATGTGTGGAATGATATGTGGAATGATGTTTGAAATGATGTGTGGAATGACGTGTGGAATGATGTTTGGAATGATGTGTGGAATGACGAGTGGAATGATGTTTGGAATGATGTGTTGAATGACATGTGGAATGATGTATGGAATGAGTTGTTGAATGATGTGTGGAATGAGATGTGGAATGATGTGTGGAATGAGTTGTGGAATGATGTGTGGAATGATGTGTGGAATGATGTGTGGAATGATGTGTGGAATGATGTGTCAAATTATATGTGGAATGATATGTGGAATGATGTGGTGCAATGATGTGTGGAATGATTTGTTGAATGATGTGTGGAATGAGGTGTGGAATGATGTGTGGAATGATGTGTGGATTGATGTGTGGAATGAATTGTGGAATGATGTGTGGAATGCGCTTTGGAATGATGTGTGGAATGATGTGTGGAATGAGGTTGGGAATGAGGTTTGGAATGATGTGTGGAATGATATGTGGAATGATGTGTTGAATGACGTGTGAATGAGTTGTGGAATGATGTGTGGAATGCGCTTTGGAATGATGTGTGGAATGATGTGTGGAATGAGGTTGGGAATGAGGATGTGGAATGATGTGTGGAATGATGTATGGAATGATGTGTTGAAGGATATGTGAAATGATGTGCGGAATGATGTGTGGGATTATGTGTGGAATGCCGTGTGGAATGATGTGTGAAATGATGTGTGAAATGAGGTTTGGAAAGGTGTGTGGAATGGTATGTGGAATAATGTGTGGAATGACGTGTGGAATGCGTTGTGGAATGCTGTGAGGAAAGCGCTGTGGAATGATGTGTGGAATGATGTGTGGAATGAGGTTTGGAATTATGTGTGGAATGATGAGTGGATTGATGTGTGGAATGATGTGTGGAATGATGTTTGGAATGAGGAGTGGAAAAATGTGTGGAATGATTTGTGGAATGAGGTGTGGAATGATGTGTGGAATGATGTGTGGAATGATGTCTGGAATGATGTGTGGAATGAGGTTTGTAATGTTAAGTTGAATGATGTGTGCGATGATTTGTGGAATGATTTGTGGAATGAGGTATGGAATGATGTGTGGAATGATATGTGGAAATGTGTGTGGAATGATGCGTGGAATGATGTGTGGAATGAATTGAGGAATGATGTGTGGAATAATGAGTGTAATGATGTCTGAATGATGTTCGGAATGATATTTAGAATGAGGTGTGGAATGATGTGTGGAATGATGTGTGGAATAATGTGCGGAATGATGTGTGGAATTATTTGTGGAATGATGTGTGGAATAATATGTGGAATGATGTGTGGAATGAGGTGTAGAATGATGTGTGGAATGATGTGTGAAATGTTGTGTGAATTATTTTTAAAATGATGTGTGGAATGATGTGTGGAACGATGTGTGGAATGATGTGTGGAATGATGTGTGGAATAATGTGTGGAATGATGTGTGGAATAATGTGTGGAATGATGTGTGGAATGATGTGTGGAATGATGTGTGGAATGATGTGTGGAATAATGTGTGGAATGATGTGTGGAATGATGTGTGGAATAATATGTGGAATGATATGTGGATGATATGTGGAATTAGGTGTGGAATGGTGTGTGGAATGATGTATGGAATGAGGCGTGTAATGATGTGTGGAATGACGTTTGGAATGAGATGTGGAATGCGGTGAGGAATGATGAGTGGAATGATGTGTGGAATGACGTGTAGAATGATGCATGGAATGACGTGTGGAATGACGTGTGGAATGATGTGTGGAATGATGTGTGGAATGATGTGTGGAATGATGTTTAGAATGTGGTGTGGAATGATAAGTGGAATGATGTGTGGAATGATGTGTGGAATGATGTGTGGACTGATGTGTGGATTGATGTGTGGAATGATGTGTGGAATGATGTGTGCAATGATGTTTCGAATGAGATTTGGAATGATGTGTGGAATGAGGTGTGGACTGATGTGTCGAATGATGGGTGGAATGATGTGTGGAATGATGTGTAGAATGATGTGTCGAATGATGTGTGGAATGATGTGTGGAATGATATCTCGAAAGATATGTGGAATGATGTGTGGAATGAAATGTGGAATGATGTGTGGAATGATGTATGGAATGATGTGTGGAATGATGCTTAGAATAATGCGTGGAATGATGTGTGAAATGAATTGTGGAATGGTGTGTGGAATGATGTTTAAAATAGGTGTGGAATGCTGTGGGAATGATTTGTGGGATGAGGTGTGGAATGTTGTGTGGAATGAGGTGTGGAATGAGGTGTGGAATAATGAGTGGAATGACGTATGGAATGATGTGTGGAATGATGTCCCGAATGATGTGTGGAATGATGTGTTGAATGATGTGTGGACTGGTGTGTGGAATGAGGTGTGGAATGATGTGTGGAATGAGGTGTGGAATGATGAGTGGAATGATGTGTGGAATAATGTTTGGTATGTGGTGTGGAATGATCAGTGGAATGATGTGTGGAATGATGTGTGGAATGATGTGTGGACTGATGTGTGGAATGATGTGTGGAATGATGTGTCGAATGATGGGTAGAATGATGTATGGAATGATGTGTCGAATGATGGGTGGAATGATGTGTGGAATGATGTGTAGAATGATGTGTGGCATGATGTGTGGAATGATGTCTCGAAAGATGTGTGGAATGATGTTTGAAATGATGTGTGGAAAGATGTGTTGAATGAGGTGTGGAATTATATGTGGAATGATGTGTCGGATGAGGTGTGGAACCATGTGTGGAATAGGGTGTGGAATGATGTGTGGAATGTTGTGTGGAATGATGTGTGGAATAATGTGTGGAATGAGAATTTGAATGATGTGTGGAATGATGTTTGGAACGATGTTTGGAATGATGTGTGGAATGACTGGTGGAATGAGTTGTGGAATAATGCGTGGAATGATGTGTGAAATGATATGTGGAATGATATTTGAAATGATGTGTGGAATGACGTGTGGAATGATGTTTGGAATGATGTGTGGAATGACGAGTGGAATGATGTTTGGAATGATGTGTTGAATGACGTGTGGAATGATGTATGGAATGAGTTGTTGAATGACGTGTGGAATGAGATGTGGAATGATGTGTGGAATGAGTTGTGGAATGATGTGTGGAATGATGTGTGGAATGATGTGTGGAATGATGTGTGGAATGATGTGTCAAATGATATGTGGAATGATATGTGGAATGATGTGGTGGAATGATGTGTGGAATGATTTGTGGAATGATGTGTGGAATGAGGTGTGGAATGATGTGTGGAATGATGTGTGGATTGATGTGTGGAATGAATTGTGGAATGATGTGTGGAATGCGCTTTGGAATGATGTGTGGAATGATGTGTGGAATGAGGTTGGGAATGAGGTTTGGAATGATGTGTGGAATGATATGTGGAATGATGTGTTGAATGACGTGTGGAATGAGTTGTGGAATGATGTGTGGAATGCGCTTTGGAATGATGTGTGGAATGATGTGTGGAATGAGGTTGGGAATGAGGATGTGGAATGATGTGTGGAATGATGTATGGAATGATGTGTTGAAGGATATGTGAAATGATGTGCGGAATGATGTGTGGAATTATGTGTGGAATGCCGTGTGGAATGATGTGTGGAATGATGTGTGAAATGAGGTTTGGAATGGTGTGTGGAATGGTATGTGGAATAATGTGTGGAATGACGTGTGGAATGCGTTGTGGAATGCTGTGAGGAAAGCGCTGTGGAATGATGTGTGGAATGATGTGTGGAATGATGTTTGGAATTATGTGTGGAATGATGAGTGGATTGATGTGTGGAATGATGTGTGGAATGATGTTTGGAATGAGGAGTGGAAAAATGTGTGGAATGATTTGTGGAATGAGGTGTGGAATGATGTGTGGAATGATGTGTGGAATGATGTCTGGAATGATGTGTGGAATGAGGTTTGTAATGTTAAGTTGAATGATGTGTGCGATGATTTGTGGAATGATTTGTGGAATGAGGTATGGAATGATGTGTGGAATGATATGTGGAAATGTGTGTGGAATGATGCGTGGAATGATGTGTGGAATGAATTGAGGAATGATGTGTGGAATAATGAGTGTAATGATGTCTGAATGAAGTTCGGAATGATATTTAGAATGAGGTGTGGAATGATGTGTGGAATGATGTGTGGAATAATGTGCGGAATGATGTGTGGAATTATTTGTGGAATGATGTGTGGAATAACATGTGGAATGATGTGTGGAATGATGTGTGGAATGAGGTGTAGAATGATGTGTGGAATGATGTGTGAAATGTTGTGTGAATTATGTTTAAAATGATGTGTGGAATGATGTGTGGAATGATGTTTGGAATGATGTGTGGAATGATGAGTGGAATAATGTGTGGAATGAGGATTGGAATGATGTGTGGAATGATGTGTGGAATGATGTGTGGAATAATGTGTGGAATGATGTGTGGAATAATGTGTGGAATGAGGATTGGAATGATGTGTGGAATGAAGTTTGGAATGGTGTGTGGAATGATGTTTGGAATGACGGGTGGAATGAGTTGTGGAATGAGGTTTGGAATGATGTGTGGAAGGAAATGTGGAATGATTCATGGAATGATGCGTGGAATGATGTGTGGAATGAATTGTGGAATGATGTGTGGAATGATGTGTGGAATGATGTGTGGAATGATGTTTAGAGTGAGGTGTGCAATGATGTGTGGAATGATTTGTGGAATGAGTTGTCGAATGATGTGTGTAATGAAGTGTGGAATAATATGTGGAATGATGTGTGGATGATGTGTGGAATGAGGTATGGAATGAGATGTGGAATGATGTTTGGAATGAGGTGTGGAATGATGTGTGGAATGATGTTTGAAATGATGTGTGGAAAGATGTGTTGAATGCGGTGTGGAATTATATGTGGAATGATGTGTCGGATGAGGTGTGGAACCATGTGTGGAATAGGGTGTGGAATGATGTGTGGAATGTTGTGTGGAATGATGTGTGGAATAATGTGTGGAATGAGAATTTGAATGATGTGTGGAATGATGTTTGGAACGATGTTTGGAATGATGTGTGGAATGACTGGTGGAATGAGTTGTGGAATAATGCGTGGAATGATGTGTGGAATGATATGTGGAATGATGTTTGAAATGATGTGTGGAATGACGTGTGGAATGATGTTTGGAATGATGTGTGGAATGACGAGTGGAATGATGTTTGGAATGATGTGTTGAATGACGTGTGGAATGATGTATGGAATGAGTTGTTGAATGATGTGTGGAATGAGATCTGGAATTATTTGTGGAATGAGTTGTGGAATGATGTGTGGAATGATGTGTGGAATGATGTGTGGAATGATGTGTGGAATGATGTGTGGAATGATGTGTCAAATGATATGTGGAATGATATGTGGAATGATGTGGTGGAATGATGTGTGGAATGATTTCTGGAATGATGTGTGGAATGAGGTGTGGAATGATGTGTGGAATGATGTGTGGATTGATGTGTGGAATGAATTGTGGAACGCTGTGTGGAATGAAGAGTGGAATTATGTGTGGAATGATGTGTGGAATTATGTTTAGAATGCGGTGTTTAATGATGTGTGGAATGATTTGTGGAATGAGGTGTGGAATGATGTGTGGAATGAGGTGTGGAGTAATGTTTAGAATGAGGTGTGGAATGATGTGTGGAATGATTTGTGGAATGAGGTGTGGAATGATGTGTGGAATGATGTTTGGAATAATATGTGGAATGATGTGTGGATGACATGTGGAATTAGGTGTGGAATGGTGTGTGGAATGATGTATGGAATGAGGCGTGTAATGATGTGTGGAATGACGTTTGGAATGAGATGTGGAATGCGGTGAGGAATGATGAGTGGAATGATGTGTGGAATGATGTGTAGAATGATGCATGGAATGACATGTGGAATGACGTGTGGAATGATGTGTGGAATGATGTGTGGAATGATGTGTGGAATGATGTTTGGAATGTGGTGTGGAATGATAAGTGGAATGGTGTGTGGAATGATGTGTGGAATGATGTGTGGACTGATGTGTGGATTGATGTGTGGAATGATGTGTGGAATGATGTGTGCAATGATGTTTCGAATGAGATTTGGAATGATGTGTGGAATGAGGTGTGGACTGATGTGTCGAATGATGGGTGGAATGATGTGTGGAATGATGTGTAGAATGATGTGTCGAATGATGTGTGGAATGATGTGTGGAATGATATCTCGAAAGATATGTGGAATGATGTGTGGAATGAAATGTGGAATGATGTGTGGAATGATGTATGGAATGATGTGTGGAATGATGCTTAGAATAATGCGTGGAATGATGTGTGAAATGAATTGTGGAATGGTGTGTGGAATGATGTTTAAAATAGGTGTGGAATGCTGTGGGAATGATTTGTGGGATGAGGTGTGGAATGTTGTGTGGAATGAGGTGTGGAATGAGGTGTGGAATAATGAGTGGAATGACGTATGGAATGATGTGTGGAATGATGTCCCGAATGATGTGTGGAATGATGTGTTGAATGATGTGTGGACTGGTGTGTGGAATGAGGTGTGGAATGATGTGTGGAATGAGGTGTGGAATGATGAGTGGAATGATGTGTGGAATGATGTGTAGAATGATGCATGGAATGACGTGTGGAATGAAGTGTGGACTGATGTGTGGAATGATGTGTGGAATGATGTGTCGAATGATGGGTAGAATGATGTATGGAATGATGTGTCGAATGATGGGTGGAATGATGTGTGGAATGATGTGTAGAATGATGTGTGGCATGATGTGTGGAATGATGTCTCGAAAGATGTGTGGAATGATGTTTGAAATGATGTGTGGAAAGATGTGTTGAATGAGGTGTGGAATTATATGTGGAATGATGTGTCGGATGAGGTGTGGAACCATGTGTGGAATAGGGTGTGGAATGATGTGTGGAATGTTGTGTGGAATGATGTGTGGAATAATGTGTGGAATGAGAATTTGAATGATGTGTGGAATGATGTTTGGAACGATGTTTGGAATGATGTGTGGAATGACTGGTGGAATGAGTTGTGGAATAATGCGTGGAATGATGTGTGAAATGATATGTGGAATGATATTTGAAATGATGTGTGGAATGACGTGTGGAATGATGTTTGGAATGATGTGAGGAATGACGAGTGGAATGATGTTTGGAATGATGTGTTGAATGACGTGTGGAATGATGTATGGAATGAGTTGTTGAATGACGTGTGGAATGAGATGTGGAATGATGTGTGGAATGAGTTGTGGAATGATGTGTGGAATGATGTGTGGAATGATGTGTGGAATGATGTGTGGAATGATGTGTCAAATGATATGTGGAATGATATGTGGAATGCTGTGGTGGAATGATGTGTGGAATGATTTGTGGAATGATGTGTGGAATGAGGTGTGGAATGATGTGTGGAATGATGTGTGGATTGATGTGTGGAATGAATTGTGGAATGATGTGTGGAATGCGCTTTGGAATGATGTGTGGAATGATGTGTGGAATGAGGTTGGGAATGAGGTTTGGAATGATGTGTGGAATGATATGTGGAATGATGTGTTGAATGACGTGTGGAATGAGTTGTGGAATGATGTGTGGAATGCGCTTTGGAATGATGTGTGGAATGATGTGTGGAATGAGGTTGGGAATGAGGATGTGGAATGATGTGTGGAATGATGTATGGAATGATGTGTTGAAGGATATGTGAAATGATGTGCGGAATGATGTGTGGAATTATGTGTGGAATGCCGTGTGGAATGATGTGTGGAATGATGTGTGAAATGAGGTTTGGAATGGTGTGTGGAATGGTATGTGGAATAATGTGTGGAATGATGTGTGGAATGATGTGTGGAATGATGTCTGGAATGATGTGTGGAATGAGGTTTGTAATGTTAAGTTGAATGATGTGTGCGATGATTTGTGGAATGATTTGTGGAATGAGGTATGGAATGATGTGTGGAATGATATGTGGAAATGTGTGTGGAATGATGCGTGGAATGATGTGTGGAATGAATTGAGGAATGATGTGTGGAATAATGAGTGTAATGATGTCTGAATGATGTTCGGAATGATATTTAGAATGAGGTGTGGAATGATGTGTGGAATGATGTGTGGAATAATGTGCGGAATGATGTGTGGAATTATTTGTGGAATGATGTGTGGAATAATATGTGGAATGATGTGTGGAATGATGTGTGGAATGAGGTGTAGAATGATGTGTGGAATGATGTGTGAAATGTTGTGTGAATTATGTTTAAAATGATGTGTGGAATGATGTGTGGAATGATGTGTGGAATGATGTGTGGAATGATGTGTGGAATAATGTGTGGAATGATGTGTGGAATAATGTGTGGAATGAGGATTGGAATGATGTGTGGAATGATGTGTGGAATGATGTGTGGAATAATGTGTGGAATGATGTGTGGAATAATGTGTGGAATGAGGATTGGAATGATGTGTGGAATGAAGTTTGGAATGGTGTGTGGAATGATGTTTGGAATGACGGGTGGAATGAGTTGTGGAATGAGGTTTGGAATGATGTGTGGAAGGAAATGTGGAATGATTCATGGAATGATGCGTGGAATGATGTGTGGAATGAATTGTGGAATGATGTGTGGAATGATGTGTGGAATGATGTGTGAAATGATGTTTAGAGTGAGGTGTGCAATGATGTGTGGAATGATTTGTGGAATGAGTTGTCGAATGATGTGTGTAATGAAGTGTGGAATAATATGTGGAATGATGTGTGGATGATGTGTGGAATGAGGTATGGAATGAGATGTGGAATGATGTTTGGAATGAGGTGTGGAATGATGTGTGGAATGATGTTTGAAATGATGTGTGGAAAGATGTGTTGAATGCGGTGTGGAATTATATGTGGAATGATGTGTCGGATGAGGTGTGGAACCATGTGTGGAATAGGGTGTGGAATGATGTGTGGAATGTTGTGTGGAATGATGTGTGGAATAATGTGTGGAATGAGAATTTGAATGATGTGTGGAATGATGTTTGGAACGATGTTTGGAATGATGTGTGGAATGACTGGTGGAATGAGTTGTGGAATAATGCGTGGAATGATGTGTGGAATGATATGTGGAATGATGTTTGAAATGATGTGTGGAATGACGTGTGGAATGATGTTTGGAATGATGTGTGGAATGACGAGTGGAATGATGTTTGGAATGATGTGTTGAATGACGTGTGGAATGATGTATGGAATGTGTTGTTGAATGATGTGTGGAATGAGATGTGGAATTATGTGTGGAATGAGTTGTGGAATGATGTGTGGAATGATGTGTGGAATAATGTGTGGAATGATGTGTGGAATGATGTGTGGAATGATGTGTCAAATGATATGTGGAATGATATGTGGAATGATGTGGTGGAATGATGTGTGGAATGATTTGTGGAATGATGTGTGGAATGAGGTTAGGAATGATGTGTGGAATGATGTGTGGATTGATGTGTGGAATGAATTGTGGAACGCTGTGTGGAATGAAGAGTGGAATTATGTGTGGAATGATGTGTGGAATTATGTTTAGAATGCGGTGTTTAATGATGTGTGGAATGATTTGTGGAATGAGGTGTGGAATGATGTGTGGAATGAGGTGTGGAGTAATGTTTAGAATGAGGTGTGGAATGATGTGTGGAATGATTTGTGGAATGAGATGTGGAATGATGTTGGAATGATGTTTGGAATAATATGTGGAATGATGTGTGGATGACATGTGGAATTAGGTGTGGAATGGTGTGTGGAATGATGTATGGAATGAGGCGTGTAATGATGTGTGGAATGACGTTTGGAATGAGATGTGGAATGCGGTGAGGAATGATGAGTGGAATGATGTGTGGAATGATGTGTAGAATGATGCATGGAATGACATGTGGAATGACGTGTGGAATGATGTGTGGAATGATGTGTGGAATGATGTGTGGAATGATGTTTGGAATGTGGTGTGGAATGATAAGTGGAATGGTGTGTGGAATGATGTGTGGAATGATGTGTGGACTGATGTGTGGATTGATGTGTGGAATGATGTGTGGAATGATGTGTGCAATGATGTTTGGAATGAGATTTGGAATGATGTGTGGAATGAGGTGTGGACTGATGTGTCGAATGATGGGTGGAATGATGTGTGGAATGATGTGTAGAATGATGTGTCGAATGATGTGTGGAATGATGTGTGGAATGATATCTCGAAAGATATGTGGAATGATGTGTGGAATGAAATGTGGAATGATGTGTGGAATGATGTATGGAATGATGTGTGGAATGATGCTTAGAATAATGCGTGGAATGATGTGTGAAATGAATTGTGGAATGGTGTGTGGAATGATGTTTAAAATAGGTGTGGAATGCTGTGGGAATGATTTGTGGGATGAGGTGTGGAATGTTGTGTGGAATGAGGTGTGGAATGAGGTGTGGAATAATGAGTGGAATGACGTATGGAATGATGTGTGGAATGATGTCCCGAATGATGTGTGGAATGATGTGTTGAATGATGTGTGGACTGGTGTGTGGAATGAGGTGTGGAATGATGTGTGGAATGAGGTGTGGAATGATGAGTGGAATGATGTGTGGAATGATGTGTAGAATGATGCATGGAATGACGTGTGGAATGAAGTGTGGAATGATGTGTGGAATGATGTGTGGAATGATGTGTGGAATAATGTTTGGAATGTGGTGTGGAATGATCAGTGGAATGATGTGTGGAATGATGTGTGGAATGATGTGTGGACTGATGTGTGGAATGATGTGTGGAATGATGTGTGGAATGATGTGTCGAATGATGGGTAGAATGATGTATGGAATGATGTGTCGAATGATGGGTGGAATGATGTGTGGTATGATGTGTAGAATGATGTGTCGAATGATGTGTGGCATGATGTGTGGAATGATGTCTCGAAAGATGTGTGGAATGATGTGTGGAATGAAATGTGGAATGATGTTTGGAATGATGTATGGAATGATGTGTGGAATGATGCTTAGAAAAATGCGTAGAATGATGTGTGAAATGAATTGTGGAATGGTGTGTGGAATGATGTTTAAAATGAGGTGTGGAATGCTGTGGGAATGATTTGTGGGATGAGGTGTGGAATGTTGTGTGGAATGAGGTGTGGAATGAGGTATGGAATAATGAGTGGAATGATGTATGGAATGATGTGTGGAATGATGTCCCGAATGATGTGTGGAATGATGTGTGGAATGATGTGTGGACTGGTGTGTGGAATGAGGTGTGGAATGATGTGTGGAATGAGGTGTGGAATGATGTGTGGAATCATGTGTTGAATGAGGTGTGGAATGTGGTGTGGAATGATGCGTGGAATGATGTGTGGAATGAGGTGTGGAATGATGTGTGGAATCATGTGTTGAATGAGGTGTGGAATGTGGTGTGGAATGATGCGTGGAATGATGTGTGGATTGATGTGTGGAATAAATTGTGGAATGATGAGTGGAATGATGTGTGGAATGATGTGTGGTATAAGGTGTGGAATGAGGTGTTGTATGTTTTATGGAATGAAGTGAGGAATGATATGTGGAATGATGTGTGGAATGATGTGTGGAATGATGCGTGGAATGTGGCGTGGAATGCGGAATGGAATGATGTGTGAAATGATGTGTGGAACGCTGTGTGGCATAGGTTTGGAATGTTGTGTGGAATGATGTGTAGAATGAGGTGTGGAAAAATGCGTGGAATGATGTGTGGAATGATGTGTGGAATGAGGTGTGGAATGATGTGTGAAAAGATTCGTGGAATAATGTGTAGAATGAGGTTTGGAACGATGTGTGGAATGATGGGTGTAATGATGTGTGGAATAATGTGTGGAATGAGGTTTGGAATGATGTGTGGAATGATGTTTGGGATGATGTGTGGAATGATGTGTGGAATAACGGGTGGAATGTGTTGTGGAATGAGGTGGGAAATGAGGTGTGGAATGATTTGTGGAATCATGTGTTGAATAAGGTGTGGAATGAGGTGTGGAATGATGCGTGGAATGGTGCGTGGAAGGATGTGTGGATTGATGTGTGGAATAATTAGTGGAATGATGTTTAAAATGAGGTGTGGAATGATGTGTGAAATGATGTGTGGAATGAGGTGTGGAATGATGTGTGGAATCATGTGTTGAATAAGGTGTGGAATGAGGTGTGGAATGATGCGTGGAATGATGCGTGGAATGATGCATGGAAGTATGTGTGGATTGATGTGTGGAATAAATTGTGGAATGATGTTTGCAATAATGAGTGGAATGATGTGAGGAATGATGTCTGGAATGATGTCTGGAATGAGGTGTGGAATGATGTGTGGAATGATATGTGGATTGGTGTGTGGAAGGATGTGTGGAATGAGGTTCGTAATAATAAGTTGAATGATGTCTGCGATGATTTGTGGAATGATATGTGGAATGAGGTATGGAATGGTGTGTGGAATGATATGTGGAATGATGTGTGGAATGAGGTGTGGAATGATATGTGGATTGATGCGTGGAATGATGTGTGGAATGATGCTTGGAATGATGTGTGGAATGAATTGAGGAATGATGTGTGGAATGAATTGAGGAATGATGTGTGGAATAATGAGTGTAATGATGTCTGGATGATGTGCGTAATGATGTTTAGAATGAGGTGTGGAAGGATGTGTGGAATGATGTGTGGAATAATGTGTGGAATGATGTGTGGAATGATGTGTGGAATGATGTGTGGAATAATATGTGGAATGCTGTGTGGAATGATGTGTGGAATGATATGTGGATTGATGCGTGGAATGATGTGTGGAATGATGCTTGGAATGATGTGTGGAATGAATTGAGGAATGATGTGTGGAATGAATTGAGGAATGATGTGTGGAATAATGAGTGTAATGATGTCTGGATGATGTGCGTAATGATGTTTAGAATGAGGTGTGGAAGGATGTGTGGAATGATGTGTGGAATAATGTGTGGAATGATGTGTGGAATGATGTGTGGAATGATGTGTGGAATAATATGTGGAATGCTGTGTGGAATGATGTGTGGAATGAGGTGTGGATGATGTGTGGAATGATGTGATAAATGATGTGTGGAATGATGTTTAAAATGACGTGCGGAATTATGTGTGGAATGATGTGTGGAATGATGTGTGGAATGATGTGTGTACTGGTGTGTGGAATGAGGTGTGGAATGATGTGTGGAATGAGGTGTGGAATGATCTGTGGAATCATGTGTTGAATGAGGTGTGGAATGAGGTTTGGAATGAGGTGTGGAACGATGCGTGGAATGATGTGTGGATTGATGTGTGGAATGATGTGTGGTATAAGGTGTGGAATGAGGTGTTGTATGTTTTATGAAATGAAGTGAGGAATGATATGTGGAATGATGTGTGGAATGATGTGTGGAATGATGCATGGAATGAGGCGTGGAATGCGGAATGGAATGATGTGTGAAATGATGTGTGGAATGCTGTGTGGCATAGGTTTGGAATGTTGTGTGGAATGATGTGTAGAATGAGATGTGGAAAAATGCGTGGAATGATGTGTGGAATGATGTGTGGAATGAGGTGTGGAATGATGTGTGGAAAGATTCGTGGAATGATGTGTAGAATGAGGTTTGGAACGATGTGTGGAATGATGGGTGTAATGATGTGTGGAATAATGTGTGGAATGAGGTTTGGAATGATGTGTGGAATGATGTTTGGGATGATGTGTGGAATGATGTGTGGAATCATGTGTTGAATAAGGTGTGGAATGATGTGTGGAATGTTGTGTTGAATTAGGTGTGGAATGAGGTGTGGAATGATGCGTGGAATGATGTGTTGAATAAGGTGTGGAATGAGGTGTGGAATGATGCGTGGAATGATGCGTGGAATGATACATGGAAGTATGTGTGGATTGATGTGTGGAATAAATTGTGGAATGATGTTTGGAATGATGAGTGGAATGATGTGTGGAATGATGTGTGGTATGAGGTGTGGAATGATGTGCGGAATGATGTGTGGTATAGACATAGAAACATAGAAAATAGGTGCAGGAGCAGGCTATTCAGCCCTTCTAGCCTGCACCGCCATTAAATGAGTTCATGGCTGAACATGAAACTTCAGTACCCACTTCCTGCTTTCACGCCATACCCCTTGATCCCCCGAGTAGTAAGGACTTCATCTAACTCCCTTTTGAATATATTTAGTGAATTGGCCTCAACTACTTCCTGTGGTAGAGAATTCCACAGGTTCACCACTCTCTGGGTGAAGAAGTTTCTCCTTATCTCGGTCCTAAATGGCTTACCCCTTATCCTTATACTGTGACCCCTGGTTCTGGACTTCCCCAACATTGGGAACATTCTTCCTGCATCCAACCTGTCCAAACCCGTCAGAATTTTAAACGTTTCTATGAGGTCCCCTCTCACTCTTCTGAACTCCAGTGAATACAAGCCCAGTTGATCCAGTCTTTCTTGATAGGTCAGTCCCACCATCCCGGGAATCAGTCTGGTGAATCTTCGCTGCACTCCCTCAATAGCAAGTATGTCCTTCCTCAAGTTAGGAGACCAAAACTGTACACAATACTCCAGGTGTGGCCTCACCAAGGCCCTGTACAACTGTAGCAACACCTCCCTGCCCCTGTACTCAAATCCCCTCGCTATGAAGGCCAACATGCCATTTGCTTTCTTAACCGCCTGCTGTACCTGCATGCCAACCTTCAATGACTGATGTACCATGACACCCAGGTCTCGTTGCACCTTCCCTTTTCCTAATCTGTCACCATTCAGATAATAGTCTGTCTCTCTGTTTTTACCACCAAAGTGGATAATCTCACATTTATCCACATTATACTTCATCTGCCACGCATTTGCCCACTCACCTAACCTATCCAAGTCACTCTGTAGCCTCATAGCATCCTCCTCGCAGCTCACACTGCCACCCAACTTAGTGTCATCCGCAAATTTGGAGATACTACATTTAATCCCCTCGTCTAAATCATTAATGTACAATGTAAACAGCTGGGGCCACAGCACAGAACCCTGCGGTACCCCACTAGTCACTGCCTGCCATTCCGAAAAGTACCCATTTACTCCTACTCTTTGCTTCCTGTCTGACAACCAGTTCTCAATCCACGTCAGCACACTACCCCCAATCCCATGTGCTTTAACTTTGCACAATAATCTCCTGTGTGGGACCTTGCCGAAAGCCTTCTGAAAGTCCAAATATACCACATCAACTGGTACTCCTTTGTCCACTTTATTGGAAACATCCTCAAAAAATTCCAGAAGATTTGTCAAGCATGATCTTCCTTTCACAAATCCATGCTGACTTGGACTTTTCTTGTCACCATTTTCCAAATGCGCTGCTATGACATCCTTAATAATTGATTCCATCATTTTACCCACTACTGAGGTCAGGCTGACCGGTCTATAATTCCCTGCTTTCTCTCTCCCTCCTTTTTTAAAAAGTGGGGTTACATTGGCTACCCTCCACTCGATAGGAACTGATCCAGAGTCAATGGAATGTTGGAAAATGACTGTCAATGAATCCGCTATTTCCAAGGCCACCTCCTTAAGTACTCTGGGATGCAGTCCATCAGGCCCTGGGGATTTATCGGCCTTCAATCCCATCAATTTCCCCAACACAATTTCCCGACTAATAAAGATTTCCCTCAGTTCCTCCTCCTTAATAGACCCTCTGACCACTTTTATATCCGGAAGGTTGTTTGTGTCCTCCTTAGTGAATACTGAACCAAAGTACTTGTTCAATTGGTCTGCCACTTCTTTGTTCCCCGTTATGACTTCTCCTGATCCTGACTGCAGGGGACCTACGTTTGTCTTTACTGTCCTTTTTCTCTTTACATATCTATAGAAACCTTTGCAATCCGCCTTAATATTCCCTGCAAGCTTCTTCTCGTACTCCATTTTCCCTGCCCTAATCAAACCCTTTGTCCTCCTCTGCTGAGTTCTAAATTTCTCCCAGTCCCCAGGTTCGCTGCTATTTCTGGCCAATTTGTATGCCATTTCCTTGGCTTTAATACTATCCCTGATTTCCCTAGATAGCCACGGTTGAGCCACCTTCCCTTTTTTATTTTTACGCCAGACAGGAATGTGTTCGATGTTGTGAGGAATGATGTCTGGAATGATGTCTGGAATGAGGTGTGGAATGATGTGTGGAATGATATGTGGAATGGTGTGTGGAAGGATGTGTGGAATGAGGTTCGTAATGATAAGTTGAATGATGTCTGCGATGATTTGTGGAATGATATGTGGAATGAGGTATGGAATGGTGTGTGGAATGATATGTGGAATGATGTGTGGAATGAGGTGCGGAATGATGTATGGAATGATATGTGGAATGATGCGTGGAATGATGTGTGGAATGATGCGTGGAATGATGTGTGGAATGAATTGAGGAATGATGTGTGGAATAATGAGTGTAATGATGTCTGGATGATGTGCGTAATGATGTTTAGAATGAGGTGTGGAAGGATGTGTGGAATGATGTGTGGAATAAGGTGTGGAATGATGTGTGGAATGATGTGTGGAATGTTGTGTGGAATAATATGTGGAATGCAGTGTGGAATGATGTGTGGAATGAGGTGTGGATGATGTGTGGAATGATGTGATAAATGATGTGTGGAATGATGTTTAAAATGACGTGCGGAATTATGTGTGGAATGATGTGTGGAATGATGTGTGGAATTATGTGTGGAATAATGTGTGGAATGAGGATTGGAATGATGTGTGGAATGAAGTTTGGAATGGTGTGTGGAATGATGTTTGGAATGACGGGTGGAATGAGTTGTGGAATGAGGTTTGGAATCATGTGTGGAATGATATGTGGAATGATGCTTGGAATGATACATGGAATCATGTGTGGAATGAATTGTGGAATGATGTGTGGAATGATGTGTGGAATGATGTGTGGAATGATGTTTAGAATGAGGTGTGCAATGATGTGTGGAATCATTTGTGGATTGAGGTGTGGAATGATGTGTGGAATGATGTGTGGAATAATATGTGGAATGATGTGTGGATGATGTGTGGAATGAGGTGTGGAATGAGGTGTGGAATGAGGTGTGGAATGATGTGTGGAATGATGTTTGAAATGACGTGTGGAATGATGTGTGAAATGATGTGTGGAATGATGTGTTGAATGATGTGTGGAATTATTTGTGGAATGATGTGTCGAATTAGGTGTGGAACCATTTGTGGAATAGTGTGTGGAATGATGTGTGGAATGTTGTGTGGAATGATGTTTGGAATGATGTGTGGAATGATGTATGGAATGAGTTGTTGAATGATGTGTGGAATGATTTGTGGAATGATGTGTGGAATGAGGTGTGGAATGATGTGTGGAATGATGTGTAGATTGATGTGTAGAATGAAATGTGGAACGCTGTGTGGAATGAAGAGTTTAATTATGTGTGGAATGATGTGTGGTATTATGTTTAGAATGAGGTGTTTAATGATGTGTGGAATTATTTGTGGAATGAGGTGCGGAATGATGTGTGGAATGAGGTGTGCAATGATGTTTAGAATGATGTATGGAATGAGGAGTGGAATGATTTGTGGAATGATGTGTGAAATGAGGTGTGGAATGATGTGTGGAATGATGTGTGGATTGATGTGTAGAATGAAATCTGGAACGCTGTGTGGAATGAAGAGTGGAATTATGTGTGGAACGCTGTGTGGAATAAAGAGTGGAATTATGTGTGGAATGATGTGTGGAATTATGTTTAGAATGAGGTGTTTAATGATGTGTGGAATGATTTGTGGAATGAGGTGTGGAATGATGTGTGGAATGAGGTGTGGAATCATGTTTAGAATGAGGTATGGAATGATGTGTGGAATGATTTGTGGAATGATGTGTGGAATGATGTTTGGTATGAGTGTGGAATGATGTGCGGAATGATGTGTGGTATGATGTGTTCGATGTTGTGAGGAATGATGTCTGGAATGATGTCTGGAATGAGGTGTGGAATGATGTGTGGAATGATATGTGGAATGGTGTGTGGAACGATGTGTGGGATGAGGTTTGTAATGATACGTTGAATGATGTGTGCGATGATTTGTGGAATGAATTGAGGAATGATGTGTGGAATAATGAGTGTAATGATGTCTGGATGATGTGCGTAATGATGTTTAGAATGAGGTGTTGAATGATGTGTGGAATGATGCGTGGAATAATGTGTGGAATGATGTGTGGAATGATGTGTGGAATGATGTGTGGAATAATATGTAGAATGATGTGTGGAATGATGTGTGGAATGAGGTGTGGATGATGTGTGGAATGATGTGTGAAAAGACGTGTGGAATGATGTTTAAAATGATGTGTGGAAAGATGTGTGGAATGATATGTGGAATTATGTGTGGAATTATGTGTGGAATGAGGATTGGAATGATGTGTGGAATGAAGTTTGGAATGGTGTGTGGAATGATGTTTGGAATGACGGGTGGAATGTTTTGTGGAATGAGGTTTGGAATGATGTGTGGAATGATACATGGAATGATGTGTGGAATGAATTGTGGAATGATGTGTGGAATGATGTGTGGAATGATGTGTGGAATGATGTTTAGAATGAGGTGTGCAATGATGTGTGGAATGATTTGTGGAATGAGTGTGGAATGATGTGTGGAATGATGTGTGGAATAATATGGGGAATGATGTGTGGATGATGTGTGGAATGAGGTGTGGAATGAGGTGTGGAATGATGTGTGGAATGAGGTGTGGAATGATGTGTTGAATGAGGTGTGGAATTATATGTGGAATGATGTGTCGAATTAGGTGTGGAACCATTTGTGGAATGGTGTGTGGAATGATGTGTGGAATGTTGTGTGGAATGATATTTGGAATGATGTGTGGAATAATGTATGGAATGAGTTGTTGAATGATGTGTGGAATGAGTTGTGGAATGATGTGTGGAATGAGGTGTGGAATGATTTGTGGAATGATGTGTGGATTGATGTGTAGAATGAAATGTGGAACACTGTGTCGAATGAAGAGTGGAATTATGTGTCGAATGATGTGTGGAATTATGTTTAGAATGTGGTGTTTAATGATGTGTGGAATGATTTGTGGAATGAGGTGTGGAATGATGTGTGGAATGAGGTGTGGAATGATGTTTAGAATGAGGTATGGAATGATATGTGGAATGATTTGTGGAATGATGTGTGAAATGAGGTGTGGAATGATGTGTGGAATGATGTGTGGATTGATGTGTAGAATGACATGTGGAACGCTGTGTGGAATGAAGATTGGAATTATGTGTGGAACGCTGTGTGGAATGAAGAGTGGAATTATATGTGGAATGATGTGTGGAATTATGTTTAGAATGAGGTGTTTAATGATGTGTGGAATGATTAGTGGAATGAGGTGTGGAATGATGTGTGGAATGAGGTGTGGAATGATGTTTAGAGTGAGGAATGGAGTGATGTGTGGAATGATTTCTGGAATGAGGTGTGGAATGATGTGTGGAATGATGCGTGGAATAAATTGTGGAATGATGTTCGGAATGATGAGTGGAATGATGTGTGGAATGATGTGTGGTATGAGGTGTGGAATGATGTGCGCAATGATGTGTGGTATGATGTGTTCGATGTTGTGAGAAATGATGTCTGGAATGATGTCTGGAATGAGGTGTGGAATGATGTTTGGAATGATATGTGGAATGGTGTGTGGAAGGATGTGTGGAATGAGGTTTGTAATGATAAGTTGAATGATGTGTGCGATGATTTGTGGAATGATATGTGGAATGAGGTATCGAATGGTGTGTGGAATGATATGTGGAATGATGTGTGGAATGAGGTGTGGAATGATGTGTGGAATGATATGTGGAATGATGCGTGGAATGATGTGTGGAATGATGCGTGGAATGATGTGTGGAATGAATTGAGGAATGATGTGTGGAATAATGAGTGTAATGATGTCTGGATGATGTGCGTAATGATGTTTAGAATGAGGTGTGGAATAATATGTGGAATGATGTGTGAAATGATGTGTGGAATGAGGTGTGGATGATGTGTGGAATGATGTGTGAAATGACGTGTGGAATGATGTTTAAAATGATGTGTGGAAAGATGTGTGGAATGATGTGTGGAATGATGTGTGGAATTATGTGTGGAATAATGTGTGGAATGAAGATTGGAATGATGTGTGGAATGAAGTTTGGAATGGTGTGTGGAATGATGTTTGGAATGACGGGTGGAATGAGTTGTGGAATGAGGTTTGGAATGATATGTGGAATGATATGTGGAATGATGCGTGGAATGATACATGGAATGATGTGTGGAATGAATTGTGGAATGATGTATGGAATGATATGTGGAATGATGTGTGGAATGATGTTTAGAATGAGGTGTGCAATGATGTGTGGAATGATTTGTGGAATGCGGTGTGCAATGATGTGTGGAATGATGTGTGGAATAATATGTGGAATGATGTGTGGATGATGTGTGGAATGAGGTGTGGAATGAGGTGTGGAATGATGTGTGGAATGAGGTGTGGAATGATGTGTGGAATGATGTTTGAAATGATGTGTGGAATGATGTGTGAAATGATGTGTGGAATGATGTGTTGAATGAGGTGTGGAATTATATGTGGAATGATGTGTCGAATGAGGTGTGGAACCATTTGTGGAATAGAGTGTGGAATGATGTGTGGAATGTTGTGTGGAATAATGTTTGGAATGTGGTGTGGAATGATCAGTGGAATGATGTGTGGAATGATGTGTGGAATGATGTGTGGACTGATGTGTGGAATGATGTGTGGAATGACGTGTGCAATGATCTTTGGAATGTGATTTGGAATGATGTGTGGAATGAGGTGTGGACTGATGTGTCGAATGATGGGTGGAATGATGTGTGGAATGATGTGTAGAAAGATGTGTCGAATGATATGTGGAATGATGTGTGGAATGATCTCTCGAAAGATGTGTGGAATGTTGTGTGGAATGAAATGTGGAATGATGTGTGGAATGATGTATGGAATGATGTGTGGAATGCTGCTTAGAATAAAGCGTGGAATGATGTGTGGAATGAATTGTGCAATGGTGTGTGGAATGCTGCTTAGAATAAAGCATGGAATGATGTGTGGAATGAATTGTGGAATGGTGTGTGGAATGATGTGTGGAATGAGGTGTGGAATAATGAGTGGAATGACGTATGGAATGATGTGTGGAATGATGTCCCGAATGATGTTTGGAATGATGTGTGGAATGATGTGTGGACTGGTGTGTGGAATGAGGTGTGGAATGATGTGTGGAATGAGGTGTGGAATGATGTGTGGAATCATGTGTTGAATGAGGTGTGGAATGAGGTGTGGAATGATGCGTGGAATGATGCGTGGAATGATGCATGGAAGGATGTGTGGATTGATGTGTGGAATAAATTGTGGAATGATGTTTGGAATGATGAGTGGGATGAAGCGTGGAATGATGCGTGGAATGATGCATGGAAGTATGTGTGGATTGATGTGTGGAATAAATTCTGGAATGATGTTTGGAATGATGACTGGAATGATGTGTGGAATGATGTGTGGTATGAGGTGTGGAATGATGTGCGGAATGATGTGTGGTATGATGTTTTCGATGTTGTGAGGAATGATGTCTGGAATGATGTCTGGAATGAGGTGTGGAATGATGTGTGGAAAGTTTTGTGGAATGGTGTGTGGAAGGATGTGTGGAAAGAGGTTTGTAATGTTAAGTTGAATAATGTGTGCGATGATTTGTGGAATGATATGTGGAATGTAGTATGGAATGTTGTGTGGAATGATATGTGGAATGATGTCTGGAAAGAGGTGTGGAATGATGTGTGGAATGATATGTGGAATGATGCGTGGAATGATGTGTGGAATGATGCGTGGAATGATGTGTGGAAAGAATTGAGGAATGATGTGTGGAATAATGAGTGTAATGATGTCTGGATGATGTGCGTAATGATGTTTAGAATGAGGTGTGGAAGGATGTGTGGAATGATGTGTGGAATAATATGTGGAATGATGTGTGGAATGATGTGTGGAATGAGGTGTGGATGATGTGTGGAATGATGTGTGAAATTACGTGTGCAATGATGTTTAAAATGATGTGTGGAATGATGTGTGGAATGCTGTGTGGAATGATGTGTGGAATTATGTGTGGAATAATGTGTGGAATGAGGATTGGAATGATGTGTGTAATGAAGTTTGGAATGGTGTGTGGAATGATACATGGAATGATGTGTGGAATGAATTGTGGAATGATGTGTGGAATGATGTGTGGAATGATATGTGGAATGATGCGTGGAATGATACTTGGAATGATGTGTGGAATGAATTGTGGAATGATGTGTGGAATGATGTGTGGAATGATGTGTGGAATGATGTTAAGAATGAGGTGTGCAATGATGTGTGGAATGATTTGTGGAATGAGGTGTGGAATAATGTGTGGAAGGATGTGTGGAATAATATGTGTAATGATGTGTGGATGATGTGTGGAATGAGGTGTGGAATGAGGTGTGGAATGAGGTGTGGAATGAAGTGTGGAATGATGTGTGGAATGATGTTTGAAATGATGTGTGGAATGATGTGTGAAATGATGTGTGGAATGATGTGTTGAATGAGGTGTGGGATTATATGTGGAATGATGTGTCGAATTAGGTGTGTGTTAGCGTTAGTGTTTTCTCTGAAGAATCACTCAACACTCAGAGTCGGTTCCAACGCCTGGCGACATTTAATAACGCTCAGCGGGGAGGAAAGACTCAGGACCCTATCCAGGTTTCTCTCCACAGAACAAAGGTTTACATGCACCTTTATATGTTTCACAACAGTTACAAAACAGTTTACTACAGATACACAGCCCATCACGGCTGGACACAAGCCAATCACAACGATTATAGATTACATATAGTTTTTTTTAACCCAATAGAATTCCCCTATTATCCCGGGAACCATATGTTCGGTTTTTCTCAGCGTGGGCTGATCGATGACTTTATAGGTTCTCTCCCTAGTTCTTTCATCTGGGAGAAATAATTGGTTTATAGCCTTGTTTACAGCAAATGGTTTCCCTCTTATCTTTCTTCCTGGGGAATTAATTGGTTTATGGCCTTGTTCACAGGAGATGGTTTCCTTCATATCTCTGTCTTCCCTCATCCCAGGCATTCCTACAGTGGGCCTCACAGGGTTATTGCTCGGTCAGTGAACGTTCAACAGTTCACAACTTGACTACCTGATTTCCCATCATGCCTGGGCAGCCATTTTATGTGTGTGTCCATTTAAGCTTCTGTGAGCTTTAAATATCCAGCAGGTGCCTAATGCCTAAGTCTATATATATATATATATCTACTCTCGACAATAGTGTGGAACCATTTTGGAACAGTGTGTGGAATGATGTGTGGAATGTTGTGTGGAATGATGTTTGGAATGATGTGTGGAATGATGTATGGAATGAGTTGTTGAATGATGTGTGGAATGAGTTGTGGAATGATGTGTGGAATGAGGTGTGGAATGATGTGTGGAATGATGTGTGGATTGATGTGTAGAATGAAATGTGGAACGCTGTGTGGAATGAAGAGTGGAATTATGTGTGGAATGATGTGTGGAATTATGTTTAGAATGAGGTGTTTAATGATGTGTGGAATGATTTGTGGAATGAGGTGTGGAATGATGTGTGGAATGAGGTGTGGAATGATGTTTAGAATGAGGTGTGGAATGATGTGTGGAATGATTTGTGGAATGATGTGTGAAATGAGGTGTGGAATGAGGTGTGGAATGATGTGTGGATTGATGTGTAGAATGAAATGTGGAACGCTGTGTGGAATGAAGAGTGGAATTATGTGTGGAACGCTGTGTGGAATGAAGAGTGGTATTATGTGTGGAATGATGTGTGGAATTATGTTTAGAATGAGGTGTTTAATGAAGTGTTGAATGATTTGTGGAATGAGGTGTAGAATGGTGTGTGGAATGATGCGTGGAATGAGGCGTGGAATGATGCGTGGAATGAGGCGTGGAATTCGGAATGGAATGATGTGTGGAATGCGGTGTGGCATAGGTTTGGAATGATGTGTGGAATGATGTGTAGAATGAGGTGTGGAAAAATGCGTGGAATGATGTGTGGAATGATGTGTGGAATGAGGTGTGGAATGATGTGTGGAAAGATTCGTGGAATGATGTGTAGAATGACCTTTGGAACGATGTGTGGAATGATGGGTGTAATGATGTGTGGAATAATGTTTGGAACGAGGTTTGGAATGATGTGTGGAATGATGTTTGGGATGATGTGTGGAATGATGTGTGGAATAACGGGTGGAATGTGTTGTTGAATGAGGTGGGAAATGAGGTGTGGAATGATGTGTGGAATGAGGTGTGTAATGATGCGTGGAATGATGTGTGGAATGATGCGTGGAAGGATGTGTGGACTGATGTGTGGAATAAATAGTGGAATGATGTTTAAAATGAGGTGTGGAATGATGTGTGAAATGATGTGTGGAATGAGGTGTGGAATGATGTGTGGAATCATGTGTTGAATAAGGTGTGGAATGAGGTTTGGAATGATGCGTGGAATGATGCGTGGAATGATGCATGGAAGTATGTGTGGATTGATGTGTGGAATAAATTGTGGAATGATGTTTGGAATGATGAGTGGAATGATGTGTGGAATGATGTGTGGTATGAGGTGTGGAATCATGTGCGGAATGATGTGGGGTATGATGTGTTCGATGTTGTGAGGAATGATGTCTGGAATGATGTCTGGAATGAGGTGTGGAATGATGTGTGGAATGGTATGTGGAATGGTGTATGGAAGGATGTGTGGAATGAGGTTTGTAATGATAAGTTGAATGATGTGTGCTATGATTGGTGGAATGATATGTGGAATGAGGTATGGAATGGTGTGTGGAATGATATGTGGAATGATGTCTGGAATGATGTGTGGAATGATGTGTGAAATGATATGTGGAATGATGCGTGGAATGATGTGTGGAATGAAGTTTGGAATGAAGTGTGGAATGATGTTTGGAATGACGGGTGGAATGTGTTATGTAATGAGGTTTGGAATGATGTGTGGAATGATATGTGGAATGATGCGTGGAATGATACATGGAATGATGTGTGGAATGAATTGTGGAATGATGTGTGGAATGATGTGTAGAATGATGTGTGGAATGATGTTAAGAATGAGGTGTGCAATGATGTGTGGAATGATTTGTGGAATGAGGTGTGGAATGATGTGTGGAATGATGTGTGGAATGAATTGAGGAATGATGTGTGAAATAATGAGTGTAATGATGTCTGGATGATGTGCGTAATGATTTTTAGAATGAGGTGTGGAAGGATGTGTGGAATGATGTGTGGAATAATGTGTGGAATGATGTGTGGAATGATGTGTGGAATGATGTGTGGAATAATATGTGGAATGATGTGTGGAAAGATGTGTGGAATGAGGTGTGGATGATGTGTGGAATGATGTGTGAAATGACGTGTGGAATGATGTTTAAAATGATGTGTGGAATGATGTGTGGAATGCTGTGTGGAATGATGTGTGGAATTATGTGTGGAATAATGTGTGGAATGAGGATTGGAATGATGTGTGGAATGAAGTTTGGAATGGTGTGTGGAATGATGTTTCGAATGACGGGTGGAATGAGTTATGGAATGAGGTTTGGAATGATGTGTGCAATGATATGTGGAATGATGCGTGGAATGATACATGGAATGATGTGTGGAATGAATTGTGGAATGATGTTTGGAATGATGTTTGGAATGATGTGTGGAAAGATGTTAAGAATGAGGTGTGCAATGATGTGTGGAATGATTTGTGGAATGAGGTGTGGAATGATGTGTGGAATGATGTGTGGAATAATATGTGGAATGATGTGTGGATGATGTGTGGAATGAGGTGTGGAATGAGGTGTGGAATGAGGTGTGGAATGAGGTGTGGAATGATATGTGGAATGATGTTTGAAATGATGTGTGGAATGATGTGTGAAATGATGTGTGGAATGATGTGTTTAATGAGGTGTGGAATTATATGCGGCATGATGTGTCGAATTAGGTGTGGAACCATTTGTGGAATAGTGTGTGGAATGATGTGTGGAATGTTGTGTGGAATGATGTTTGGAATGATGTGTGGAATGATGTATGGAATGAGTTGTTGAATGATGTGTGGAATGAGTTGTGGAATGATGTGTGGAATGAGGTGTGGAATGCTGTGTGGAATGATGTGTGGATTGATGTGTAGAATGAAATGTGGAACGCTGTGTGGAATGAAGAGTGGAATTATCTGTGGAATGATGTGTGGAATTATGTTTAGAATGAGGTGTTTAATGATGTGTGGAATGATTTGTGGAATGAGGTGTGGAATGATGTGTGGAATGAGGTGTGGAATGATGTGTGGAATGATGTGTGGAACGCTGTGTGGAATGAAGAGTGGAATTATGTGTGGAACGCTGTGTGGAATGAAGAGTGGTATTATGTGTGGAATGATGTGTGGAATTCTGTTTAGAATGAGGTGTTTAATGATGTATTGAATGATTTGTGGAATGAGGTGTGGAATGATGTGTGGAATGAGGTGTGGAATGATGTGTGGAATGATGTGTGGAATAATATGTGGAATGATGTGTGGATGATGTGTGGAATGAGGTGTGGAATGATGTGTGGAATGAGGTGTGGAATGATGTGTGGAATGATGTTTGAAATGATGTGTGGAATGATGTGTGAAATGATTGTGGAATGATGTGTTGAATGAGTTGTGGAATTATATGTGGAATGATGTGTCGAATGAGGTGTGGAACCATTTGTGGAATAGTGTGTGGAATAATGTGTGGAATGTTGTGTGGAATGAGTTGTTGAATGATGTGTGGAATGAGTTGTGGAATGATGTGTGGAATGAGGTGTGGAATGATGTGTGGAATGATGTATGGAATGAGTTGTTGAATGATGTGTGGAATGAGTTGTGGAATGATGTGTGGAATGAGGTGTGGAATGATGTGTGGAATGATGTGTGGATTGATGTGTAGATTGAAATGTGGAACGCTGTGTGGAATGAAGAGTGGAATTATCTGTGGAATGATGTGTGGAATTGTTTAGAATGAGGTGTTTAATGATGTGTGGAATGATTTGTGGAATGAGGTGTGGAATGATGTGTGGAATAAGGTGTGGAATGATGTGTGGAATGATGTGTGGAACGCTGTGTGGAATGAAGAGTGGAATTATGTGTGGAACGCTGTGTGGAATGAAGAGTGGTATTATGTGTGGAATGATGTGTGGAATGATGTTTGAAATGATGTGTGGAATGATGTGTGAAATGATTGTGGAATGATGTGTTGAATGAGTTGTGGAATTATATGTGGAATGATGTGTCGAATGAGGTGTGGAACCATTTGTGGAATAGTGTGTGGAATGATGTGTGGAATGTTGTGTGGAATGATGTGTGGAATGATGTGTGGAATGACTGGTGGAATGAGTTGTGGAATAATGCGTGGAATGATGTGTGGAATGATATGTGGAATGATGTTTGAAATGATGTGTGGAATGCCGTGTGGAATGATGTTTGGAATGATGTGTTGGGGAAATTGATGGGATTGAAGGCGGATAAATCCCCAGGGCCTGATGGACTGCATCCCAGAGTAATTAAGGAGGTGGCCTTGGAAATAGTGGATGCGTTGACAGTCATTTTCCAACATTCCATTGACTCTGGATCAGTTCCTATGGAGTGGAGGGTAGCCAATGTAACCCCACTTTTTAAAAAAGGAGGGAGAGAGAAAACAGGGAATTATAGACCGATCAGCCAGACATCGGTAGTGGGTAAAATGATGGAATCAATTATTAAGGATGTCATAGCAGTGCATTTGGAAAGAGGTGACATGATAGGTCCAAGTCAGCATGGATTTGTGAAAGGGAAATCATGCTTGACAAATCTTCTGGAATTTTTTGAGGATGTTTCCAGTAGAGTGGATAAGGGAGAACCAGTTGATGTGGTATATTTGGACTTTCAGTAGGCGTTCGACAAGGTCCCACACAAGAGATTGATGTGCAAAGTTAGAGCACATGGGATTGGGGGTAGTGTACTGACATGGATTGAGAACTGGTTGTCAGACAGGAAGCAAAGAGTAGGAGTAAATGGGTACTTTTCAGAATGGCAGGCAGTGACTAGTGGGGTACCGCAAGGTTCTGTGCTGGGGCCCCAGCTGTTTACACTGTACATTAATGATTTAGATGAGGGGATTAAATGTAGTATCTCCAAATTTGAGGATGACACTAAGTTGGGTGGCAGTGTGAGCTGCGAGGAGGATGCTGTGAGGCTGCAGAGCGACTTGGATAGGTTAGGTGAGTGGGCAAATGCATGGCAGATGAAGTATAATGTGGATAAATGTGAGGTTATCCACTTTGGTGGTAAAAGCAGAGAGACAGATTATTATCTGAATGGTGACAGATTAGGAAAAGGGGAGGTGCAAAGAGACCTGGGTGTCATGGTACATCAGTCATTGAAGGTTGGCATGCAGGTGCAGCAGGCGGTTACGAAAGCAAATGGCATGTTGGCCTTCATAGCAAGGGGATTTGAGTACAGGGGCAGGGAGGTGTTGCTACAGTTGTACAGGGCATTGGTGAGGCCACACCTGGAGTATTGTGTACAGTTTTGGTCTCCTAACCTGAGGAAGGACATTCTTGCTATTGAGGGAGTGCAGCGAAGGTTCACCAGACTGATTCCCGGGATGGCGGGACAGACCTATCAAGAAAGACTGGATCAACTGGGCTTGTATTCACTGGAGTTCAGAAGAATGAGAGGGGACCTCATAGAAACATATAAAATTCTGACGGGGTTAGACAGGTTAGATGCAGCAAGAATGTTCCCAAAATGTTGGGGAAGTCCAGAACCAGGGGTCACAGTCTAAGGATAAGGGGTAAGCCATTTAGGACCGAGATGCGGAGGAACGTCTTCACCCAGAGAGTGGTGAACCTGTGGAATTCTCTACCACAGAAAGTTGTTGAGGCCAATTCAATAAATATATTCAAAAATGAGTTAGATGAGGTCCTTACTGCTAGGGGGATCAAGGGGTATGGCGAGAAAGCAGGAATGGGGTACTGAAGTTGAATGTTCAGCCATGAACTCATTGAATGGCGGTGCAGGCTAGAAGGGCCGAATGGCCTACTCCTGCACCTATTTTCTAAGTTTCTATGTTTCTATGTGTGGAATGTCGTGTGGAATGATGTATGGAATGAGTTGTTGAATGAAGTGTGGAATGAGTTGTGGAATGATGTGTGGAATGAGGTGTGGAATGATGTGTGGAATGATGTGTGGATTGATGTGTAGAATGAAATGTGGAACGCTGTGTGAAATGAAGTGTGGAATTATGTGTGGAATGATGTGTGGAATTATGTTTAAAATGAGGTGTTTATTGATGTGTGGAATGACTTGTGGAATGATGTGTAATGACGTGTGGAATGAGGTGTGGAATGATGTTTAGAATGAGGTATGGAATGATGTGTGGAATGATTTGTGGAATGATGTGTGGAATGAGGTGTGGATTGATGTGTGGAATGATGTGTGGATTGATGTGTAGAATGAAATGTGGAACGCTGTGTGGAATGAAGAGTGGAATTATGTGTGGAAGGCTGTGTGGAATGAAGAGTGGAATTATGTGTGGAATGATGTGTGGAATTATGTTTAGAATGAGGTGTTTAATGATGTGTGGAATGATTTGTGGAATGAGGTGTGGAATGATGTGTGCAATGAGGTGTGGAATGATGTTTAGAATGAGGTATGGAATGATGTGTGGAATGATTTGTGGAATGAGGTGTGGAATGATGTGTGGAATGATGTGTGGAATAATATGTGGAATGATGAGTGGTATGATGCATGGAATGCCATGTGAAATGATGTGTGGAATGATGTGTGGAATGATGTGTGGAATGATGTTTGGAATGTGGTGTGGAATGATCAGTGGAATGATTTGTGGAATTATGTGTGGAATGATGTGTGGAATGATGTGTGGAATAATGGTTGGAATGATGTGTGGAATGATGTGTGTAATGATGTTTGGAATGAGATTTGGAATGATGTGTGGAATGAGGTGTGGAATGATGTGTGGAATGATGGGTGGAATGATGTGTGGAATGATGTGCAGAATGATGTGTGGAATGATGTGTGGATTGATGTGTGGAATGATGTCTAGAAAGATGTGTGGAATGATGTGTGGAATAAAATGTGGAATGATGTGTGGAATGATGTATGGAATGATGTGTGGAATGATGCTTAGAATGATGCGTGGAATGATGTGTGGAATGAATTGTGGAATGGTGTGTGGAATGATGTTTAAAATGAGGTGTGGAATGATGTGGGAACGATTTGCGGAATGAGGTGTGGAATGATCTGTGGAATGAGGTGTGGAATGAGGTGTGGAATAATGAGTGGAATGACGTATGGAATGACGTGTGGAATGATGTCCCGAATGATGTGTGGAATGATGTGTGGAATGATATGTGGACTGGTGTATGGAATGAGGTGTGGAATGATGTGTGGAATCATGTGTTGAATGAGGTGTGGAAATAGGTGTGGAATGATGCGTGGAATGATGCGTGGAATGATGCATGGAAGGATGTGTGGATTGACTTGTGGAATAAATTGTGGAATGATGTTTGGGGTGATGAGTGGAATGATGTTTAGAATGATGTGTGGTAAGAGGTGTGGAATGAGGTGTGGAATGTTTTATGGAATGAAGTGAGGAATGATATGTGGAATGATGTGTGGAATGATGTGTGGAATGATACGTGGAATGAGGCGTGGAATGAGGAATGGAATGATGTGTGAAATGATGTGTGGGATGCTATGTGGCATAGGTTTGGAATGTTGTATGGAATGATGTGTAGAATGAGGTGTGAAAAATTGCGAGGAATGATGTGTGGAATGAAGTGTGGAATGTTGTGTGGAATGATGTGTGGAATGATGTGTGTAATGATGTATGGAATGATCTGTGGAATGACGTGAGGAATGACGTGTGGAATGATGTGTGCAATGCTTTGTGCAATGATGTGAGGAATGACGTTTAGAATGAGATGTGAATTGATGTGTGGAATGTTGTTTGGAATGATGTGTGGAATGATGTTTACAATGAGGTGTGGAATGATGTGTGGAATGATGTGTGGAATGATGTGTGGATTGATTTGTGGAATCATGTGTGGAATGATGTGTGGAATGATGTGTGGAGCGATGGGTGGAATGATGTGTGGAATAATGTGTCGAATGAGGTTTGGAATGATGTGTGGAATGATGTTTGGAAAGATATGTGCAATGACGTGTGGAATGACGGGTGGAATGTGTTGTGGAATGAGGTGGGAAATAAGTTGTGGAATGATGTGTGGAATGAGGTGTTGAATGAGGTGAAGAATGACGTGTGCTATGACGTGTGTATGATGTGTGGAATTATGTTTGGAATGAGTTTTGGAATGATGTGTGGAATGATTTGTGGAATGATGTGTGGAATGATGTGTGGACTGAGGTGTGGAATGAGGTGTGGAAAGATGCGTGGAATGATGCGTGGAATGATGCGTGGAAGGATGTGTGGATTGATGTGTGGAATAAATAGTGGAATGATGTTTATAATGAGGTGTGGAATGATGTGTGGAATGATGTGTGGAATGAGGTGTGGAATGATGTGTGGAATGATATGTGGAATGAGGTCTGGAATGATGTGTGGAATGATGCGTGGAATGATGCGTGGAATGATGCATGGAAGGATGTGTGGATTGATGCGTGGAATAAATTGTGGAATGATGTTTGGAATGATGAGTGGAATGATGTGTGGAATGATGTGTGGAATGAGGTGTGGAATGATGTGCGGAATGATGTGTGGTAAGATGAGTGGAATGATGTGTGGAATGAGGTGTGGAATGCTGAATGGAATGATGTGTGGAATGATATGTGGAATGATGTGTGGAATGATGTGTGGAATGATAAGTGGAATGAGGCGTGGAAAGAGGTTTGGAATAATGTGTGGAATGATGTGTGGAATGATGTGTGGAATAAAGGCCCAATTGATGTGTAGAATGATGTTTGGAATGATGTGTGGAATGATGTGTGGAATGATCTGTGGAATGATGTTAAGAGTAAGATGTGGAATGCTGTGAGGGATGATATGTGAAATGATGTGTGGAATTATGTCTGGAATGATGTGTGGAATGTGGTGTGGAATGATGTGTAGAATAAGGTTTGGAATGATGTGTGCAATAATGTGTGGAATGAGGTTTGGAATGATGTGTGGAATGATGTTTGGAATGATGTGTGGAATGATGTGTGGAATAACGGGTGGAATGTGTTGTGGAATGAGGTGGGAAATGAGGTGTGGAATTATGTGTGGAATGACGTGTGGTATGAGGTGTGGAATGATGTGTGCAATGCTGTGTGGAATGATGTGTCGAATGATGTTTGGAATGATGTTTGGAATGATGCGTGGAATGATGCGTGGAAGGATATGTGGATTGATGTGTGGAATAAATAGGGGAATGTTGTTTAAAATGAGGTGTGGAATGATGTGTGGAATGATGTGTGGAATGAGGTGTGAAATGATGTGTGGAATGATGTGTGGAATCATGTGTGGAATGAGGTGTGGAATGAGGTGTGGAATGATGCGTGGAATGATGCGTGGAATGATGCATGGAAAGATGTGTGGCTTAATGTGTGGAATAAAATGTGGAATGATGTTTGGAAAGATTAGTGGAATGATTTGTGGAATAATGTTTGGTACGTTGTGTTCGATGATGTGAGGATTGATGTCTGGAATGATGTCTGGAATGACGTGTGGCATGTTGTATGGAATGAAGTTGTCGCATGATATATGGAATGATGTGTGGAATGTTGTGTGGAATGATGCGTGGAACGAGGCGTGGAATTCGGAATGGAATGATGTGTGGAATGCGGTGTGGCATAGGTTTGGAATGATGTGTGGAATGATGTGTAGAATGATGTGTGGAAAAATGCGTGGAATGATGAGTGGAATGATGTGTGAAATGATGTGTGGAATGCTGTGTGGCATAGGTTTGGAATGTTGTGTGGAATGATGTTTAGAATGAGGTGTGGAAAAATGCGTGGAATGATGAGTGGAATGATGTGTGGAATGAGGTGTTGAATTATTTGTGGAATGATGCGTGGAATGATGTTTAGAATGAGGTTTGCAACGATGTGTGGAATGATGGGTGGAATGATGTGTGGAATAATGTGTTGAATGAGGTTTTGAATGGCGTGTGGAATGATGTTTGAAATGATGTGTGGAATGATGTGTGGAATATCGGGTGGAATGTATTATGGAATGAGGTGGGAAATGAGGTGTAGAATGAGGTGTGGAATGAGGTGTGGAATGATGCGTGGAATGATGTGTGGCATGATGCGTGGAAGAATGTGTGGATTGATGTGTGGAATAAATAATGGAATGATGCTTAAAATGAGGTGTGGAATGATGTGTGGAATGATGTGTGAAATGAGCTGTGGAATGATGTGTGGAATCATGTGTTGAATGAGGTGTGGAATGATACGTGGAATGATACGTGGAATGATGCATGGAAGGATGTGTGGATTGATGTGTGGAATAAATTGAGGAATGATGTTTGGAATGATGAGTGGAATGATGTGTGGAATGATGTGTGGTATGAGGTGTGGAATGATGTGCGGAATGATGTGTGGTATGATGTGTTCGATGATGTGAGGAATGATGTCTGTATGATGTCCGGAATGAGGTGTGGAATGATGGTTGGATGATATTTGGAATGGTGTGTGGAATGATGTGTGGAATAATGTTTGGAATGATGTGTGGAATGATTTGTAGAATGAGGTTTGCAATGATGTTTGGAATGATGTGTGGAATGATGTGTGGAAATAGGTGTGGAATGATGTTTGGAATGAGTTGTGGAATTATGTGTCGAATGATGTGTGGAATGTTGTTTGGAATGATGTGTTAAATGAGGTGTGGAATGATGTGTGGTATGATATGTGGAATGATAGGTGGAATGATGTGTGGAATGATGTGTGGAATGATGCGTGTAATGAGGAATGGAATGAGGTGTGGAATGTGCTGTGGAATGATGGGTGGAATGAGGTGTGAAATGAGGTGTAGAATGATGAGTGAAATCATGTGAGGAATGATGTGTACAATGAGGTGTGGAATGATGTGTGAAATGAGGTGTGGAATGAGGTGTGGAATGATGCATGGAATGATGTGTGGAATGATGTTTGGAATGATGTGTGGAATGCTGTGTAGAATGAGGTGTGGAATGGTGGGTGGAATGATGTGTGGAAGGATGTGTGAAATGATGTGTGGAATGAGGTGTGGAATGAAGTGTGGAATGATGTGAGGAATGATGGGTGGAATGTTGTGTGGAATGATGTGTGGGATGATGTGCGGAATGAAGTGTGGAATGATGCGTGGAATGAGGCGTGGAATTCGGAATGGAATGATGTGTGGAATGCGGTGTGGCATAGGTTTGGAATGATGTGTGGAATGATGTGTAGAATGAGGTGTGGAAAAATGCGTGGAATGATGTGTGGAATGATGTGTGGAATGAGGTTTGGAACGATGTGTGGAATGATGGGTGTAATGATGTGTGGAATAATGTGTGGAATGAGGTTTGGAATGATGTGTGGAATGATGTTTGGGATGATGTGTGGAATGATGTGTGGAATAATGGGTGGAATGTGTTGTTGAATGAGGTGGGAAATGAGGTGTGGAATGATGTGTGGAATGAGGTGTGGAATGATGCGTGGAATGATGCGTGGAATGATGCATGGAAGTATGTGTGGATTGATGTGTGGAATAAATTGTGGAATGATGTTTCGAATGATGAGTGGAATGATGTGTGGAATGATGTATGGTATGAGGTGTGGAATGATGTGCGGAATGATGTGGGGTATGATGTGTTCGATGTTGTGAGGAATGATGTCTGGAATGATGTCTGGAATGAGGTGTGGAATGATGTGTGGAATGATATGTGGAATGGTGTATGGAAGGATGTGTGGAATGAGGTTTGTAATGATAAGTTGAATGATGTGTGCTATGATTGGTGGAATGATATGTGGAATGAGGTATGGAATGGTGTGTGGATTGACATGTGGAATGATGTCTGGAATGAGGTGTGGAATGATGTGTGAAATGATATGTGGAATGATGCGTGGAATGATCTGTGGAATGAAGTTTGGAATGGTGTGTGGAATGATGTTTGGAATGACGGGTGGAATGAGTTATGGAATGAGGTTTGGAATGATGTGTGGAATGATATGTGGAATGATGCGTGGAATGATACATGGAATGATGTGTGGAATGAATTGTGGAATGATGTGTGGAATGATGTGTGGAATGATGTGTGGAATGATGTTAAGAATGAGGTGTGCAATGATGTGTGGAATGATGTGTGGAATGAATTGAGGAATGATGTGTGGAATAATGAGTGTAATGATGTCTGGATGATGTGCGTAATGATTTTTAGAATGAGGTGTGGAAGGATGTGTGGAATGATGTGTGGAATAATGTGTGGAATGATGTGTGGAAGGATGTGTGGAATGATGTGTGGAATAATATGTGGAATGATGTGTGGAAAGATGTGTGGAATGAGGTGTGGATGATGTGTGGAATGATGTGTGAAATGACGTGTGGAATGATGTTTAAAATGATGTGTGGAATGATGTTTGGAATGATGTGTGGAATGCTGTGTGGAATGATGTGTGGAATAATGTGTGGAATGAGGATTGGAATGATGTGTGGAATGAAGTTTGGAATGGTGTGTGGAATGATGTTTCGAATGACGGGTGGAATGAGTTATGGAATGAGGTTTGGAATGATGTGTGGAATGATATGTGGAATGATGCGTGGAATGATATGTGGAATGATGCGTGGAATGATACATGGAATGATGTGTGGAATGAATTGTGGAATGATGTGTGGAATGATGTGTGGAATGATGTGTGGAATGATGTTAAGAATGAGGTGGTCAATGATGTGTGGAATGATTTGTGGAATGAGGTGTGGAATGATGTGTGGAATGATGTGTGGAATAATACGTGGAATGATGTGTGGATGATGTGTGGAATGAGGTGTGTAATGAGGTGTGGAATGAGGTGTGGAATGAGGTGTGGAATGATGTGTGGAATGATGTTTGAAATGATGTGTGGAATGATGTGTGAAATGATGTGTGGAATGATGTGTTTAATGAGGTGTGGAATTATATGTGGCATGATGTGTCGAATTAGGTGTGGAACCATTTGTGGAATAGTGTGTGGAATGATGTGTGGAATGTTGTGTGGAATGATGTTTGGAATGATGTGTGGAATGATGTATGGAATGAGTTGTTGAATGATGTGTGGAATGAGTTGTGGAATGATGTGTGGAATGAGGTGTGGAATGATGTGTGGAATGATGTGTGGATTGATGTGTAGAATGAAATGTGGAACGCTGTGTGGAATGAAGAGTGGAATTATCTGTGGAATGATGTGTGGAATTATGTTTAGAATGAGGTGTTTAATGATGTGTGGAATGATTTGTGGAATGAGGTGTGGAATGATGTGTGGAATGAGGTGTGGAATGATGTGTGGAATGATGTGTGGAACGCTGTGTGGAATGAAGAGTGGAATTATGTGTGGAACGCTGTGTGGAATGAAGAGTGGTATTATGTGTGGAATGATGTGTGGAATTCTGTTTAGAATTAGGTGTTTAATGATGTATGGAATGATTTGTGGAATGAGGTGTGGAATGATGTGTGGAATGAGGTGTGGAATGACGTGTGGAATGATGTGTGGAATAATATGTGGAATGATGTGTGGATGATGTGTGGAATGAGGTGTGGAATGAGGTGTGGAATGATGTGTGGAATGAGGTGTGGAATGATGTGTGGAATGATGTTTGAAATGATGTGTGGAATGAGGTGTGAAATGATTGTGGAATGATGTGTTGAATGAGTTGTGGAATTATATGTGGAATGATGTGTCGAACGAGGTGTGGAACCATTTGTGGAATAGTGTGTGGAATTATATGTGGAATGTTGTGTGGAATGAGTTGTTGAATGATGTGTGGAATGAGTTGTGGAATGATGTGTGGAATGAGGTGTGGAATGATGTGTGGCATGATGTATGGAATGAGTTGTTGAATGATCTGTGGAATGAGTTGTGGAATGATGTGTGGAATGAGGTGTGGAATGATGTGTGGAATGATGTGTGGATTGATGTGTAGAATGAAATGTGGAACGCTGTGTGGAATGAAGAGTGGAATTATCTGTGGAATGATGTGTGGAATTGTTTAGAATGAGGTGTTTAATGATGTGTGGAATGATTTGTGGAATGAGGTGTGGAATGATGTGTGGAATGAGGTGTGGAATGATGTGTGGAATGATGTGTGGAACGCTGTGTGGAATGAAGAGTGGAATTATGTGTGGAACGCTGTGTGGAATGAAGAGTGGTATTATGTGTGGAATGATGTGTGGAATGTTGTGTGGAATGATGTGTGGAATGATGTGTGGAATGACTGGTGGAATGATTTGTGGAATAATGCGTGTAATGATGTGTGGAATGACGTGTGGAATGATGTTTGGAATGATGTGTGCAATGACGTGTGGAATGATGTTTGTAATGATGTGTGGAATGATGTATGGAATGAGTTGTTGAATGAAGTGTGGAATGAGTTGTGGAATGATGTGTGGAATGAGGTGTGGAATGATGTGTGGAATGATGTGTGGATTGATGTGTAGAATGAAATGTGGAACGCTGTGTGAAATGAAGTGTGGAATTATGCGTGGAATGATGTATGGAATTTCGTTTAAATAGAGGTGTTTAATGATGTGTGGAATGACTTGTGGAATGAGGTGTGGAATGATGTGTGGAATGAGGTGTGGAATGATGTGTGGAATGATGTGTGGAATAATATGTGGAATGATGTGTGGATGATGCGTGGAATGAGGTGTGGAATGGTGTGTGGAATGATGTGTGGAATGAGGCGTGTAATGATGTGTGGAATGAGGTGTGGAATGAGATGTGCAATGAGGTGAGTAATGATGAGTGGTATGATTGATGGAATGCCATGTGAAATGATGTGTGGAATGATGTGTGGAATGATGTGTGGAATGATGTTTGGAATGTGGTGTGGAATGATCAGTGGAATGATGTGTGGAATTATGTGTGAAATGATGTGTGGAATGATGTGTGGAATAATGTGTGGAATGATGTGTGGAATGATGTGTGTAATGATGTTTGGAATGAGATTTGGAATGATGTGTGGAATGAGGTGTGGAATGATGTGTGGAATGATGGGTGGAATGATGAGTGGAATGATGTGCAGAATGATGTGTGGAATGATGTGTGGATTGATGTGTGGAATGATGTCTAGAAAGATGTGTGGAATGTTGTGTGGAATAAAATGTGGAATGATGTGTGGAATGATGTATGGAATGATGTGTGGAATGATGCTTAGAATGATGAGTGGAATGATGTGTGGAATGAATTGTGGAATGGTGTGTGGAATGATGTTTAAAATGAGGTGTGGAATGATGTGGGAACGATTTGCGGAATGAGGTGTGGAATGATGTGTGGAATGAAGTGTGGAATGAGGTGTGGAATAATGAGTGGAATGACGTATGGAATGATGTGTGGAATGATGTCCCGAATGATGTGTGGAATGATGTGTGGAATGATATGTGGACTGGTGTATGGAATGAGGTGTGGAATGATGTGTGGAATCATGTGTTGAATGAGGTGTGGAAATAGGTGAGGAATGATGCGTGGAATTAATCTTGGAATGATGCATGGAAGGATGTGTGGATTGATTTGTGGAATAAATTGTGGAATGATGTTTGGGGTGATGAGTGGAATGATGTGTAGAATGATGTGTGGTAAGACGTGTGGAATGAGGCGTGGAATGAGGAATGGAATGATGTGTGAAATGATGTGTGGGATGCTATGTGGCATAGGTTTGGAATGTTGTATGGAATGATGTGTAGAATGAGGTGTGAAAAATTGCGAGGAATGATGTGTGGAATGAAGTGTGGAATGATGTGTGGAATGATGTGTGGAATGATGTGTGTAATGATGTATGGAATGATCTGTGGAATGACGTGAGGAATGACGTGTGGAATGATGTGTGCAATTCTATGTGCAATGATGTGAGGAATGACGTTTAGAATGAGATGTGAATTGATGTGTGGAATGATGTTTGGAATGATGTGTGTAATGAGGTGTGGAATGTGATGTGGAATGATGTGTGGAATGATGTTTGCAATGAGGTGTGGAATGATGTGTGGAATGATGTGTGGAATGATGTGTGGAATGATGTGTGGATTGCTTTGTGGAATGATGTGTGGAATGATGTGTGGAATGATGTGTGGAGCGATGGTTGGAATGATGTGTGGAATAATGTGTCGAATGAGGTTTGGAATGATGTGTGGAATGATGTTTGGAAAGATATGTGGAATGACGTGTGGAATGACGGGAGGAATGTGTTGTGGAATGAGGTGGGAAATAAGTTGTGGAATGATGTGTGGAATGAGGTGTTGAATGAGGTGAAGAATGACGTGTGGTATGACGTGTGGAATGATGTGCAGAATGATTTGTGGAATTATGTTTGGAATGAGTTTTGGAATGATGTGTGGAATGATTTGTGGAATGATGTGTTGAATGATGTGTGGACTGAGGTGTGGAATGAGGTGTGGAATGATGCGTGGAATGATGCGTGGAATGATGCGTGGAAGGATGTGTGGATTGATGTGTGGTATAAATAGTGGAATGATGTTTATAATGAGGTGTGGAATGATGTGTGGAATGATGTGTGGAATGAGGTGTGGAATTATGTGTGGAATGATGTGTGGAATGAGGTCTGGAATGATGTGTGGAATGATGCGTGGAATGATGCGTGGAATGATGCATGGAAGGATGTGTGGATTGATGCGTGGAATAAATTGTGGAATGATGTTTGGAATGATGAGTGGAATGATGTGTGGAATGATGTGTGGAATGAGGTGTGGAATGATGTGCGGAATGATGTGTGGTATGATGTGTGGAATGATGTGTGGAATGAGGTGTGGAATGCTGTATGGAATGATACGTGGAATGAGGCGTGGAAAGAGGTTTGGAATAATGTGTGGAATGATGTGTGGAATGATGTGTGGAATAAAGGCCCAATTGATGTGTAGAATGATGTTTGGAATGATGTGTGGAATGATGTGTGGAATGATCTGTGGAATGATGTTAAGAGTGAAGTGTGGAATGTTGTGAGGGATGATATGTGAAATGATGTGTGGAACTATGTCTGGAATGAAGTGTGGAATGTGGTGTGGAATGATGTGTAGAATAAGGTTTGGAATGATGTGTGCAATAATGTGTGGAATGAGGTTTGGAATGATGTGTGGAATGATGTTTGGAATGATGTGTGGAATGATGTGTGGAATAACGGGTGGAATGTGTTGTGGAATGAGGTGGGAATTGAGGTGTGGTATTATGTGTGGAATGACGTGTGGTATGAGGTGTGGAATGATGTGTGCAATGCTGTGAGGAATGATGTGTCGAATGATGTTTGGAATGATGTTTGGAATGATGCGTGGAATGATGCGTGGAAGGATATGTGGATTGATGTGTGGAATAAATAGGGGAATGATGTTTAAAATGAGGTGTGGAAAGATGTTTGGTACGTTGTGTTCGATGATGTGAGGAATGAAGTCTGGAATGACGTCTGGAATGACGTGTGGCATGTTGTATGGAATGAAGTTGTCGAATGATATGTGGAATGATGTGTGGAATGTTGTGTGGAATGATGCGTGGAATGAGGCGTGGAAAGAGGAATGGAATGATGTGTGAAATGATGTGTGGAATGCTGTGTGGCATAGGTTTGGAATGTTGTGTGGAATGATGTTTAGAATGAGGTGTGGAAAAATGCGTGGAATGATGAGTGGAATGATGTGTGGAATGAGGTGTTGAATGATTTGTGGAATGATGCGTGGAATGATGTTTAGAATGAGGTTTGCAACGATGTGTGGAATGATGGGTGGAATGATGTGTGGAATAATGTGTTGAATGAGGTTTGGAATGGCGTGTGGAATGATGTTTGAAATGATGTGTGGAATGATGTGTGGAATATCGGGTGGAATGTATTATGGAATGAGGTGGGAAATGAGGTGTAGAATGAGGTGTGGAATGAGGTGTGGAATGATGCGTGGAATGATGTGTGGCATGATGCGTGGAAGGATGTGTGGATTGATGTGTGGAATAAATAATGGAATGATGCTTAAAATGAGGTGTGGAATGATGTGTGGAATGATGTGTGAAATGAGCTGTGGAATGATGTGTGGAATCATGTGTTGAATGATGTGTGGAATGAGGTGTGGAATGATACGTGGAATGATACGTGGAATGATGCATGGAAGGATGTGTGGATTCATGTGTGGAATAAATTGAGGAATGATGTTTGGAATGATGAGTGGAATGATGTGTGGAATGATGTGTGGTATGAGGTGTGGAATGATGTGCGGAATGATGTGTGGTATGATGTGTTCGATGATGTGAGGAATGATGTCTGTAATGATGTCCGGAATGAGGTGTGGAATGATGGTTGGAAGATATTTGGAATGGTGTGTGGAATGATGTGTGGAATAATGTTTGGAATGATGTGTGGAATGATTTGTAGAATGAGGTTTGGAATGATGTTTGGAATGATGCGTGGAATGATGTGTGGAATGAGGTGTGTAAATATATGTGGAATGTTGTGTGGAATGATGTGAGGAATGAGGTGTGGAATGAGGTTTGTAATGATGTGTGAAATGTTGTGTGGAATGATGTGTGGAATAATGTGTGAAAGGACGTGTGGAATGAGTTGTGCAATATGGTAAGAAATGAGGTGCGGAATGAGTTGTGGAATGAGTTGTGGAATGATGTGTCGAATGATGTGTGGAATGATGTTTGGAATGATGTGTGTAATGAGGTGTGTAATGATGTGTGGTATGATATGTGGAATGATAGATGGAATGATGTGTGGAATGATGTGTGGAATGATGCTTGTAATGAGGCTTGGAATGAGGTGTGGAATGATGTGTGGAATGATGTGTGGAATGATGTGTGGAATGACGTGTGGAATGATGTGTGGAATAAAGTCTGGAATGATGTGTAGAATGAGGTGTGGAATGAGGTGTGGAATGTGCTGTGGAATGATGTGTGGAATGAGGTGTGAAATGAGGTGTGGAATGATTTGTGAAATCATGTGAGGAATGATGTGTAGAATGAGGTGTGGAATGATGTGTGAATTGAGGTGTTGAATGAGATGTGGAATGATGCGTGGAATGATGTGTGAAATGATGTGTGGAATGATGTTTGGAATGAGTTGTGGAATGAGTTGTGGAATGATGTTTGGAATGATGTGTGGAATTGGTGTGGAATGATGTTTGGAATGAGTTGTGGAATTATGTGTCGAATGATGTGTGGAATGTTGTTTGGAATGATGTGTTAAATGTGGTGTGGAATGATGTGTGGTATGATATGTGGAATGATAGGTGGAATGATGTGTGGAATGATGTGTGGAATGATGCGTGTAATGAGGAATGGAATGAGGTGTGGAATGTGCTGTGGAATGATGTGTGGAATGAGGTGTGAAATGAGGTGTGGAATGATGAGTGAAATCATGTGAGGAATGATGTGTAGAATGAGGTGTGGAATGATGTGTGAAATGAGGTGTGGAATGAGGTGTGGAATGATGCATGGAATGATGTGTGGAATGATGTTTGGAATGATGTGTGGAATGCTGTGTAGAATAAGGTGTGGAATGGTGGGTGGAATGATGTGTGGAAGGATGTGTGAAATGATGTGTGGAATGAGGTGTGGAATGAAGTGTGGAATGATGTGAGGAATGATGGGTGGAATGTTTTGTGGAATGATGTGTGGGATGATGTGTGGAATGAAGTGTGGAATGATGTGTGGAATGAGGTGTGGAATGAAGTGTGGAATGATGTGAGGAATGATGTGTAGAATTAGGTTTGAAATGATGTGTGGAATGAGGTGTGGAATGAGTTGTGGAAGGAGGTGTGGAATGATGCATGGAATGATGTTTGGAATTATGTGTGGAATGATGTGTGGAATGATGTCTGGAATGTTGTATGGAATGATGTTTGGAATGATGTGTGGAATGATGTGTGGAATGATGTGTGGAATGATGTGAGGAATGATGTTTGGAATTTGGTATGGAATGATGTGTGGAATGGTGTGTGGAATGATGTGTCGAATGAGGTGTGGAATGATGTGTGGAATGATGTGTGGAATGATTTGTGGAATAATGTGTGGAATGAGGTTTGGAATGGTGTGTTAAATGATGTTTGGAATGGTGTGTGGAATGATGTGTGGAATGACGGGTAGAATGAGTGGAAGGATGCGTGGAATGATGCGTGGAATGATGTGTGGAATGATGCGGGGAATAATGTGTGGAATGAGCTTTTGAATGATGTGTGGAATGAGGTTTGGAATTTTGTGTGGAATGATTTGTGGAATGAAGTTTTAAATGATATGTGGAATGATATGTGGAATGAAGTTTGGAATGATGTATTGAATGATGTGTGGAATGATGTGTGGAATCATGTGTGAAATGATGTGTGGAAAGAGGTGTGGAATGATGTGTGGAATGAGTATTGGCAATATGTGTGGAATGAGGTTTGGAATGATGTGTGGAATGATGTGTGGATGAGGTTTGGAATGATGTGTGGAATGATGTGTGGAATTATGTGTGAAAATAGGTTTGGAATGATGTGTGGAATGATGTGTAGCATGACGTCTGGAATGATGGGAGGAATGATGTTTGGAAAGATGTGTGGAATGACGTGTGGAAATATGTGTGGAATGATGTGTGGAATGTGATGTGGAATGATGTGTGGAATGATGTGTGGAATGATGTGTAGGATGAGGTGTGAAATGACGTGTGGAATGATGTATGGAATGATGTGTGGAATGATGTGTGGAATGAGGTGTGGAATGGACTGTGGAATGATGTGTGGAATGAGGTGTGGAATGAGGTGTGGAATGAGGTGTGGAATGAGGTGTGGAATGATGCTTGAAATGATGCCTGTAATGATGCATGGAAGGTTATGTGGATTGAAGTGTGGAATAAATTGTGGAATGTGATTTAAAATGAGGTGTGGAATGATGTGTGGAATAATGTGTGAAATGATGTGTGGAAAGAGGTGTGGAATGATGTGTGGAATGAGTATTGGCATTATGTGTGGATTGGGTTTGGAATGATGTGTGGAATGATGTGTGGATGAGGTTTGGAATGATGTGTGGAATGATGTTTGGAATGAGTTGTGGAATGATGTTTAGCATGACGTCTGGAATGATGGGAGGAATGATGTGTGGAAAGATGTGTGGAATGACGTGTGGAAATATGTGTGGAATGATGTGTGGAATGAAGTGTGGAATGATGTGTGGAATGATGTGTGGAATGATGTCTAGAATGAGGTCTGGAATGAAGTGTGGATTGATGTGTGGAATGATGTGTAGAATGAGGTGTGGAGTGAGTTTTGGAAGTAGGTGTGGAATGATGCATGGAATGATGTGAGGAATGATGTGAAGAATTAGGTTTGAAATGATGTGTGGAATGAGGTGTGGAATGAGTTGTGGAAGGAGGTGTGGAATGATGCATGGAATGATGTTTGGAATTATGTGTGGAATGATGTGTGGAATGATGTCTGGAATGATGTATGGAATGATGTTTGGAATGATGTGTGGAATGATGTGTGGAATGATGTGTGGAATGATGTGAGGAATGATGTTTGGAATTTGGTATGGAATGATGTGTGGAATGGTGTGTGGAATGATGTGTCGAATGAGGTGTGGAATGATGTGTGGAATGATGTGTGGAATGATTTGTGGAATAATGTGTGGAATGAGGTTTGGAATGGTGTGTTAAATGATGTTTGGAATGGTGTGTGGAATGATGTGTGGAATGACGGGTAGAATGAGTGGAAGGATGCGTGGAATGATGCGTGGAATGATGTGTGGAATGATGCGGGGAATAATGTGTGGAATGAGCTTTTGAATGATGTGTGGAATGAGGTTTGGAATTTTGTGTGGAATGATTTGTGGAATGAAGTGTTAAATGATATGTGGAATGATATGTGGAATGAAGTTTGGAATGATGTATTGAATGATGTGTGGAATGATGTGTGGAATCATGTGTGAAATGATGTGTGGAAAGAGGTGCGGAATGATGTGTGGAATGAGTATTGGCAATATGTGTGGAATGAGGTTTGGAATGATGTGTGGAATGATGTATGGATGAGGTTTGGAATGATGTGTGGAATGATGTGTGGAATTATGTGTGAAAATAGGTTTGGAATGATGTGTGGAATGATGTGTAGCATGACGTCTGGAATGATGGGAGGAATGATGTTTGGAAAGATGTGTGGAATGACGTGTGGAAATATGTGTGGAATGATGTGTGGAATGTGATGTGGAATGATGTGTGGAATGATGTGTGGAATGATGTTTAGGATGAGGTGTGAAATGACGTGTGGAATGATGTATGGAATGATGTGTGGAATGATGTGTGGAATGAGGTGTGGAATGGACTGTGGAATGATGTGTGGAATGAGGTGTGGAATGAGGTGTGGAATGAGGTGTGGAATGAGGTGTGGAATGATGCTTGAAATGATGCCTGTAATGATGCATGGAAGGTTATGTGGATTGAAGTGTGGAATAAATTGTGGAATGTGATTTAAAATGAGGTGTGGAATGATGTGTGGAATAATGTGTGAAATGATGTGTGGAAAGAGGTGTGGAATGATGTGTGGAATGAGTATTGGCATTATGTGTGGATTGGGTTTGGAATGATGTGTGGAATGATGTGTGGATGAGGTTTGGAATGATGTGTGGAATGATGTTTGGAATGAGTTGTGGAATGATGTTTAGCATGACGTCTGGAATGATGGGAGGAATGATGTGTGGAAAGATGTGTGGAATGACGTGTGGAAATATGTGTGGAATGATGTGTGGAATGAAGTGTGGAATGATGTGTGGAATGATGTGTGGAATGATGTCTAGAATGAGGTGTGGAATGAAGTGTGGATTGATGTGTGGAATGATGTGTAGAATGAGGTGTGGAGTGAGTTTTGGAAGTAGGTGTGGAATGATGCATGGAATGATGTTTGGAATGATGTGTGGAATGACGTGTGGAATGATGTGTGGAATAAAGTCTGGAATGATGTGTGAAATGAGGTGTTGAATGAGGTGTGGAATGATGCGTGGAATAATGTGTGGAATGATGTTTGGAATGATGTGTGGAATGATGTGTAGAATGAGGTGTGGAATGGTGGGTGTAATGATGTGTTGAATGATGTGCGGAATGATGTGTGAAATGATGTGTGGAATGATGTTTGGAATGAGTTGTGGATGAGTTGTGGAATTATGTTTGGAATGATGTGTGGAATGATGTGTGGAATGATGTTTGGAAATAGTTGTGGAATGGTGTGCGCAATGATGTGTGGAATGATGGGATGAATGAAGTGTGGAATGATGTGTGAAATGATGTGTGGAATGATGTTTGGAATGAGTTGTGGAATGACGTGTCGAATGATGTGTGGAATGATGTTTTGAATGATGTGTTAAATGAGGTGTGGAATGATGTGTGGTATGATATGTGGAATGATAGGTGGAATGATGTGTGGAATGATGTGTGGAATGATGCTTGTAATGAGGCGTGGAATGAAGTGTGGAATGATGTGTGGAATGATGTGTGGAATGATGTGTGGAATGAGGTGTGAAATCATGTGAGGAATAAAGTGTAGAATGAGGTGTGGAATGATGTGTGAAATGAGGTCTGTAATGATGTGTGGAATGATGTTTGGAATGATCTGTGGAATGCTGTGTAGAATGAGGTGTGGAATGATGTGTGGAATGAGGTGTGGAATGATGTATGGAATGAGGTGTGGAATTAGTTGAGGAAGGAGGTGTGGAATGATGCATGGAATGATGTTTGGAATTATGTGTGGTATGATGTGTGGAATGATGTCGGGAATGATGTATGGAATGATGTTTGGAATGATGTGTCGAATGATGTTTGGAATGATGTGTGGAATAAGGTGTGGAAAGGTGAGTGGAATGATGTGTGGAATGATGTATAGAATGATGTGAGAAATGATTGGAATGTGGTGTGGAATGATGTGTGGAATGGTGTGTGGGATGATGTGTAGAATGAGGTGTGTAATGATGTGTGGAATGATGTGTAGAATGATTTGTGGAATTATGTTTGGAATGAGTTTTGGAATGATGTGTGGAATGATTTGTGGAATGATGTGTGGAATGATGTGTGGACTGAGGTGTGGAATGAGGTGTGGAATGATGCGTGGAATGATGCATGGAATGATGCGTGGAAGGATGTGTGGATTGATGTGTGGTATAAATAGTGGAATGATGTTTATAATGAGGTGTGGAATGATGTGTGGAATGATGTGTGGAATGAGGTGTGGAATGATGTGTGGAATGATGTGTGGAATGAGGTCTGGAATGATGTGTGGAATGATGCGTGGAATGATGCGTGGAATGATGCATGGAAGGATGTGTGGATTGATGCGTGGAATAAATTGTGGAATGATGTTTGGAATGATGAGTGGAATGATGTGTGGAATGATGTGTGGAATGAGGTGTGGAATGATGTGCGGAATGATGTGTGGTATGATGTGTGGAATGATGTGTGGAATGAGGTGTGGAATGCTGTATGGAATGATGTGTGGAATTATATGTGGAATGATGTGTGGAATGATGTGTGGAATGATACGTGGAATGAGGCGTGGAAAGAGGTTTGGAATAATGTGTGGAATGATGTGTGGAATGATGTGTGGAATAAAGGCCCAATTGATGTGTAGAATGATGTTTGGAATGATGTGTGGAATGATGTGTGGAATGATCTGTGGAATGATGTTAAGAGTGAAGTGTGGAATGCTGTGAGGGATGATATGTGAAATGATGTGTGGAATTATGTCTGGAATGAAGTGTGGAATGTGGTGTGGAATGATGTGTAGAATAAGGTTTGGAATGATGTGTGCAATAATGTGTGGAATGAGGTTTGGAATGATGTGTGGAATGATGTTTGGAATGATGTGTGGAATGATGTGTGGAATAACGGGTGGAATGTGTTGTGGAATGAGGTGGGAATTGAGGTGTGGAATTATGTGTGGAATGACGTGTCGTATGAGGTGTGGAATGATGTGTGCAATGCTGTGTGGAATGATGTGTCGAATGATGTTTGGAATGATGTTTGGAATGATGCGTGGAATGATGCGTGGAAGGATATGTGGATTGATGTGTGGAATAAATAGGGGAATGATGTTTAAAATGAGGTGTGGAAAGATGTTTGGTACGTTGTGTTCGATGATGTGAGGAATGAAGTCTGGAATGACGTCTGGAATGACGTGTGGCATGTTGTATGGAATGAAGTTGTCGAATGATATGTGGAATGATGTGTGGAATGTTGTGTGGAATGATGCGTGGAATGAGGCGTGGAAAGAGGAATGGAATGATGTGTGAAATGATGTGTGGAATGCTGTGTGGCATAGGTTTGGAATGTTGTGTGGAATGATGTTTAGAATGAGGTGTGGAAAAATGCGTGGAATGATGAGTGGAATGATGTGTGGAATGAGGTGTTGAATGATTTGTGGAATGATGCGTGGAATGATGTTTAGAATGAGGTTTGCAACGATGTGTGGAATGATGGGTGGAATGATGTGTGGAATAATGTGTTTAATGAGGTTTGGAATGGCGTGTGGAAAGATGTTTGAAATGATGTGTGGAATGATGTGTGGAATATCGGGTGGAATGTATTATGGAATGAGGTGGGAAATGAGGTGTAGAATGAGGTGTGGAATGAGGTGTGGAATGATGCGTGGAATGATGTGTGGCATGATGCGTGGAAGGATGTGTGGATTGATGTGTGGAATAAATAATGGAATGATGCTTAAAATGAGGTGTGGAATGATGTGTGGAATGATGTGTGAAATGAGCTGTGGAATGATGTGTGGAATCATGTGTTGAATGAGGTGTGGAATGAGGTGTGGAATGATACGTGGAATGATACGTGGAATGATGCATGGAAGGATGTGTGGATTCATGTGTGGAATAAATTGAGGAATGATGTTTGGAATGATGAGTGGAATGGTGTGTGGAATGATGTGTGGTATGAGGTGTGGAATGATGTGCGGAATGATGTGTGGTATGATGCGTGTAATGAGGAATGGAATGAGGTGTGGAATGTGCTGTGGAATGATGTGTGGAATGAGGTGTGAAATGAGGTGTGGAATGATGAGTGAAATCATGTGAGGAATGATGTGTAGAATGAGGTGTGGAATGATGTGTGAAATGAGGTGTGGAATGAGGTGTGGAATGATGCATGGAATGATGTGTGGAATGATGTTTGGAATGATGTGTGGAATGCTGTGTAGAATAAGGTGTGGAATGGTGGGTGGAATGATGTGTGGAAGGATGTGTGAAATGATGTGTGGAATGAGGTGTGGAATGAAGTGTGGAATGATGTGAGGAATGATGGGTGGAATGTTGTGTGGAATGATGTGTGGGATGATGTGTGGAATGAAGTGTGGAATGATGTGTGGAATGAGGTGTGGAATGAAGTGTGGAATGATGTGAGGAATGATGTGTAGAATTAGGTTTGCAATGATGTGTGGAATGAGGTGTGGAATGAGTTGTGGAAGGAGGTGTGGAATGATGCATGGAATGATGTTTGGAATTATGTGTGGAATGATGTGTGGAATGATGTCTGGAATGATGTATGGAATGATGTTTGGAATGATGTGTGGAATGATGTGTGGAATGATGTGTGGAATGATGTGAGGAATGATGTTTGGAATTTGGTATGGAATGATGTGTGGAATGGTGTGTGGAATGATGTGTCGAATGAGGTGTGGAATGATGTGTGGAATGATGTGTGGAATGATTTGTGGAATAATGTGTGGAATGAGGTTTGGAATGGTGTGTTAAATGATGTTTGGAATGGTGTGTGGAATGATGTGTGGAATGACGGGTAGAATGAGTGGAAGGATGCGTGGAATAATGCGTGGAATGATGTGTGGAATGATGCGGGGAATAATGTGTGGAATGAGCTTTTGAATGATGTGTGGAATGAGGTTTGGAATTTTGTGTGGAATGATTTGTGGAATGAAGTGTTAAATGATATGTGGAATGATATGTGGAATGAAGTTTGGAATGATGTATTGAATGATGTGTGGAATGATGTGTGGAATGATGTGTGAAATGATGTGTGGAAAGAGGTGTGGAATGATGTGTGGAATGAGTATTGGCAATATGTGTGGAATGAGGTTTGGAATGATGTGTGGAATGATGTGTGGATGAGGTTTGGAATGATGTGTGGAATGATGTGTGGAATGATGTGTGAAAATAGGTTTGGAATGATGTGTGGAATGATGTGTAGCATGACGTCTGGAATGATGGGAGGAATGATGTTTGGAAAGATGTGTGGAATGACGTGTGGAAATATGTGTGGAATGATGTGTGGAATGTGATGTGGAATGATGTGTGGAATGATGTGTGGAATGATGTGTAGGATGAGGTGTGAAATGACGTGTGGAATGATGTATGGAATGATGTGTGGAATGATGTGTGGAATGAGGTGTGGAATGGACTGTGGAATGATGTGTGGAATGAGGTGTGGAATGAGGTGTGGAATGAGGTGTGGAATGAGGTGTGGAATGATGCTTGGAATGATGCCTGTAATGATGCATGGAAGGTTATGTGGATTGAAGTGTGGAATAAATTGTGGAATGTGATTTAAAATGAGGTGTGGAATAATGTGTGAAATGATGTGTGGAAAGAGGTGTGGAATGATGTGTGGAATGAGTATTGGCATTATGTGTGGAATGGGGTTTGGAATGATGTGTGGAATGATGTGTGGATGAGGTTTGGAATGATGTGTGGAATGATGTGTGGAATGATGTGTGAAAATAGGTTTGGAATGATGTGTGAAATGATGTTTAGCATGACGTCTGGAATGATGGGAGGAATGATGTGTGGAAAGATGTGTGGAATGACGTGTGGAAATATGTGTGGAATGATGTGTGGAATGAAGTGTGGAATGATGTGTGGAATGATGTGTGGAATGATGTCTAGAATGAGGTGTGGAATGAAGTGTGGATTGATGTGTGGAATGATGTGTAGAATGAGGTGTGGAGTGAGTTTTGGAAGTAGGTGTGGAATGATGCATGGAATGATGTTTGGAATGATGTGTGGAATGACGTGTGGAATGATGTGTGGAATAAAGTCTGGAATGATGTGTGAAATGAGGTGTTGAATGAGGTGTGGAATGATGCGTGGAATAATGTGTGGAATGATGTTTGGAATGATGTGTTGAATGATGTGTAGAATGAGGTGTGGAATGGTGGGTGGAATGATGTGTTGAATGATGTGCGGAATGATGTGTGAAATGATGTGTGGAATGATGTTTGGAATGAGTTGTGGAATGAGTTGTGGAATTATGTTTGGAATGATGTGTGGAATGATGTGTGGAATGATGTTTGGAAATAGTTGTGGAATGGTGTGCGCAATGATGTGTGGAATGATGGGATGAATGAAGTGTGGAATGATGTGTGAAATGATGTGTGGAATGATGTTTGGAATGAGTTGTGGAATGATGTGTCGAATGATGTGTGGAATGATGTTTTGAATGATGTGTTAAATGAGTTGTGGAATGGTGTGTGGTATGATATGTGGAATGATAGGTGGAATGATGTGTGGAATGATGTGTGGAATGATGCTTGTAATGAGGCGTGGAATGAAGTGTGGAATGATGTGTGGAATGATGTGTGGAATGATGTGTGGAATGAGGTGTGAAATCATGTGAGGAATAATGTGTAGAATGAGGTGTGGAATGATGTGTGAAATGAGGTCTGTAATGAGGTGTGGAATGATGCGTGGAATGATGTGTGGAATGATGTTTGGAATGATCTGTGGAATGCTGTGTAGAATGAGGTGTGGAATGATGTGTGGAATGAGGTGTGGAATGATGTATGGAATGAGGTGTGGAATTAGTTGTGGAAGGAGGTGTGGAATGATGCATGGAATGATGTTTGGAATTATGTGTGGAATGATGTGTGGAATGATGTCGGGAATGATGTATGGAATGATGTTTGGAATGATGTGTCGAATGATGTTTGGAATGATGTGTGGAATAAGGTGTGGAAAGGTGAGTGGAATGATGTGTGGAATGATGTATAGAATGATGTGAGAAATGATGTTTGGAATGTGGTGTGGAATGATGTGTGGAATGGTGTGTGGGATGATGTGTAGAATGAGGTGTGTCATGATGTGTGGAATGATGTGTAGAATGATTTGTGGAATAATGTGTGGAATGAGGTTTGGAATGATGTGTTAAATGATGTTTGGAATGGTGTGTGGAATGATGTGTGGAATGACGGGTAGAATGAGTGGAAGGATGCGTGGAATGATGTGTGGAATGATGTGTGAAATGATGCGTGGAATGATGTGTGGAATGATGCTTGTAATGAGGCTTGGAATGAGGTGTGGAATGATGTGTGGAATGATGTGTGGAATGATGTGTGGAATGACGTGTGGAATGATGTGTGGAATAAAGTCTGGAATGATGTGTAGAATGAGGTGTGGAATGAGGTGTGGAATGTGCTGTGGAATGATGTGTGGAATGAGGTGTGAAATGAGGTGTGGAATGATTTGTGAAATCATGTGAGGAATGATGTGTAGAATGAGGTGTGGAATGAGTTGTGGAATGATGTTTGGAATGATGTGTGGAATTGGTGTGGAATGATGTTTGGAATGAGTTGTGGAATTATGTGTCGAATGATGTGTGGAATGTTGTTTGGAATGATGTGTTAAATGAGGTGTGGAATGATGTGTGGTATGATATGTGGAATGATAGGTGGAATGATGTGTGGAATGATGTGTGGAATGATGCGTGTAATGAGGAATGGAATGAGGTGTGGAATGTGCTGTGGAATGATGTGTGGAATGAGGTGTGAAATGAGGTGTGGAATGATAAGTGAAATCATGTGAGGAATGATGTGTAGAATGAGGTGTGGAATGATGTGTGAAATGAGGTGTGGAATGAGGTGTGGAATGATGCATGGAATGATGTGTGGAATGCTGTGTAGAATAAGGTGTGGAATGGTGGGTGGAATGATGTGTGGAAGGATGTGTGAAATGATGTGTGGAATGAGGTGTGGAATGAAGTGTGGAATGATGTGAGGAATGATGGGTGGAATGTTGTGTGGAATGATGTGTGGGATGATGTGTGGAATGAAGTGTGGAATGATGTGTGGAATGAGGTGTGGAATGAAGTGTGGAATGATGTGAGGAATGATGTGTAGAATTAGGTTTGAAATGAGGTGTGGAATGAGTTGTGGAAGGAGGTGTGGAATGATGCATGGAATGATGTTTGGAATTATGTGTGGAATGATGTGTGGAATGATGTCTGGAATTATGTATGGAATGATGTTTGGAATGATGTGTGGAATGATGTGAGGAATGATGTTTGGAATTTGGTATGGAATGATGTGTGGAATGGTGTGTGGAATGATGTGTCGAATGAGGTGTGGAATGATGTGTGGAATGATGTGTGGAATGATTTGTGGAATAATGTGTGGAATGAGGTTTGGAATGGTGTGTTAAATGATGTTTGGAATGGTGTGTGGAATGATGTGTGGAATGACGGGTAGAATGAGTGGAAGGATGCGTGGAATGATGCGTGGAATGATGTGTGGAATGATGCGGGGAATAATGTGTGGAATGAGGTTTTGAATGATGTGTGGAATGAGGTTTGGAATTTTGTGTGGAATGATTTGTGGAATGAAGTGTTAAATGATATGTGGAATGATATGTGGAATGAAGTTTGGAATGATGTATTGAATGATGTGTGGAATGATGTGTGGAATGATGTGTGGAATGATGTGTGGAATGAGTATTGGCAATATGTGTGGAATGAGGTTTGGAATGATGTGTGGAATGATGTGTGGATGAGGTTTGGAATGATGTGTGGAATGATGTGTGGAATGATGTGTGAAAATAGGTTTGGAATGATGTGTGGAATGATGTGTAGCATGACGTCTGGAATGATGGGAGGAATGATGTTTGAAAAGATGTGTGGAATGACGTGTGGAAATATGTGTGGAATGATGTGTGGAATGTGATGTGGAATGATGTGTGGAATGATGTGTGGAATGATGTGTAGGATGAGGTGTGAAATGACGTGTGGAATGATGTATGGAATGAAGTGTGGAATGATGTGTGGAATGAGGTGTGGAATGGACTGTGGAATGATGTGTGGAATGAGGTGTGGAATGAGGTGTGGAATGAGGTGTGGAATGAGGTGTGGAATGATGCTTGAAATGATGCCTGTAATGATGCATGGAAGGTTATGTGGATTGAAGTGTGGAATAAATTGTGGAATGTGATTTAAAATGAGGTGTGGAAAGATGTGCGGAATAATGTGTGAAATGATGTGTGGAAAGAGGTGTGGAATGATGTGTGGAATGAGTATTGGCATTATGTGTGGATTGGGTTTGGAATGATGTGTGGAATGATGTGTGGATGAGGTTTGGAATGATGTGTGGAATGATGTTTGGAATGAGTTGTGGAATGATGTTTAGCATGACGTCTGGAATGATGGGAGGAATGATGTGTGGAAAGATGTGTGGAATGACGTGTGGAAATATGTGTGGAATGATGTGTGGAATGAAGTGTGGAATGATGTGTGGAATGATGTGTGGAATGATGTCTAGAATGAGGTGTGGAATGAAGTGTGGATTGATGTGTGGAATGATGTGTAGAATGAGGTGTGGAGTGAGTTTTGGAAGTAGGTGTGGAATGATGCATGGAATGATGTTTGGAATGATGTGTGGAATGACGTGTGGAATGATGTGTGGAATGATGCGTGTAATGAGGAATGGAATGAGGTGTGGAATGTGCTGTGGAATGATGTGTGGAATGAGGTGTGAAATGAGGTGTGGAATGATAAGTGAAATCATGTGAGGAATGATGTGTAGAATGAGGTGTGGAATGATGTGTGAAATGAGGTGTGGAATGAGGTGTGGAATGATGCATGGAATGATGTGTGGAATGATGTTTGGAATGATGTGTGGAATGCTGTGTAGAATAAGGTGTGGAATGGTGGGTGGAATGATGTGTGGAAGGATGTGTGAAATGATGTGTGGAATGAGGTGTGGAATGAAGTGTGGAATGATGTGAGGAATGATGGGTGAAATGTTGTGTGGAATGATGTGTGGGATGATGTGTGGAATGAAGTGTGGAATGATGTGTGGAATGAGGTGTGGAATGAAGTGTGGAATGATGTGAGGAATGATGTGTAGAATTAGGTTTGAAATGTGGTGTGGAATGAGTTGTGGAAGGAGGTGTGGAATGATGCATGGAATGATGTTTGGAATTATGTGTGGAATGATGTGTGGAATGATGTCTGGAATTATGTATGGAATGATGTTTGGAATGATGTGTGGAATGATGTGAGGAATGATGTTTGGAATTTGGTATGGAATGATGTGTGGAATGGTGTGTGGAATGATGTGTCGAATGAGGTGTGGAATGATGTGTGGAATGATGTGTGGAATGATTTGTGGAATAATGTGTGGAATGAGGTTTGGAATGGTGTGTTAAATGATGTTTGGAATGGTGTGTGGAATGATGTGTGGAATGACGGGTAGAATGAGTGGAAGGATGCGTGGAATGATGCGTGGAATGATGTGTGGAATGATGCGGGGAATAATGTGTGGAATGAGGTTTTGAATGATGTGTGGAATGAGGTTTGGAATTTTGTGTGGAATGATTTGTGGAATGAAGTGTTAAATGATATGTGGAATGATATGTGGAATGAAGTTTGGAATGATGTATTGAATGATGTGTGGAATGATGTGTGGAATGATGTGTGAAATGATGTGTGGAAAGAGGTGTGGAATGATGTGTGGAATGAGTATTGGCAATATGTGTGGAATGAGGTTTGGAATGATGTGTGGAATGATGTGTGGATGAGGTTTGGAATGATGTGTGGAATGATGTGTGGAATGATGTGTGAAAATAGGTTTGGAATGATGTGTGGAATGATGTGTAGCATGACGTCTGGAATGATGGGAGGAATGATGTTTGGAAAGATGTGTGGAATGACGTGTGGAAATATGTGTGGAATGATGTGTGGAATGTGATGTGGAATGATGTGTGGAATGATGTGTGGAATGATGTGTAGGATGAGGTGTGGAATGACGTGTGGAATGATGTATGGAATGAAGTGTGGAATGATGTGTGGAATGAGGTGTGGAATGGACTGTGGAATGATGTGTGGAATGAGGTGTGGAATGAGGTGTGGAATGAGGTGTGGAATGAGGTGTGGAATGATGCTTGAAATGATGCCTGTAATGATGCATGGAAGGTTATGTGGATTGAAGTGTGGAATAAATTGTGGAATGTGATTTAAAATGAGGTGTGGAATGATGTGCGGAATAATGTGTGAAATGATGTGTGGAAAGAGGTGTGGAATGATGTGTGGAATGAGTATTGGCATTATGTGTGGATTGGGTTTGGAATGATGTGTGGAATGATGTGTGGATGAGGTTTGGAATGATGTGTGGAATGATGTTTGGAATGAGTTGTGGAATGATGTTTAGCATGACGTCTGGAATGATGGGAGGAATGATGTGTGGAAAGATGTGTGGAATGACGTGTGGAAATATGTGTGGAATGATGTGTGGAATGAAGTGTGGAATGATGTGTGGAATGATGTGTGGAATGATGTCTAGAATGAGGTGTGGAATGAAGTGTGGATTGATGTGTGGAATGATGTGTAGAATGAGGTGTGGAGTGAGTTTTGGAAGTAGGTGTGGAATGATGCATGGAATGATGTTTGGAATGATGTGTGGAATGACGTGTGGAATGATGTGTGGAATAAAGTCTGGAATGATGTGTGAAATGAGGTGTTGAATGAGGTGTGGAATGATGCGTGGAATAATGTGTGGAATGATGTTTGGAATGATGTGTGGAATGATGTGTAGAATGAGGTGTGGAATGGTGGGTGGAATGATGTGTTGAATGATGTGCGGAATGATGTGTGAAATGATGTGTGGAATGATGTTTGGAATGAGTTGTGGAATGAGTTGTGGAATTATGTTTGGAATGATGTGTGGAATGATGTGTGGAATGATGTTTGGAAATAGTTGTGGAATGGTGTGCGCAATGATGTGTGGAATGATGGGATGAATGAAGTGTGGAATGATGTGTGAAATGATGTGTGGAATGATGTTTGGAATGAGTTGTGGAATGATGTGTCGAATGATGTGTGGAATGATGTTTTGAATGATGTGTTAAATGAGGTGTGGAATGATGTGTGGTATGATATGTGGAATGATAGGTGGAATGATGTGTGGAATGATGTGTGGAATGATGCTTGTAATGAGGCGTGGAATGAAGTGTGGAATGATGTGTGGAATGATGTGTGGAATGATGTGTGTAATGAGGTGTGAAATCATGTGAGGAATAATGTGTAGAATGAGGTGTGGAATGATGTGTGAAATGAGGTCTGTAATGAGGTGTGGAATGATGCGTGGAATGATGTGTGGAATGATGTTTGGAATGATCTGTGGAATGCTGTGTAGAATGAGGTGTGGAATGATGTGTGGAATGAGGTGTGGAATGATGTATGGAATGAGGTGTGGAATTAGTTGTGGAAGGAGGTGTGGAATGATGCATGGAATGATGTTTGGAATTATGTGTGGAATGATGTGTGGAATGATGTCGGGAATGATGTATGGAATGATGTTTGGAATGATGTGTCGAATGATGTTTGGAATGATGTGTGGAATAAGGTGTGGAAAGATGAGTGGAATGATGTGTGGAATGATGTATAGAATGATGTGAGAAATGATGTTTGGAATGTGGTGTGGAATGATGTGTGGAATGGTGTGTGGGATGATGTGTAGAATGAGGTGTGTAATGATGTGTGGAATGATGTGTAGAATGATTTGTGGAATTATGTTTGGAATGAGTTTTGGAATGATGTGTGGAATGATTTGTGGAATGATGTGTGGAATGATGTGTGGACTGAGGTGTGGAATGAGGTGTGGAATGATGCGTGGAATGATGCATGGAATGATGCGTGGAAGGATGTGTGGATTGATGTGTGGTATAAATAGTGGAATGATGTTTATAATGAGGTGTGGAATGATGTGTGGAATGATGTGTGGAATGAGGTGTGGAATGATGTGTGGAATGATGTGTGGAATGAGGTCTGGAATGATGTGTGGAATGATGCGTGGAATGATGCGTGGAATGATGCATGGAAGGATGTGTGGATTGATGCGTGGAATAAATTGTGGAATGATGTTTGGAATGATGAGTGGAATGATGTGTGGAATGATGTGTGGAATGAGGTGTGGAATGATGTGCGGAATGATGTGTGGTATGATGTGTGGAATGATGTGTGGAATGAGGTGTGGAATGCTGTATGGAATGATGTGTGGAATTATATGTGGAATGATGTGTGGAATGATGTGTGGAATGAGGTGTGGAATGAGGTGTGGAATGATGCATGGAATGATGTGTGGAATGATGTTTGGAATGATGTGTGGAATGCTGTGTAGAATAAGGTGTGGAATGGTGGGTGGAGTGATGTGTGGAAGGATGTGTGAAATGATGTGTGGAATGAGGTGTGGAATGATGTGCGGAATGATGTGTGGTATGATGTGTGGAATGATGTGTGAAATGAGGTGTAGAATGATGTGCGGAATGATGTGTGGTATGATGTGTGGAATGATGTGTGAAATGAGGTGTGGAATGATGAGTGAAATCATGTGAGGAATGATGTGTAGAATGAGGTGTGGAATGATGTGTGAAATGAGGTGTGGAATGAGGTGTGGAATGATGCATGGACTGATGTGTGGAATGATGTGTGGAATGAGGTGTGGAATGCTGTATGGAATGATGTGTGGAATTATATGTGGAATGATGTGTGGAATGATGTGTGGAATGATACGTGGAATGAGGCGTGGAAAGAGGTTTGGAATAATGTGTGGAATGATGTGTGGAATGATGTGTGGAATAAAGGCCCAATTGATGTGTAGAATGATGTTTGGAATGATGTATGGAATGATGTGTGGAATGATCTGTGGAATGATGTTAAGAGTGAAGTGTGGAATGCTGTGAGGGATGATATGTGAAATGATGTGTGGAATTATGTCTGGAATGAAGTGTGGAATGTGGTGTGGAATGATGTGTAGTATAAGGTTTGGAATGATGTGTGCAATAATGTGTGGAATGAGGTTTGGAATGATGTGTGGAATGATGTTTGGAATGATGTGTGGAATGATGTGTGGAATAACGGGTGGAATGTGTTGTGGAATGAGGTGGGAATTGAGGTGTGGAATTATGTGTGGAATGACGTGTGGTATGAGGTGTGGAATGATGTGTGCAATGCTGTGTGGAATGATGTGTCGAATGATGTTTGGAATGATGTTTGGAATGATGCGTGGAATGATGCGTGGAAGGATATGTGGATTGATGTGTGGAATAAATAGGGGAATGATGTTTAAAATGAGGTGTGGAAAGATGTTTGGTACGTTGTGTTCGATGATGTGAGGAATGAAGTCTGGAATGACGTCTGGAATGACGTGTGGCATGTTGTATGGATTGAAGTTGTCGAATGATATGTGGAATGATGTGTGGAATGTTGTGTGGAATGATGCGTGGAATGAGGCGTGGAAAGAGGAATGGAATGATGTGTGAAATGATGTGTGGAATGCTGTGTGGCATAGGTTTGGAATGTTGTGTGGAATGATGTTTAGAATGAGGTGTGGAAAAATGCGTGGAATGATGAGTGGAATGATGTGTGGAATGAGGTGTTGAATGATTTGTGGAATGATGCGTGGAATGATGTTTAGAATGAGGTTTGCAACGATGTGTGGAATGATGGGTGGAATGATGTGTGGAATAATGTGTTGAATGAGGTTTGGAATGGCGTGTGGAATGATGTTTGAAATGATGTGTGGAATGATGTGTGGAATATCGGGTGGAATGTATTATGGAATGAGGTGGGAAATGAGGTGTAGAATGAGGTGTGGAATGAGGTGTGGAATGATGCGTGGAATGATGTGTGGCATGATGCGTGGAAGGATGTGTGAATTGATGTGTGGAATAAATAATGGAATGATGCTTAAAATGAGGTGTGGAATGATGTGTGGAATGATGTGTGAAATGAGCTGTGGAATGATGTGTGGAATCATGTGTTGAATGAGGTGTGGAATGAGGTGTGGAATGATACGTGGAATGATACGTGGAATGATGCATGGAAGGATGTGTGGATTCATGTGTGGAATAAATTGAGGAATGATGTTTGGAATGATGAGTGGAATGATGTGGGGAATGATGTGTGGTATGAGGTGTGGAATGATGTGCGGAATGATGTGTGGTATGATGTGTTCGATGATGTGAGGAATGATGTCTGTAATGATGTCCGGAATGAGGTGTGGAATGATGGTTGGAAGATATTTGAAATGGTGTGTGGAATGATGTGTGGAATAATGTTTGGAATGATGTGTGGAATGATTTGTAGAATGAGGTTTGGAATGATGTTTGGAATGATGCGTGGAATGATGTGTGGAATGAGGTGTGTAAATATATGTGGAATGTTGTGTGGAATGATGTGAGGAATGAGGTGTGGAATGAGGTTTGTAATGATGTGTGAAATGTTGTGTGGAATGGTGTGTGGAATAATGTGTGAAATGACGTGTGGAATGAGTTGTGCAATATGGTAAGAAATGAGGTGCGGAATGAGTTGTGGAATGAGTTGTGGAATGATGTGTCGAATGATGTGTGGAATGATGTTTGGAATGATGTGTGAAATGAGGTGTGTAATGATGTGTGGTATGATATGTGGAATGATAGATGGAATGATGTGTGGAATGATGTGTGGAATGATGCTTGTAATGAGGCTTGGAATGAGGTGTGGAATGATGTGTGGAATGATGTGTGGAATGATGTGTGGAATGACGTGTGGAATGATGTGTGGAATAAAGTCTGGAATGATGTGTAGAATGAGGTGTGGAATGAGGTGTGGAATGTGCTGTGGAATGATGTGTGGAATGAGGTGTGAAATGAGGTGTGGAATGATTTGTGAAATCATGTGAGGAATGATGTGTAGAATGAGGTGTGGAATGATGTGTGAATTGAGGTGTTGAATGAGATGTGGAATGATGCGTGGAATGATGTGTGAAATGATGTGTGGAATGATGTTTGGAATGAGTTGTGGAATGAGTTCTGGAATGATGTTTGGAATGATGTGTGGAATTGGTGTGGAATGATGTTTGGATTGAGTTGTGGAATTATGTGTCGAATGATGTGTGGAATGTTGTTTGGAATGATGTGTTAAATGAGGTGTGGAATGATGTGTGGTATGATATGTGGAATGATAGGTGGAATGATGTGTGGAATGATGTGTGGAATGATGCGTGTAATGAGGAATGGAATGAGGTGTGGAATGTGCTGTGGAATGATGTGTGGAATGAGGTGTGAAATGAGGTGTGGAATGATGAGTGAAATCATGTGAGGAATGATGTGTAGAATGAGGTGTGGAATGATGTGTGAAATGAGGTGTGGAATGAGGTGTGGAATGATGCATGGAATGATGTGTGGAATGATGTTTGGAATGATGTGTGGAATGCTGTGTAGAATAAGGTGTGGAATGGTGGGCGGAATGATGTGTGGAAGGATGTGTGAAATGATGTGTGGAATGAGGTGTGGAATGAAGTGTGGAATGATGTGAGGAATGATGGGTGGAAAATTGTGTGGAATGATGTGTGGGATGATGTGTGGAATGAAGTGTGGAATGATGTGTGGAATGAGGTGTGGAATGAAGTGTGGAATGATGTGAGGAATGATGTGTAGAATTAGGTTTGAAATGATGTGTGGAATGAGGTGTGGAATGAGTTGTGGAAGGAGGTGTGGAATGATGCATGGAATGATGTTTGGAATTATGTGTGGAATGATGTGTGGAATGATGTCTGGAATGATGTATGGAATGATGTTTGGAATGATGTGTGGAATGATGTGTGGAATGATGTGTGGAATGATGAGGGGAATAATGTGTGGAATGAGCTTTTGAATGATGTGTGGAATGAGGTTTGGAATTTTGTGTGGAATGATTTGTGGAATGAAGTGTTAAATGATATGTGGAATGATATGTGGAATGAAGTTTGGAATGATGTATTGAATGATGTGTGGAATGATGTGTGGAATTATGTGTGAAATGATGTGTGGAAAGAGGTGTGGAATGATGTGTGGAACGAGTATTGGCAATATGTGTGGAATGAGGTTTGGAATGATGTGTGGAATGATGTGTGGATGAGGTTTGGAATGATGTGTGGAATGATGTGTGGAATGATGTGTGAAAATAGGTTTGGAATGATGTGTGGAATGATGTGTAGCATGACGTCTGGAATGATGGGAGGAATGATGTTTGGAAAGATGTGTGGAATGACGTGTGGAAATATGTGTGGAATGATGTGTGGAATGTGATGTGGAATGATGTGTGGAATGATGTGTGGAATGATGTGTAGGATGAGGTGTGAAATGACGTGTGGAATGATGTATGGAATGATGTGTGGAATGATGTGTGGAATGAGGTGTGGAATGGACTGTGGAATGATGTGTGGAATGAGGTGTGGAATGAGGTGTGGAATGAGGTGTGGAATGATGCTTGAAATGATGCCTGTAATGATGCATGGAAGGTTATGTGGATTGAAGTGTGGAATAAATTGTGGAATGTGATTTAAAATGAGGTGTGGAATGATGTGTGGAATAATGTGTGAAATGATGTGTGGAAAGAGGTGTGGAATGATGTGTGGAATGAGTATTGGCATTATGTGTGGAATGGGGTTTGGAATGATGTGTGGAATGATGTGTGGATGAGGTTTGGAATGATGTGTGGAATGATGTGTGGAATGATGTGTGAAAATAGGTTTGGAATGATGTGTGAAATGATGTTTAGCATGACGTCTGGAATGATGGGAGGAATGATGTGTGGAAAGATGTGTGGAATGACGTGTGGAAATATGTGTGGAATGATGTGTGGAATGAAGTGTGGAATGATGTGTGGAATGATGTGTGGAATGATGTCTAGAATGAGGTGTGGAATGAAGTGTGGATTGATGTGTGGAATGATGTGTCGAATGAGGTGTGGAGTGAGTTTTGGAAGTAGGTGTGGAATGATGCATGGAATGATGTTTGGAATGATGTGTGGAATGACGTGTGGAATGATGTGTGGAATAAAGTCTGGAATGATGTGTGAAATGAGGTGTTGAATGAGGTGTGGAATGATGCGTGGAATAATGTGTGGAATGATGTTTGGAATGATGTGTGGAATGATGTGTAGAATGAGGTGTGGAATGGTGGGTGGAATGATGTGTTGAATGATGTGCGGAATGATGTGTGAAATGATGTGTGGAATGATGTTTGGAATGAGTTGTGGAATGAGTTGTGGAATTATGTTTGGAATGATGTGTGGAATGATGTGTGGAATGATGTTTGGAAATAGTTGTGGAATGGTGTGCGCAATGATGTGTGGAATGATGGGATGAATGAAGTGTGGAATGATGTGTGAAATGATGTGTGGAATGATGTTTGGATTGAGTTGTGGAATGATGTGTCGAATGATGTGTGGAATGATGTTTTGAATGATGTGTTAAATGAGGTGTGGAATGATGTGTGGTATGATATGTGGAATGATAGGTGGAATGATGTATCGAATGATGTGTGGAATGATGCTTGTAATGAGGCGTGGAATGAAGTGTGGAATGATGTGTGCAATGATGTGTGGAATGATGTGTGGAATGAGGTGTGAAATCATGTGAGGAATAATGTGTAGAATGAGGTGTGGAATGATGTGTGAAATGAGGTCTGTAATGAGGTGTGGAATGATGCGTGGAATGATGTGTGGAATGATGTTTGGAATGATCTGTGGAATGCTGTGTAGAATGAGGTGTGGAATGATGTGTGGAATGAGGTGTGGAATGATGTATGGAATGAGGTGTGGAATTAGTTGTGGAAGGAGGTGTGGAATGATGCATGGAATGATGTTTGGAATTATGTGTGGAATGATGTGTGGAATGATGTCGGGAATGATGTATGGAATGATGTTTGGAATGATGTGTCGAATGATGTTTGGAATGATGTGTGGAATAAGGTGTGGAAAGGTGAGTGGAATGATGTGTGGAATGATGTATAGAATGATGTGAGAAATGATGTTTGGAATGTGGTGTGGAATGATGTGTGGAATGGTGTGTGGGATGATGTGTAGAATGAGGTGTGTAATGATGTGTGGAATGATGTGTAGAATGATTTGTGGAATAATGTGTGGAATGAGGTTTGGAATGATGTGTTAAATGATGTTTGGAATGGTGTGTGGAATGATGTGTGGAATGACGGGTAGAATGAGTGGAAGGATGCGTGGAATGATGTGTGGAATGATGTGTGAAATGATGCGTGGAATGATGTGTGGAATGATGCTTGTAATGAGGCTTGGAATGAGGTGTGGAATGATGTGTGGAATGATGTGTGGAATGATGTGTGGAATGACGTGTGGAATGATGTGTGAAATAAAGTCTGGAATGATGTGTAGAATGAGGTGTGGAATGAGGTGTGGAATGTGCTGTGGAATGATGTGTGGAATGAGGTGTGAATTGAGGTGTTGAATGAGATGTGGAATGATGCGTGGAATGATGTGTGAAATGGTGTGTGGAATGATGTTTGGAATGAGTTGTGGAATGATGTTTGGAATGATGTGTGGAATTGGTGTGGAATGATGTTTGGAATGAGTTGTGGAATTATGTGTCGAATGATGTGTGGAATGTTGTTTGGAATGATGTGTTAAATGAGGTGTGGAATGATGTGTGGTATGATATGTGGAATGATAGGTGGAATGATGTGTGGAATGATGTGTGGAATGATGCGTGTAATGAGGAATGGAATGAGGTGTGGAATGTGCTGTGGAATGATGTGTGGAATGAGGTGTGAAATGAGGTGTGGAATGATGAGTGAAATCATGTGAGGAATGATGTGTAGAATGAGGTGTGGAATGATGTGTGAAATGAGGTGTGGAATGAGGTGTGGAATGATGCATGGAATGATGTGTGGAATGATGTTTGGAATGATGTGTGGAATGCTGTGTAGAATAAGGTGTGGAATGGTGGGTGGAATGATGTGTGGAAGGATGTGTGAAATGATGTGTGGAATGAGGTGTGGAATGAAGTGTGGAATGATGTGAGGAATGATGGGTGGAATGTTGTGTGGAATGATGTGTGGGATGATGTGTGGAATGAAGTGTGGAATGATGTGTGGAATGAGGTGTGGAATGAAGTGTGGAATGATGTGAGGAATGATGTGTAGAATTAGGTTTGAAATGATGTGTGGAATGAGGTGTGGAATGAGTTGTGGAAGGGGGTGTGGAATGATGCATGGAATGATGTTTGGAATTATGTGTGGAATGATGTGTCGAATGAGGTGTGGAATGATGTGTGGAATGATGTGTGGAATGAATTGTGGAATAATGTGTGGAATGAGGTTTGGAATGGCGTGTTAAATGATGTTTGGAATGGTGTGTGGAATGATGTGTGGAATGACGGGTAGAATGAGTGGAAGGATGCGTGGAATGATGCGTGGAATGATGTGTGGAATGATGCGGAGAATAATGTGTGGAATGAGGTTTTGAATGATGTGTGGAATGAGGTTTGGAATTTTGTGTGGAATGATTTGTGGAATGAAGTGTTAAATGATATGTGGAATGATATGTGGAATGAAGTTTGGAATGATGTATTGAATGATGTGTGGAATGATGTGTGGAATGATGTGTGAAATGATGTGTGGAAAGAGGTGTGGAATGATGTGTGGAATGAGTATTGGCAATATGTGTGGAATGAGGTTTGGAATGATGTGTGGAATGAGGTGTGGATGAGGTTTGGAATGATGTGTGGAATGATGTGTGGAATGATGTGTGGAATGATGTGTGGATGAGGTTTGGAATGATGTGTGGAATGATGTGTGGAATGATGTGTGAAAATAGATTTGGAATGATGTGTGGAATGACGTGTGGAAATATGTGTGGAATGATGTGTGGAATGTGATGTGGAATGATGTGTGGAATGATGTGTGGAATGATGTGTAGGATGAGGTGTGAAATGACGTGTGGAATGATGTATGGAATGATGTGTGGAATGATGTGTGGAATGAGGTGTGGAATGGACTGTGGAATGATGTGTGGAATGAGGTGTGGAATGAGGTGTGGAATGAGGTGTGGAATGAGGTGTGGAATGATGCTTGAAATGATGCCTGTAATGATGCATGGAAGGTTATGTGGATTGAAGTGTGGAATAAATTGTGGAATGTGATTTAAAATGAGGTGTGGAATGATGTGTGGAATAATGTGTGAAATGATGCGTGGAAAGAGGTGTGGAATGATGTGTGGAATGAGTATTGGCATTATGTGTGGAATGGGGTTTGGAATGATGTGTGGAATGATGTGTGGATGAGGTTTGGAATGATGTGTGGAATGATGTGTGGAATGATGTGTGAAAATAGGTTTGGAATGATGTGTGAAATGATGTTTAGCATGACGTCTGGAATGATGGGAGGAATGATGTGTGGAAAGATGTGTGGAATGACGTGTGGAAATATGTGTGGAATGATGTGTGGAATGAAGTGTGGAATGATGTGTGGAATGACGTGTGGAATGATGTCTAGAATGAGGTGTGGAATGAAGTGTGGATTGATGTGTGGAATGATGTGTAGAATGAGGTGTGGAGTGAGTTTTGGAAGTAGGTGTGGAATGATGCATGGAATGATGTTTGGAATGATGTGTGGAATGACGTGTGGAATGATGTGTGGAATAAAGTCTGGAATGATGTGTGAAATGAGGTGTTGAATGAGGTGTGGAATGATGCGTGGAATAATGTGTGGAATGATGTTTGGAATGATGTGTGGAATGATGTGTAGAACGAGGTGTGGAATGATGTGTAGAATGAGGTGTGTAATGATGTGTGGAATGATGTGTAGAATGATTTGTGGAATAATGTGTGGAATGAGGTTTGGAATGATGTGTTAAATGATGTTTGGAATGGTGTGTGGAATGATGTGTGGAATGACGGGTAGAATGAGTGGAAGGATGCGTGGAATGATGTGTGGAATGATGTGTGAAATGATGCGTGGAATGATGTGTGGAATGTTGTTTGGAATGACGCGTGGAATGATGCGTGGAATGATGCATGGAATGATGTGTGGATTGATGTGTGGTAATGAATTATGGAATGATGTGTGGAATTTTGAGAGGAATGATGTGTGGAATGATCTGTGGAATGATGTTACGAGTGAGGTGTCGAATGATGTGTGGGATGATGTGTGAAATGATGTGTGTGATGATATGTGGATTATGTGTGGAATGATGTGTGGAAAGATATGTGGAATGTTGTATGGAATGATGTGTGGAAGGATGTGTGAAATGAGGTTTGGAATGATGTGTGGAATGACGTGTGGGATGATGGGTGGAATGATGTGTGGAATGATGTGTATAATGATGTGTGGAGTGAGATGTGGAATGTGGAGTGGAATGATGTTTGGAATGATGTTTGGAATGATGTGTGGAATGATGTGTGGAATGGTGTTTGGAGTGATGGGTTGGATGATGGGTGGAATGATGGTTGGAATGATGTGTGGAATGAGGTGTGGAATGAGGCTTGGAATGATGTGTGGAACGATGTGTGGAATGATGTGTGGAATGATATGTGGAGTGATGAGTGGAATGATGGGTGGAATGATGCGTGAAATGAAGTGTGGAATGATGTGTGCAATGATGTGTGGAATGAGATGAGGAATGTGGTATGGAATGACGTGTGGAATGTTGTATGTAATGATGTGTGGAATGATGTGTGGAATGATGTGATGAACGATGTGTGGAATGAGCTGTGGAATGATATTTGGATTAATGTGTGGAATGAGGTGTGGAACGATATGTGGAAAGATATGTGGAATGACGTGTGGAATGATGTGTGAAATGAGGTTTGCAATGATGTTTGGAATGATGTGTGGAATGACGTGTGAAATGAGGTGTGGAATGATGTGTGAAATGATGTGTGGGATGAAATGTGGAATGATGTGTGGAACGATGTGTGGAATTAAGTATGTAATGTGTCGAATGAGGTTTGGAATGATGTGTGGAATGTGTTGTGGAATGAAGTGTGGAATGATGTTTGGAACGATGTGTAGAATGACGTGTACAATTATGTGTGGAATGACGTGTGGAATGAGTTGTGCAATGAGGTGTGGAATGAAGTATGGAAAGAGGTATGGAATGATGTGTGGAATGAGGTTTGCAATAATATGTGAAATGAGGTTTGGAATGATGTGTGGAATGATGTGTGGAATGATGTGTGGAATGAGCTGTGGAATGATATTTGGAATGAGGTATGGAATGATGTGTGGGATGTATATGTGGAACGATATGTGGAAAGATATGTGGAATGATGTGTGGAATGATGTGTGAAATTAGGTTTGGAATGATGTGTGGAATGATGTTTGGAATGACGTGTGAAATGAGGTGTGGAATGATGCGTGGAATGAGGTATGGAATGAGGTGTGGAACGATGTGTGGAATGATGTGAGGAATGATCTGTGGAACGTAGTCTGGAATGATGTGTAGAATGAGGTTCGGAATAAGGTGGGGAATGTGTTTGTGGAATGAAATGTGGAATGATGTTTGGAATGATGTGTGGAATGACGTGTGGAATGATGTGTGGAATGATGTGTGGAGTGATTATGTGAAATGATATGTGGAATGATGTGTGGACTGATGCATGGAATGAGGCGTGGAATGAGGTGTGGAATGCTGTGTGGAATAAAGTCTGGAGTGATGTGTAGAATATTGTTTAGAATGAGGTGTGGAATGACGTGTGGAATGATGTGTGGAATGATGTGTGGAATGATGTGATCAATGATGTGTGGAATGAGGTTTGGAATGTTGTGTGGAATGATGTTTAGAATGATGTGTGGAATGATGGGTGAAATGATGTGTGGAATGAGGTGTGGAATGATGTGTGGAGTGATGGGTGGAATGATGTTTGGAATGATGTGTGAAATGATGTGTGGAATGTTGTGTGCATTGATGTGTGGAATGAAATGAGGAATGTGGTATGGAATGTGTGGAATGTTGTATGTAATGATGTGTGGAATAATGTGTGGAATGATGTGTTGAATGATGTGTGGAATGAGCTGTGGCATTATATTTGGAATGATGTGTGGAATGATGTGTGGGATGAAATGTGGACTGATATGTGGAATGATGCGTGGAATGATGTGTGGAATGATGTGTGGAATGAGGTGTGGAACGCTATGTGGAAAGATATGTGGAATGATGTGTGGAATGATGTGTGAAATGAGGTTTGCAAAGATGTGTGGAATGATGTGTGGAATGACGTGTGAAATGAGGTGTGGAATGATGTGTGAAATCATGTGTGGGATGAAATGTGGAATGATGTGTGGAATGATGTGTGGAATTAAGTATGTAATGTGTCGAATGAGGTTTGGAATGATGTGTGGAAATTGTTGTGGAATAAAGTTTGGAATGATGGTTGGAATGATGTTTAGAATAACGTGTGCAATTATGTGTAGAATGACATGTGGAATGACGTGTGGAATGAGTTGTGCAATGAGGTGTGGAATGATGTGTGGAATGATGTGTGGAAAGAGGTATGGAATGATGTGTGGAATGAGGTTTGCAATAATATGTGTAATGAGGTTTGCAATGATGTGTGGAATGATGTGTGGAAAGAGCTGTGGAATGATATTTGGAATGATGTGTGGAATGATGTGTGGGATGTATATGTGGACTGATGTGTGTAATGATGTGAGGAATGATGTGTGGAATGACGAGTGGAAGGATATGTGGAACGATATGTTGAATGATGTGTGGAATGATGTGTGAAATTAGGTTTGGAATGATATGTGGAATGATGTGCGGAATGACTTGTGAAATGAGGTGTGGAATGATGTGTCTGAAGATATTTGGAATGATGTTTGGAATGATGTGTGGAATGATGCGTGGAATGAGGCATGGAACGAGATGTGGAACGATGTGTGGAATGATGTGAGGAATGATGTGTGGAACTAAGTCTGGAATGATGTGTGGAATGAGGTTTGGAATGATGTGTGGAATGATGTGTAGCATGATGTCTGGAATGATGGGAGGAATGATGTGTGGAAAGATGTGTGGAATGACGTGTGGAAATATGTGTGGAATGATGTGTGGAATGTGGTATGGAATGATGTGTGGAATGATGTGTGGAATGATGTGTGGAATGATGTGTGGAATGAGGTGTGGAATGTGCTGTGGAATGATGTGTGGAATGAGGTGTGAAATGAGATGTGGAATGACATGTGAAACGATGTGAGGAATGATGTGTAGAATGAGGTTTGGAATGAGGTGTGGAATGAGGTGTGGAATGAGGTGTGGAATGATGCGTGAAATGATGTGTGGAAAGAGGTGTGGAATGATGTGTGGAATGAGTATTGGCATTATGTGTGGAATGGGGTTTGGAATGATTTGTGGAATGATGTCTGGACGAGGTTTGTAATGATGTGTGGAATGATGTGTGGAATGATGTGTGAAAATAGGTTTGGATTGATGTGTGAAATGATGTGTAGCATGACGTCTGGAATGATGGGAGGAATGAAGTGTGGAAAGATGTGTGGAATGACGTGTGGAAATATGTGTGGAATGATGTGTGGAATGACGTGTGGAATGATGTGTGGAATGATGTGTGGAATGATGTGTGGAATGATGTGTGAAATGAGGTGTGGAATGTGCTGTGGAATGATGTTTGGAATGAGTTGTGAAATGAGGTGTGAAATGATGTGTGAAACGATGTGAGGAATGATGTGTAGAATGAGATGTGGAATGAGGTGTGGAATGAGTTGTGGAATGTTGCGTGAATGATGCGTGTAATGATGCGTGGAAGTTTGTATGGATTGAAGTATGGAATAAATTGTGGAATGAGATTTAAAATGAGGTGTGGAATGATGTGCGGAATGATGTGTGGAATGATGCGTGGAATGATGTGTAGAATGAGGTGTGGAATGAGGTGTGGAATGTGCTGTGGAATGATGTGTGGAATGAGGTGTGAAATGAGGTGTGGAATGATGTGTGAAATGAGGTGTGGAATGAGGTGTGGAATGATGTGTGGAATGATGTTTGGAATGATGTCTGGAATGATGTGTGAAATGATGTGTGGAATGACGTGTGGAATGAAGTTTGGAATGATGTGTGGAATGATGTGTAGAATGAGGTTTGGAATGATGTGTAGAATGAGGTGTGGAATGATGTGTGGAATAACGTGTGGAAATATGTGTGGAATGATGCGTGGAATGACGTGTGGAATGATGTGTGGAATGATGTGTGGAATGATGTGTAGAATGAGGTGTGGAATGATGTGTGGAATTTTGTGTGGAGTGAGTTTTGGAAGGAGGTGTGGAATGATGCGTGGAATGATGTGTGGAATGATGTTTGGAATGATGTGTGGAATGATGTGGGAAATGATTTGTGGAATTATGTTTGGAATGAGTTGTGGAATGAGTTGTGGAATTATGTTTGGAATGATGTGTGGAATGATGTGTGGAATGATGTGTGGAAATAGGTGTGGAATGGTGTACGCAATGATGTGTGGAATGATGGGTTGAATGATGTCTGGAATGATGTGTGGAATGGGGTTTGGAATGATGTGTGGAATGATGTGTGGATGAGGTTTGGAATGATGTGTGGAATGATGTGTGGAACGATGTGTGAAAATAGGTTTGGAATGAATTGTGGAATGACGTGTAGCATGACGTCTGGAATGATGGGAGGAATGATGTGTGGAAAGATGTGTGGAATGAAGTGTGGAAATATGTGTGGAATGATGTGTGGAATGATGTGTAGAATGAGGTGTGGAATGATGTGTGGAATGAAGTGTGGATTGATATGTGGAATGATGTGTGGAATGAGGTGTGGAATGTGCTGTGGAATGATGTGTGGAATGAGTTGAGAAATGAGGTGTGGAATGATGTGTGAAACGATGTAAGGAATGACGTGTAGAATGAGGTGTGGAATGAGATGTGGAATGAGTTGTGGAATGATGCATGAAATGTTGCGTGTAATGATGCGTGGAGATTTGTGAGGATTGAGGTGTGGAATAAATTGTGGAATGAGATTTAAAATGAGGTGTGGAATGATGTGTGGAATGATGTGTGGAATGATGTGTGGAATGATGTGTAGAATGAGGTGTGGAATGAAGTGTGGAATGTGCTGTGGAATGATGTGTGGAATGAGGTGTGAAATGAGGTGTGGAATGATGTGAGAAATGATGTGCGGAATGATGTGTAGACTGATGTGTAGAATGATGTGAGGAATGATGTGAGGAATGGTTGGTGGAATGACATGTGGAATGATATGTGGAATGATGTGTAGAATGAGGTGTCGAATGATGTGTGGAATTATGTGTGGAGTGAGTTGTGGAACGAGGTGTGGAATGATGCATGGAATGATGTTTGGAATGATGTGTGGAATGACGTGTGGAATGGTGGGTGGAATGACGTGTGGAATGATATGTGGAATGATGTGTGGAATGATGTGTGGAATGATGTGTGAAAATACGTTTAAAATGATGTGTTGAATGATGTGTAGCATGACGTCTGGAATGATGGGAGGAATGATGTGTGGAAAGATGTGTGGAATGACGTGTGGAATGAGGTGTGGAATGATGTGTGGAATGATGTGTGGAATGATGTGTAGAATGAGGTGTGGAATAATGTGTGGAATGATTTGTGGAATGAGGTGTGGAATGTGCTGTGGAATGCTGTGTGGAATGAGTTGAGAAATGAGGTGTGGAATGATGTGTGAAATGATGTGAGGAATGATGTGTAGAATGAGGTGTGGAATGAGGTGTGGAATGAGTTGTGGAATGATGCGTGAAATGATGCGTGTAATGATGCGTGGACGTTTGTGTGGATTGAAGTGTGGAATAAATTGTGGAATGAGATTTAAAATGAGGTGTGGAATGATGTTTGGAATGAAGTGTGGAATGATGTGTAGAATGTGTTGTGGAATGATGTGTGGAATGAGGTGTGAAATGAGGTGTGGAATGATGTGTGAAATGATGTGCGGAATGATGTGCGGAATGATGTGCGGAATGATGTGTAGAATGATGTGTGGAATGATGTGAGGAATGATGTGAGGAATGGTGGGTGGAATGATGTGTGGAATGATGTGTGGAATGATGTTTGGAATGATGTGCGGAATGATGTGTAGAATGATGTGTCGAATGATGTGAGGAATGATGTGAGGAATGGTGGTTGGAATGACGTGTGGAATGATGTGTGGAATGATGTGTGGAATGATGTGTGGAATGTGTGTGGAATGAGGTGTGGAATAATGTTTGGAATGATGTCCGGAATGAAATGTGGAATGATGTGTGGAATGATGTGTGGAATGATGTTTGGAATGATGTGCGGAATGATGTGTAGAATGATGTGTGGAATGATGTGTGGAATGATGTGAGGAATGGTGGGTGGAATGACGTGTGGAATGATGTGTGGAATGATGTGTGGAATGATGTGTGGAATGATGTGTGGAATGAGGTGTGGAATGAAGTGTGGAATGATGTGAGGAATGATGTGTAGAATTAGGTTTGGAATTATGTGTGGAATTATGTGTGGAATGAGGTGTGGAATGATGTGTGGAATTATGTGTGGAGTGAGTTGTGGAAGGAGGTGTGGAATGATGCATGGAATGATGTTTGGAATGATGTGTGGAATGATGTGTGGAATGATGTTAGGAATGATGTGTGGAATGATGTGTAGAATGAGGTGTGGAATGGTGGGTGGCATGATGTGTGGAATGATCTGTGGAATGATGTATGGAATGTGGAGTGGAATGATGTGTGGAATGTTGTATGGAAACCTGTGTTGAATGATGTGAGGAATGGTTTATGGAATGATGTGTGGAATGATGTGTGGAATGATGTGTGGAATGAGGTGTGGAATGTGCTATGGAATGATGTGTGGAATGAGGTGTGGAATGATGCGTGAAATGATGTGTGGAAAGAGGTGTGGAATGATGTGTGGAATGAGTATTGGCATTATGTGTGGAATGGGGTTTGGAATGATGTATGGAATGATGTGTGGATGAGGTTTGGAATGATGTGTGGAATGATGTGTGGAACGATGTGTGAAAATAGGTTTGGAATGATGTGCGGAATGATGTGTAGCATGACGTCTGGAATGATGGGAGGAATGATGTGTGGAAAGATGTGTGGAATGACGTGTGGAAATATGTGTGGAATGATGTGTGGAATGAGGTGTGGAATGATGTGTGTAATGATGTGTGGAATGATGTGTAGAATGAGGTGTGGAATGATGTGTGGAATGATGTGTGGAATGATATGTGGAATGATGGGTGGAATGAGGTGTGGAATGTGCTGTGGAATGATGTGTGGAATGAGTTGAGAAATGACGTGTGGCATGATGTGTGAAACGATGTGAGGAATGATGTGTAGAATGAGGTGTGGAATGAGTTGTGGAATGAGTTGTGGAATGATGCATGAAAATGATGCGTGTAATGATGCGTGGAAGTTTGTGAGGATTGAAGTGTGGAATAAATTGTGGAATGAGATTTAAAATGAGGTGGGGAATGATGTGTGGAATGATGTGTGGAATGATGTGTGGAATGATGTGTAGAATGAGGTGTGGAATGAGGTGTGGGATGTGCTGAGGAACGATGTGTGGAATAAGGTGTGAAATGAGGTGTGCAATGATGTGAGAAATGATGTGCGGAATGATGTGTAGAATGAGGCGTGGAATGTTGTTTGAAATGAGGTGTGGAATGAGGTGTGGAATGATGTGTGGAATGAGGTGTGGAATGAGGTGTGGAATGATGCGTGGAATGATGTGTGGAATGATGTTTGGAATGATGTGTGGAATGCTGTGTAGAATGAGGTGTGGAATGATGTGTGGAATGAGGTGTGGAATGATGTATGGAATGAGGTGTGGAATTAGTTGTGGAAGGAGGTGTGGAATGATGTGTGGAATGATGTGTGGAATGATGTCTGGAATGATGTGTGGAATGATGTTTGTAATGATGTATGGAATGATGTTTGGAATGATGTTTGCAATGAGGTGTGGAATGATGTGTGGAATGAGGTGTGCAATGGTGAGTGGAATGATGTGTGGAATGATGAGTAAATGATGTTTGGAATGATGTGTGGAATGATGTGTGGAATGATGTGAGAAATGATGTTTGGAATGTGGTGTGGAATGATGTGTGGAATGGTGTGTGGAATGATGTGTAGAATGAGGTGTGGAATGATGTGTGGAATGATGTGTGGAATGATTTGTAGAATAATGTGTGGAATGAGGTTTGGAATGATGTGTGAAATGATGTGTGGAAAGAGGTGTGGAATGATGTGTGGAATGAGTATTGGCATTATGTGTGGAATGGGGTTTGGAATGTTGTGTGGAATGATGTGAGGATGAGGTTTCGAATGATGTGTGGAATGATGTGTGGAATGATGTGTGAAAATAGGTTTGGAATGATGTGTGGAATGATGTGTAGCATGACGTCTAGAATGATGGGAGGAATGATGTGTGGAAAGATGTGTGGAATGACGTGTGGAATGAGGTGTGGAATGATGTGTGGAATGATGTGTGGAATGATGTGTAGAATGAGGTGTGGAATAATGTGTGGAATGACTTGTGCAATGAGGTGTGGAATGTGCTGTGGAATGATGTGTGGAATGAGTTGCGAAGTGAGGTGTGGAATGATGTGTGAAATGATGTGAGGAATGATGTATAGAATGAGGTGTGGAATGAGGTGTGGAATGAGTTGTGGAATGATGCGTGAAATGATGCGTGTAATGATGCGTGGAAGTTTGTGTGGATTGAAGTGTGGAATAAATTGTGGAATGAGATTTAAAATGAGGTGTGGAATGATGTTTGGAATGAAGTGTGGAATGATGTGTAGAATGTGCTGTGGAATGATGTGTGGAATGAGGTGTGAAATGAGGTGTGGAATGATGTGTGAAATGATGTTCGGAATGATGTGCGGAATGATGTGCGGAATGATGTGTAGAATGATGTGTGGAATGATGTGAGGAATGATGTGAGGAATGGTGGGTGGAATGATGTGTGGAATGGTGTGTGGAAAGCTGTTTGGAATGATGTGCGGAATGATGTGTAGAATGATGTGTCGAATGATGTGAGGAATGATGTGAGGAATGGTGGTTGGAATGACGTGTGGAATGATGTGTGGAATGTGTGTGGAATGAGGTGTGGAATAATGTTTGGAATGATGTCCGGAATGAAGTGTGGAATGATGTGTGGAATGATATGTGGAATGATGTTTGGAATGATGTGCGGAATGATGTGTAGAATGATGTGTGGAATGTTGTGTGGAATGATGTGAGGAATGGTGGGTGGAATGATGTGTGGAATGATGTGTGGAATGATGTGTGGAATGATGTGTGGAATGATGTGTGGAATGAGGTGTGGAATGAAGTGTGGAATGATGCATGGAATGAAGTGTGGAATGATGCATGGAATGATGTTTGGAATGATGTGTGGAATGAGGTGTGGAATGATGTATGGAATGAGGTGTGGAATTAGTTGTGGAAGGAGGTGTGGAATGATGCATGGAATGATGTTTGGAATTATGTGTGGAATGATGTGTGGAATGATGTCTGAAATAATGTGTGGAATGATGTTTGGAATGATGTATGGAATGATGTTTGGAATGATGTTTGGAATGAGGTGTGGAATGATGTGTGGAATGAGGTGTGCAATGGTGAGTGGGATGATGTGTGGAATGATGAGTGGAATGATGTTTGGAATGAAGTGTGGAATGATGTGTGGAATGGTGAGTGGAATGATGTGTGGAATGATGTGTGGGATGATGTGAGAAATGATGTTTGGAATGTGGTGTGGAATGATGTGTGGAATGGTGTGTGGAATGATGTGTAGAATGAGGTGTGGAATGATGTGTGGAATGATGTGTGGAATGATTTGTAGAATAATGTGTGGAATGAGGTTTGGAATGATGTGTGGAATGACTATTGGCATTATGTGTGGAATGGCGTTTGGAATGTTGTGTGGAATGATGTGAGGATGAGGTTTCGAATGATGTGTGGAATGATGTGTGGAATGATGTGTGAAAATAGGTTTGGAATGATGTGTGGAATGATGTGTAGCATGACGTCTAGAATGATGGGAGTAATGATGTGTGGAAAGATGTGTGGAATGACGTGTGGAATGAGGTGTGGAATGCTGTGTGGAATGATGTGTGGAATGATGTGTAGAATGAGGTGTGGAATAATGTGTGGAATAATTTGTGGAATGAGGTGTGGAATGTGCTGTGGAATGATGTGTGGAATGAGTTGCGAAGTGAGGTGTGGAATGATGTGTGAAATGATGTGAGGTATGATGTATAGAATGAGGTGTGGAATGAGGTGTGGAATGAGTTGTGGAATGATGCGTGAAATGATGCGTGTAATGATGCGTGGAAGTTTGTGTGGATTGAAGTGTGGAATAAATTGTGGAATGAGATTTAAAATGAGGTGTGGAATGATGTTTGGAATGAAGTGTGGAATGATGTGTAGAATGTGCTGTGGAATGAGGTGTGGAATGAGGTGTTAAATGAGGTGTGGAATGATGTGTGAAATGATGTTCGGAATGATGTGCGGAATGATGTGCGGAATGATGTGTAGAATGATGTGTGGAATGATGTGAGAAATGATGTGTGGAATGGTGGGTGGAATGATGTGTGGAATGGTGTGTGGAAAGATGTTTGGAATGATGTGCGGAATGATGTGTAGAATGATGTGTCGAATGATGTGAGGAATGATGTGAGGAATGGTGTTTGGAATGACGTGTGGAATGATGTGTGGAATGTGTGTGGAATGAGGTGTGGAATAATGTTTGGAATGATGTCCGGAATGAAGTGTGGAATGATGTGTGGAATGATATGTGGAATGATGTTTGGAATGATGTGCGGAATGATGTGTAGAATGATGTCTGGAATGATGTGTGGAATGATGTGAGGAATGGTGGGTGGAATGATGTGTGGAATGATGTGTGGCATGATGTGTGGAATGATGTGTGGAATGATGTGTGGAATGAGGTGTGGAAAGAAGTGTGGAATGATGTGAGGAATGATGTGTAGAGTTAGATTTGGAATTATGTGTGGAATTATGTGTGGAATGAGGTGTGGAATGATGTGTGGAATTATGTGTGGAGTGAGTTGTGGAAGGAGGTGTGGAATGATGCATGGAATGATGTTTGGAATGATGTGTGGAATGATGTGTGGAATGATGTTTGGAATGATGTGTGGAATGATGTGTAGAATGAGGTGTGGAATGGTGGGTGGCATGATGTGTGGAATGATCTGTGGGATGATGTATGGAATGTGGAGTGGAATGATGTGTGGAATGTTGTATGGAAACCTGTGTTGAATGATGTGTGGAATGGTTTATGGAATGATGTGTGGAATGTTGTGTGGAATGATGTGTGGAATGAGGTGTGGAATGTGCTATGGAATGATGTGTGGAATGAGGTGTGACATGAGATGTGGAATGATGTGTGAAACGATGTGAGGAATGATGTGTAGAATGAGGTGTGGAATGAGGTGTGGAATGAGGTGTGGAATGATGCGTGAAATGAAGTGTGGAAAGAGGTGTGGAATGATGTGTGGAATGAGTATTGGCATTATGTGTGGAATGGGGTTTGGAATGATGTGTGGAATGATGTGTGGATGAGGTTTGGAATGATGTGTGGAATGATGTGTGGAACGATGTGTGAAAATAGGTTTGGAATGATGTGTGGAATGATGTGTAGCATGACGTCTGTAATGATGGGAGGAATGATGTGTGGAAAGATGTGTGGAATGACGTGTGGAAATATGTGTGGAATGATGTGTGGAATGAGGTGTGGAATGATGTGTGTAATGATGTGTGGAATGATGTGTAGAATGAGGTGTGGAAGGATGTGTGGAATGATATGTGGAATGATATGTGGAATGATGGGTGGAATGAGGTGTGGAATGTGCTGTGGAATGATGTGTGGAATGAGTTGAGAAATGACGTGTGGAATGATGTGTGAAACCATGTGAGGAATGATGTGTAGAATGAGGTGTGGAATGAGTTGTGGAATGAGTTGTGGAATGATGCATGAAATGATGCGTGTAATGATGCGTGGAAGTTTGTGAGGATTGAAGTGTGGAATAAATTGTGGAATGAGATTTAAAATGAGGTGTGGAATGATGTGTGGAATGATGTGTGGAATGATGTGTGGAATGATGTGTAGAATGAGGTGTGGAATGAGGTGTGGGATGTGCTGAGGAATGATGTGTGGAATAAGGTGTGAAATGAGGTGTGCAATAATGTGAGAAATGATGTGCGGAATGATGTGTAGAATGAGGCGTGGAATGATGTTTGAAATGAGGTGTGGAATGAGGTGTGGAATGATGTGTGGAATGCAGTTTGGAATGATGTCTGGAATGATGTGTGGAATGATGTGTGGAATGATGTGTAGAATGATGTGTGGAATGATGTGAGGAATGATGTGAGGAATGGTGGTTGGAATGACATGTGGAACGATATGTGGAATGATGTGTGGAATGATGTGTGGAATGATGTGTGGAATGAGGTGTGGAATGATGTGTGGAATTATGTGTGGAGTGAGTTGTGGAAGGAGGTGTGGAATGATGCATGGAATGATGTTTGGAATGATGTGTGGAATGACGTGTGGAATGGTGGGTGGAATGACGTGTGGAATGATATGTGGCAGGAGGTGTGGAATGATGCATGGAATGATGTTTGGAATGATGTGTGGAATGACGTGTGGTATGGTGGGTGGAATGAGGTGTGGAATGATGCGTGGAATGATGTGTGGAATGATGTTTGGAATGATGTGTGGAATGATGTGTAGAATGAGGTGTGGAATGAGTTGAGAAATAAGGTGTGGAATGATGTGTGAAACGATGTGAGGAATGATGTGTAGAATGAGGTGTGGAATGAGTTGTTGAATGATGCGTGTAATGATGCGTGTAATGATGCGTGGAAGTTTGTGTGGATTGAAGTGTGGAATAAATTGTGGAAAGAGATTTTAAATGAGGTGTGGAATGATGTGTGGAATGATGTGTAGAATGAGGTGTGGAATGAGGTGTGGAAGGTGCTGTGGAATGATGTGTGGAATGAGGTGTGAAATGAGGTGTGGAATGATGTGTGAAATGATGTGCGGAATGATGTGTAGAATGAGGCGTGGAATGATGTGTGAAATGAGGTGTGGAATGAGGTGTGAAATGATGCGTGGTATGATGTGTGGAATGATGTGTGGAATGATGTTTGGAATGATGTCTGGAATGATTTGTGGAATGATGTGTGGAATGATGTGTGGAATGATGTTTGGAATGATGTGCGGAATGATGTGTAGAATGATGTGTGGAATGATGTGAGGAATGTTGGGTGGAATGACGTGTGGAATGGTATGTGGAATGATGTTTGGAATGATGTGTGGAATGATGTGTGGAATGAGGTGTGGAATGAAGTGTGGAATGATGTCTGGAATGATGTGTGGAATGATGTGTAGAATGATGTCTGGAATGATGTGTGGAATGATGTGTGGAGTGATGTTTGGAATGATGTGCGGAATGATGTGTAGAATGATGTGTGGAATGATGTGTGGAATGATGTGAGGAATGGTGGGTGGAATGATGTTTGGAATGATGTGTGGAATGATGTGTAGAATGAGGTGTGGAATGGTGGGTGGCATGATGTGTGGAATGATCTGTGGAATGATGTATGGAATGTGGAGTGGAATGATGTGTGGAATGTTGTATGGAATGATGTGTTGAATGATGTGTGCAATGGTGTATGGAATGATGTGTGGAATGATGTGTGGAATGATGTTTGGAATGAGGTGTGGAATGTGCTATGGAATTATGTGTGGAATGAGGTGTGAAATGAGATGTGGAATGATGTGTGAAACGATGTGAGGAATGATGTGTAGAATGAGGTCTGGAATGAGGTGTGGAATGAGGCGTGGAATGATGCGTGAAATGACGTGTGGAAACAGGTGTGGAATGATGTGTGGAATGAGTATTGGCATTATGTGTGGAATGGGGTTTGGAATGATGTGTGGAATGATGTGTGGATGAGGTTTGGAATGATGTGTGGAATGATGTGTGGAACGATGTGTGAAAATAGGTTTGGAATGAATTGTGGAATGACGTGTAGCATTACGTCTGGAATGATGGGAGGAATGATGTGTGGAAAGATGTGTGGAATGAAGTGTGGAAATATGTGTGGAATGATGTGTGGAATGTGGTGTGGAATGATGTGTGGAATGATGTGTGGAATGATGTGTGGAATGAGGTGTGGAATGATGTGTTGAATTATGTGTGGAGTGAGTTGTGGAAGGAGGTATGGAATGATGCATGGAATGATGTTTGGAATGATGTGTGGAATGACGTGTGGAATGGTGGGTGGAATGACGTGTGGAATGTTATGTGGAAGGAGGTGTGGAATGATGCATGGAATGATGTTTGGAATGATGTGTGGAATGAGGTGTGGAATCGTGGGTGGAATGAGGTGTGGAATGATGCGTGGAATGATGTGTGGAATGATGTTTGGAATGATGTGTGGAATGATGTGTAGAATGAGGTGTGGAATGAGTTGAGAAATAAGGTGTGGAATGATGTGTGAAACGATGTGAGGAATGATGTGTAGAATGAGGTGTGGAATGAGTTGTTGAATGATGCGTGTAATGCTGCGTGTAATGATGCGTGGAAGTTTGTATGGATTGAAATATGGAATAAATTGTGGAAAGAGATTTTAAATGACGTGTGGAATTATGTGTGGAATGATGTGTGGAATGATGTGTGGAATGATGTGTAGAATGAGGTGTGGAATGAGGTGTGGAAGGTGCTGTGGAATGATGTGTGGAATGAGGTGTGAAATGAGGTGTGGAATGATGTGTGAAATGATGTGCGGAATGAGGTGTGGAATGAAGTGTGGAATGATGTCTGGAATGATGTGTAGAACGATGTGTGGAATGATGTGTGGAATGATGTGTGGAATGATGTGTGCAATGATGTTTGGAATGATGTGCGGAATGATGTGTAGAATGATTTGTGGAATGATGTGTGGAATGATGTGAGGAATGGTGGGTGGAATGATGTTTGGAATGATGTGTGGAATGATGTGTAGAATGAGGTGTGGAATGGTGGGTGGCATGATGTGTGGAATGATCTGTGGAATGATGTATGGAATGTGGAGTGGAATGATGTGTGGAATGTTGTATGGAATGATGTGTTGAATGATGTGTGGAATGGTGTATGGAATGATGTGTGGAATGATGTGTGGAATGATGTTTGGAAAGAGGTGTGGAATGTGCGATGGAATGATGTGTGGAATGAGGTGTGAAATGAGATGTGGAATGATGTGTGAAACGATGTGAGGAATGATGTGTAGAATGAGGTGTGGAATGAGGTGTGGAATGAGGTGTGGAATGATGCGTGAAATGATGTGTGGAAAGAGGTGTGGAATGATGTGTGGAATGAGGTGTGGAATGAGGTGTGGAATGATGCGTGAAATGATGTGTGGAAAGAGGTGTGGAATGATGTGTGGAATGAAGTGTGGATTGATATGTGGAATGATGTGTGGAATGAGGTGTGGAATGTGCTGTGGAATGATGTGTGGAATGAGTTGAGAAATGAGGTGTGGAATGATGTGTGAAACGATGTAAGGAATGATGTGTAGAATGAGGTGTGGAATGAGGTGTGGAATGAGTTGTGGAATGATGCATGAAATGTAGCGTGTAATGATGCGTGGAGATTTGTGAGGATTGAGGTGTGGAATAAATTGTGGAATGAGATTTAAAATGAGGTGTGGAATGATGTGTGGAATGATGTGTGGAATGATGTGTGGAATGATGTGTAGAATGAGGTGTGGAATGAGGTGTGGAATGTGCTGTGGAATGATGTGTGGAATGAGGTGTGAAATGAGGTGTGGAATGATGCGAGAAATGATGTGCGGAATGATGTGTAGAGTGATGTGTAGAATGATGTGAGGAATGATGTGAGGAATGGTTGGTGGAATGACATGTGGAATGATATGTGGAATGATGTGTGGAATGATGTGTGGAATGATGTGTGGAATGAGGTGTCGAATGATGTGTGGAATTATATGTGGAGTGAGTTGTGGAAGGAGGTGTGGAATGATGCATGGAATGATGTTTGGAATGATGTGTGGAATGACGTGTGGAATGGTGGGTGGAATGACGTGTGGAATGATATGTGGAATGATGTGTGGAATGATGTTTGGAATGATGTGTGGAATGAGGTGTGAAATGATGTGTGGAATGATTTGTGAAATCATGTGAGGAATGATGTGTATAATGAGGTGTGTAATGATGTGTGAAATGAGGTGTTGAATTAGGTTTGGAATGATGCGTGGAATGATGTGTGGAATGATGTTTGGAATGATGTGTGGAATGATGTGTAGAATGAGGTGTGGAATGGTGGGTGGAATGATGTGTTGAATGATGTGTGGAATGATGTGTGAAATGATGTGTGGAAAGAGGTGTGGAATGATGTGTGGAATGAGTATTGGCATTATGTGTGGAATGGGGTTTGGAATGTTGTGTGGAATGATGTGTGGATGAGGTTTCGAATGATGTGTGGAATGATGTGTGGAATGATGTGTGAAAATACGTTTGGAATGATGTGTGGAATGATGTGTAGCATGACGTCTGGAATGATGGGAGGAATGATGTGTGGAAAGATGTGTGGAATGACGTGTGGAATGAGGTGTGGAATGATGTGTGGAATGATGTGTGGAATGATGTGTAGAATGAGGTGTGGAATAATGTGTGGAATGATTTGTGGAATGAGGTGTGGAATGTGCTGTGGAATGCTGTGTGGAATGAGTTGAGCAATGAGGTGTGGAATGATTTGTGAAATGATGTGAGGAATGATGTGTAGAATGAGGTGTGGAATGAGGTGTGGAATGAGTTGTGGAATGATGCGTGAAATGATGCGTGTAATGATGCTGGACGTTTGTGTGGATTGAAGTGTGGAATATATTGTGGAATGAGATTTAAAATGAGGTGTGGAATGATGTTTGGAATGAAGTGTGGAATGATGTTTAGAATGTGCTGTGGAATGATGTGTGGAATGAGGTGTGAAATGAGGTGTGGAATGATGTGTGGAATGATGTGCGGAATGATGTGCGGAATGATGTGCGGAATGATGTGTGGAATGATGTGTGGAATGATGTTTGGAATGATGTGCGGTATGATGTGTAGAATGATGTGTCGAATGATGTGAGGAATGATGTGAGGAATGGTGGTTGGAATGACGTGTGGAATGATGTGTGGAATGATGTGTGGAATGATGTGTGGAATGTGTGTGGAATGAGGTGTGGAATAATGTTTGGAATGATGTCCGGAATGAAGTGTGGAATGATGTGTGGAATGATGTGTGGAATGATGTTTGGAATGATGTGCGGAATGGTGGTTGGAATGACGTGTGGAATGATGTGTGGAATGATGTGAGGAATGGTGGGTGGAATGACGTGTGGAATGATGTGTGGAATGATGTGTGGAATGATGTGTGGAATGATGTGTGGAATGAGGTGTGGAATGAAGTGTGGAATGATGTGTAGAATTAGGTTTGGAATTATGTGTGGAATTATGTGTGGAATGAGGTGTGGAATGAGGTGTGGAATGATGTGTGGAATTATGTGAGGAGTGAGTTGTGGAAGGAGGTGTGCAATGATGCATGGAATGATGTTTGGAATGATGTGTGGAATGATGTGTGGAATGATGTTTGGAATGATGTGTGGAATGATGTGTAGAATGAGGTGTGGAATGGTGGGTGGCATGATGTGTGGAATGATCTGTGGAATGATGTATGGAATGTGGAGTGGAATGATGTGTGGAATGTTGTGTGGAAACCTGTGTTGAATGATGTGTGGAATGGTTTATGGAATGATGTGTGGAATGATGTGTGGAATGATGTGTGGAATGAGGTGTGGAATGTGCTGTGGAATGATGTGTGGAATGAGGTGTGAAATGAGATGTGGAATGATGTGTGAAACGATGTGAGGAATGATGTGTAGAATGAGGTGTGGAATGAGGTGTGGAATGAGGTGTGGAATGATGCGTGAAATGATGTGTGGAAAGAGGTGTGGAATGATGTGTGGAATGAGTATTGGCATTATGTGTGGAATGCGGTTTGGAATGATGTGTGGAATGATGTGTGGATGAGGTTTGGAATGATGTGTGGAATGATGTGTGGAACGATGTGTGAAAATAGGTTTGGAATGATGTGCGGAATGATGTGTAGCATGACGTATGGAATGATGGGAGGAATGATGTGTGGAAAGATGTGTGGAATGACGTGTGGAAATATGTGTGGAATGATGTGTGGAATGAGGTGTGGAATGATGTGTGTAATGATGTGTGGAATGATGTGTAGAATGAGGTGTGGAATGATGTGTGGAATGATGTGTGGAATGATATGTGGAATGATGGGTGGAATGAGGTGTGGAATGTGCTGTGGAATGATGTGTGGAATGAGTTGAGAAATGACGTGTGGAATGATGTGTGAAACGATGTGAGGAATGATGTGTAGAATGAGGTGTGGAATGAGTTGTGGAATGAGTTGTGGAATGATGCATGAAATGATGCGTGTAATGATGCGTGGAAGTTTGTGAGGATTGAAGTGTGGAATAAATTGTGGAATGAGATTTAAAATGAGGTGTGGAATGATGTGTGAAATGATGTGTGGAATGATGTGCAGAATGAGGTGTGGAATGAGGTGTGGGATGTGCTGAGGAATGATGTGTGGAATAACGTGTGAAATGAGGTGTGCAATGATGTGAGAAATGATGTGCGGAATGATGTGTAGAATGAGGCGTGGAATGATGTTTGAAATGAGGTGTGGAATGAGGTGTGGAATGATGTGTGGAACGATGTTTGGAATGATGTCTGGAATGATGTGTGGAATGATGTGTGGAATGATGTGTAGAATGATGTGTGGAATGATGTGAGGAATGATGTGAGGAATGGTGGTTGGAATGACATGTGGAATGATATGTGGAATGATGTGTGGAATGATGTGTGGAATGATGTGTGGAATGAGGTGTGGAATGATGTGTGGAATTATGTGTGGAGTGAGTTGTTGAAGGAGGTGTGGAATGATGCATGGAATGATGTTTGGAATGATGTGTGGTATGACGTGTGGAATGGTGGGTGGAATGACGTGTGGAATGATATGTGGAAGGAGGTGTGGAATGATGCATGGAATGATGTTTGGAATGATGTGTGGAATGACGTGTGGAATGGTGGGTGGAATGAGGTGTGGAATGATGCGTGGAATGATGTGTGGAATGATGTTTGGAATTATGTGTGGAATGATGTGTAGAATGAGGTGTGGAATGGTGGGTGGAATGATGTGTTGAATGATGTGTGGAATGATGTGTGAAATGATGTGTGGAATGATGTTTGGAATGAGTTGTGGAATGAGTTGTAGAATTATGTTTGGAATGATGTGTGGAATGATGTGTGGAAATAGGTGTGAAATGGTGTGCGCAATGATGCGTGGAATGATGTGAGAATGATGTTTGGAATGATGTGTTAAATGAGGTGTGCACTGATGTGTGGTATGATATGTGGAATGATAGGTGGAATGATGTGTGGAATGATGTGTGGAATGATGCGTGTAATGAGTCGTGGAATGAGGTGTGGAATGATGTGTGGAATGATGTGTGGAATGATGTGTGGAACGATGTGTGAAATCATGTGAGGAATGATGTGTAGAATGAGGTATGGAATGATGTGTGGAATGAGGTGTGGAATGATGTGTGGAATTATGTGTGGAGTGAGTTGTGGAAGGAGGTGTGGAATGATGCATGGAATGATGATTGGAATGATGTGTGGAATGACGTGTGGAATAGTGGATGGAATGACGTGTGGAAATAGGTGTGAAATGATGTGTGGAATGATTTGTGAAATCATGTGACGAATGATGTGTATAATGAGGTGTGTAATGATATGTGAAATGAGGTGTTGAATGAGGTGTGGAATGATGCGTGGAATGATGTTTGGAATGATGTTTGGAATGATGTGTGGAATGATGTGTAGAATGAGGTGTGGAATGGTGGGTGGAATGATGTGTTGAATGATGTGTGGAATGATGTGTGAAATGATGTGTGGAAAGAGGTGTGGAATGATGTGTGGAATGAGTATTGGCATTATGTGTGGAATGGGGTTTGGAATGTTGTGTGGAATGATGTGTGGATGAGGTTTCGAATGATGTGTGGAATGATGTGTGGAATGATGTGTGAAAATACGTTTGGAATGATGTGTGGAATGATGTGTAGCATGCCGTCTGGAATGATGGGAGGAATGATGTGAGGAATGATGTGTAGAATGATGTGTGGAATGATGTGTAGAATGAGGTGTGGAATAATGTGTGGAATGATTTGTGGAATGAGGTGTGGAATGTGCTGTGGAATGCTGTGTGGAATAAGTTGAGAAATGAGGTGTGGAATGATGTGTGAAATGATGTGAGGAATGATGTGTAGAATGAAGTGTGGAATGAGGTGTGGAATGAGTTGTGGAATGATGCGTGAAATGATGCGTGTAATGATGCGTGGACGTTTGTGTGGATTGAAGTGTGGAATAAATTGTGGAATGAGATTTAAAATGAGGTGTGGAATGATGTTTGGAACGAAGTGTGGAATGATGTGTAGAATGTGCTGTGGAATGATGTATGGAATGAGGTGTGAAGTGAGGTGTGGAATGATGTGTGAAATGATGTGCGGAATGATGTGCGGAATGATGTGCGGAATGATGTGTAGAATGATGTGTGGAATGATGTGAGGAATGATGTGAGGAATGGTGGGTGGAATGATGTGTGGAATGATGTGTGGAATGATGTTTGGAATGATGTGCGGTATGATGTGTAGAATGATGTGTCGAATGATGTGAGGAATGATGTGAGGAATGGTGGTTGGAATGACGTGTGGAATGATGTGTGGAATGATGTGTGGAATGATGTGTGGAATGTGTGTGGAATGAGGTGTGGAATGATGTGAGGAATGGTGGGTGGAATGACGTGTGGAATGATGTGTGGAATGATGTGTGGAATGATGTGTGGAATGATGTGTGGAATGAGGTGTGGAATGAAGTGTGGAATGATGTGAGGAATGATGTGTGGAATGAGGTGTGGAATGATGTGTGGAATTATGTGTGGAGTGAGATGTGGAAGGAGGTGTGGAATGATGCATGGAATGATGTTTGGAATGATGTGAGGAATGATGTGTGGAATGATGTTTGGAATGATGTGTGGAATGATGTGTAGAATGAGGTGTGGAATGGTGGGTGGTATGATGTGTGGAATGATCTGTGGAATGATGTATGGAATGTGGAGTGTAATGATGTGTGGAATGTTGTATGGAAACCTGTGTTGAATGATGTGTGGAATGGTTTATGGAATGATGTGTGGAATGATGTGAGGAATGATGTGTGGAATGAGGTGTGGAATGTGCTATGGAATGATGTGTGGAATGAGGTGTGAAATGAGATGTGGAATGATGTGTGAAACGATGTGAGGAATGCTGTGTAGAATGAGGTGTGGAATAAGGTGTGGAATGAGGTGTGGAATGATGCGTGAAATGATGTGTGGAAAGAGGTGTGGAATGATGTGTGGAATGAGTATTGGCATTATGTGTGGAATGGGGTTTGGAATGATGTGTGGAATGATGTGTGGATGAGGTTTGAAATGATGTGTGGAATGATGTGTGGAACGATGTGTGAAAATAGGTTTGGAATGATGTGCGGAATGATGTGTAGCATGACGTCTGGAATGATGGGAGGAATGATGTGTGGAAAGATGTGTGGAATGACGTGTGGAAATATGTGTGGAATGATGTGTGGAATGAGGTGTGGAATGATGTGTGTAATGATGTGTGGAATGATGTGTAGAATGAGGTGTGGAATGATGTGTGGAATGATGTGTGGAATGATATGTGGAATGATGGGTGGAATGAGGTGTGGAATGTGCTGTGGAATGATGTGTGGAATGAGTTGAGAAATGACGTGTGGAATGATGTGTGAAACGATGTGAGGAATGATGTGTAGAATGAGGTGTGGAATGAGTTGTGGAATGAGTTGTGGAATGATGCATGAAATGATGCGTGTAATGATGCGTGGAAGTTTGTGAGGATTGAAGTGTGGAATAAATTGTGGAATGAGATTTAAAATGAGGTGTGGAATGATGTGTGGAATGATGTGTGGAATGATGTGTGGAATGATGTGTAGAATGAGGTAGGGAATGAGGTGTGGGATGTGCTGAGGAATGATGTGTGGAATAAGGTGTGAAATGAGGTGTGCAATGATGTGAGAAATGATGTGCGGAATGATGTGTAGAATGAGGCGTGGAATGATGTTTGAAATGAGGTGTGGAATGAGGTGTGGAATGATGTGTGGAATGATGTTTGGAATGATGTCTGGAATGATGTGTGGAATGATGTGTGGAATGATGTGTAGAATGATGTGTGGAATGATGTGAGGAATGATGTGAGGAATGGTGGTTGGAATGACATGTGGAATGATATGTGGAATGATGTGTGGAATGATGTGTGGAATGATGTGTGGAATGAGGTGTGGAATGATGTGTGGAATTATGTGTGGAGTTAGTTGTGGAAGGAGGTGTGGAATGATGCATGGAATGATGTTTGGAATGATGTGTGGAATGACGTGTGGAATGGTGGGTGGAATGACGTGTGGAATGATATGTGGAAGGAGGTGTGGAATGATGCATGGAATGATGTTTGGAATGATGTGTGGAATGACGTGTGGAATGGTGGGTGGAATGAGGTGTGGAATGATGCGTGGAATGATATGTGGAATGATGTTTGGAATTATGTGTGGAATGATGTGTAGAATTATGTGTGAAATGATGTGTGGAATGAGGTGTGGAATGATGCGTGGAATGAGGTGTGGAATGGTGGGTGGAATTATGTGTTGAATGATGTGTGGAATGATGTGTGAAATGATGTGTGGAATGATGTTTGGAATGAGTTGTGGAATGAGTTGTAGAATTATGTTTGGAATGATGTGTGGAATGATGTGTGGAAATAGGTGTGAAATGGTGTGCGCAATGATGCGTGGAATGATGTGTGGAATGATGTTTGGAATGATGTGTTAAATGAGGTGTGGACTGATGTGTGGTATGATATGTGGAATGATAGGTGGAATGATGTGTGGAATGATGTGTGGAATGATGCGTGTAATGAGTCGTGGAATGAGGTGTGGAATGATGTGTGGAATGATGTGTGGAATGATGTGTGGAATGATGTGTGAAATCATGTGCGGAATGATGTGTAGAATGAGGTGTGGAATGATGTGTGGAATGAGGTGTGGAATGATGTATGGAATGAGGTGTGGAATTAGTTGTGGAAGGAGGTGTGGAATGATGCATGGAATGATGTTTGGAATTATGTGTGGAATGATGTGTGGAATGATGTCTGGAATGATGTGTGGAATGATGTTTGGAATGATGTATGGAATGATGTTTGGAATGATGTGTGGAATGATGTGTGGAATGATGTGTGGAATGATGTTTGGAATGATGTGTGGAATGTGGTGTGGAATGATGTGTGGAATGGTGTGTGGAATGATGTGTAGAATGAGGTGTGGAATGATGTGAGGAATGATGTGTAGAATGATTTGTGGAATAATGTTTGGAATGAGATTTGGAATGATGTGTTAAATGATGTTTGGAATGGTGTGTGGAATGATGTGTGGAATGACGGGTAGAATGTGTGGAAGGATGCGTGGAATGACGTGTGGAATGATGTGTGGAATCATGCGGGAAATGATGTGTGGAATGAGGTTTTTAAATGATGTGTGGAATGAGGTGTGGAATTTTGCGTGGAATGATTTGTGGAATGAAGTGTTAAATGATATGTGGAATGATATGTGGAATGATGTTTGGAATGATGTATTGAATGATGTGTGGAATGAGGTGTGGAATGATGTGTGAAATGATGTGTGGAAAGAGGTGTGGAATGATGTGTGGAATGAGTATTGGCATTATGTGTGGAATGAGGATTGGAACGATGTGTGGAATGATGTGTGGATGAGGTTTCGAATGACGTGTGGAATGATGTGTGGAATGATGTGTGAAAATAGGTTTGGAATGATGTGTGGAATGATGTGTAGCATGACGTCTGGAATGATGGGAGGAATGATGTGTGGAAATAGGTTTGGAATGATGTGCGGAAAGATGTGTGGAGTGACGTGTGGAAATATGTGTGGAATGATGTGTGGAATGTGGTGTCGAATGATGTGTGGAATGATGTGTAGAATGAGGTGTGAAATGATGTGTGGAATGATGTGTGGAATGATGTGTGGAATGATGTGTGGAATGAGGTGTGGAATGTGCTGTGGAATGATGTATGGAATGATGTGTCGAATGATGTGTGAAATGATGTGTGGAATGGTGCGTGGAATGATGCGTGGAATGATGTGTGGATTAATGTGTGGAATGAATTGTGGAATGATGTTAAGAGTGAGGTATGGAATGATGTGCGGGATGATGTGAGGAATGAGGTTTGGCTTGTGGTGTGGAATGAAGTGTTGAATGATGTGTGGAATGATATTTGGAATGATGTGTGGAATGATGTGTGGAATGTTGTGTGGAATAATATGTGGAATGACGCTTGGAATGATGTGTGGAATGATGTGTGGAATGTTGTGTGGAATGATATGTGGAATGACGTTTGGAATGATGTGTGGAATGATGTCTGGAATGATGTTTGGAATGATATGTGAAATGACGTGTGGAATGAGTTGTGGAATGAGTTGTGGAATGATGTGTGGAAAGATGTGTGGAATTATGTGTGGAATGAGGTGTGGAATGATGTGCGGAATGATTTGTGGAATTATGTGTTGTATGATGTGTGGAATGATGTGTGGAATGATCTGTGGAATGAAGTTTGGAATGAGGTGTGGAATGATGTGTGGAATAAGGTTTGGAATAATGTGTGGAATGACGTTTGGAATGATGTGTGGAATGATGTGTGGAATGATGTGTGGAATGATTTGTGGAATGAAGTGTGAAATGATTTGTGGAATGATGTGTAGAATGAGGTGTGAAATGATGTGTGGAATGATGTGTGGAATGATGTGTGGAATGATGTGTGGAATGAGGTGTGGAATGTGCTGTGGAATGATGTGTGGAATGAGGTGTGAAATGAGATGTGGAATGACATGTGAAACGATGTGAGGAATGATGTGTAGAATGAGGTTTGGAATGAGGTGTGGAATGAGGTGTGGAATGAGGTGTGGAATGATGCGTGAAATGATGTGTGGAAAGAGGTGTGGAATGATGTGTGGAATGATTATTGGCATTATGTGTGGAATGGGGTTTGGAATGATGTGTGGAATGATGTGTGGATAAGGGTTGTAATGATGTGTGGAATGATGTGTGGAATGATGTGTGAAAAAAGGTTTGGAATGATGTGTGAAATGATGTGTAGCATGACGTCTGGAATGATGGGAGGAATGAAGTGTGGAAAGATGTGTGGAATGACGTGTGGAAATATGTGTGGAATGATGTGTGCAATGACGTGTGGAATGATGTGTGGAATGATGTGTGGAATGATGTGTGGAATGATGTGTGGAATGATGTGTGGAATGATGTGTGAAATGAGGTGTGGAATGTGCTGTGGAATGATGTTTGGAATGAGTTGTGAAATGAGGTGTGAAATAACGTGTGAAACGATGTGAGGAATGATGTGTAGAATGAGGTGTGGAATGAGGTGTGGAATGAGTTGTGGAATGATGCGTGAATGATGCGTGTAATGATGCGTGGAAGTTTGTATGGATTGAAGTATGGAATAAATTGTGGAATGAGATTTAAAATGAGGTGTGGAATGATGTGCGGAATGATGTGTGGAATGATGCGTGGAATGATGTGTAGAATGAGGTGTGGAATGAGGTGTGGAATGTGCTGTGGAATGATGTGTGGAATGAGGTGTGAAATGAGGTGTGGAATGATGTGTGAAATGAGGTGTGGAATGAGGTGTGGAATGATGTGTGGAATGATGTTTGGAATGATGTCTGGAATGATGTGTGAAATGATGTGTGGAATGACGTGTGGAATGAAGTTTGGAATGATGTGTGGAATGATGTGTAGAATGAGGTTTGGAATGATGTGTAGAATGAGGTGTGGAATGATGTGTGGAATGACGTGTGGAAATATGTGTGGAATGATGCGTGGAATGACGTGTGGAATGATGTGTGGAATGATGTGTGGAATGATGTGTAGAATGAGGTGTGGAATGATGTGTGGAATTATGTGTAGAGTGAGTTTTGGAAGGAGGTGTGGAATGATGCGTGGAATGATGTGTGGAATGATGTTTGGAATGATGTGTGGAATGATGTGTGGAATGATGTTTGGAATGATGTGTGGAATGTGGTGTGGAATGATGTGTGGAATGGTGTGTGGAATGATGTGTAGAATGAGGTGTGGAATGATGTGAGGAATGATGTGTAGAATGATTTGTGGAATAATGTTTGGAATGAGATTTGGAATGATGTGTTAAATGATGTTTGGAATGGTGTGTGGAATGATGTGTGGAATGACGGGTAGAATGTGTGGAAGGATGCGTGGAATGACGTGTGGAATGATGTGTGGAATCATGCGGGAAATGATGTGTGGAATGAGGTTTTTAAATGATGTGTGGAATGAGGTGTGGAATTTTGCGTGGAATGATTTGTGGAATGAAGTGTTAAATGATATGTGGAATGATATGTGGAATGATGTTTGGAATGATGTATTGAATGATGTGTGGAATGAGGTGTGGAATGATGTGTGAAATGATGTGTGGAAAGAGGTGTGGAATGATGTGTGGAATGAGTATTGGCATTATGTGTGGAATGAGGATTGGAACGATGTGTGGAATGATGTGTGGATGAGGTTTCGAATGACGTGTGGAATGATCTGTGGAATGATGTGTGAAAATAGGTTTGGAATGATGTGTGGAATGATGTGTAGCATGACGTCTGGAATGATGGGAGGAATGATGTGTGGAAATAGGTTTGGAATGATGTGCGGAAAGATGTGTGGAGTGACGTGTGGAAATATGTGTGGAATGATGTGTGGAATGTGGTGTCGAATGGTGCGTGGAATGATGCGTGGAATGATGTGTGGATTAATGTGTGGAATGAATTGTGGAATGATGTTAAGAGTGAGGTATGTTTGGAATGATGTGTGGAATGAGGTGTGGAATGGTGAGTGGAATGATGTGTGGAATGATGTATGGAATGACGTGTGGAATGATGTGTGGAATGATGTTTGGGATGATGTGCGGAATGATGTGTAGAATGATGTGTGGAATGATGTGAGGAATGATGTGAAGAATTGTGTGTGGAATGAGGTGTGGAATGACGTGTGGAATTATGTGTGGGATGAGTTGTGGAAGGATGTGTGGAATGATGCTAGGAATGATGTTTGGAATGATGTGTGGAATGATGTGTGGAATGATGTTTGGAATGATGTGTGAAATGATGTGTAGAATGAGGTGTGGAATGGTGGGTGGCATGATGTGTGGAATGATCTGTGGAATGATGTATGGAATGTGGAGTGGAATGATGTGTGGAATGGTGTATGGAATGATGTGTTGAATGTTGTGTGGAATGGTGTATGGAAGGTTTTGTGGAATGATGTGTGGAATGATGTGTGGAATGAGGTGTGGAATGTGCTATGGATTGATGTGTGGAATGAGGTGTGAAATGAGATGTGGAATGACGTGTGAAACGATGTGAGGAATGATGTGTAGAATGAGGTGCGGAATGAGGTGTGGAATGAGGTGTGGAATGATGCGTGAAATGATGCGTGTAATGATGCATGAAAGGTTGTGTGCATTGAAGTGTGGAATAAATTGTGGAATGAGGTTTAAAATGAGGTGTGGAATGATGTGTGGAATGATGTGTGAAATGACGTGTGGAAAGAGATGTGGAATGATGTGTGGAATGAGTTTTGGCATTATGTGTGGAATGGGGTTTGGAATGTTGTGTGGAATGATGTGTGCATGAGCTTTGGAATGATGTGTGGAATGATGTGTGGAATGATGTGCGAAAATAGGTTTGGAATGATGTGTGGAATGATGTGTAGCATGACGTCTGGAATGATCGGGGGAATGATGTGTGGAAAGATGTGTGGAATGACGTGTGGAAATATGTGTGGAATGATGTGTGGAATGAGGTGTGGGATGATCTGTGGAATGATGTGTGGAATGATGTGCAGAATGAGGAGTGGAATGATGTGTGGAATGATGTGTGGAATGATGTGTGGAATGATGTGTGGAATGAGGTGTTGAATGTGCTGTGGAATGATGTGTGGAATGAGTTGAGAAATAAGGTGTGGAATGATGTGTGAAACGATGTGAGGAATGATGTGTAGAATGAGGTGTGGAATGAGTTGTTGAATGATGCGTGTAATGATGCGTGTAAAAATGCGTGGAAGTTTGTGTGGATTGAAGTATGGAATAAATTGTGGAAAGAGATTTTAAATGTGGTGTGGAATGAAGTGTGGAATGATGTGTGGAATGATGTGTGGAATGATGTGTAGAATGAGGTGTGGAATGAGGTGTGGAAGGTGCTGTGGAATGATGTGTGGAATGAGGTGTGAAATGAGAAGAGGAAAGATGTTTGAAATGATGTACGGAATGATGTGTAGAATGAGGCGTGGAATGATGTGTGAAATGAGGTGTGGAATGAGGTGTGAAATGATGCGTGGAATGACGTGTGGAATGATGTGTGGAATGATGTTTGGAATGATGTCTGGAATGATGGGTGGAATGATGTGTGGAATGATGTGTGGAATGATGTTTGGAATGATGTGCGGAATGATGTGTAGAATGATGTGTGGAATGATGTGTGGAATGATGTGAGGAATGGTGGGTGGAATGACGTGTGGAATGATGTGTGGAATGATGTGTGGAATGATGTGTGGAATGATGTGTGGAATGAGGTGTGGAATGAAGTGTGGAATGATGTCTGGAATGATGTGTGGAATGATGTGTAGAATGATGTCTGGAATGATGTGTGGAATGATGTGTGGAATGATGTGTGGAATGATGTTTGGAATGATGTGCGGAATGATGTGTAGAATGATGTGTGGAAATAGGTGTGGAATGGTGTGCGCAATGAAGTGTGGAATGATGTGTTGAATGATGTGTGGAATGATGTGTGAAATGATGTGTGGAATGATGAATGGAATGAGTTGTGGAATGATGTGTCGAATGATGTGTGGAATGATGTTTGAAATGATGTATTAAATGAGGTGTGGAATGATGTGTGGTATGATATGTGGAATGATAGGTGGAATGATGTGTGGAAAGATGTGTGGAATGATGCGTGTAATGAGGCGTGGAATGAAGTGTGGAATGAGGTGTGGAATGATGTGAGGAAATATGTGTAGAATGAGGTGTGGAATGATGTGTGAAATGAGGTGTGGGATGAGGTGTGGAATGATGCGTGGAATGATGTGTGGAATGATGTTTGGAATGTTGTGTGGAAAGCTGTGTAGAATGATGTGTGGAATGATGTGTGGAATGAGTTGTGGAATGATGCATGGAATGAGGTGTGGAATTAGTTGTGGAAGGAGGTGTGGAATGATGCATGGAATGATGTTTGGAATTATGTTTTTAATGATGTGTGGAATGATGTCTGGAATGATGTGCGGAATGATGTTTGGAATGATGTGTGGAATGATGTTTGGAATGATGTGTGGAATGAGGTGTGGAATGGTGAGTGGAATGATGTGTGGAATGATGTATGGAATGACGTGTGGAATGATGTGTGGAATGATGTTTGGGATGATGTGCGGAATGATGTGTAGAATGATGTGTGGAATGATGTGAGGAATGATGTGAAGAATTGTGTGTGGAATGAGGTGTGGAATGACGTGTGGAATTATGTGTGGGATGAGTTGTGGAAGGATGTGTGGAATGATGCTAGGAATGATGTTTGGAATGATGTGTGGAATGATGTGTGGAATGATGTTTGGAATGATGTGTGAAATGATGTGTAGAATGAGGTGTGGAATGGTGGGTGGCATGATGTGTGGAATGATCTGTGGAATGATGTATGGAATGTGGAGTGGAATGATGTGTGGAATGGTGTATGGAATGATGTGTTGAATGTTGTGTGGAATGGTGTATGGAAGGTTTTGTGGAATGATGTGTGGAATGATGTGTGGAATGAGGTGTGGAATGTGCTATGGATTGATGTGTGGAATGAGGTGTGAAATGAGATGTGGAATGACGTGTGAAACGATGTGAGGAATGATGTGTAGAATGAGGTGCGGAATGAGGTGTGGCATGAGGTTTGGAATGATGCGTGAAATGATGCGTGTAATGATGCATGAAAGGTTGTTTGGATTGAAGTGTGGAATCAATTGTGGAATGAGGTTTAAAATGAGGTGTGGAATGATGTGTGGAATGATGTGTGAAATGACGTGTGGAAAGAGATGTGGAATGATGTGTGGAATGAGTTTTGGCATTATGTGTGGAATGGGGTTTGGAATGTTGTGTGGAATGATGTGTGCATGAGCTTTGGAATGATGTGTGGAATGATGTGTGGAATGATGTGCGAAAATAGGTTTGGAATGATGTGTGGAATGATGTGTAGCATGACGTCTGGAATGATCGGGGGAATGATGTGTGGAAAGATGTGTGGAATGACGTGTGGAAATATGTGTGGAATGATGTGTGGAATGAGGTGTGGGATGATCTGTGGAATGATGTGTGGAATGATGTGTAGAATGAGGAGTGGAATGTTGTGTGGAATGATGTGTGGAATGAGGTGTGGAATGTGCTGTGGAATGATGTGTGGAATGAGTTGAGAAATAAGGTGTGGAATGATGTGTGAAACGATGTGAGGAATGATGTGTAGAATGAGGTGTGGAATGAGTTGTTGAATGATGCGTGTAATGATGCGTGTAATAATGCGTGGAAGTTTGTGTGGATTGAAGTATGGAATAAATTGTGGAAAGAGATTTTAAATGTGGTGTGGAACGAAGTGTGGAATGATGTGTGGAATGATGTGTGGAATGATGTGTAGAATGAGGTGTGGAATGAGGTGTGGAAGGTGCTGTGGAATGATGTGTGGAATGAGGTGTGAAATGAGAAGTGGAAAGATGTGTGAAATGATGTACGGAATGATGTGTAGAATGAGGCGTGGAATGATGTGTGAAATGAGGTGTGGAATGAGGTGTGAAATGATGCGTGGAATGACGTGTGGAATGATGTGTGGAATGATGTTTGGAATGATGTCTGGAATGATGGGTGGAATGATGTGTGGAATGATGTGTGGAATGATGTTTGGAATGATGTGCGGAATGATGTGTAGAATGATGTGTGGAATGATGTGTGGAATGATGTGTGGAATGAGGTGTGGAATTAGTTGTGGAAGGAGGTGTGGAATGATGCATGGAATGATGTTTGGAATTATGTTTTTAATGATGTGTGGAATGATGTCTGGAATGATGTGCGGAATGATGTTTGGAATGATGTGTGGAATGATGTTTGGAATGATGTGTGGAATGAGGTGTGGAATGGTGAGTGGAATGATGTGTGGAATGATGTATGGAATGACGTGTGGAATGATGTGTGGAATGATGTTTGGGATGATGTGCGGAATGATGTGTAGAATGATGTGTGGAATGATGTGAGGAATGATGTGAAGAATTGTGTGTGGAATGAGGTGTGGAATGACGTGTGGAATTATGTGTGGGATGAGTTGTGGAAGGATGTGTGGAATGATGCTAGGAATGATGTTTGGAATGATGTGTGGAATGATGTGTGGAATGATGTTTGGAATGATGTGTGAAATGATGTGTAGAATGAGGTGTGGAATGGTGGGTGGCATGATGTGTGGAATGATCTGTGGAATGATGTATGGAATGTGGAGTGGAATGATGTGTGGAATGGTGTATGGAATGATGTGTTGAATGTTGTGTGGAATGGTGTATGGAAGGTTTTGTGGAATGATGTGTGGAATGATGTGTGGAATGAGGTGTGGAATGTGCTATGGATTGATGTGTGGAATGAGGTGTGAAATGAGATGTGGAATGACGTGTGAAACGATGTGAGGAATGATGTGTAGAATGAGGTGCGGAATGAGGTGTGGCATGAGGTTTGGAATGATGCGTGAAATGATGCGTGTAATGATGCATGAAATGTTGTTTGGATTGAAGTGTGGAATCAATTGTGGAATGAGGTTTAAAATGAGGTGTGGAATGATGTGTGGAATGATGTGTGAAATGACGTGTGGAAAGAGATGTGGAATGATGTGTGGAATGAGTTTTGGCATTATGTGTGGAATGGGGTTTGGAATGTTGTGTGGAATGATGTGTGCATGAGCTTTGGAATGATGTGTGGAATGATGTGTGGAATGATGTGCGAAAATAGGTTTGGAATGATGTGTGGAATGATGTGTAGCATGACGTCTGGAATGATCGGGGGAATGATGTGTGGAAAGATGTGTGGAATGACGTGTGGAAATATGTGTGGAATGATGTGTGGAATGAGGTGTGGGATGATCTGTGGAATGATGTGTGGAATGATGTGTAGAATGAGGAGTGGAATGTTGTGTGGAATGATGTGTGGAATGAGGTGTGGAATGTGCTGTGGAATGATGTGTGGAATGAGTTGAGAAATAAGGTGTGGAATGATGTGTGAAACGATGTGAGGAATGATGTGTAGAATGAGGTGTGGAATGAGTTGTTGAATGATGCGTGTAATGATGCGTGTAATAATGCGTGGAAGTTTGTGTGGATTGAAGTATGGAATAAATTGTGGAAAGAGATTTTAAATGTGGTGTGGAACGAAGTGTGGAATGATGTGTGGAATGATGTGTGGAATGATGTGTAGAATGAGGTGTGGAATGAGGTGTGGAAGGTGCTGTGGAATGATGTGTGGAATGAGGTGTGAAATGAGAAGTGGAAAGATGTGTGAAATGATGTACGGAATGATGTGTAGAATGAGGCGTGGAATGATGTGTGAAATGAGGTGTGGAATGAGGTGTGAAATGATGCGTGGAATGACGTGTGGAATGATGTGTGGAATGATGTTTGGAATGATGTCTGGAATGATGGGTGGAATGATGTGTGGAATGATGTGTGGAATGATGTTTGGAATGATGTTTGGAATGATGTGTAGAATGATGTGTGGAATGATGTGTGGAATGATGTGTGGAATGAGGTGTTGAATGTGCTGTGGAATGATGTGTGGAATGAGTTGAGAAATAAGGTGTGGAATGATGTGTGAAACGATGTGAGGAATGATGTGTAGAATGAGGTGTGGAATGAGTTGTTGAATGATGCGTGTAATGATGCGTGTAAAAATGCGTGGAAGTTTGTGTGGATTGAAGTATGGAATAAATTGTGGAAAGAGATTTTAAATGTGGTGTGGAATGAAGTGTGGAATGATGTGTGGAATGATGTGTGGAATGATGTGTAGAATGAGGTGTGGAATGAGGTGTGGAAGGTGCTGTGGAATGATGTGTGGAATGAGGTGTGAAATGAGAAGAGGAAAGATGTTTGAAATGATGTACGGAATGATGTGTAGAATGAGGCGTGGAATGATGTGTGAAATGAGGTGTGGAATGAGGTGTGAAATGATGCGTGGAATGACGTGTGGAATGATGTGTGGAATGATGTTTGGAATGATGTCTGGAATGATGGGTGGAATGATGTGTGGAATGATGTGTGGAATGATGTTTGGAATGATGTGCGGAATGATGTGTAGAATGATGTGTGGAATGATGTGTGGAATGATGTGAGGAATGGTGGGTGGAATGACGTGTGGAATGATGTGTGGAATGATGTGTGGAATGATGTGTGGAATGATGTGTGGAATGAGGTGTGGAATGAAGTGTGGAATGATGTCTGGAATGATGTGTGGAATGATGTGTAGAATGATGTCTGGAATGATGTGTGGAATGATGTGTGGAATGATGTGTGGAATGATGTTTGGAATGATGTGCGGAATGATGTGTAGAATGATGTGTGGAAATAGGTGTGGAATGGTGTGCGCAATGAAGTGTGGAATGATGTGTTGAATGATGTGTGGAATGATGTGTGAAATGATGTGTGGAATGATGAATGGAATGAGTTGTGGAATGATGTGTCGAATGATGTGTGGAATGATGTTTGAAATGATGTATTAAATGAGGTGTGGAATGATGTGTGGTATGATATGTGGAATGATAGGTGGAATGATGTGTGGAAAGATGTGTGGAATGATGCGTGTAATGAGGCGTGGAATGAAGTGTGGAATGAGGTGTGGAATGATGTGAGGAAATATGTGTAGAATGAGGTGTGGAATGATGTGTGAAATGAGGTGTGGGATGAGGTGTGGAATGATGCGTGGAATGATGTGTGGAATGATGTTTGGAATGTTGTGTGGAAAGCTGTGTAGAATGATGTGTGGAATGATGTGTGGAATGAGTTGTGGAATGATGCATGGAATGAGGTGTGGAATTAGTTGTGGAAGGAGGTGTGGAATGATGCATGGAATGATGTTTGGAATTATGTTTTTAATGATGTGTGGAATGATGTCTGGAATGATGTGCGGAATGATGTTTGGAATGATGTGTGGAATGATGTTTGGAATGATGTGTGGAATGAGGTGTGGAATGGTGAGTGGAATGATGTGTGGAATGATGTATGGAATGACGTGTGGAATGATGTGTGGAATGATGTTTGGGATGATGTGCGGAATGATGTGTAGAATGATGTGTGGAATGATGTGAGGAATGATGTGAAGAATTGTGTGTGGAATGAGGTGTGGAATGACGTGTGGAATTATGTGTGGGATGAGTTGTGGAAGGATGTGTGGAATGATGCTAGGAATGATGTTTGGAATGATGTGTGGAATGATGTGTGGAATGATGTTTGGAATGATGTGTGAAATGATGTGTAGAATGAGGTGTGGAATGGTGGGTGGCATGATGTGTGGAATGATCTGTGGAATGATGTATGGAATGTGGAGTGGAATGATGTGTGGAATGGTGTATGGAATGATGTGTTGAATGTTGTGTGGAATGGTGTATGGAAGGTTTTGTGGAATGATGTGTGGAATGATGTGTGGAATGAGGTGTGGAATGTGCTATGGATTGATGTGTGGAATGAGGTGTGAAATGAGATGTGGAATGACGTGTGAAACGATGTGAGGAATGATGTGTAGAATGAGGTGCGGAATGAGGTGTGGCATGAGGTTTGGAATGATGCGTGAAATGATGCGTGTAATGATGCATGAAAGGTTGTTTGGATTGAAGTGTGGAATCAATTGTGGAATGAGGTTTAAAATGAGGTGTGGAATGATGTGTGGAATGATGTGTGAAATGACGTGTGGAAAGAGATGTGGAATGATGTGTGGAATGAGTTTTGGCATTATGTGTGGAATGGGGTTTGGAATGTTGTGTGGAATGATGTGTGCATGAGCTTTGGAATGATGTGTGGAATGATGTGTGGAATGATGTGCGAAAATAGGTTTGGAATGATGTGTGGAATGATGTGTAGCATGACGTCTGGAATGATCGGGGGAATGATGTGTGGAAAGATGTGTGGAATGACGTGTGGAAATATGTGTGGAATGATGTGTGGAATGAGGTGTGGGATGATCTGTGGAATGATGTGTGGAATGATGTGTAGAATGAGGAGTGGAATGTTGTGTGGAATGATGTGTGGAATGAGGTGTGGAATGTGCTGTGGAATGATGTGTGGAATGAGTTGAGAAATAAGGTGTGGAATGATGTGTGAAACGATGTGAGGAATGATGTGTAGAATGAGGTGTGGAATGAGTTGTTGAATGATGCGTGTAATGATGCGTGTAATAATGCGTGGAAGTTTGTGTGGATTGAAGTATGGAATAAATTGTGGAAAGAGATTTTAAATGTGGTGTGGAACGAAGTGTGGAATGATGTGTGGAATGATGTGTGGAATGATGTGTAGAATGAGGTGTGGAATGAGGTGTGGAAGGTGCTGTGGAATGATGTGTGGAATGAGGTGTGAAATGAGAAGTGGAAAGATGTGTGAAATGATGTACGGAATGATGTGTAGAATGAGGCGTGGAATGATGTGTGAAATGAGGTGTGGAATGAGGTGTGAAATGATGCGTGGAATGACGTGTGGAATGATGTGTGGAATGATGTTTGGAATGATGTCTGGAATGATGGGTGGAATGATGTGTGGAATGATGTGTGGAATGATGTTTGGAATGATGTGCGGAATGATGTGTAGAATGATGTGTGGAATGATGTGTGGAATGATGTGAGGAATGGTGGGTGGAATGACGTGTGGAATGATGTGTGGAATGATGTGTGGAATGATGTGTGGAATGATGTGTGGAATGAGGTGTGGAATGAAGTGTGGAATGATGTCTGGAATGATTTGTGGAATGATGTGTAGAATGATGTCTGGAATGATGTGTGGAATGATGTGTGGAATGATGTGTGGAATGATGTTTGGAATGATGTGCGGAATGATGTGTAGAATGATGTGTGGAATGATGTGTGGAATGATGTGAGGAATGGTGGGTGGAATGATGTTTGGAATGATGTGTGGAATGATGTGTAGAATGAGGTGTGGAATGGTGGGTGGCATGATCTGTGGAATGATCTGTGGAATGATGTATGGAATGTGGAGTGGAATGATGTGTGGAATGTTGTATGGAATGATGTGTTGAATGATGTGTGGAATGGTGTATGGAATGTTGTGTGGAATGATGTGTGGAATGATGTTTGGATAGAGGTGTGGAATGTGCTATGGAATGATGTGTGGAATGAGGTGTGAAATGAAATGTGGAATGATGTGTGAAACGATGTGAGGAATGATGTGTAGAATGAGGTGTGGAATGAAGTGTGGAATGAGGTGTGGAATGATGCGTGAAATTACGTGTGGAAAGAGCTGTGGAATGATGTGTGGAATGAGTATTGGCATTATGTGTGGAATGGGGTTTGGAATGATGTGTGGAATGATGTGTGGATGAGGTTTGGAATGATGTGTGGAATGATGTGTGGAACGATGTGTGAAAATAGGTTTGGAATGATGTGTGGAATGACGTGTAGCATGACGTCTGCAATGATGGGAGTAATGATGTGTGGAAAGATGTGTGGAATGAAGTGTGGAAATATGTGTGGAATGATGTGCGGAATGAGGTGTGGAATGATGTGTGTAATGATGTGTGGAATGATGTGTAGAATGAGGTGTGGAATGATGTGTGGAATGATGTGTGGATTGATATGTGGAATGATGTGTGGAATGAGGTGTGGAATGTGCTGTGGAATCATGTGTGGAATGAGTTGAGAAATGAGGTGTGGAATGATGTGTGAAACGATGTAAGGAATGATGTGTAGAATGAGGTGTGGAATGAGTTGTGGAATGAGTTGTGGAATGATGCATGAAATGATGTGTGTAATGATGCGTGGAGATTTGTGAGGATTGAAGTGTGGAATAAATTGTGGAATGAGATTTAAAATGAGGTGTGGAATGATGTGTGGAATGATGTGTGGAATGATGTGTGGAATGATGTGTAGAATGAGGTGTGGAATGAGGTGTGGAATGTGCTGTGGAATGATGTGTGGAATGAGGTGTGAAATGAGGTGTGGAATGATGTGAGAAATGATGTGCGGAATGATGTGTAGAATGAGGCGTGGAATGATGTTTGAAATGATGTCTGGAATGAGGTGTGGAATGATGTGTGGAATGCTGTTTGGAATGATGTGTGGAATGATGTGTAGAATGATGTGAGGAATGATGTGAGGAATGGTGGGTGGAATGACATGTGGAATGATATGTGGAATGATGTTTGGAATGATGTGTGGAATGATGTGTGGAATGAGGTGTCGAATGACGTGTGGAATTATGTGTGGAGTGAGATGTGGAAGAAGGTGTGGAATGATGCATGGAATGATGTTAAGAATGATGTGTGGAATGACGTGTGGAATTGTGGGTGGAATGACGTGTGGAATGATATGTGGAATGATGTGTGGAATGATGTTTGGAATGATGTGTGGAATGAGGTGTGAAATGATGTGTGGAATGATTTGTGAAATCATGTGAGGAATGATGTGTATAATGAGGTGTGGAATGATGTGTGAAATGAGGTGTTGAATGAGGTGTGGAATGATGCGTGGAATGATGTGTGGAATGATGTTTGGAATGATGTGTGGAATGATGTGTAGAATGAGGTGTGGAATTGTGGGTGGAATGATGTGTTGAATGATGTGTGGAATGATGTGTGAAATGACGTGTGGAATGATGTTTGGAATGAGCTGTGGAATGAGTTGTGGAATTATGTTTGGAATGATGCGTGGAATGATGTGTGGAATGATGTTTGGAATGATGTGTTAAATGAGGTGTGGAATGATGTGTGGTATGATATGTGGAATGATAGATGGAATGATGTTTGGAATGATGTGTGGAATGATGCGTGTAATGAGTCGTGGAATGAGGTGTGGAATGATGTGTGGAATGATGTGTGGAATGATGTGTGGAATGATGTGTAAAATCATGTGAGGAATGATGTGTAGAATGAGGTGTGGAATGATGTGCGAAATGAAGTGTGGAATGAGGTGTGGAATGATGCGTGGAATGATGTGTGGAATGATGTTTGGAATGATGTGTGGAATGCTGTGTAGAATGAGGTGTGGAATGATGTGTGGAATGAGGTGTGGAATGATGTATGGAATGAGGTGTGGAATTAGTTGTGGAAGGAGGTGTGGAATGATGTGTGAAACGATGTGAGGAATGATGTGTAGAATGAGGTGTGGAATGAGGTGTGGAATGAGGTGTGGAATGATGCGTGAAATGTTGTGTGGAAAGAGGTGTGGAATGATGTGTGGAATGAGTATTGGCATTATGTGTGGAATGGGGTTTGGAATGATGTGTGGAATGATGTGTGGATGAGGTTTGGAATGATGTGTGGAATGATGTGTGGAATGATGTGTGGATGAGGTTTGGAATGAGGTGTGGAATGACGTGTAGCATGACGTCTGGAATGATGGGAGTAATGATGTGTGGAAAGATGTGTGGAATGAAGTGTGGAAATATGTGTGGAATGATGTGTGGAATGAGGTGTGGAATGATGTGTGTAATGATGTGTGGAATGATGTGTAGAATGAGGTGTGGAATGATGTGTGGAATGATGTGTGGATTGATATGTGGAATGATGTGTGGAATGAGGTGTGGAATGTGCTGTGGAATGATGTGTGGAATGAGTTGAGAAATGAGGTGTGGAATGATGTGTGAAACGATGTAAGGAATGATGTGTAGAATGAGGTGTGGAATGAGTTGTGGAATGAGTTGTGGAATGATGCATAAAATGATGCGTGTAATGATGCGTGGAGATTTGTGAGGATTGAAGTGTGGAATAAATTGTGGAATGAGATTTAAAATGAGGTGTGGAATGATGTGTGGAATGATGTGTGGAATGATGTGTGGAATGATGTGTAGAATGAGGTGTGGAATGAGGTGTGGAATGTGCTGTGGAATGATGTGTGGAATGAGGTGTGAAATGAGATGTGGAATGATGTGAGAAATGATGTGCGGAATGACGTGTAGAATGAGGCGTGGAATGATGTTTGAAATGATGTCTGGAATGTGGTGTGGAATGATGTGTGGAATGCTGTTTGGAATGATGTGTGGAATGATGTGTAGAATGATGTGAGTAATGATGTGAGGAATGGTGGGTGGAATGACATGTGGAATGATATGTGGAATGATGTGTGGAATGAGGTGTCGAATGACGTGTGGAATTATGTGTGGAGTGAGTTGTGGAAGGAGGTGTGGAATGATGCATGGAATGATGTTTGGAAGGATGTGTGGAATGACGTGTGGAATTGTGGGTGGAATGACGTGTGGAATGATATGTGGAATGATGTGTGGAATGATGTTTGGAATGATGTGTGGAATGAGGTGTGAAATGGTGTGTGGAATGATTTGTGAAATCATGTGAGGAATGATGTGTATAATGAGGTGTGGAATGATGTGTGAAATGAGGTGTTGAATGAGGTGTGGAATGATGCGTGGAATGATGTGTGGAATGATGTTTGGAATGATGTGTGGAATGATGTGTAGAATGAGGTGTGGAATGGTGGGTGAATGATGTGTTGAATGATGTGTGGAATGATGTGTGAAATGATGTGTGGAATGATGTTTGGAATGAGCTGTGGAATGAGTTGTGGAATTATGTTTGGAATGATGTGTGGAATGATGTGTGGAAATAGGTGTGAAATGGTGTGCGCAATGATGCGTGGAATGATGTGTGGAATGATGTTTGGAATGATGTGTTAAATGAGGTGTGGAATGATGTGTGGTATGATATGTGGAATGATAGATGGAATGATGTTTGGAATGATGTGTGGAATGATGCGTGTAATGAGTCGTGGAATGAGGTGTGGAATGATGTGTGGAATGATGTGTGGAATGATGTGTGGAATGATGTGTAAAATCATGTGAGGAATGATGTGTAGAATGAGGTGTGGAATGATGTGTGAAATGAGGTGTGGAATGAGGTGTGGAATGATGCGTGGAATGATGTGTGGAATGATGTTTGGAATGATGTGTGGAATGCTGTGTAGAATGAGGTGTGGAATGATGTGTGGAATGAGGTGTGGAATGATGTATGGAATGAGTTGTGGAATTAGTTGTGGAAGGAGGTGTGGAATGATGCATGGAATGATGTTTGGAATTATGTGTGGAATGATGTGTGGAATGATGTCTGGAATGATGTGTGGAATGATTTTTGGAATGATGTATGGAATTATGTTTGGAATGATGTGTGGAATGAGGTGTGGAATGATGTGTGGAATGAGGTGTGCAATGTTGAGTGGAATGATGTGTGGAATGATGAGTGGAATGATGTTTGGAATGATGTATGGAATGATGTGTGGAATGGTGAGTGGAATGATGTGTGGAATGATGTGTGGAATGATGTGAGAAATGATGTTTGGAATGTGGTGTGGAATGATGTGTGGAATGGTGTGTGGAATGATGTGTAGAATGAGGTGTGGAATGATGTGTGGAATGATGTGTGGAATGATTTGTAGAATAATGTGTGGAATGAGGTTTGGAATGATGTGTTAAATGATGTTTGGAATGGTGTGTGGAATGATGTGTGGAATGACGGGTAGAATGATGTGTGGAATCATGCGGGAAATGATGTGTGGAATGAGGTTTTGAATGATGTGTGGAATGAGGTGTGGAATTTTGCGTGGAATGATTTGTGGAATGAAGTGTTAAATGATATGTGGAATGATATGTGGAATGATGTTTGGAATGATGTATTGAATGATGTGTGGAATGATGTGTGGAATGATGTGTGAAATGATGTGTGGAAAGAGGTGTGGAATGATGTGTGGAATGAGTATTTGCATTATGTGTAGAATGAGGTTTGGAACGAAGTGTGGAATGATGTGTGGAATGATGTGTGGAATGATGTGTAGCATGTCGTCTGGAGTGATGGGAGGAATGATGTGTGGAAGGATGTGTGGAATGACGTGTAGAAATATGCGTGGAATGATGTGTGGAATGTGGTGTCGAATGTTGTGTGGAATTATGTGTGGAATGATGTGTAGAATTAGGTGTGAAATGATGTGTGCAATGATGTGTGGAATGATGTGTGGAATGATGTGTGGAATGATGTGTGGAATGATGTGTGGAATGATGTGTGGAATGATGTGTGGAATGATGTGTGGAATGATGTGTGGAATGAGGTGTGGAATGTGCTGTGGAATGATGTGTGGAATGAGGTGTGAAATCAGATGTAGAATGACGTGTGAAACGATGTGAGGAATGATGTGTAGAATGAGGTGTGGAATGAGGTGTGGAATGAGGTGTGGAATGATGCGTGAAATGATGCGTGTAATGATGCATGGAAGGTTGTGTGGAGTGAATCGTGGAATAAATTGTGGAATGAGTTTTAAAATCAGGTGTGCAATGATGTGTGGAATGATGTGTGAAATGATGTGTGGAAAGAGGTGTGGAATGATGTGTGGAATGAGTATTGGCATTATGTGTGGAATGGGGTTTGGAATGTTGTGTGGAATGATGTGTGGATGAGGTTTCGAATGATGTGTGGAATGATGTGTGGAATGATGTGTGAAAATAGGTTTGGAATGATGTGTGGAATGATGTGTAGCATGACGTCTGGAATGTTGGGAGGAATGATGTGTGGAACGATGTGTGGAATGACGTGTGGAATGAGGTGTGGAATGATGTGTGGAATGATGTGTGGAATGATGTGTAGAATGAGGTGTGGAATAATGTGTGGAATGATTTGTGGAATGAGGTGTGGAATGTGCTGTGGAATGATGTGTGGAATGAGTTGAGAAATGAGGTGTGGAATGATGTGTGAAATGATGTGAGGAATGATGTGTAGAATGAGGTGTGGAATGAGGTGTGGAATGAGTTGTGGAATGATGCGTGAAATGATGCGTGTAATGATGCGTGGAAGTTTGTGTGGATTGAAGTGTGGAATAAATTGTGGAATGAGATTTAAAATGAGGTGTGGAATGATGTTTGGAATGATGTGTGTAATGAGGTGTGGAATGATGTGTGAAATGATGTGCGGAATGATGTGTAGAATGTGCTGTGGAATGATGTGTGGAATGAGGTGTGAAATGAGGTGTGGAATGATGTGTGAAATGATGTGCGGAATGATGTGCGGAATGATGTGTAGAATGATGTGTGGAATGATGTGAGGAATGATGTGAGGAATGGTGGGTGGAATGATGTGTGGAATGATGTGTGGAATGATGTTTGGAATGATGTGCGGAACGATGTGCAGAATGATGTGTCGAATGATGTGAGGAATGATGTGAGGAATGGTGGTTGGAATGACGTGTGAAATGATGTGTGGAATGATGTGTGGAATGATGTGTGGAATGAGGTGTGGAATAATGTTTGGAATGATGTCTGGAATGATGTGTGGAATGATGTGTGGAATGATGTGTGGAATGATGTTTGGAATGATGTGCGGAATGATGTGTAGAATGATGTGTGGAATGATGTGTGGAATGATGTGAGGAATGGTGGGTGGAATGACGTGTGGAATGATGTGTGGAATGATGTGTGGAATGATGTGTGGAATGATGTGTGGAATGAGGTGTGGAATGAAGTGTGGAATGATGTGAGGAATGATGTGTAGAATTAGGTTTGGAATTATGTGTGGAATTATGTGTGGAATGAGGTGTGGAATGATGTGTGGAATTATGTGTGGAGTGAGTTGCGGAAGGAGGTGTGGAATGATGCATGGAATGATGTTTGGAATGATGGGTGGAATGATGTGTGGAATGATGTTTGGAATGATGTGTGGAATGATGTGTAGAATGAGGTGTGGAATGATGCGTGGAATGAGGTGTGAAATGAGGTGTGGAATGATGTGTGAAATGATGTGCGGAATGATGTGCGGAATGATGTGTAGAATGATGAGTGGAATGATGTGAGGAATGATGTGAGGAATGGTGGGTGGAATGATGTGTGGAATGATGTGTGGAATGATGTTTGGAATGATGTGCGGAATGATGTGCAGAATGATGTGTCGAATGATGTGAGGAATGATGTGAGGAATGGTGGTTGGAATGACGTGTGAAATGATGTGTGGAATGATGTGTGGAATGATGTGTGGAATGAGGTGTGGAATAATGTTTGGAATGATGTCTGGAATGATGTGTTGAATGATGTGTGGAATGATGTGTGGAATGATCTTTGGAATGATGTGCGGAATGATGTGTAGAATGATGTGTGGAATGATTTGTGGAATGATGTGAGGAATGGTGGGTGGAATGACGTGTGGAATGATGTGTGGAATGATGTGTGGAATGATGTGTGGAATGCTGTGTGGAATGAGGTGTGGAATGAAGTGTGGAATGATGTGAGGAATGATGTGTAGAATTAGGTTTGGAATTATGTGTGGAATTATGTGTGGAATGAGGTGTGGAATGATGTGTGGAATTATGTGTGGAGTGAGTTGCGAAAGGAGGTGTGGAATGATGCATGGAATGATGTTTGGAATGATGTGTGGAATGATGTGTGGAATGATATTTGGAATGATGTGTGGAATGATGTGTAGAATGAGGTGTGGAATGGTGGGTGGCATGATGTGTGGAATGATCTGTGGAATGATGTATGGAATGTGGAGTGGAATGATGTGTGGAATGTTGTATGGCAACCTGTGTTGAATGATGTGTGGAATGGTTTATGGAATGATGTTTGGAATGATGTGTGGAATGATGTGTGGAATGAGGTGTGGAATGTGCTATGGAATGATGTGTGGAATGAGGTGTGAAATGAGATGTGGAATGATGTTTGAAACGATGTGAGGAATGATGTGTAGAATGAGGTGTGGAATGAGGTGTGGAATGATGTGTGGAATGATGCGTGAAATGATGTGTGGAAAGAGGTGTGGAATGATGTGTGGAATGAATATTGGCATTATGTGTGGAATGGGGTTTGGAATGATGTGTGGAATGATGTGTGGATGAGGTTTGGAATGATCTGTGGAATGATGTGTGGAACGATGTGTGAAAATAGGTTTGGAATGATGTGTGGAATGATGTGTAGCATGACGTCTGGAATGATGGGAGGAATGATGTGTGGAAAGATGTGTGGAATGACGTGTGGAAATATGTGTGGAATGATGTGTGGAATGAGGTGTGGAATGATGTGTGTAATGATGTGTGGAATGATGTGTAGAATGAGGTGTGGAATGATGTGTGGAATGATGTGTGGAATGATATGTGGAATGATGTGTGGAATGAGGTGTGGAATGTGCTGTGGAATGATGTGTGGAATGAGTTGAGAAATGAGGTGTGGAATGATGTGTGAAACGATGTGAGGAATGATGTGTAGAATGAGGTGTGGAATGAGTTGTGGAATGAGTTGTGGAATGATGCATGACATGATGCGTGGAATGATGCGTGGAAGTTTGTGAGGATTGAAGTGTGGAATAAATTGTGGAATGAGATTTAAAATGAGGTGTGGAATGATGTGTGGAACGATGTGTGGAATGATGTGTGGAATGATGTGTAGAATGAGGTGTGGAATGATATTTGGAATGATGTGCGGAATGATGTGTAGAATGATGTGTGGAATGATGTGAGGAATGATGTGAGGAATGGTGGTTGGAATGACATGTGGAATGATATGTGGAATGATGTGTGGAATGATGTGTGGAATGATGTGTGGGATGTGCTGAGGAATGATGTGTGGAATAAGGTGTGAAATGAGGTGTGCAATGATGTGAGAAATGATGCGCGGAATGATGTGTAGAATGAGGCGTGGAATGATGTTTGAAATGAGTTGTGGAATGAGGTGTGGAATTATGTGTGGAATGATGTCTGGAATGATGTGTGGAATGATGTGTGGAATGATGTGTGGAATGATATTTGGAATGATGTGCGGAATGATGTGTAGAATGATGTGTGGAATGATGTGAGGAATGATGTAAGGAATGGTATTTGGAATGACATGTGGAATGATATGTGGAATGATGTGTGGAATGATGTGTGGAATGATGTGTGGAAAGAGGTGTGGAATGATGTGTGGAATTATGTGTGGAGTGAGTTGTGGAAGGAGGTGTGGAATGATGCATGGAATGATGTTTGGAATGATGTGTGGAATGACGTGTGGAATGGTGGGTGGAATTACGTGTGGAATGATATGTGGAAGGAGGTGTGGAATGATGCATGGAATGATGTTTGGAATGATATGTGGAATGACGTGTGGAATGGTGGGTGGAATGAGGTGTGGAATGATGCGTGGAATGATGTGTGGAATGATGTTTGGAATGATGTGTGGAATGATGTGTAGAATGAGGTGTGGAATGCTGGGTGGAATGATGTGTTGAATGATGTGTGGAATGATGTGTGAAATGATGTGCGGAATGATGTGCGGGATGATGTGTAGAATGATGTGTGGAATGATGTGAGGAATGATGTGAGGAATGGTTTGTGGAATGATGTGTGGAATGATGTGTGGAATGATGTTTGGAATGATGTGCGGAATGATGTGCCGAATGATGTGTCGAATGATGTGAGGAATGATGTGAGGAATGGTGGTTGGAATGACGTGTGAAATGATGTGTGGAATGATGTGTGGAATGATGTGTGGAATGAGGTGTTGAATAATGTTTGAAATGATGTCTGGAATGATGTGTGGAATGATGTGTGGAATGATGTGTGGAATGATGTTTGGAATGATGTGCGGAATGATGTGTAGAATGATGTGTGGAATGATGTGTGGAATGATGTGAGGAATGGTGGGTGGAATGACGTGTGGAATGATGTGTGGAATGATGTGTGGAATGATGTGTGGAATGATGTGTGGAATGAGGTGTGGAATGAAGTGTGGAATGATGTGAGGAATGATGTGTAGAATTAGGTTTGGAATTATGTGTGGAATTATGTGTGGAATGAGGTGTGGAATGATGTGTGGAATTATGTGTGGAGTGAGTTGCGGAAGGAGGTGTGGAATGATGCATGGAATGATGTTTGGAATGATGGGTGGAATGATGTGTGGAATGATGTTTGGAATGATGTGTGGAATGATGTGTAGAATGAGGTGTGGAATGATGTGTGGAATGAGGTGTGAAATGAGGTGTGGAATGATGTGTGAAATGATGTGCGGAATGATGTGCGGAATGATGTGTAGAATGATGTGTGGAATGATGTGAGGAATGATGTGAGGAATGGTGGGTGGAATGATGTGTGGAATGATGTATGGAATGATGTTTGGAATGATGTGCGGAATGATGTGCAGAATGATGTGTCGAATGATTTGAGGAATGATGTGAGGAATGGTGGTTGGAATGACGTGTGAAATGATGTGTGGAATGATGTGTGGAATGATGTGTGGAATGAGGTGTGGAATAATGTTTGGAATGATGTCTGGAATGATGTGTGGAATGATGTGTGGAATGATGTGTGGAATGATCTTTGGAATGATGTGCGGAATGATGTGTAGAATGATGTGTGGAATGATTTGTGGAATGATGTGAGGAATGGTGGGTGGGATGACGTGTGGAATGATGTGTGGAATGATGTGTGGAATGATGTGTGGAATGCTGTGTGGAATGAGGTGTGGAATGAAGTGTGGAATGATGTGAGGAATGATGTGTAGAATTAGGTTTGGAATTATGTGTGGAATTATGTGTGGAATGAGGTGTGGAATGATGTGTGGAATTATGTGTGGAGTGAGTTGCGGAAGGAGGTGTGGAATGATGCATGGAATGATGTTTGGAATGATGTGTGGAATGATGTGTGGAATGATGTTTGGAATGATGTGTGGAATGATGTGTAGAATGAGGTGTGGAATGGTGGGTGGCATGATGTGTGGAATGATCTGTGGAATGATGTATGGAATGTGGAGTGGAATGATGTGTGGAATGTTGTATGGAAACCTGTGTTGAATGATGTGTGGAATGGTTTATGGAATGATGTTTGGAATGATGTGTGGAATGATGTGTGGAATGAGGTGTGGAATGTGCTATGGAATGATGTGTGGAATGAGGTGTGAAATGAGATGTGGAATGATGTTTGAAACGATGTGAGGAATGATGTGTAGAATGAGGTGTGGAATGAGGTGTGGAATGAGGTGTGGAATGATGCGTGAAATGATGTGTGGAAAGAGGTGTGGAATGATGTGTGGAATGAGTATTGGCATTATGTGTGGAATGGGGTTTGGAATGATGTGTGGAATGATGTGTGAATGAGGTTTGGAATGATGTGTGGAATGATGTGTGGAACGATGTGTGAAAATAGGTTTGGAATGATGTGTGGAATGATGTGTAGCATGACGTCTGGAATGATGGGAGGAATGATGTGTGGAAAGATGTGTGGAATGACGTGTGGAAATATGTGTGGAATGATGTGTGGAATGAGGTGTGGAATGATGTGTGTAATGATGTGTGGAATGATGTGTAGAATGAGGTGTGGAATGATGTGTGGAATGATGTGTGGAATGATATGTGGATTGATGTGTGGAATGAGGTGTGGAATGTGCTGTGGAATGATGTGTGGAATGAGTTGAGAAATGAGGTGTGGAATGATGTGTAAAACGATGTGAGGAATGATGTGTAGAATGAGGTGTGGAATGAGTTGTGGAATGAGTTGTGGAATGATGCATGACATGATGCGTGTAATGATGCGTGGAAGTTTGTGAGGATTGAAGTGTGGAATAAATTGTGGAATGAGATTTAAAATGAGGTGTGGAATGATGTGTGGAAAGATGTGTGGAATGATGTGTGGAATGATGTGTAGAATGAGATGTGGAATGATATTTGGAATGATGTGCGGAATGATGTGTAGAATGATGTGTGGAATGATGTGAGGAATGATGTGAGGAATGGTGGTTGGAATGACATGTGGAATGATATGTGGAATGATGTGTGGAATGATGTGTGGAATGATGTGTGGGATGTGCTGAGGAATGATGTGTGGAATAAGGTGTGAAATGAGGTGTGCAATGATGTGAGAAATGATGCGCGGAATGATGTGTAGAATGAGGCGTGGAATGATGTTTGAAATGAGTTGTGGAATGAGGTGTGGAATGATGTGTGGAATGATGTCTGGAATGATGTGTGGAATGATGTGTGGAATGATGTGTGGAATGATATTTGGAATGATGTGCGGAATGATGTATAGAATGATGTGTGGAATGATGTGAGGAATGATGTAAGGAATGGTATTTGGAATAACATGTGGAATGATATGTGGAATGATGTGTGGAATGATGTGTGGAATGGTGTGTGGAATGAGGTGTGGAATGATGTGTGGAATTATGTGTGGAGTGAGTTGTGGAAGGAGGTGTGGAATGATGCATGGAATGATGTTTGGAATGATGTGTGGAATGACGTGTGGAATGGTGGGTGGAATTACGTGTGGAATGATATGTGGAAGGAGGTGTGGAATGATGCATGGAATGATGTTTGGAATGATATGTGGAATGACGTGTGGAATGGTGGGTGGAATGAGGTGTGGAATGATGCGTGGAATGATGTGTGGAATGATGTTTGGAATGATGTTTGGAATGAGTTGTGGAATGAGTTGTGGAATTATGTTTGGAATGATGTGTGGAATGATGTGTGGAAATAGGTGTGAAATGGTGTGCGCAATGATGCGTGGAATGATGTGTGGAATGATGATTGGAATGATGTGTTAAATGAGGTGTGGACTGATGTGTGGTATGATATGTGGAATGATAGGTGGAATGATGTGTGGAATGATGTGTGGAATGATGCGCGTAATGAGTCGTGGAATGAGGTGTGGAATGATGTGTGGAATGATGTGTGGAATGATGTGTGGAATGATGTGTGAAATCATATGAGGAATGATGTGTAGAATGAGGTGTGGAATGATGTGTGGAATGAGGTGTGGAATGATGTATGGAATGAGGTGTGGAATTAGTTGTGGAAGGAGGTGTGGAATGATGCATGGAATGATGTTTGGAATTATGTGTGGAATGATGTGTGGAATGATGTCTGGAATGATGTGTGGAATGATGTTTGGAATGATGTGTGGAATGTAGTGTGGAATGATGTGTGGAATGGTGTGTGGAATGATGTGTAGAATGAGGTGTGGAATGATGTGTGGAATGATGTGTAGAATGATTTGTGGAATAATGTTTGGAATGAGGTTTGGAATGATGTGTTAAATGATGTTTGGAATGGTGTGTGGAATGATGTGTGGAATGACGGGTAGAATGAGTGGAAGGATGCGTGGAATGACTTGTGGAATGATGTGTGGAATCATGCGGGAAATGATGTGTGGAATGAGGTTTTTAAATGATGTGTGGAATGAGGTGTGGAATTTTGCGTGGAATGATTTGTGGAATGAAGTGTTAAATGATATGTGGAATGATATGTGGAATGATGTTTGGAATGATGTATTGAATGATGTGTGGAATGAGGTGTGGAATGATGTGTGAAATGATGTGAGGAATGATGTGTAGAATGAGGTGTGGAATGAGGTGTGGAATGAGGTGTGGGATGATGCGTGAAATGATGTGTGGAAAGAGGTGTGGAATGATGTGTGGAATGAGTATTGGCATTATGTGTGGAATGAGGATTGGAACGATGTGTGGAATGATGTGTGGATGAGGTTTCGAATGATATGTGGAATGATGTGTGAAAATAGGTTTGGAATGATGTGTGGAATGATGTGTAGCATGACGTATGTAATGATGGGAGGAATGATGTGTGGAAATAGGTTTGGAATGATGTGCGGAAAGATGTGTGGAGTGACGTGTGGAAATATGTGTGGAATGATGTGTGGAATGTGGTGTCGAATGATGTGTGGAATGATGTGTGGAATGATGTGTAGAATGAGGTGTGAAATGATGTGTGGAATGATGTGTGGAATGATGTGTGGAATGATGTGTGGAATGAGGTGTGGAATGTGCTGTGGAATGATGTGTGGAATGATGTGTCGAATGATGTGTGAAATGATGTGTGGAATGGTGCGTAGAATGATGCGTGGAATGATGTGTGGATTAATGTGTGGAATGAATTGTGGAATGATGTTAAGAGTGAGGTATGGAATGATGTGCGGGATGATGTGAGGAATGAGGTTTGGCTTGTGGTGTGGAATGATGTGTTGAAGGATGTGTGGAATGATATTTGGAATGATGTGAGGAATGATGTGTGGAATGTTGTGTGGAATGATATGTGGAATGACGTTTGAAATGATGTGTGGAATGATGTGTGGAATGTTGTGTGGAATGATATGTGGAATGATGTTTGGAATGATGTGTGGAATGATGTGTGGAATGATGTTTGGAATGATGTGTGAAATGACGTGTGGAATGCGTTGTGGAATGATGTGTGGAATGAGTTGAGAAATGAGGTGTGGAATGATGTGTAAAACGATGTGAGGAATGATGTGTAGAATGAGGTGTGGAATGAGTTGTGGAATGAGTTGTGGAATGATGCATGACATGATGCGTGTAATGATGCGTGGAAGTTTGTGAGGATTGAAGTGTGGAATAAATTGTGGAATGAGATTTAAAATGAGGTGTGGAATGATGTGTGGAACGATGTGTGGAATGATGTGTGGAATGATGTGTAGAATGAGGTGTGGAATGATATTTGGAATGATGTGCGGAATGATGTGTAGAATGATGTGTGGAATGATGTGAGGAATGATGTGAGGAATGGTGGTTGGAATGACATGTGGAATGATATGTGGAATGATGTGTGGAATGATGTGTGGAATGATGTGTGGGATGTGCTGAGGAATGATGTATGGAATAAGGTGTGAAATGAGGTGTGCAATGATGTGAGAAATGATGCGCGGAATGATGTGTAGAATGAGGCGTGGAATGATGTTTGAAATGAGTTGTGGAATGAGGTGTGGAATGATGTGTGGAATGATGTCTGGAATGATGTGTGGAATGATGTGTGGAATGATGTGTGGAATGATATTTGGAATGATGTGCGGAATGATGTGTAGAATGATGTGTGGAATGATGTGAGGAATGATGTAAGGAATGGTATTTGGAATGACATGTGGAATGATATGTGGAATGATGTGTGGAATGATGTGTGGAATGATGTGTGGAATGAGGTGTGGAATGATGTGTGGAATTATGTGTGGAGTGAGTTGTGGAAGGAGGTGTGGAATGATGCATGGAATGATGTTTGGAATGATGTGTGTAATGACGTGTGGAATGGTGGGTGGAATTACGTGTGGAATGATATGTGGAAGGAGGTGTGGAATGATGCATGGAATGATGTTTGGAATGATATGTGGAATGACGTGTGGAATGGTGGGTGGAATGAGGTGTGGAATGATGCGTGGAATGATGTGTGGAATGATGTTTGGAATGATGTGTGGAATGATGTGTAGAATGAGGTGTGGAATGGTGGGTGGAATGATGTGTTGAATGATGTGTGGAATGATGTGTGGAATGAGGTGTGGAATGATGTTTGGAATGAGTTGTGGAATGAGTTGTGGAATTATGTTTGGAATGATGTGTGGAATGATGTGTGGAAATAGGTGTGAAATGGTGTGCGCAATGATGCGTGGAATGATGTGTGGAATGATGTTTGGAATGATTTGTTAAATGAGGTGTGGACTGATGTGTGGTATGATATGTGGAATGATAGGTGGAATGATGTGTGGAATGATGTGTGGAATGATGCGTGTAATGAGTCGTGGAATGAGGTGTGGAATGATGTGTGGAATGATGTGTGGAATGATGTGTGGAATGATGTGTGAAATCATATGAGGAATGATGTGTAGAATGAGGTGTGGAATGATGTGTGGAATGAGGTGTGGAATGATGTATGGAATGAGGTGTGGAATTAGTTGTGGAAGGAGGTGTGGAATGATGCATGGAATGATGTTTGGAATTATGTGTGGAATGATGTGTGGAATGATGTCTGGAATAATGTGTGGAATGATGTTTGGAATGATGTGTGGAATGATGTTTGGAATGATGTGTGGAATGTAGTGTGGAATGATGTGTGGAATGGTGTGTGGAATGATGTGTAGAATGAGGTGTGGAATGATGTGTGGAATGATGTGTAGAATGATTTGTGGAATAATGTTTGGAATGAGGTTTGGAATGATGTGTTAAATGATGTTTGGAATGGTGTGTGGAATGATGTGTGGAATGACGGGTAGAATGAGTGGAAGGATGCGTGGAATGACTTGTGGAATGATGTGTGGAATCATGCGGGAAATGATGTGTGGAATGAGGTTTTTAAATTATGTGTGGAATGAGGTGTGGAATTTTGCGTGGAATGATTTGTGGAATGAAGTGTTAAATGATATGTGGAATGATATGTGGAATGATGTTTGGAATGATGTATTGAATGATGTGTGGAATGAGGTGTGGAATGATGTGTGAAATGATGTGAGGAATGATGTGTAGAATGAGGTGTGGAATGAGGTGTGGAATGAGGTGTGGGATGATGCGTGAAATGGTGTGTGGAAAGAGGTGTGGAATGATGTGTGGAATGAGTATTGGCATTATGTGTGGAATGAGGAATGGAACGATGTGTGGAATGATGTGTGGATGAGGTTTCGAATGATGTGTGGAATGATGTGTGAAAATAGGTTTGGAATGATGTGTGGAATGATGTGTAGCATGACGTATGTAATGATGGGAGGAATGATGTGTGGAAATAGGTTTGGAATGATGTGCGGAAAGATGTGTGGAGTGACTTGTGGAAATATGTGTGGAATGATGTGTGGAATGTGGTGTCGAATGATATGTGGAATGATGTGTGGAATGATGTGTAGAATGAGGTGTGAAATGATGTGTGGAATGATGTGTGGAATGATGTGTGGAATGATGTGTGGAATGAGGTGTGGAATGTGCTGTGGAATGATGTGTGGAATGATGTGTCGAATGATGTGTGAAATGATGTGTGGAATGGTGCGTAGAATGATGCGTGGAATGATGTGCGGATTAATGTGTGGAATGAATTGTGGAATGATGTTAAGAGTGAGGTATGGAATGATGTGCGGGATGATGTGAGGAATGAGGTTTGGCTTGTGGTGTGGAATGATGTGTTGAATGATGTGTGGAATGATATTTGGAATGATGTGTGGAATGATGTGTGGAATGTTGTGCGGAATGATATGTGGAATGACGTTTGGAATGATGTGTGGAATGATGTGTGGAATGTTGTGTGGAATGATATGTGGAATGACGTTTGGAATGATGTGTGGAATGATGTGTGGAATGATGTTTGGAATGATGTGTGGAATTATGTGTGGAATGAGGTGTGGAATGATGTGCGGAATGATTTGTGGAATGATGAGTTGTATGATGTGTAGAATGATGTGTGGAATGATGTGTGGAATGATGTGTGGAATGATGTGTGGAATAAGGTCTGGAATAAAGTGTGGAATGACGTTTGGAATGATGTGTGGAATGATGTGTGGAATGATGTGTGGAATGATGTGTGGAATGAAGTGTCGAATGATTTGAGGAATGATGTGAGGAATGGTGGTTGGAATGACGTGTGAAATGATGTGTGGAATGATGTGTGGAATGATGTGTGGAATGAGGTGTGGAATAATGTTTGGAATGATGTCTGGAATGATGTGTGGAATGATGTGTGGAATGATGTGTGGAATGATCTTTGGAATGATGTGCGGAATGATGTGTAGAATGATGTGTGGAATGATTTGTGGAATGATGTGAGGAATGGTGGGTGGGATGACGTGTGGAATGATGTGTGGAATGATGTGTGGAATGATGTGTGGAATGCTGTGTGGAATGAGGTGTGGAATGAAGTGTGGAATGATGTGAGGAATGATGTGTAGAATTAGGTTTGGAATTATGTGTGGAATTATGTGTGGAATGAGGTGTGGAATGATGTGTGGAATTATGTGTGGAATGAGTTGCGGAAGGAGGTGTGGAATGATGCATGGAATGATGTTTGGAATGATGTGTGGAATGATGTGTGGAATGATGTTTGGAATGATGTGTGGAATGATGTGTAGAATGAGGTGTGGAATGGTGGGTGGCATGATGTGTGGAATGATCTGTGGAATGATGTATGGAATGTGGAGTGGAATGATGTGTGGAATGTTGTATGGAAACCTGTGTTGAATGATGTGTGGAATGGTTTATGGAATGATGTTTGGAATGATGTGTGGAATGATGTGTGGAATGAGGTGTGGAATGTGCTATGGAATGATGTGTGGAATGAGGTGTGAAATGAGATGTGGAATGATGTTTGAAACGATGTGAGGAATGATGTGTAGAATGAGGTGTGGAATGAGGTGTGGAATGAGGTGTGGAATGATGCGTGAAATGATGTGTGGAAAGAGGTGTGGAATGATGTGTGGAATGAGTATTGGCATTATGTGTGGAATGGGGTTTGGAATGATGTGTGGAATGATGTGTGAATGAGGTTTGGAATGATGTGTGGAATGATGTGTGGAACGATGTGTGAAAATAGGTTTGGAATGATGTGTGGAATGATGTGTAGCATGACGTCTGGAATGATGGGAGGAATGATGTGTGGAAAGATGTGTGGAATGACGTGTGGAAATATGTGTGGAATGATGTGTGGAATGAGGTGTGGAATGATGTGTGTAATGATGTGTGGAATGATGTGTAGAATGAGGTGTGGAATGATGTGTGGAATGATGTGTGGAATGATATGTGGATTGATGTGTGGAATGAGGTGTGGAATGATGTGTGGATTGATGTGCATAATGATTTTTGGAATAAGATATGGAATGTGGTGTGGAATGATGTGTGGAATGATGTGTGCAATGATGTGTGCAATGAGGTGTGGAATGATGTCTGGAATGATGTGTGGAATGATGAGTGGAATGATGTGTGGAATGATGTTTGGAACGATGTGTGGAATAATTTGTAGAATGAGGTTTGGAATGATGTTTGGAATGATGTGTGGAATGAAGAGTGGAATGAGGTGTGGAAATATATGTGGAATGTTGTGTGGAATGATGTGAGGAATGAGGTGTGGAATGAGGTTTGTAATGATGTGTGAAATGACGTGTGGAATGAGTTTTCCAATATGGTATGAAATGAGGTGTGGAATGAGTTGTGGAATGAGTTGCGGAATGGTGTTTGGAATGAAGTCTGGAATGATGTGTAGAATGAGGTGTGGAATTAGTTGTTGAATGTGCTGTGGAATGATGTTTGGAATTATGTGTGGAATATTGTGTGCAATGACGTGTGGAATGATGTGTGGAATGATGTGTGGAACGATGTGTGAAATGACGTGTGGAATGATTTGTGCAATATGGTATGAAATGAGTTGTGGAATGAGTTGTGCAATGTGTTGTAGAATGATGTTTGGACTGATGTGTGGAATGATGTGGAATGATGTGTGGAAATAGATGTGGAATGGTGTGCGGAATGATGTGTGGAATGATGTGTTCAATGATGTATGGAATGATGTGTGAAATGATGTGTTCAATGATGTTTGGAATGAGTTGTGGAATGATGTGTCGAATGATGTGTGGAATGATGTTTGGAATGATGTGTGAAATGAGGTGTGGAATGATATGTGGTATGATATGTGGAATGAAAGGTGGGATGATGTGTGGAATGATGTGTGGAATGATGCGTATAATGAGGCGTTGAATGAGGTGTGGAATGATGTGTGGAATGATGTGTGGAATGGTGTGTGGAATGATGTGTGGAATGATGTGTGGAATAAATTCTGGAATGATGTGTAGAATGAGGTGTGGAATGAGGTGTGGAATGTGCTGTGGAATGATGTGTGGAATGAGGTGTGAAATGAGGTGTGGAATGATGTGTGAAATCATGTGAGGAATGATGTGTAGAATGAGGTGTGGAATGATGCGTGGAATGATGTGTGGAATGAAGTTTGGCATGATGTGTGGAATGATGTGTAGAATGAGGTGTGGAATGGTTGGTGGAATGATGTGTGGAAGGATGTGTGAAATGATGTGTGGAATGAGGTGTGGAATGAAATGTGGAATGATGTGAGGAATGATGGGTGGAATGTTGTGTTGAATGATGTGTGGAATGATGTGTGGAATGATGTGACCAATGAAGTGTGGAATGATGTGAGGAATGATGTGTAGAAATAGGTTTGGAATGATGTGTGGAATGATGTGTGGAATGAGGTGTGGAAAGATGTGTGGAATGAGGTGTGGAATGAGTTGTGGAAGGAGGTATGGAATGATGCATGGAATGATGTTTGGAATTATGTGTGGACTGATGTGTGGAATGATGTCTGGAATGTTGTGTGGAATGATGTGTGGAATAATGCGTGGAATTATGTTTGGAATGATGTGTGGAATGAGGTGTGGAATGGTGAGTGGAATGATGTGTTAAATGATGTGTGGAATGATGTGCGGTATGATGTTTGGAATGTGGTGTGGTATGATGTGTGGAATGGTGTGTGGAATGATGTGTAGAATGAGGTATGGAATGATGTGTGGAATGATGTGTGGAATGAGGTGTGGAATGATGTATGGAATGAGGTGTGGAATTAGTTGTGGAAAGAGGTGTGGAATGATGCATGGAATGATGTTTGGAATTATGTGTGGAATGATGTGTGGAATGATGTCTGGAATGATGTGTGGAATGATGTTTGGAATGATGTATGGAATGATGTTTGGAATGATGTGTGGAATGATGTGTGGAATGATGTGTGGAATGATGTTTGGAATGATGTGTGGAATGTGGTGTGGAATGATGTGTGGAATGGTGCGTGGAATGATGTGTAGAATGAGGTGTGGAATGATGTGTGGAATGATGTGTAGAATGATTTGTGGAATAATGTTTCGAATGAGGTTTGGAATGATGTGTTAAATGATGTTTGGAATGGTGTGTGGAATGATGTGTGGAATGACGGGTAGAATGAGTGGAAGGATGAGTGGAATGATGTGTGGAATGATGTGTGGAATCATGCGGGAAATGATGTGTGGAATGAGGTTTTTAAATGATGTGTGGAATGAGGTGTGGAATTTTGCGTGGAATGATTTGTGGAATGAAGTGTTAAATGATATGTGGAATGATATGTGGAATGATGTTTGGAATGATGTATTGAATGATGTGTGGAATGAGGTGTGGAATGATGTGTGAAATGATGTGTGGAAAGAGGTGTGGAATGATGTGTGGAATGAGTATTGGCATTATGTGTGGAATGAGGATTGGAACGATGTGTGGAATAATGTGTGGATGAATTTTCGAATGATGTGTGGAATGATGTGTGGAATGATGTGTGAAAATAGGTTTGGAATGATGTGTGGAATGATGTGTAGCATGACGTCTGGAATGATGGGAGGAATGATGTGTGGAAATAGGTTTGGAATGATGTGTGGAAAGATGTGTGGAGTGACGTGTGGAAATATGTGTGGAATGATGTGTGGAATGTGGTGTCGAATGATGTGTGGAATGATGTGTGGAATGATGTGTAGAATGAGGTGTGAAATGATGTGTGGAATGATGTGTGGAATGATGTGTGGAATGATGTGTGGAATGATGTGTGGAATGATATGTGGAATGAGGTGTGGAATGTGCTGTGGAATGATGTGTGGAATGATGTGTCGAATGATGTGTGGAATGGTGCGTAGAATGATGCGTGGAATGATGTGTGGATTAATGTGTGGAATGAATTGTGGAATGATGTTAAGAGTGAGGTATGGAATGATGTGCGGGATGTTGTGAGGAATGAGGTTTGGCTTGTGGTGTGGAATGATGTGTTGAATGATGTGTGTAATGATATTTGGAATGATGTGTGGAATGATGTGTGGAATATTGTGTGGAATGATATGTGGAATGACGTTTGGAATGATGTGTGGAATGATGTGTGGAATGTTGTGTGGAATGATATGTGGAATGACGTTTGGAATGATGTGTGGAATGATGTGTGGAATTATATTTGGAATGATGTGTGAAATGACGTGTGGAATGAGTTGTGGAATGAGTTGTGGAATGATGTGTGGAAAGATGTGTGGAATTATGTGTGGCATGAGGTGTGGAATGATGTGCGGAATGATTTGTGGAATTATGTGTTGTATGATGTGTAGAATGATGTGTGGAATGATGTGTGGAATGAAGTTTGGAATGTGGTGTGGAATGATGTGTGGAATAAGGTTTGGAATAATGTGTGGAATGACGTTTGGAATGATGTGTGGAATGATGTGTGGAATGATGTGTGGAATGATGTGTGGAATGAAGTGTGAAATGATATGTGGAATGATGTGTGGAATTATGTGTGGAATGATGTGTGGATTGATGTGCATAATGATTTTTGGAATAAGATGTGGAATGTGGTGTGGAATGATGTGTGGAATGATGTGTGCAATGATGTGTGCAATGAGGTGTGGAATGATGTCTGGAATGATGTGTGTAATGATGAGTGGAAAAATGTGTGGAATGATGTTTGGAACGATGTGTGGAATGATTTGTAGAATGAGGTTTGGAATGATGTGTGGAATGATGTGTGGAATGAAGAGTGGAATGAGGTGTGGAAATATATGTGGAATGTTGTGTGGAATGATGTGAGGAATGAGGTGTGGAATGAGGTTTGTAATGATGTGTGAAATGACGTGTGGAATGAGTTTTCCAATATGGTATGAAATGAGGTGTGGAATGAGTTGTGGAATGAGTTGCGGAATGGTGTTTGGAATGAAGTCTGGAATGATGTGTAGAATGAGGTGTGGAATTAGTTGTTGAATGTGCTGTGGAATGATGTTTGGAATTATGTGTGGAATATTGTGTGCAATGACGTGTGGAATGATGTGTGGAATGATGTGTGGAACGATGTGTGAAATGACGTGTGGAATGATTTGTGCAATATGGTATGAAATGAGTTGTGGAATGAGTTGTGGAATGTGTTGTAGAATGATGTTTGTACTGATGTGTGGAATGATGTGGAATGATGTGTGGAAATAGGTGTGGAATGGTGTGCGGAATGATGTGTGGAATGATGTGTTCAATGATGTGTGAAATGATGTGTTTAATGATGTTTGGAATGAGTTGTGGAATGATGTGTCGAATGATGTGTGGAATGATGTTTGGAATGATGTGTGAAATGAGGTGTGGAATGATGTGTGGTATGATATGTGGAATGAAAGGTGGGATGATGTGTGGAATGATGTGTGGAATGATGCGTATAATGAGGCGTTGAATGAGGTGTGGAATGATGTGTGGAATGATGTGTGGAATGTTGTGTGGAATGATGTGTGGAATGATGTGTGGAATAAAGTCAGGAATGATGTGTAGAATGAGGTGTGGAATGAGGTGTGGAATGTGCTGTGGAATGATGTGTGGAATGAGGTGTGAAATGAGGTGTGGAATGATGTGTGAAATCATGTGAGGAATGATGTGTAGAATGAGGTGTGGAATGATGTGTGAAATGAGGTGTGGAATGAGGTGTGGAATGATGCGTGGAATGATGTGTGGAATGAAGTTTGGCATGATGTGTGGAATGATGTGTAGAATGAGGTGTGGAATGGTGGGTGGAATGATGTGTGGAAGGATGTGTGAAATGATGTGTGGAATGAGGTGTGGAATGAAATGTGGAATTATGTGAGGAATGATGGGTGGAATGTTGTGTGGAATGATGTGTGGAATGATGTGTGGAATGATGTGTCGAATGAAGTGTGGAATGATGTGAGGAATGATGTGTAGAATTAGGTTTGGAATGATGTGTGGAATGATGTGTGGAATGAGGTGTGGAATGATGTGTGGAATGAGGTGTGGAATGAGTTGTGGAAGGAGGTGTGGAATGATGCATGGAATGATGTTTGGAATTATGTGTGGACTGATGTGTGAAATGATGTCTGGAATGTTGCGTGGAATGATGTGTGGAATAATGCGTGGAATTATGTTTGGAATGATGTGTGGAATGAGGTGTGGAATGGTGAGTGGAATGATGTGTTAAATGATGTGTGGAATGATGTGTGGTATGATGTTTGGAATGTGGTGTGGAATGATGTGTGGAATGGTGTGTGGAATGATGTGTAGAATGAGGTATGGAATGATGTGTGGAATGATGTGTGGAATGATTTGTGGAATCATTTTTGGAATGAGGTTTGGAATGATGTGCTGAATGATGTTTGGAATGGTGTGTGGAATGATGTGTGGAATGACGGGTAGAATGATTTGTGGAATGATACGTGGAATGATGTGTGGAATGATGTGTGAAAATAGGTTTGGAATGATGTGTGGAATGATTTGTAGAATGAGGTGTGGAATGACGTGTGGAATGATGTGTGGAATGATCTGTGGAATGATGTGTGGAATGAGGTGTGGAATGTGCTGTGGAATGATGTTTAGAATGAGGTGTGGAATGAGGTGTGGAATCAGGTGTGGAATGATGCGTGAAATGATGCGTGTGATGATGCGTGGAAGGTTGTGTGGATTGAAGTGTGGTATAATTTGTGGAATGAGATTTAAAATGAGGTTTGGAATGATGTTTGGAATGATGTGTGGAATGATGTGTGGAATGATGTGTGGAATGATGTGTGGAATGATGTGTAGAATGATGTGTAGAATGATGTGTGGAATGATTTTTGGAATGATGTCTGGAATGATGTGTGGAATGATGTGTGGAATGATGTGTGGAATGATGTGTGGAATGATGTTTGGAATGATGTCTGGAATGATGTGTGGAATGATGTGTGGAATGATGTGTGGAATGAGGCGTGGAATGATGTGTGAAATGAGATGTGGAATGAGGTGTGGAATGATGCGTGGAATGATGTGTGGAATGATGTATGGAATGATGTTTGGAATGATGTCTGGAATGATGTGTGGAATGATGTGTGGAATGATGTGTGGAATGATGTTTGGAATGATGTGCGGAATGATGTGTAGAATGATGTGTGGAATGGTGTGAGGAATGATGTGAGGAATGATGGGTGGAATGACGTGTGGAATGATGTGTGGCATGAGGTGTGGAATGAGCTGTGGAATGATGTGTGAAATGATGTGAGGAATGATGTGTAGAATGAGGCGTGGAATGATGTGTGAAATGAGATGTGGAATGAGGTGTGGAATGATGCGTGGAATGATGTGTGGAATGATGTGTGGAATGATGTTTGGAATGATGTCTGGAATGATGTGTGGAATGATGTGTGGAATGATGTGTGGAATGATGTTTGGAATGATGTGCGGAATGATGTGTAGAATGATGTGTGGAATGGTGTGAGGAATGATGTGAGGAATGATGGGTGGAATGACGTGTGGAATGATGTGTGGCATGAGGTGTGGAATGAAGTGTGGAATGATGCGTGGAATTATGTGTAGAATTAGGTTTGGAATGATGTGTGGAATGATGTGTGGAATGAGGTGTGGAATGATGTGTGGAATTATGTGTGGAGTGAGTTGTGGAAGGAGGTGTGGAATGATGCATGGAATAATGTTTGGAATGATATGTGGAATGATGTTTTGAATGATGTGTGGAATGATGTGTAGAATGAGGTGTGGAATGGTGGGTGGAATGATGTGTGAAATAATCTGTGGAATGATGTATGGAATGTGGTGTGGAATGATGTGTGGAATGTTGTATAGAATGATTTGTTGAATGATGTTTGGAATGATTTGTGGAATGATGTGTGGAATGACGGGTAGAATGAGTTGTGGAATGATGCGTGGAATGATGTGTGAAATTATGTGTGGCATGAGGTGTGGAATGAAGTGTGGAACGATGCGTGGAATGATGTGTAGAATTAGGTTTGGAATGATGTGTGGACTGATGTGTGGAATGAGGTGTGGAATGATGTGTGGAATGATGTGTGGATTGATGTGTGGAATGGTGCGTGGAATGATGCGTGGAATGATGTGTGGATTGATGTGTGCAATGAATTGTGGAATGAGGTTAAGAGTGAGGTATGGAATGATGTGGGGAATGATGTGTTGAATGATGTATGGAATGTTGTGTGGAATGACGTGTGGAATGAGATGTGGAATGAGTTGTGGAATGATGTGTGGAAAGATGTGTGGAATTATTTGTGGAATGAGATGTGGAATAATGTGTGGAATGATGTGTGGAATGATGTGTGGAATGATGTGTGGAATGATATTTGGAATGACGTTTGGAATGATGTGTGGAATGATGTGTGAAATTATGTCTGGAATGATGTGTGAAATGATGTGTGGAATGATGTGTGGAAAGATGTGTGGAATTATTTGTGGAATGAGTTGTGGAATGAGTTGTGGAATGATTTGCGGAATGATGTGTTGTATGATGTGTGGAATGATGTGTGGAATGATGTGTGGAAAGAAGTTTCGAATGAGGTGTGGAATGATGTGTGGAATAAGGTTTGGAATAATGTGTGGAATGAGGTTTGGAATGATGTGTGGAATAATGTGTGGAATGAAGTGTGAAATGTTATGTGGAATGATGTGTGGAATGATGTGTGGAACGATGTGTTGAATGATGGGTGGAATGATGTGTGGATTGATGTGTATAATGATTTTTGGAATAAGATGTGGAATGTGGTGTGGAATGATGTGTGGAATGATGTGTGCAATGATGTGCGCAATGAGGTGTGGAATGATGTCTGGAATGATGTGTGGAATGATGAGTGGAATGATGTGTGGAATGAGGTTTGGAAATATATGTGGAATGTTGTGTGGAATGATGTGAGGAATGAGGTGTGGAATGAGGTTTGTAATGATGTGTGGAGTGTTGTGTGGAATCATGTGTGGAATGAGGTGTGGAAATATATGTGGAATGTTGTGTGGAATGATGTGAGGAATGAGGTGTGGAATGAGGTTTGTAATGATGTGTGGAATGTTGTGTGGAATGATGTGTGAAATGATGTGTGAAATGACGTGTGGAATGAGTTGTGCAATATGGTATGAAATGAGGTGTGGAATGAGTTGTGGTATGAGTTGCGGAATGGTGTTGGGAATGAATTCTGGAATGATGTGTAGAATGAGGTGTGGAATTAGTTGTTGAATGTGCTGTGGAATGATGTTTGGAATTATGTGTGGAACATTGTGTGCAATGACGTGTGGAATGATGTGTGGAATGACGTGTGGAACGATGTGTGAAATGAAGTGTGGAATGCTTTGTGCAAAATGGTATGAAATGAGTTGTGGAATAAGTTGTGGAATGTGTTGTACAATGATGTTTGGAATGATGTGTGGAATGATGTGGAATGATGTGTGGAAATAGGTGTGGAATGGTGTGCGGAATGATGTGTGGAATGATGTGTTCAATGATGTGTGGAATGACGTGTGAAATGATGTGTGGAATAATGTTTGGAATGAGTTGTGGAATGATGTGTCGAATGATGTGTGGAATGATGTTTGGAATAATGTGTGAAATGAGGTGTGGAATGATGTGTGGTATGATATGTGGAATGATAGGTGGGATGATGTATGGAATGATGTGTGGAATGATGCGTGTAATGAGGCGTTGAATGAGGTGTGGAATGATGTGTGGAATGATGTGTGGAATGATGTGTGGAATGATGTGTGGAATGATGTGTGGAATAAAGTCTCGAATGATGTCTAGAATGAGGTGTGGAATGAGGTGTGGAATGTGCTGTGGAATGATGTGTGGAATGAGGTGTGAAATGAGGTGTGGAATGATGTGTGAAACGATGTGAGGAATGATGTGTAGAATGAGGTGTGAAATGAGGTGTGGAATGAGGTGTGGAATGATGCATGAAATGATGCGTGTAATGATGCGTGGAAGGTTGTGTGGATTGAAGTGTGGAATATTTTGTGGAATGAGATTTAAAATGAGGTACGGAATGATGTTTGGAATGATGTGTGGAATGATGTGTGGAATGATGTGTGGAATGATGTGTGGAATGATGTGTAGAATGAGGTGTGGAATGAGGTGTGGAATGTGGTGTGGAATGATGTGTGGAATGAGGTGTGAAATGAGGTGTGGAATGATGTGTGAAATAATGTGAGGAATGACGTGTGGAATGATGTGTGAAATGAGATGTGGAAATGGGTGTGGAATGATGCGTGGAATGATGTGTGGAATGATGTGTGGACTGATGTTTGGAATGATGTCTTTAATGATGTGTGGAATGATGTGTGGAATGATGTGTGGAATGTTGTTTGGAATGATGTGCGGAATGATGTGTAGAATGATGTGTGGAATGGTGTGAGGAATCTTGTGAGGAATGATGGGTGGAATGACGTGTGGATTGATGTGTGGAATGATGTGTGGAATGATGTGTGGAATGATGTGTGGCATGAGGTGTGGAATGAAGTGTCGAATGATGCGTGGAATGATGTGTAGAATTAGGTTTGGAATGATGTGTGGAATGATGTGTGGAATGAGGTGTGGAATGATGTGTGGAAGGATGTGTGAAATGATGTGTGGAATGAGGTGTGGAATGAAGTGTGGAATGATGTGAGGAATGATGGCTGGAATGTTGTGTGAAATGATGTGTGGAATGATGTGTGGAATGATGTGTGGGATGATGTGTGGAATGAGGTGTGGAATGAAGTGTGGAATGAGGTGTGGAATGAAGTGTGGAATGATGTGAGGAATGATGTGTAGAATTAGGTTTGGAATGATGTGTGGAATGATGTGTGGAATGAGGTGTGGAATGATGTGTGGAATGAGGTGTGGAATGAGTTGTGGAAGGAGGTGTGGAATGATGCATGGAATGATGTTTGGAATTATGTGTGGAATGATGTGTGGAATGAGGTGTGGAATGGTGAGTGGAATGATGTGTGGAATGATGTGTGGAATGATGTGTGGAATGATGTTTGGAATGTGGTGTGGAATGATGTGTGGAATGATGTGAGGAATGATGGGTGGAATGTTGTTTGGAATGATGTGTGGAATGATGTGTGGAATGATGTGTAGAATTAGGTTTGGATGATGTGTGGAATGACGTGTGGAATGAGGTGTGGAATGATGTGTGAAAGGATGTGTGAAATAATGTGTGGAATGAGGTGTGGAATGAAGTGTGGAATGATGTGAGGAATGGTGGGTGGAATGTTGTGTGGAATGATGTGTGGAATGATGTGTGGAATGATGTGTGGAATGAGGTGTGGAATGAAGTGTGGAATGATGTGAGGAATGATGTATAGAATTAAGTGTGGAATGATGTGTGGAATGAGGTGTGGAATGAGTTGTGTAAGGAGGTGTAGAATGATGCATGGAATTATGTTTGGAATTATGTGTGGAATGATGTGTGGAATGAGGTGTGGAATGGTGAGTGGATTGATGTGTGGAATGATGTGTGGAATGATGTGTGGAATGATGTTTGGAATGTGGTGTGGAATGATGTGTGGAATGGTGTGTGGAATGATTTGTAGAATGAGGTGTGGAATGATGTGTGGAATGATGTGTGGAATGATTTGTGGAATAATGTGAGGAATGAAGTTTGGAATGATGTGTTGAATGATGTTTTGAATGGTGTGTGGAATGATGTGTGGAATGACGGGTAGAATGAGTTGTGGAATGATACGTGGAATGAGTATTGGCATTATGTGCGGAATGAGGTTTGGAATGATGTGTGGAATGATTTGTGGATGAGGTTTGGAATGACGTTTGGAATGATGTGTGGAATGATGTGTGAAAATAGGTTTGGAATGATGTGTGGAATGATGTGTAGAATGAGGTGTGGAATGATGTGTGGAATGATGTGTGGAATGATGTGGAGAATGATGTGTGGAATGAGGTGTGCAATGTGCTGTGGAATGATGTGTGGAATGAGGTGTGAAATGAGGTGTGGAATGAGGTGTGAAACGATGTGAGGAATGATGTGTAGAATGAGGTGTGGAATGAGGTGTGGAATGAGGTGTGGAATGATGCGTGAAATGATGCGTGTAATGATGCGTGGAAGGTTGTGTGGATTGAAGTGTGGAATAATTTGTGGAATGAGATTTAAAATGAGGTGTGGAATGATGTTTGGAATTATGTGTGGAATGATGTGTGGAATGATGTGTGGAACGATGTGTGAAATGAAGTGTGGAATGATTTGTGCAAAATGGTATGAAATGAGTTGTGGAATGAGTTGTGGAATGTGTTGCACAATGATGTTTGGAATGATGTGTGGAATGATGTGGAATGATGTGTGGAAATAGGTGTGGAATGGTGTGCGGAATGATGTGTGGAATGATGTGTTCAATGATGTGTGGAATGATGTGTGAAATGATGTGTGGAATAATGTTTGGAATGAGTTGTGGAATGATGTGTCGAATGATGTGTGGAATGATGTTTAGAATGATGTGTGAAATGAGGTGTGGAATGATGTGTGGAATGATATGTGGAATGATCGGTGGGATGAAGTATCAATGATGTGTGGAATGATGCGTGTAATGAGGCGTTGAATGAGGTGTGGAATGATGTGTGGAATGATGTGTGGAATGATGTGTGGAATGATGTGTGGAATGATGTGTGGAATAAAGTCTCGAATGATGTGTAGAATGAGGTGGGAAATGAGGTGTGGAATGAGGTGTGGAATGATGCGTGAAATGATGCGTGTAATGATGCGTGGAAGGTTGTGTGGATTGAAGTGTGGAATAATTTGTGGAATGAGATTTAAAATGAGGTGCGGAATGATGTTTGGAATGATGTGTGGAATGAGGTGCGGAATGATGTGTGGAATGATGTGTGGAATGATGTGTAGAATGAGGTGTGGAATGAGGTGTGGAATGTGGTGTGGAATGATGTTTGGAATGAGGTGTGAAATGAGGTGTGGAATGATGTGTGAAATGATGTGAGGAATGATGTGTACAATGAGGCGTGGAATGATGTGTGAAATGAGATGTGGAATGTGGTGTGGAATGATGCGTGAAATGATGTGAGGAATGATGTGTGGAATGATGTTTGGAATGATGTCTTTGATGATGTGTGGAATGATGTGTTGAAATGATGTGTGGAATGATGTTTGGAATGATGTGCGGAATGATGTGTAGAATGATGTGTGGAATGTTGTGAGGAATCTTGTGAGGAATGATGGGTGGAATGACGTGTGGAATGATGTGTGGAATGATGTGTGGAATGATGTTTGGAATGATGTGTGGCATGAGGTGTGGAATGAAGTGTCGAATGATGCGTGGAATGATGTGTAGAATTAGGTTTGGAATGATGTGTGGAATGATGTGTGGAATGAGGTGTGGAATGATGTGTGGAAGGATGTGTGAAATGATGTGTGGAATGAGGTGTGGAATGAAGTATGGAATGATGTGAGGAATGATGGCTGGAATGTTGTGTGGAATGATGTGTGGAATGATGTGTGGAATGATGTGTGGAATGATGTGTGGAATGAGGTGTGGAATGAAGTGTGGAATGAGGTGTGGAATGAAGTGTGGAATGAAGTGAGGAATGATGTGTAGAATTAGGTTTGGAATGATGTGTGGAATGATGTGTGGAATGAGGTATGGAATGATGTGTGGAATGAGTTGTGGAAGGAGGTGTGGAATGATGCATGGAATAATGTTTGGAATTATGTGTGGAATGATGTGTGGAATGAGGTGTGGAATGGTGAGTGGAATGATGTGTGGAATGATGTGTGGAATGATGTGTGGAATGATGTTTGGAATGTGGTGTGGAATGATGTGTGGAATGATGTGAGGAATGATGGGTGGAATGTTGTTTGGAATGATGTGTGGAATGATGTGTGGAATGATGTGTAGAATTAGGTTTGGATGATGTGTGGAATGATGTGTGGAATGAGGTGTGGAATGAAGTGTGAAAGGATGTGTGAAATGGTGTGTGGAATGAGGTGTGGAATGAAGTGTGGAATGATGTGAGGAATGATGTATAGAATTAGGTTTGGAATGATGTGTGGAATTATGTGTGGAATGAGGTGTGGAATGATGTGTGGAATGAGGTGTTAATGAGTTGTGGAAGGAGGTGTGGAATGATGCATGGAATGATGTTTGGAATTATGTGTGGAATGATGTGTGGAATGAGGTGTGAAATGGTGAGTGGAATGATGTGTGGAATGATGTGTGGAATGATGTGTGGAATGTTGTTTGGAATGTGGTGTGGAATGATGTGTGGAATGGTGGGTGGAATGATGTGTAGAATGAGGTCTGGAATGATGTGTGGAATGATGTGTGGAATGATTTGTGGAATAATGTGTGGAATGAAGTTTGGAATGTGGTGTGGAATGATGTGTGGAATGATGTGTGGAATGATGTGTGAAATTATGTGTGGAAAGAGGTGTGGAATGATGTGTGGAATGAGTATTGGCATTATGTGTGGAATGAGGTTTGGAATGATGTGTGGAATGATTTGTGGATGAGGTTTGGAATGATGTGTGGAATGATGTGTGGAATGATGTGTGAAAATAGGCTTGGAATGATGTGTGGAATGATGTGTAGAATCAGGTGTGGAATGATGTGTGGAATGATGTGTGGAATGATGTGTGGAATGATGTGTGGGATGAGGTGTGCAATGTGCTGTGGAATGATGTGTGGAATGAGGTGTGAAATGAGGTGTGGAATGAGGTGTGAAACGATGTGAGGAATGATGTGTAGAATGAGGTGTGGAATGCGGTGTGGAATGAGTTGTGGAATGATGCGTGAAATGATGCGTGTAATGATGCGTGGAAGGTTGTGTGGATTGAAGTGTGGAATAATTTGTGGAATGAGATTTAAAATGTGGTGTGGAATGATGTTTGGAATGATGTGTGGAATGATGTGTGGAATGATGTGTGGAATGATGTGTGGAATGATGTGTAGAATGAGGTGTGGAATGAGGTGTGGAATGTGGTGTGGAATGATGTGTGCAATGAGGTGTGGAATGATGTGTGAAATGAGATGTGGAATGAGGTGTGGAATGATGCGTGGAATGACGTGTGGAATGATGTGTGGAATGATGTTTGGAATGATGTCTAGAATGATGTGTGGAATGATGTGTGGAATGATTTGTGGAATGATGTTTGGAATGATGTGCGGAATGATGTGTAGAATGATGTGTGGAATGTTGTGAGGAATGATGTGCGGAATGACGGGTGGAATGAGTTGTGGAATGATACGTGGAATGATGTGTGAAATGATGTGTGGAATGATGCGGGGAATGATGTGTGGAATGAGGTTTTGAATGATGAGTGGAATGAGGTGTGGAATTTTGCGTGGAATGATTTGTGGAATGAAGTGTTAAATGATATGTGGAATGATATGTGGAATGATGTTTGGAATGATGTATGGAATGATGTGTGGAATGATGTGTGGAATGATGTGTGAAATTATGTGTGGAAAGTGGTGTGGAATGATGTGTGGAATGAGTATTGGCATTATGTGTGGAATGAGGTTTGGAATGATGTGTGGAATGATTTGTGGATGAGGTTTGGAATGATGTGTGGAATGATGTGTAGAATCAGGTGTGGAATGATGTGTGGAATGATGTGTGGAATGGTGTGTGGAATGATATGTGGAATGAGGTGTGCAATGTGCAGTGGAATGATGTGTAGAATGAGGTGTGAAATGAGGTGTGGAATGAGGTGTGAAACGATGTGAGGAATGATGTGTAGAATGAGGTGTGGAATGCGGTGTGGAATGAGGTGTGGAATGATGCGTGAAATGATGCGTGTAATGATGCGTGGAAGGTTGTGTGGATTGAAGTGTGGAATAATTTGTGGAATGAGATTTAAAATGAGGTGTGGAATGATGTTTGGAATGATATGTGGAATGATGTGTGGAATGATGTGTGGAATGATGTGTGGAATGATGTGTAGAATGAGGTGTGGAATGAGGTGTGGAATGTGATGTGGAATGATGTTTGCAATGAGGTGTGGAATGATGTGTGAAATGAGATGTGGAATTAGGTGTGGAATGATGCGTGGAATGATGTTGGGAATGATGCCTAGAATGATGTGTGGAATGATGTGTGGAATGATGTGTGGTATGATGTTTGGAATGATGTGCGGAATGATGTGTAGAATGATGTGTGGAATGGTGTGAGGAATGATGTGAGGAATGATGGGTGGAATGACGTGTGGAATGATGTGGAATGATGTGTGGAATGCTGTGTGGAATGATTTGTGGCATGAGGTGTGGAATGATGTGTGGAATGAGGTGTGGAATGATGTGTGGAATTATGTGTGGAGTGAGTTGTGGAATGAGGTGTGGAATGATGCATGGAATGATGTTTGGAATGATGTGTGGAATGATGTTTGGAATGATGTTTGGAATGATGTATAGAATGAGGTGTGGAATGGTGGGTGGAATGATGTGTGGAATGATCTGTGGAATGATGTATGGAATGTGGTGTGGAATGATGTGTGGAATGGTGTAATGAATGATGTGTCGAATGATGTTTGGAATGATTTGTGGAATGATGTGTGGAATGACGGGTAGAATGAGTTGTGGAATGATGCGTGGAATTATCTGTGGCATGAGGTGTGCAATGAAGTGTGGAATGATGCGTGGAATGATGTGTAGAATTAGGTTTGGAATGATGTGTGGAATGAGGTGTGGAATGATGTGTGCAATGATGTGTGAAATGATGTGTGGAATGGTGCGTGGAATGATGTGTGGAATGATGTGTGGATTGATGTGTGGAATGAATTGTGGAATGATGTTAAGAGTGTGGTATGGAATGATGTGCAGGATGATGTGAGGAATGAGGTTTGACTTGTGGTGTGGAATGATGTGTTGAATGATGTATGGAATGTCGTGTGGAATGATGTGTTGAATGAAGTTTCGAATGAGGTGTGGAATGATGTGTGGAATAAGGTTTGGAATAATGTGTGGAATGATGTGTGGAATGATGTGTGGAATGATGTGTTGAATGAAGTTTCGAATGAGGTGTGGAATGATGTGTGGAATAAGGTTTGGAATAATGTGTGGAATGATGTATGGAATGATGTGTGGAATGATGTTTGGAATTATGTGTGGAATGATGTGTGGAATGAGGTGTGGAATGGTGAGTGGAATGATGTGTGGAATGATGTGTGGAATGATGTGTGGAATGATGTTTGGAATGTGGTGTGGAATGATGTGTGGAATGATGTGAGGAATGATGGGTGGAATGTTGTTGGGAATGATGTGAGGAATAATGTGTGGAATGAAGTGTGAAAAGATACGTGGAATGATGTGTGGAATGTTGTGTGGAATGATATGTGGAATGACGTTTGGAAGGATGTGTGGAATGATGTGTGAAATGATGTATGGAATGATGTGTTGTATGATGTGTGGAATGATGTGTGGAATGATGTGTGGAATGAAGTTTCGAATGAGGTGTGGAATGATGTGTGGAATAAGGTTTGGAATAATGGGTGGAATGAGGTTTGGAATGATGTGTGGAATGATGTGTGGAATGATGTGTGGAATAATGTGCGGAATGAAGTGTGAAATGATATGTGGAATGATGTGTGGAATGATGTGTGGAATGATGTGTGGAATGATGGGTGGAATGATGTGTGGATTGATGTGTGCAATGAGGTATGGAATGATGTCTGGAATGATGTGTGGAATGATGAGTGGAATGATGTGTGGAATGATGTTTGGAATGATGTGTGGAATGATTTGTAGAATGAGGTTTGGAATGATGTGTGGAATGTTGTGTGGAATTATGTGTGGAATGAGGGGTGGAAATTTATGTGGAATGTTGTGTGGAATGATGTGAGGAATGAGGTGTGGAATATTGTGTGCAATGACGTGTTGAATGATGTGTGGAATGATGTGTGGAACGATGTGTGAAATGACGTGTGGAATGATTTGTGCAATATGGTATGAAATGAGATGTGGAATCAGTTGTGGAATGTGTTGTACAATGATTTGTGGAATGATGTTTGGAATGATGTGTGGAATGATTTGTAGAATGAGGTTTGGAATGATGTGTGGAATATGTGTGGAATTATGTGTGGAATGAGGTGTGGAATTAGCTGTTGAATGTGCTGTGGAATGATGTGCGGAATTATGTGTGGAATATTGTGTGCAATGACGTGTGGAATGATGTGTGGAATGATGTGTGGAATTATGTGTGGAATGAGGTGTGGAAATTTATGTGGAATGTTGTGTGGAATGATGTGAGGAATGAGGTGTGGAATATTGTGTGCAATGACGTGTGGAATGATGTGTGGAATGATGTGTGGAACGATGTGTGAAATGACGTGTGGAATGATTTGTGCAATATGGTATGAAATGAGTTGTGGAATGAGTTGTGGAATGTGTTGTACAATGATGTGTGGAATGATGTTTGGAATGATGTGTGGAATGATTTGTAGAATGAGGTTTGGAATGATGTGTGGAATGATGTGTGGAATTATGTGTGGAATGAGGTGTGGAATTAGTTGTTGAATGTGCTGTGGAATGATGTTTGGAATTATGTGTGGAATATTGTGTGCAATGACGTGTGGAATGATGTGTGGAATGATGTGTGGAACGATGTGTGAAATGACGTGTGGAATGAGTTGTGCAATATGGTATGAAATGTGTTGTGGAATGATGTGTGGAATGAGTATTGGCATTATGTGTGGAATGAGGTTTGGAATGATGTGTGGAATGATTTGTGGATGAGGTTTGGAATGATGTGTGGAATGATGTGTGGAATGATGTGTGAAAATAGGTTTGGAATGATGTGTGGAATGATGTGTAGAATCAGGTGTGGAATGATGTGTGGAATGATGTGTGGAATGATGTGTGGAATGATTTGTGGATGAGGTTTGGAATGATGTGTGGAATGGTGTATGGAATGCTGTGTTGAATGATGTTTGGAATGATTTGTGGAATGATGTGTGGAATGACGGGTAGAATGAGTTGTGGAATGATGCGTGGAATGATGTGTGGAATGATGTGTGCAATTATGTGTGGCATGAGGTGTGCAAATAAGTGTGGAATGATGCGTGGAATGATGTGTAGAATTAGGTTTGGAATGATGTGTGGAATGATGTGTGGAATGAGGTGTGGAATGATGTGTGGAATGATGTGTGAAATGATGTGTGGAATGGTGCGTGGAATGATGCGTGGAATGATGTGTGGATTGATGTGTGGAATGAATTGTGGAATGATGTTAAGAGTGTGGTATGGAATGATGTGCAGGATGATGTGAGGAATGAGGTTTGTCTTGTGGTATGGAATGATGTGTTGAATGATGTATGGAATGTTGTGTGGAATGATGTGTTGAATGAAGTTTCGAATGAGGTGTGGAATGATGTGTGGAATAAGGTTTGGAATAATGTGTGGAATGAGGTTTGGAATGATGTGTGGAATGTTGTGTGGAATGATGTGTGAAATGATGTGTGAAATGACGTGTGGAATGAATTATGCAATATGGTATGAAGTGAGGTAAGGAATAAGTTGTGGAATGAGTTGCGGAATGGTGTTTGGAATGAAGTCTGGAATGATGTGTAGAATGAGGTGTGGAATTATGTTTGGAATTATGTGTGGAATATTGTGTGCAATGACGTGTGGAATGATGTGTGGAATGATGTGTGGAACGATGTGTGAAATGACGTGTGGAATGATTTGTGCATTATGGTATGAAATGAGTTGTGGAATGAGTTGTGGAATGTGTTGTACAATGATGTTTGGAATGATGTGTGGAATGATGTGGAATGATGTGTGGAAATAGGTGTGGAATGGTGTGCGGAATGATGTGTGGAATGATGTGTTCAATGATGTGTGGAATGATGTGTGAAATGATGTGTGGAATGATGTTTGGAATGGTGTGTGAAATGAGGTGTGGAATGATGTGTGGAATGACGTGTGGAATGATGTTTGGAATGATGTGTGAAATGAGGTGTGGAATGATGTGTGGTATGATATGTGGAATGATAGGTGGGATGATGTATGGAATGATGTGTGGAATGATGCGTGTAATAAGGCGTTGAATGAGGTGTGGAATGATGTGTGGAATGATGTGTAGAATGATGTGTGGAATGATGTGTGGAATGATGTGTGGAATAAAGTCTGGAATGATGTGTAGAATGAGGTGTGGAATGAGGTGTGAAATGTGCTGTGGAATGATGTGTAGAATGAGGTGTGAAATGAGTTGTGGAATGAGGTGTGGAATGATGCGTGAAATGATGCGTGTAATGATGCGTGGAAGGTTGTGTGGGTTGAAGTGTGGAATAATTTGTGGAATGAGATTTAAAATGAGGTGTGGAATGATGTTTGGAATGATGTGTGGAATGATGTGTGAAATGATGTGTGGAAGGATGTGTAGAATGAGGTGTGGAATGAGGTGTGGAATGTGGTGTGGAATGATGTGTGGAATGAGGTGTGAAATGAGGTTTGGAATGATGTGTGAAATGATGTGAGGAATGATGTGTAGAATGATGCGTGGAATGATTTGTGAAATGAGATGTGGAATGAGGTGTGGAATGATGCGTGGAATGATGTGTGGAATGATGTGTGGAATGATGTTTGGAATGATGTCTGGAATGATGTGTGGAATGACGTGTGGAATGATGTGTTTAATGATGTTTGGAATGATGTGCGGAATGATGTGTAGAATGATGTGTGGAATGGTGTGAGGAATGATGTGAGGAATGATGAGTGGAATGACGTGTGGAATGATGTGTGGAATGTTGTGTGGAATGATGTGTGGAATGATGTGTGGCATGAGGTGTGGAATGAAGTGTGGAATGATGCGTGGAATGATGTGTAGAATTTGGTTTGGAATGATGTGTGGAATGATGTGTGGAATGAGGGGTGTAATGATGTGTGGAATTATGTGTGGAGTGAGTTGTGGAAGGAGTTGTGGAATGATGCATGGAATGATGTTTGGAATGATGTGTGGAATGATGTTTGGAATGATGTGTGGAATGATGTGTAGAATGAGGTGTGGAATGGTGTGTGGAATGATGTGTGGAATGATCTGTGGAATGATGTATGGAATGTGGTGTGGAATGATGTGCAGAATGGTGCATGGAATGATGTTTTGAATGATGTTTGGAATGATTTGTGGAATGATGTGTGGAATGACGGGTAGAATGAGTTGTGGAATGATGCGTGGAATGATGTGTGGAATGATGTGTGGAATGATGCGGGGAATGATGTGTGGAATGAGGTTTTGAATGATGTGTGGAATGAGGTGTGGAATGATGTCTGGAACGAAGTGTTAAATGATATGTGGAATGATATGTGGAATGATGTTTGGAATGATGTGTGAATGAGTTTTGCATTATGTGTGGAAAGAGGTTTGGAATGATGTGTGGAATGATGTGTGGATGAGGTTTGGAATGATTTGTGGAATAATGTGTGAAATGATGTGTGAAAATGGGTTTGGAATGATGTGTGGAATGATGTGTAGCATGAGCTCTGGAATGATGGGTGGAATGATGTGTGGAAAGAGGTGTGGAATGACGTGTGTAAATATGTGTGGAATGATGTGTGGTTTGAGGTGTGGAATGGTGTGTGGAATGATGTATGGAATGTTGTGTAGAATGACGTGTGGAATGAGTGTGGAATGATGCGTGTAATGATGCGTGGAAGATTGTGTGGATTGATGTGTGGAACAAATTTTGGAATGAGGTTTAAAATGATGGGTGAAATGATGTGTGTAATGATGTGCGGAATGAGGTGTGGAATGAGGTGTGGAATGATACGTGGAATGATGTGTGGAATGAGGCGTGGAAAGATGTGTGGGTTTATGTGTGGAATAAATTGTGGAATGATGGGTGGAATGTTGAGTGAAATGATGTGTGGACTGATGTGTGGAATGATGTTTAGAATGAGGTGTGGAATGAGCAGTGAATGATGTCTGGAATGATGTCTGGAATGTTGTGTGGCATGAGCTGAGGAATGATATTTGGAATGATGTGTGGAATGATGTGTGGGATGTATATGTGGACAGATGTGTGGAATGATGTGTGGAATAATGTGTGGAATGACGTGTGGAACGATATGTGGAAAGATATGTGGAATGATGTGTGGAATGATATGTGAAATTAGGTTTGGAATGAAGTGTGAAATGAAGAGTGGGATGATATTTGGAATGATGTGTGGAATGATGTGTGTAATGATTCGTGGAATGAGGCGTGGAATGAGGTGTGGAACGATGTGTGGAATGATGTGATGAATGATGTGTGGAATGAGGTGTGGAAAGAGGTGAGAAATGATGTGTGCGAAGAGGTGTGGAATGATGTGTGGAATGAGGTTTGTAATAATGTGTGGAATTTGGTTTGGAATGATGTGTCAAATTATGTCTGGAATGATGTGTGGAATGATGTGTGGAATGATGTGTGGAATGATGTTTCGTATGATGTGTGGAATGATGTGTAGAATGAGGTATGGAATGGTGGGTGGAATGATGTGTGGAATGATGTATGGACTGAAGTGTGGAATGAGTGTGGAATGATGTGTGGAATGGTGTGTGGAATGGTGTGTGGAATGATGTGTCGAAAGACGTGTGCAATGATGTGTGGAATGATGTGTGGAATGGTGTGTGGAATGATGTATGGAATGAGGTGTGGAATGCGGTGTGGAATGATGTATGGAATGATGTGTGGAATGATGTGTCGAATGATGTGTGAAATCATGCGTGGAATGATGTGTGGAATGATGTGTGGAATGGTGCGTGGAATGATGTGTGGAATGATGTGTGGAATGATGTGTGGAATTGTGCATGGAATGTTGCGTGGAATGATGTGTGGATTGATGTGTGGAATGAATTGTGGAATGATGTCAAGAGTGAGGTATGGAATGATGTGTGGGATGATGTGAGTAATGATTTGTGGAATGATATTTGGAATGATGTGTGCAATGATGTGTGGAATGTTGTGTGGAATGATGTGTGGAATGATTTGTGGAATGATATTTGGAATGATGTGTGGAATGATGTGTGGAATGTTGTGTGGAATGATATGTGGAATGACGTTTGGAATGATGTGTGGAATGATGTGTGGAATGATGTGTGGAATGAAGTGTGAAATGAAGTGTGGAATGAGTTGTGGAATGAGTTGTGGAATGATGTGTGGAAAGATGTGTGGAATGTTGTGTGGAATGATATGTGGAATGACGTTTGGAATGATGTGTGGAATGATGTGTGGAATTATGTGTGGAAAGAGGTGTGGAATGATGTGCGGAATGATTTGTGGAATGATGTGTTGTATGATGTGTGGAATGATGTGTGGAATGATGTGTGGAATGAAGTTTGGAATGAGGTATGGAATGATTATGTGGAATAAGGTTTGGAATAATGTGTGGAATGAGGTTTGGAATGATGTGTGAAATGATGTGTGGAATGATGTGTGGAATAATGTGTGGAATGATGTGTGGATTGATGTGTATAATGATTTTTGGAATAAGATGTGGAATGCGGTGTGGAATGATGTGTGAAATGATGTGTGAAATGACGTGTGGAATGAATTATGCAATATGGTATGAAGTGAGGTAAGGAATAAGTTGTGGAATGAGTTGCGGAATGGTGTTTGGAATGAAGTCTGGAATGATGTGTAGAATGAGGTGTGGAATTATGTTTGGAATTATGTGTGGAATATTGTGTGCAATGACGTGTGGAATGATGTGTGGAATGATGTGTGGAACGATGTGTGAAATGACGTGTGGAATGATTTGTGCATTATGGTATGAAATGAGTTGTGGAATGAGTTGTGGAATGTGTTGTACAATGATGTTTGGAATGATGTGTGGAATGATGTGGAATGATGTGTGGAAATAGGTGTGGAATGGTGTGCGGAATGATGTGTGGAATGATGTGTTTAATGATGTGTGGAATGATGTGTGAAATGATGTGTGGAATGATGTTTGGAATGGTGTGTGAAATGAGGTGTGGAATGATGTGTGGAATGACGTGTGGAATGATGTTTGAAATGATGTGTGAAATGAGGTGTGGAATGATGTGTGGTATGATATGTGGAATGATAGGTGGGATGATGTATGGAATGATGTGTGGAATGATGCGTGTAATAAGGCGTTGAATGAGGTGTGGAATGATGTGTGGAATGATGTGTAGAATGATGTGTGGAATGATGTGTGGAATGATGTGTGGAATAATGTCTGGAATGATGTGTAGAATGAGGTGTGGAATGAGGTGTGAAATGTGCTGTGGAATGATGTGTAGAATGAGGTGTGAAATGAGGTGTGGAATGAGGTGTGGAATGATGCGTGAAATGATGCGTGTAATGATGCGTGGAAGGTTGTGTGGATTGAAGTGTGGAATAATTTGTGGAATGAGATTTAAAATGAGGTGTGGAATGATGTTTGGAATGATTTGTGGAATGATGTGTGAAATGATGTGTGGAAGGATGTGTAGAATGAGGTGTGGAATGAGGTGTGGAATGTGGTGTGGAATGATGTGTGGAATGAGGTGTGAAATGCGGTTTGGAATGATGTGTGAAATGATGTGAGGAATGATGTGTAGAATGATGCGTGGAATGATTTGTGAAATGAGATGTGGAATGAGGTGTGGAATGATGCGTGGAATGATGTGTGGAATGATGTGTGGAATGATGTTTGGAATGATGTCTGGAATGATGTGTGGACTGACGTGTGGAATGATGTGTTTAATGATGTTTGGAATGATGTGCGGAATGATGTGTAGAATGATGTGTGGAATGGTGTGAGGAATGATGTGAGGAATGATGAGTGGAATGACGTGTGGAATGATGTGTGGAATGTTGTGTGGAATGATGTGTGGAATGATGTGTGGCATGAGGTGTGGAATGAAGTGTGGAATGATGCGTGGAATGATGTGTAGAATTTGGTTTGGAATGATGTGTGGAATGATGTGTGGAATGAGGGGTGTAATGATGTGTGGAATTATGTGTGGAGTGAGTTGTGGAAGGAGTTGTGGAATGATGCATGGAATGATGTTTGGAATGATGTGTGGAATGATGTTTGGAATGATGTGTGGAATGATGTGTAGAATGAGGTGTGGAATGGTGTGTGGAATGATGTGTGGAATGATCTGTGGAATGATGTATGGAATGTGGTGTGGAATGATGTGCAGAATGGTGCATGGAATGATGTTTTGAATGATGTTTGGAATGATTTGTGGAATGATGTGTGGAATGACGGGTAGAATGAGTTGTGGAATGATGCGTGGAATGATGTGTGGAATGATGTGTGGAATGATGCGGGGAATGATGTGTGGAATGAGGTTTTGAATGATGTGTGGAATGAGGTGTGGAATGATGTCTGGAACGAAGTGTTAAATGATATGTGGAATGATATGTGGAATGATGTTTGGAATGATGTGTGGAATGAGTTTTGCATTATGTGTGGAAAGAGGTTTGGAATGATGTGTGGAATGATGTGTGGATGAGGTTTGGAATGATTTGTGGAATAATGTGTGGAATGATGTGTGAAAATGGGTTTGGAATGATGTGTGGTATGATGTGTAGCATGAGCTCTGGAATGATGGGTGGAATGATGTGTGGAAAGAGGTGTGGAATGACGTGTGTAAATATGTGTGGAATGATGTGTGGTTTGAGGTGTGGAATGGTGTGTGGAATGATGTATGGAATGTTGTGTAGAATGACGTGTGGAATGAGTGTGGAATGATGCGTGTAATGATGCGTGGAAGATTGTGTGGATTGATGTGTGGAACAAATTTTGGAATGAGGTTTAAAATGATGGGTGAAATGATGTGTGTAATGATGTGCGGAATGAGGTGTGGAATGAGGTGTGGAATGATACGTGGAATGATGTGTGGAATGAGGCGTGGAAAGATGTGTGGGTTTATGTGTGGAATAAATTGTGGAATGATGGGTGGAATGTTGAGTGAAATGATGTGTGGACTGATGTGTGGAATGATGTTTAGAATGAGGTGTGGAATGAGCAGTGAATGATGTCTGGAATGATGTCTGGAATGTTGTGTGGCATGAGCTGAGGAATGATATTTGGAATGATGTGTGGAATGATGTGTGGGATGTATATGTGGACAGATGTGTGGAATGATGTGTGGAATAATGTGTGGAATGACGTGTGGAACGATATGTGGAAAGATATGTGGAATGATGTGTGGAATGATATGTGAAATTAGGTTTGGAATGAAGTGTGAAATGAAGAGTGGGATGATATTTGGAATGATGTGTGGAATGATGTGTGGAATGATTCGTGGAATGAGGCGTGGAATGAGGTGTGGAACGATGTGTGGAATGAGGTTTGTAATAATGTGTGGAATTTGGTTTGGAATGATGTGTCAAATTATGTCTGGAATGATGTGTGGAATGATGTGTGGAATGATGTGTGGAATAATGTTTCGTATGATGTGTGGAATGATGTGTAGAATGAGGTATGGAATGGTGGGTGGAATGATGTGTGGAATGATGTATGGACTGAAGTGTGGAATGAGTGTGGAATGATGTGTGGAATGGTGTGTGGAATGGTGTGTGGAATGATGTATGGAATGATGTGTGGAATGAGGTGTGGAAAGAGGTGAGAAATGATGTGTGCGAAGAGGTGTGGAATGATGTGTGGAATGAGGTTTGTAATAATGTGTGGAATTTGGTTTGGAATGATGTGTCAAATTATGTCTGGAATGATGTGTGGAATGATGTGTGGAATGATGTGTGGAATGATGTTTCGTATGATGTGTGGAATGATGTGTAGAATGAGGTATGGAATGGTGGGTGGAATGATGTGTGGAATGATGTATGGACTGAAGTGTGGAATGAGTGTGGAATGATGTGTGGAATGGTGTGTGGAATGGTGTGTGGAATGATGTATGGAATGAGGTGTGGAATGCGGTGTGGAATGATGTATGGAATGATGTGTGGAATGATGTGTCGAATGATGTGTGAAATCATGCGTGGAATGATGTGTGGAATGATGTGTGGAATGGTGCGTGGAATGATGTGTGGAATGATGTGTGGAATGATGTGTGGAATGGTGCATGGAATGATGCGTGGAATGATGTGTGGATTGATGTGTGGAATGAATTGTGGAATGATGTCAAGAGTGAGGTATGGAATGATGTGTGGGATGATGTGAGTAATGATTTGTGGAATGATATTTGGAATGATGTGTGCAATGATGTGTGGAATGTTGTGTGGAATGATGTGTGGAATGATTTGTGGAATGATATTTGGAATGATGTGTGGAATGATGTGTGGAATGTTGTGTGGAATGATATGTGGAATGACGTTTGGAATGATGTGTGGAATGATGTGTGGAATGATGTGTGGAATGAAGTGTGAAATGAAGTGTGGAATGAGTTGTGGAATGAGTTGTGGAATGATGTGTGGAAAGATGTGTGGAATGTTGTGTGGAATGATATGTGGAATGACGTTTGGAATGATGTGTGGAATGATGTGTGGAATTATGTGTGGAATGAGGTGTGGAATGATGTGCGGAATGATTTGTGGAATGATGTGTTGTATGATGTGTGGAATGATGTGTGGAATGATGTGTGGAATGAAGTTTGGAATGAGGCATGGAATGATTATGTGGAATAAGGTTTGGAATAATGTGTGGAATGAGGTTTGGAATGATGTGTGAAATGATGTGTGGAATGGTGTGTGGAATAATGTGTGGAATGATGTGTGGATTGATGTGTATAATGATTTTTGGAATAAGATGTGGAATGTGGTCTGGAATGATGTGTGAAATGATGTGTGCAATGATGTGTGCAATGAGGTGTGGAATGATGTCTGGAATGATGTGTGGAATGATGAGTGGAATGATGTGAGGAATGATGTGAGGAATGATGAGTGGAATGACGTGTGGAATGATGTGTGGAATGTTGTGTGGAATGATGTGTGGAATGATGTGTGGAATGATGTGTGGCATGAGGTGTGGAATGAAGTGTGGAATGATGCGTGGAATGATGTGTAGAATTTGGTTTGGAATGATGTGTGGAATGATGTGTGGAATGAGGGGTGGAATGATGTGTGGAATTATGTGTGGAGTGAGTTGTGGAAGGAGTTGTGGATGATGCATGGAATGATGTTTGGAATGATGTGTGGAATGATGTTTGGAATGATGTGTGGAATGATGTGTAGAATGAGGTGTGGAATGGTGGGTGGAATGATGTGTGGAATGATCTGTGGAATGATGTATGGAATGTGGTGTGGAATGATGTGTAGAATGGTGTGTGGAATGATGTTTTGAATGATGTTTGGAATGATTTGTGGAATGATGTGTGGAATGACGGGTAGAATGTGTTGTGGAATGATGCGTGGAATGATGTGTGGAATGATGTGTGGAATGACGCGGAGAATGATGTGTGGAATGAGGTTTTGAATGATGTGTGGAATGAGGTGTGGAATGATGTCTGGAACGAAGTGTTAAATGATATGTGGAATGATATGTGGAATGATGTTTGGAATGATGTGTGGAATGAGTTTTGCATTATGTGTGGAAAGAGGTTTGGAATGATGTGTGGAATGATGTGTGGATGAGGTTTGTAATGATGTGTGGAATGATGTGTGGAATGATGTGTGAAAATGGGTTTGGAATGATGTGTGGAATGATGTGTAGCATGAGCTCTGTAATGATGGGTGGAATGATGTGTGGAAAGAGGTGTGGAATGACGTGTGGAAATATGTGTGGAATGATGTGTGGTTTGAGGTGTGGAATGGTGTGTGGAATGATGTATGGAATGTTGTGTAGAATGAGGTGTGGAATGATGTGTAGAATGATGTGTGAAATAATGCGTGGAATGATGTGTGGAATGACGTGTGGAATGAGTGTGGAATGATGCGTGTAATGATGCTTGTAATGATGCGTGGAAGATTGTGTGGATTGATGTGTGGAACAAATTGTGGAATGAGGTTTAAAATGATGGGTGAAATGATGTGTGGAATGATGTGTGGAATGAGGTGTGGATAGATGTGTGTAATGATGTGCGGAATGAGGTGTGGAATGAGGTGTGGAATGATACGTGGAATGATGTGTGGAATGAGGCGTGGAAAGATGTATGGGTTTATGTGTGGAATAAATTGTGGAATGATGGGTGGAATGTTGAGTGGAATGATGTGTGGACTGATGTGTGGAATGATGTTTAGAATGAGGTGTGGAATGAGAAGTGAATGATGTCTGGAATGATGTCTGGAATGTTGTGTGGCATGAGCTGAGGAATGATATTTGGAATGATGTGTGGAATGATGTGTGGGATGTATATGTGGACAGATGTGTGGAATGATGTGTGGAATAATGTGTGGAATGACGTGTGGAACGATATGTGGAAAGATATGTGGAATGATGTGTGGAATGATATGTGAAATTAGGTTTGGAATGAAGTGTGAAATGAAGAGTGGGATGATATTTGGAATGAGGTGTGGAATGATGTGAGGAATGATTCGTGGAATGAGGCGTGTTATGAGGTGTGGAACGATGCGTGGAATGATGTGTAGAATTTGGTTTGGAATGATGTGTGGAATGATGTGTGGAATGAGGGGTGGAATGATGTGTGGAATTATGTGTGGAGTGAGTTGTGGAAGGAGTTGTGGATGATGCATGGAATGATGTTTGGAATGATGTTTTGAATGATGTTTGGAATGATGTGTGGAATGATGTGTAGAATGAGGTGTGGAATGGTGGGTGGAATGATGTGTGGAATGATCTGTGGAATGATGTATGGAATGTGGTGTGGAATGATGTGTAGAATGGTGTATGGAATGATGTTTTGAATGATGTTTGGAATGAATTGTGGAATGATGTGTGGAATGATGTGTGGAATGATGCGGGGAATGATGTGTGGAATGAGGTTTTGAATGATGTGTGGAATGAGGTGTGGAATGATGTCTGGAACGAAGTGTTAAATGATATGTGGAATGATATGTGGAATGATGTTTGGAATGATGTGTGGAATGAGTTTTGCATTATGTGTGGAAAGAGGTTTGGAATGATGTGTGGAATGATGTGTGGATGAGGTTTGTAATGATGTGTGGAATGATGTGTGGAATGATGTGTGAAAATGGGTTTGGAATGATGTGTGGAATGATGTGTAGCATGAGCTCTGGAATGATGGGTGGAATGATGTGTGGAAGAGGTGTGGAATGACGTGTGGAAATATGTGTGGAATGATGTGTGGTTTGAGGTGTGGAATGGTGTGTGGAATGATGTATGGAATGTTGTGTAGAATGACGTGTGGAATGATGTGTAGAACGATGTGTGAAATGATGCGTGGAATGATGTGTGGAATGACGTGTGGAATGAGTGTGGAATGATGCGTGTAATGATGCTTGTAATGATGCGTGGAAGATTGTGTGGATTGATGTGTGGAACAAATTGTGGAATGAGGTTTAAAATGATGGGTGAAATGATGTGTGGAATGATGTGTGGAATGAGGTGTGGATAGATGTGTGTAATGATGTGCGGAATGAGGTGTGGAATGAGGTGTGGAATGATACGTGGAATGATGTGTGGAATGAGGCGTGGAAAGATGTGTGGGTTTATGTGTGGAATAAATTGTGGAATGATGGGTGGAATGTTGAGTGAAATGATGTGTGGACTGATGTGTGGAATGATGTTTAGAATGAGGTGTGGAATGAGCAGTGAATGATGTCTGGAATGATGTCTGGAATGTTGTGTGGCATGAGCTGAGGAATGATATTTGGAATGATGTGTGGAATGATGTGTGGGATGTATATGTGGAGAGATGTGTGGAATGATGTGTGGAATAATGTGTGGAATGACGTGTGGAACGATATGTGGAAAGATATGTGGAATGATGTGTGGAATGATGTGTGAAATTAGGTTTGGAATGAAGTGTGAAATGAAGAGTGGGATGATATTTGGAATGATGTGTGGAATGATGTGAGGAATGATTCGTGGAATGAGGCGTGGAATGAGGTGTGGAACGATGTGTGGAATGATGTGTTGAATGATGTGTGGAATGAGGTGTGGAAAGAGGTGTGAAATGATGTGTGCAAAGAGGTGTGGAATGATGTGTGGAATGAGGTTTGTAATAATGTGTGGAATTTGGTTTGGAATGATGTGTCAAATTATGTCTGGAATGATGTGTGGAATGATGTGTGGAATGATGTTTCGTATGATGTGTGGAATGATGTGTAGATTGAGGTATGGAATGGTGGGTGGAATGATGTGTGGAATGATGTATGGACTGAAGTGTGGAATGAGTGTGGAATGATGTGTGGAATGGTGTGTGGAATGGTGTGTGGAATGATGTGTCGAAAGACGCGTGCAATGATGTGTGGAATGATGTGTGGAATGGTGTGTGGAATGATGTATGGAATGAGGTGTGGAATGCGGTGTGGAATGATGTGTGGAATCATGCGTGGAATGATGTGTGGAATGATGTGTGGAATGGTGCGTGGAATGATGTGTGGATTGATGTGTGGAATGAATTGTGGAATGATGTCAAGAGTGAGGTATGGAATGATGTGTGGGATGATGTGAGTAATGATTTGTGGAATGATATTTGGAATGATGTGTGGAATGATGTGTGGAATGTTGTGTGGAATGATGTGTGGAATGATTTCTGGAATGATATTTGGAATGATGTGTGGAATGATGTGTGGAATGTTGTGTGGAATGATATGTGGAATGACGTTTGGAATGATGTGTGGAATGATGTGTGGAATGACGTGTGGAATGAGTTGTGGAATGAGTTGTGGAATGATGTGTGGAAAGATGTGTGGAATGTTGTGTGGAATGATATGTGGAATGACGTTTGGAATGATGTGTGGAATGCTGTGTGGAATTATGTGTGGAATGAGGTGTGGAATGATGTGCGGAATGATTTGTGGAATGATGTGTTGTATGATGTGTGGAATGATGTGTGGAATGATGTGTGGAATGAAGTTTGGAATGAGGTATGGAATGATTATGTCTAATAAGGTTTGGAATAATGTGTGGAATGAGGTTTGGAATGATGTGTGGAATGATGTGTGGAATGATGTGTGGATTGATGTGTATAATGATTTTTGGAATAAGATGTGGAATGTGGTGTGGAATGATGTGTGGAATGATGTGTGCAATGATGTGTGCAATGAGGTGTGGAATGATGTCTGGAATGATGTGTGGAATGATGAGTGGAATGATGTGTGGAATGATGTTTGGAATGATGTGTGGAATGATTTGTAGAATGAGGTTTGTAATGATGTGTGGAATGATGTGTCGAATGATGTGTGGAATGAGGTGTGGAAATATATGTGGAATGATGTGTGGAATGATGTGTGAAATGACGTGTGGAATGAGTTGTGCAATATGGTATGAAATGAGGTAAGGAATGAGTTGTGGAATGAGTTGGGAATGGTGTTTGGAATGAAGTCCGGAATGATGTGTAGAATGAGGCGTGGAATTAGTTGTGGAATGTGCTGTGGAATGATGTGTTAAATGATACGTGGAATGAGGTGTGGAATGATGTGTGGAATGAGGTGTGAAATGAGGTGTGGAATGATGTGTGAAATGATACGCGGAATGATGTGTAGAATGAGGCGTGGAATGAAGTGCGGAATGATGTGTAGAATGATGTGTGGAATGATGTGTGGAATGATGTGTGGAATGATGTGTGGAATGATGTGTTAAATGATACGTGGAATGAGGTGTGGAATGATGTGTGGAATGAGGTGTGAAATGAGGTGTGGAATGATGTGTGAAATGATACGCGGAATGACGTGTAGAATGAGGCGTGGAATGAAGTGCGGAATGATGTGTAGAATGATGTGTGGAATGATGTCTGGAATGATGTGTGGAATAACGTGTGGAATGATGTGTGGAATGTTGTTTGGAAAGATGTGCGGAATGATGTGTAGAATGATGTGTGGAATGATGTGAGGAATGATGTGAGGAATGATGGGTGGAATGACGTGTGGAATGATGTGTGGAATGATGTGTGGAATGCTGTGTGGAATGAAGTATGGACTGATGTGTCCAATGATGTGTCAAATGATGTTTGGAATGATGTGTTGAATGATGTGTGTAATGAGGTTTGGAATGATGTATGGAATGATGTTTGGAATGATGTGTAGAATGATGTGTAGAATGTGGTGTGGAATGATGTGTGGAATGATGTGTGGAATGATATGTGTAATGATGTGTGGAATCATGTGTGGAATGATGTGTGGAATGATGTGTAGAATGAGGTATGGAATGATGTGTGGAATGATGTGTAGAATGATGTGTGGAATGATGTGTTAAATGATACGTGGAATGAGGTGTGGAATGATGTGTGGAATGAGGTGTGAAATGAGGTGTGGAATGATGTGTGAAATGATGCGTGGAATAATGTTTGGAATGATGTCTGGAATGATGTGTGGAATGACGTGTGGAATGATGTGTGGAATGTTGTTTGGAATGATGTGTGGAATGATGTGTAGAATGATGTGTGGAATGATGTGTAGAATGATGTGTGGAATGATGTGTTAAATGATACGTGGAATGAGGTGTGGAATGATGTGTGGAATGAGGTGTGAAATGAGGTGTGGAATGATGTGTGAAATGATACGAGGAATGATGTGTAGAATGAGGCGTGGAATGATGTGTGAAATGAGATGTGGAATGAGGTGTGGAATGATGCGTGGAATAACGTTTGGAATGATGTGCGGAATGATGTGTAGAATGATGTGTGGAATGATGTGAGGAATGATGTGAGGAATGATGGGGGGAATGACGTGTGGAATGATGTGTGGAATGATGTGTGGAATGCTGCGTGGAATGAAGTGTGGCATGAGGTGTGGAATGAAGTGTGGAATGATGCGTGGAATGATGTGTAGAATTAGGTTTGGAATGATGTGTGGAATGATATGTTGAATGAGGTGTGGAATGATGTGTGGAATTATGTGTGGAGTGAGTTGTGGAAGGAGGTGTGGAATGATGCATGGAATGATGTTTGGAATGATGTGAGGAATGATGTTTGGAATGATGTGTGGAATGATGTGTAGAATGAGGTGTGGAATTGTGGGTGGAATGATGTGTGGAATGATCTGTGGAATGATGTATGGAATGTGGTGTGGAATGATGTTTGGAATGTTGTATGGAATGATGTGTTGAATGATGTTTGGAATGATTTGTGGAATGATGTGTGGAATGACGGGTAGAATGAGTTGTGGAATGATGCATGGAATGATGTGTGGAATGTTGTATGGAATGATGTGTGGAATGATGCGGGGAATGATGTGTGGAATGAGGTTTTGAATGATGTGTGGAATGATATGTGGAATGATGTATGGAATGTGGTGTGGAATGATGTTTGGAATGTTGTATGGAATGATGTGTTGAATGATGTTTGGAATGATTTGTGTAATGATGTGTGGAATGACGGGTAGAATGAGTTGTGGAATGATGCGTGGAATGATGTGTGGAATGATGTATGGAATGATGTGTGGAATGATGCGGGGAATGATGTGTAGAATGAGGTTTTGAATGATGTGTGGAATGATATGTGGAATGATGTTTGGAATGATGTGTGGAATGAGTATTGGCATTATGTGTGGAATGAGGTTTGGAATGATGTGTGGAATGATGTGTGGAAAGAGGTGTGGAATGGTGTGCGGAATGAGTATTGGCATTATGTGTGGAATGAGGTTTGGAATGATGTGTGGAATGATGTGTGGATGAGGTTTGGAATGTTGTGTGGAATGATGTGTGGAATGATGTGAGAAAACCGGTTTGGAATGATGTGTGGAATGATGTGTAGCATGAAGTCTGGAATGAAGGGTGGAATGATCTGTGGAAAGAGGTGTGGAATGACGTGTGGAAATATGTTTGGAATGATGTGTGGAATGAGGTGTTGAATCATGTGTGGAATGAGGTGTGGAATGATGTGTTGAATGAGGTGTGGAATGAGGTGTTGAATGATGTGTGGAATGAGGTGTGGAATGATGTGTAGAATGAGGTGTGGAATGATGTGTGGAATGATGTGCGGAATGATGCGTGTAATGATGCGTGTAATGATGCGTGGAAGATTGTGTGGGTTGATGTGTGGAATAAATTGTGGAATGAGGTTTAAAATGATGTGTGGAATGATGTGTGGAATGTTGTGTGGAATGAGGTGTGGATAGATGTGTGGAATGATGTGCGGAATGAGGTGTGGATTGAGGTGTGGAATGATACGTGGAATGATGTGTGGAATGATGTGTGGAATGATGTGTGGAATGTTGTGTGGAATGATGTGTGGACTGATGTGTGGAATGATGTTTAGAATGAGGTGTGGAATGATGTGTGGGATGATGTGTGGAATGATCCGTGCAATGATGTCTGGAATGATGTGTGGAATGAGGTGTGAATGATGTCTGGAATGATGTGTGGAATGATGTGTGGAATGATGTGTGGAATGTTGTGTGGAATGATGTTTGGAATGAAGTGTGGAATGAGGTGAGGAATGATGTGTGTTATGAGGTTTGGAATAATGTGTGGAATGAGGTTTGGAATGATGTGTGGAATGATGTTTGGAATGATGTGTGGAATGATGTGTAGAATAACGGGTGTAACGATGTGTGGAATGATGCGTGGAATGATGTGTGGAATGATGTGTTAAATGATACGTGGAATGATGTGTGGAATGATTTGTGGAATTATGTGTGGAATGACGTGTGGTATGATGTGTGGAATGAGGTTTGGAATGATGTGTGGAATGATGTATGGAATGATGTGTCCAATGATGTGTGAAATGATGTTTGGAATGATGTGTGGAATGATGTGAGAATGAGGTTTGGAATGATGTGTAGAATGATGTTTCGAATGATGTGTGGAATGATGTGTAGAATGACGGCTGGAATGATGTGTAGAATGATGCGTGGAATGATGTGTGGAATGATGTGTTAAATGATACGTGGAATGATGTGTGGAATGATTTGTGAAATGATGTGTGGAATGATGTGTAGAATAACGGGTGTAACGATGTGTGGAATGATGCGTGGAATGATGTGTGGAATGATGTGTTAAATAAAACGTGGAATGATGTGTGGAATGATTTGTGGTATGCTGTGTGGAATGATGTGTGGAATGATGTATGGACTGATGTGTCCAATGATGTGTCAAATGATGTTTGGAATGATGTGTTGAATGATGTGTGTAATGAGGTTTGGAATGATGTATGGAATGATGTGTGGAATGATGTGTAGAATGATGTGTAGAATGTGGTGTGGAATGATGTGTGGAATGATGTGTGGAATGATTTGTGTAATGATGTGTGGAATCATGTGTGGAATGATGTGTGGAATGATGTGTAGAATGAGGTATGGAATGATGTGTGGAGTGATGTGTGGAATGATGTGTGTAATAATGCATGGAATAAGGTTTAGAACGATGTATGGAATGATGTTTAGAATGTTGTGTGGAATGAGCTTTGGAATGATGAATGGAATGATGTGTGGAATGATGTGTGGAATGATGTGTGGAATTATGTTTAGAATGATGTGTGGAATGATGTGTAGAATGATGTTTGGAATGATGTGTTGAATAATGTTTAGAATGATGTGTGGAATGATGTGTGGAATGACGGGTAGAATGATTTGTGGAATGATGCGAGGAATGATGTGTGGAATGATGTGCGGAATGATGCGGGGAATGATGTGTGGAATGAGGTTTTGAATGATATGTGGAATGATGTGTGAAATGATGTGTTGAATGATGTTTGGAATGATGTGTGAAATGATGTGTAGAATGACTGGTGGAATGATGTGTGAAATGATGTGTGGAATGTTGTTTATAATGATGTGTGGAATGATGTGTAGAATGACGGGTGGAATGATGTGTCGAATGATGTGTGGAATGATGTTTGGAATGATGTGTGAAATGAGGTGTGGAATGTTGTGTGTTATGATATGTGGAATGATGTGTGGAATGATGTGTGGAATAATGTGTGGACTGATGTGTGGAATGATGCGTGTAATGTGGCGTGGAATGAGGTGGGGAATGATGTGTGGAATGATGTGTGGAATGATGTGTGGAATGATGTGTGGCATAAAGTCTGGAATGATGTGTGGAATGATGCGTGTAATGTGGCGTGGAATGAGGTGTGGAATGATGTGGGGAATGATGTGTGGAATGAGTTGTGAAATGAGGTGTGGAATGATGTGTGAAATCATGTGAGGAATGATGTGTAGAATGAGTAGTGGAATGATGTGTGAAATGAGGTGTGGAATGAGGTGTGGAATGATGCGTGGAATGATGTGTGGAATGATGTTTGGAATGATGTGTGGAATGATGAGTAGAATGAGGTGTGGAATGTTGGGTGGAATGATGTGTGGAAGAATGTGTGAAATGATGTGTGGAATGAGGTGTGGAATGAAGTTTGGAATGATGTGAGGAATGATGGGTGGAATGTTGTGTGGAAGGATGTGTGGAATGATGTGTGGAATGATGTGTGGAATGATGTGTGGAATGAGGTGTGGAATGAAGTGTGGAATGATGTGAGGAATATGTTTAGAATTAGGTGTGGAATGATGTGTGGTATGATATGTGGAATGATAGGTGGGATGATGTGTGGAATGATGTGTGGAATAATGCGTGTAATGAGGCGTGGAATGAGGTGTGGAATGATGTGTAGAATGATGTGTGGAATGATGTGTGGAATGGTGTGTGGCATAATGTGTGGAATAAAGTCTGGAATGATGTGTAGAATGAGGTGTGGACTGAGGTGTGGAATATGCTGTGGAATGATGTGTGGAATGAGGTGTGAAATGAGGTATGGAATTATGTGTGAAATCATGTGAGGAATGATTTTTAGAATGAGGTGTGGAATGATGTGTGGAATGATGTGTGGAATGATGTGTGGAATGATGTGTGGAATGTTGTTTGGAATGTTGTGTGGAATAATGTGTGGAATGAGGTTTGGAATGATGTGTGGAATGATGTGTAGAATGACGGGTGGAATGATCTGTGGAATGATGCGTGGAATAATGTGTGGAATGATGTGTGGAATGAGGTGTGGATGATGTCTGGAATGATGTGTGGAATGACGGGTAGAATGAGTTGTGGAATGATGCGTGGAATGATGTGCGGAATGATGTGTGCAATTATGTGTCGAATGCTGTGTGGAATGGTGGGTGGAATGATGTGTGGAATGATGTTTGGACTGATGTGTGGAATGATGTCTGGAATGTTGTGTGGAATAATGTGTGGAATGACGTTTGGAATGATGTGTGGAATGACGTTTAGAATGATGTGTGGAATGATGTGTAGAATGACGGGTGGAATGATATGTGGAATGATGAGTGGAATAATGTGTGGAATGATGTGTTAAATGATACGTGGAATTATGTGTCGAATGATTTGTGGAATGATGTGTGGAATGACGTGTGGAATGATGTGTGGAATGATGTGTGCAATGAGGTTTGGAATGATGAGTGGAATGAGGTGAGGAATGATGTGTGATATGAGGTTTGGAATAATGTGTGGAATGACGTTTGGAATGATGTGTCGAAAGATGTATGGAATGATGTGTCGAATGACGTGTGAAATGATGTTTGGAATGAAGTGTGGAATGATGTGTGGAATGAGGTTTGGAATGATGTGTAGAATGAGGTGTGGAATGATGGGTGGAATAATGTGTGGAATGATGTGTGGAATGATGTGTAGAATGAGGTGTGGAAGGATGTGTGGAATGATGTGTGGAATGATTTGTGTAATGATGTGTGGAATCATGTGTGGAATGATGTGTGGAATGATGTGTAGAATGAGGTATGGAATGATGTGTGGAGTGATGTGTGGAATGATGTGTGTAATAATGCATGGAATAAGGTTTGGAACGATGTATGGAATGATGTTTAGAATGTTGTGTGGAATGAGCTTTGGAATGATGAATGGAATGATGTGTGGAATGATGTGTGGAATGATGTGTGCAATTATGTTTAGAATGATGTGTGGAATGATGTGTAGAATGATGTTTGGAATGATGTGTTGAATAATGTTTAGAATGATGTGTGGAATGATGTGTGGAATGACGGGTAGAATGAGTTGTGGAATGATGCGAGGAATGATGTGTGGAATGATGTGCGGAATGATGCGGGGAATGATGTGTGGAATGAGGTTTTGAATGATATGTGGAATGATGTGTGAAATGATGAGTTGAATGATGTTTGGAATGATGTGTGAAATGATGTGTAGAATGACGGGTGGAATGATGTGTGAAATGATGTGTGGAATGTTGTTTATAATGATGTGTGGAATGCTGTGTAGAATGACGGGTGGAATGATGTGTCGAATGATGTGTGGAATGATGTTTGGAATGATGTGTGAAATGAGGTGTGGAATGTTGTGTGTTATGATATGTGGAATGATGTGTGGAATGATGTGTGGAATAATGTGTGGAATGATGTGTGGAATGATGCGTGTAATGTGGCGTGGAATGAGGTGTGGAATGATGTGGGGAATGATGTGTGGAATGATGTGTGGAATGATGTGTGGAATGATGTGTGGAATAAAGTCTGGAATGATGTGTGGAATGATGCGTGTAATGTGGCGTGGAATGAGGTGTGGAATGATGTGGGGAATGATGTGTGGAATGAGGTGTGAAATGAGGTGTGGAATGATTTGTGAAATCATGTGAGGAATGATGTGTAGAATGAGGTGTGGAATGATGTGTGAAATGAGGTGTGGAATGAGGTGTGGAATGATGCGTGGAATGATGTGTGGAATGATGTTTGGAATCATGTGTGGAATGATGTGTAGAATGAGGTGTGGAATGTTGGGTGGAATGATGTGTGGAAGAATGTGTGAAATGATGTGTGGAATGAGGTGTGGAATGAAGTGTGGAATGATGTGAGGAATGATGGGTGGAATGTTGTGTGGAAGGATGTGTGGAATGATGTGTGGAATGATGTGTGGAATGATGTGTGGAATGAGGTGTGGAATGAAGTTTGGAATGATGTGAGGAATATGTGTAGAATTAGGTGTGGAATGATGTGTGGTATGATATGTGGAATGATAGGTGGGATGATGTGTGGAATGATGTGTGGAATAATGCGTGTAATGAGGCGTGGAATGAGGTGTGGAATGATGTGTAGAATGATGTGTGGAATGATGTGTGGAATGGTGTGTGGCATAATGTGTGGAATAAAGTCTGGAATGATGTGTAGAATGAGGTGTGGACTGAGGTGTGGAATATGCTGTGGAATGATGTGTGGAATGACGTGTGAAATGAGGTGTGGAATTATGTGTGAAATCATGTGAGGAATGATTTTTAGAATGAGGTGTGGAATGATGTGTGGAATGATGTGTGGAATGATGTGTGGAATGATGTGTGGAATGTTGTGTGGAATGTTGTTTGTAATGTTGTGTGGAATGATGTGTGGAATGATGTGTAGAATGATGTGTGGAATGATGTGTTAAATGATACGTGGAATGAGGTGTGGAATGATGTGTGGAATGAGGTGTAAAATGAGGTGTGGAATGATGTGTGAAATGATACGAGGAATGATGTGTAGAATGAGGCGTGGAATGATGTGTGAAATGAGATGTGGAATGAGGTGTGGAATGATGCGTGGAATAACGTTTGGAATGATGTGCGGAATGATGTGTAGAATGATGTGTGGAATGATGTGAGAAATGATGTGAGGAATGATGGGTGGAATGACGTGTGGAATGATGTGTGGAATGATGTGTGGAATGCTGTGTGGAATGATGTGTGGCATGAGGTGTGGAATGAAGTGTGGAATGATGCGTGGAATGATGTGTAGAATTAGGTTTGGAATGATGTGTGGAATGATATGTTGAATGAGGTGTGGAATGATGTGTGGAATTATGTGTGGAGTGAGTTGTGGAAGGAGGTGTGGAATGATGCATGGAATGATGTTTGGAATGATGTGAGGAATGATGTTTGGAATGATGTGTAGAATGAGGTGTGGAATTGTGGGTGGAATGATGTGTGGAATGATCTGTGGAATGATGTATGGAATGTGGTGTGGAATGATGTTTGGAAAGTTGTATGGAATGATGTGTTGAATGATGTTTGGAATGATTTGTGGAATGATGTGTGGAATGTCGGGTAGAATGAGTTGTGGAATGATGCGTGGAATGATGTGTGGAATGATGTATGGAATGATGTGTGGAATGATGCGGGGAATGATGTGTGGAATGAGGTTTTGAATGATGTGTGGAATGATATGTGGAATGATGTATGGAATGTGGTGTGGAATGATGTTTGGAATGTTGTATGGAATGATGTGTTGAATGATGTTTGGAATGATTTGTGTAATGATGTGTGGAATGACGGGTAGAATGAGTTGTGGAATGATGCGTGGAATGATGTGTGGAATGATGTATGGAATGATGTGTGGAATGATGCGGGGAATGATGTGTGGAATGAGGTTTTGAATGATGTGTGGAATGATATGTGGAATGATGTTTGGAATGGTGTGCGGTATGAGTATTGGCATTATGTGTGGAATGAGGTTTGGAATGATGTGTGGAATGATGTGTGGATGAGGTTTGGAATGTTGTGTGGAATGATGTGTGGAATGATGTGAGAAAACCGGTTTGGAATGATGTGTGGAATGATGTGTAGCATGAAGTCTGGAATGAAGGGTGGAATGATCTGTGGAAAGAGGTGTGGAATGACGTGTGGAAATATGTTTGGAATGATGTGTGGAATGAGGTGTTGAATCATGTGTGGAATGAGGTGTGGAATGATGTGTTGAATGAGGTGTGGAATGAGGTGTTGAATGATGTGTGGAATGAGGTGTGGAATGATGTGTAGAATGAGGTGTGGAATGATGTGTGGAATGATGTGCGGAATGATGCGTGTAATGATGCGTGTAATGATGCGTGGAAGATTGTGTGGGTTGATGTGTGGAATAAATTGTGGAATGAGGTTTAAAATGATGTGTGGAATGATGTGTGGAATGTTGTGTGGAATGAGGTGTGGATAGATGTGTGGAATGATGTGCGGAATGAGGTGTGGATTGAGGTGTGGAATGATACGTGGAATGATGTGTGGAATGATGTGTGGAATGATGTGTGGAATGTTGTGTGGAATGATGTGTGGACTGATGTGTGGAATGATGTTTAGAATGAGGTGTGGAATGATGTGTGGGATGATGTGTGGAATGATCCGTGCAATGATGTCTGGAATGATGTGTGGAATGAGGTGTGAATGATGTCTGGAATGATGTGTGGAATGATGTGTGGAATGATGTGTGGAATGTTGTGTGGAATGATGTTTGGAATGAAGTGTGGAATGAGGTGAGGAATGATGTGTGTTATGAGGTTTGGAATAATGTGTGGAATGAGGTTTGGAATGACGTGTGGAATGATGTTTGGAATGATGTGTGGAATGATGTGTAGAATAACGGGTGTAATGATGTGTGGAATGATGCGTGGAATTATGTGTGGAATGATGTGTTAAATGATACGTGGAATGATGTGTGGAATGATTTGTGGAATTATGTGTGGAATGACGTGTGGTATTATGTGTGGAATGAGGTTTGGAATGATGTGTGGAATGATGTATGGAATGATGTGTCCAATGATGTGTGAAATGATGTTTGGAATGATGTGTGGAATGATGTGAGAATGAGGTTTGGAATGATGTGTAGAATGATGTTTCGAATGATGTGTGGAATGATGTGTAGAATGACGGCTGGAATGATGTGTAGAATGATGCGTGGAATGATGTGTGGAATGATGTGTTAAATGATACGTGGAATGATGTGTGGAATGATTTGTGGAATGATGTGTGGAATGATGTGTAGAATAACGGGTGTAACGATGTGTGGAATGATGCGTGGAATGATGTGTGGAATGATGTGTTAAATAATACGTGGAATGATGTGTGGAATGATTTGTGGTATGCTGTGTGGAATGATGTGTGGAATGATGTATGGACTGATGTGTCCAATGATGTGTCAAATGATGTTTGGAATGATGTGTTGAATGATGTGTGTAATGAGGTTTGGAATGATGTATGGAATGATGTGTGGAATGATGTGTAGAATGATGTGTAGAATGTGGTGTGGAATGATGTGTGGAATGATGTGTGGAATGATTTGTGTAATGATGTGTGGAATCATGTGTGGAATGATGTGTGGAATGATGTGTAGAATGAGGTATGGAATGATGTGTGGAGTGATGTGTGGAATGATGTGTGTAATAATGCATGGAATAAGGTTTAGAACGATGTATGGAATGATGTTTAGAATGTTGTGTGGAATGAGCTTTGGAATGATGAATGGAATGATGTGTGGAATGATGTGTGGAATGATGTGTGGAATTATGTTTAGAATGATGTGTGGAATGATGTGTAGAATGATGTTTGGAATGATGTGTTGAATAATGTTTAGAATGATGTGTGGAATGAAGTGTGGAATGACGGGTAGAATGAGTTGTGGAATGATGCGAGGAATGATGTGTGGAATGATGTGCGGAATGATGCGGGGAATGATGTGTGGAATGAGGTTTTGAATGATATGTGGAATGATGTGTGAAATGATGTGTTGAATGATGTTTGGAATGATGTGTGAAATGATGTGTAGAATGACGGGTGGAATGATGTGTGAAATGATGTGTGGAATGTTGTTTATAATGATGTGTGGAATGATGTGTAGAATGACGGGTGGAATGATGTGTCAAATGATGTGTGGAATGATGTTTGGAATGATGTGTGAAATGAGGTGTGGAATGTTGTGTGTTATGATATGTGGAATGATGTGTGGAATGATGTGTGGAATAATGTGTGGACTGATGTGTGGAATGATGCGTGTAATGTGGCGTGGAATGAGGTGGGGAATGATGTGTGGAATGATGTGTGGAATGATGTGTGGAATGATGTGTGGAATAAAGTCTGGAATGATGTGTGGAATGATGCGTGTAATGTGGCGTGGAATGAGGTGTGGAATGATGTGGGGAATGATGTGTGGAATGAGTTGTGAAATGAGGTGTGGAATGATGTGTGAAATCATGTGAGGAATGATGTGTAGAATGAGTAGTGGAATGATGTGTGAAATGAGGTGTGGAATGAGGTGTGGAATGATGCGTGGAATGATGTGTGGAATGATGTTTGGAATGATGTGTGGAATGATGTGTAGAATGAGGTGTGGAATGTTGGGTGGAATGATGTGTGGAAGAATGTGTGAAATGATGTGTGGAATGAGGTGTGGAATGAAGTTTGGAATGATGTGAGGAATGATGGGTGGAATGTTGTGTGGAAGGATGTGTGGAATGATGTGTGGAATGATGTGTGGAATGATGTGTGGAATGAGGTGTGGAATGAAGTGTGGAATGATGTGAGGAATATGTTTAGAATTAGGTGTGGAATGATCTGTGGTATGATATGTGGAATGATAGGTGGGATGATGTGTGGAATGATGTGTGGAATAATGCGTGTAATGAGGCGTGGAATGAGGTGTGGAATGATGTGTAGAATGATGTGTGGAATGATGTGTGGAACGGTGTGTGGCATAATGTGTGGAATAAAGTCTGGAATGATGTGTAGAATGAGGTGTGGACTGAGGTGTGGAATATGCTGTGGAATGATGTGTGGAATGAGGTGTGAAATGAGGTATGGAATTATGTGTGAAATCATGTGAGGAATGATTTTTAGAATGAGGTGTGGAATGATGTGTGGAATGATGTGTGGAATGATGTGTGGAATGATGTGTGGAATGTTGTTTGGAATGTTGTGTGGAATAATGTGTGGAATGAGGTTTGGAATGATGTGTGGAATGATGTGTAGAATGACGGGTGGAATGATCTGTGGAATGATGCGTGGAATAATGTGTGGAATGATGTGTGGAATGAGGTGTGGATGATGTCTGGAATGATGTGTGGAATGACGGGTAGAATGAGTTGTGGAATGATGCGTGGAATGATGTGCGGAATGATGTGTGCAATTATGTGTCGAATGCTGTGTGGAATGGTGGGTGGAATGATGTGTGGAATGATGTTTGGACTGATGTGTGGAATGATGTCTGGAATGTTGTGTGGAATAATGTGTGGAATGACGTTTGGAATGATGTGTGGAATGACGTTTAGAATGATGTGTGGAATGATGTGTAGAATGACGGGTGGAATGATATGTGGAATGATGAGTGGAATAATGTGTGGAATGATGTGTTAAATGATACGTGGAATTATGTGTCGAATGATTTGTGGAATGATGTGTGGAATGACGTGTGGAATGATGTGTGGAATGATGTGTGCAATGAGGTTTGGAATGATGAGTGGAATGAGGTGAGGAATGATGTGTGATATGAGGTTTGGAATAATGTGTGGAATGACGTTTGGAATGATGTGTCGAAAGATGTATGGAATGATGTGTCGAATGACGTGTGAAATGATGTTTGGAATGAAGTGTGGAATGATGTGTGGAATGAGGTTTGGAATGATGTGTAGAATGAGGTGTGGAATGATGGGTGGAATAATGTGTGGAATGATGTGTGGAATGATGTGTAGAATGAGGTGTGGAAGGATGTGTGGAATGATGTGTGGAATGATTTGTGTAATGATGTGTGGAATCATGTGTGGAATGATGTGTGGAATGATGTGTAGAATGAGGTATGGAATGATGTGTGGAGTGATGTGTGGAATGATGTGTGTAATAATGCATGGAATAAGGTTTGGAACGATGTATGGAATGATGTTTAGAATGTTGTGTGGAATGAGCTTTGGAATGATGAATGGAATGATGTGTGGAATGATGTGTGGAATGATGTGTGCAATTATGTTTAGAATGATGTGTGGAATGATGTGTAGAATGATGTTTGGAATGATGTGTTGAATAATGTTTAGAATGATGTGTGGAATGATGTGTGGAATGACGGGTAGAATGAGTTGTGGAATGATGCGAGGAATGTTGTGTGGAATGATGTGCACAATGATGCGGGGAATGATGTGTGGAATGGGGTTTTGAATGATATGTGGAATGATGTGTGAAATGATGAGTTGAATGATGTTTGGAATGATGTGTGAAATGATGTGTAGAATGACGGGTGGAATGATGTGTGAAATGATGTGTGGAATGTTGTTTATAATGATGTGTGGAATGATGTGTAGAATGACGGGTGGAATGATGTGTCGAATGATGTGTGGAATGATGTTTGGAATGATGTGTGAAATGAGGTGTGGAATGTTGTGTGTTATGATATGTGGAATGATGTGTGGAATGATGTGTGGAATAATGTGTGGAATGATGTGTGGAATGATGCGTGTAATGTGGCGTGGAATGAGGTGTGGAATGATGTGGGGAATGATGTGTGGAATGATGTGTGGAATGATGTGTGGAATGATGTGTGGAATAAAGTCTGGAATGATGTGTGGAATGATGCGTGTAATGTGGCGTGGAATGAGGTGTGGAATGATGTGGGGAATGATGTGTGGAATGAGGTGTGAAATGAGGTGTGGAATGATGTGTGAAATCATGTGAGGAATGATGTGTAGAATGAGGTGTGGAATGATGTGTGAAATGAGGTGTGGAATGAGGTGTGGAATGATGCGTGGAATGATGTGTGGAATGATGTTTGGAATGATGTGTGGAATGATGTGTAGAATGAGGTGTGGAATGTTGGGTGGAATGATGTGTGGAAGAATGTGTGAAATGATGTGTGGAATGAGGTGTGGAATGAAGTGTGGAATGATGTGAGGAATGATGGGTGGAATGTTGTGTGGAAGGATGTGTGGAATGATGTGTGGAATGATGTGTGGAATGATGTGTGGAATGAGGTGTGGAATGAAGTGTGGAATGATGTGAGGAATATGTGTAGAATTAGGTGTGGAATGATGTGTGGTATGATATGTGGAATGATAGGTGGGATGATGTGTGGAATGATGTGTGGAATAATGCGTTTAATGAGGCGTGGAATGAGGTGTGGAATGATGTGTAGAATGATGTGTGGAATGATGTGTGGAATGGTGTGTGGCATAATGTGTGGAATAAAGTCTGGAATGATGTGTAGAATGAGGTGTGGACTGAGGTGTGGAATATGCTGTGGAATGATGTGTGGAATGAGGTGTGAAATGAGGTGTGGAATTATGTGTGAAATCATGTGAGGAATGATTTTTAGAATGAGGTGTGGAATGATGTGTGGAATGATGTGTGGAATGATGTGTGGAATGTTGTGTGGAATGTTGTTTGGAATGTTGTGTGGAATAATGTGTGGAATGATGTGTGGAGTGATGTGTAGAATGAGGTGTGGAAGGATGTGTGGAATGATGTGTGGAATGATTTGTGTAATGATGTGTGGAATCATGTGTGGAATGATGTGTGGAATGATGTGTAGAATGAGGTATGGAATGATGTGTGGAGTGATGTGTGGAATGATGTGTGTAATAATGCATGGAATAAGGTTTGGAACGATGTATGGAATGATGTTTAGAATGTTGTGTGGAATGAGCTTTGGAATGATGAATGGAATGATGTGTGGAATGATGTGTGGAATGATGTGTGCAATTATGTTTAGAATGATGTGTGGAATGATGTGTAGAATGATGTTTGGAATGATGTGTTGAATAATGTTTAGAATGATGTGTGGAATGATGTGTGGAATGATGTGTGGAATGACGGGTAGAATGAGTTGTGGAATGATGCGAGGAATGATGTGTGGAATGACGTGCGGAATGATGCGGGGAATGATGTGTGGAATGAGGTTTTGAATGATATGTGGAATGATGTGTGAAATGATGAGTTGAATGATGTTTGGAATGATGTGTGAAATGATGTGTAGAATGACGGGTGGAATGATGTGTGAAATGATGTGTGGAATGTTGTTTATAATGATGTGTGGAATGATGTGTAGAATGACGGGTGGAATGATGTGTCGAATGATGTGTGGAATGATGTTTGGAATGATGTGTGAAATGAGGTGTGGAATGTTGTGTGTTATGATATGTGGAATGATGTGTGGAATGATGTGTGGAATAATGTGTGGAATGATGTGTGGAATGATGCGTGTAATGTGGCGTGGAATGAGGTGTGGAATGATGTGGGGAATGATGTGTGGAATGATGTGTGGAATGATGTGTGGAATTATGTGTGGAATAAAGTCTGGAATGATGTGTGGAATGATGCGTGTAATGTGGCGTGGAATGAGGTGTGGAATGATGTGGGGAATGATGTGTGGAATGAGGTGTGAAATGAGGTGTGGAATGATGTGTGAAATCATGTGAGGAATGATGTGTAGAATGAGGTGTGGAATGATGTGTGAAATGAGGTGTGGAATGAGGTGTGGAATGATGCGTGGAATGATGTGTGGAATGATGTTTGGAATGATGTGTGGAATGATGTGTAGAATGAGGTGTGGAATGTTGGGTGGAATGATGTGTGGAAGAATGTGTGAAATGATGTGTGGAATGAGGTGTGGAATGAAGTGTGGAATGATGTGAGGAATGATGGGTGGAATGTTGTGTGGAAGGATGTGTGGAATGATGTGTGGAATGATGTGTGGAATGATGTGTGGAATGAGGTGTGGAATGAAGTGTGGAATGATGTGAGGAATATGTGTAGAATTAGGTGTGGAATGATGTGTGGTATGATATGTGGAATGATAGGTGGGATGATGTGTGGAATGATGTGTGGAATAATGCGTGTAATGAGGCGTGGAATGAGGTGTGGAATGATGTGTAGAATAATGTGTGGAATGATGTGTGGAATGGTGTGTGGCATAATGTGTGGAATAAAGTCTGGAATGATGTGTAGAATGAGGTGTGGACTGAGGTGTGGAATATGCTGTGGAATGATGTGTGGAATGAGGTGTGAAATGAGGTGTGGAATTATGTGTGAAATCATGTGAGGAATGATTTTTAGAATGATGTGTGGAATGATGTGTGGAATGTTGTGTGGAATGTTGTTTGGAATGTTGTGTGGAATAATGTGTGGAATGAGGTTTGGAATGATGTGTGGAATGATGTGTAGAATGACGGGTGGAATGATGTGTGGAATGATGCGTGGAATAATGTGTGGAATGATGTGTGGAATGAGGTGTGGATGATGTCTTGAATGATGTGTGGAATGACGGGTAGAATGAGTTGTGGAATGATGCGTGGAATGATGTGCGGAATGATGTGTGCAATGATGTGTCGAATGGTGTGTGGAATGGTGGGTGGAATGATGTGTGGAATGATGTTTGGACTGATGTGTGGAATGATGTCTGGAATGTTGTGTGGAATAATGTGTGGAATAACTTTTGGAATGATGTGTGGAATGACGTTTAGAATGATGTGTGGAATGATGTGTAGAATGACGGGTGGAATGATATGAGGAATGATGCGTGGAATAATGTGTGGAATGATGTGTTAAATGATACGTGGAATTATGTGTCGAATGATTTGTGGAATGACGTGTGGAATGACGTGTGGAATGATGTGTGGAATGATGTGTGCAATGAGGTTTGGAATGATGAGTGGAATGAGGTGAGGAATGATGTGTGATATGAGGTTTGGAATAATGTGTGGAATGACGTTTGGAATGATGTGTCGAAAGATGTATGGAATGATGTGTCGAATGACGTGTGAAATGATGTTTGGAATGAAGTGTGGAATGATGTGTGGAATGAGGTTTGGAATGATGTGTAGAATGAGGTGTGGAATGATGGGTGGAATAATGTTTGGAATGATGTGTGGAATGATGTGTAGAATGAGGTGTGGAAGGATGTGTGGAATGATGTGTGGAATGATTTGTGGAATGATATGTGGAATGTTGGGTGGAATGATGTGTGGAAGAATGTGTGAAATGATGTGTGGAATGAGGTGTGGAATGAAGTGTGGAATGATGTGAGGAATGATGGGTGGAATGTTGTGTGGAAGGATGTGTGGAATGATGTGTGGACTGATGTGTGGAATGATGTGTGGAATGAGGTGTGGAATGACGTGTGGAATGATGTGAGGAATGATGTGTAGAATTAGGTGTGGAATGATGTGTGGTATGATATGTGGAATGATAGGTGGGATGATGTGTGGAATGATGTGTGGAATAATGCGTGTAATGAGGCGTGGAATGAGGTGTGGAATGATGTGTAGAATGATGTGTAGAATGATGTGTGGAATGATGTGTGGAATGGTGTGTGGCATAATGTGTGGAATAAAGTCTGGAATGATGTGTAGAATGAGGTGTGGAATGAGGTGTGGAATGTGCTGTGGAATGATGTGTGGAATGAGGTGTGAAATGAGGTGTGGAATGATGTGTGAAATCATGTGAGGAATGATTTGTAGAATGACGCGTGGAATGATGTGTGGAATGATGAGTGGAATGATGTGTGGAATGTTGTTTGGAATGTTGTGTGGAATAATGTGTCGAATGAGGTTTGGAATGGTGTGTGGAATGATGTTTGGAATGATGTGTGGAATGATGTGTAGAATGACGGGTGGAATGATGTGTGGAATGATGCGTGGAATAATGTGTGGAATGATGTGTGGAATGAGGTGTGGATGATGTCTAGAATGATGTGTGGAATGACGGGTAGAATGAGTTGTGGAATGATGCGTGGAATGATGTGCGGAATGATGTGTGCAATGATGTGTCGAATGCTGTGTGGAATGGTGGGTGGAATGATGTGTGGAATGATGTTTGGACTGATGTGTGGAATGATGTCTGGAATGTTGTGTGGAATAATGTGTGGAATGACGTTTGGAATGATGTGTGGAATGACGTTTAGAATGATGTGTGGAATGATGTGTAGAATGACGGGTGGAATGATATGTGGAATGATGCGTGGAATAATGTGTGGAATGATGTGTTAAATGATACGTGGAATTATGTGTCGAATGATTTGTGGAATGATGTGTGGAATGACGTGTGGAATGATGTGTGGAATGATGTGTGCAATGAGGTTTGGAATGATGAGTGGAATGAGCTGAGGAATGATGTGTGATATGAGGTTTGGAATAATGTGTGGAATGACGTTTGGAATGATGTGTCGAAAGATGTATGGAATGATGAGTCGAATGACGTGTGAAATGATGTTTGGAATGAAGTGTGGAATGATGTGTGGAATGAGGTTTGGAATGATGTGTAGAATGTGGTGTGGAATGATGGGTGGAATAATGTGTGGAATGATGTGTGGAATGATGTGTAGAATGAGGTGTGGAAGGATGTGTGGAATGATGTGTGGAATGATTTGTGGAATGATATGTGGAATCATGTGTGGAATGATGTGTGGAATAAAGTGTAGAATGATGTGTGGAATGATGTGTGGAATGATTTGTGGAATGTTGTGTGGAATAATGTATGGAATGAGGTTTGGAACGATGTATGCAATGATGTTTGGAATGATGTGTGGAATGAGATTTGGAATGATGAGTGGAATGATGTGTGGAATGATGTTTGGAATGATGTGTGGAATGAAGTTTAGAATGACGGGTGAAATGATGTGTGGAATGATGCGTGTAATGATGTGTGGAATGATGTTTGGAATGATGTATGGAATGATGTGTGGAATGATGTGTGGAATGGTGTGTTGAATGATACGTGGAATGAAGTGTGGAATGATTTGTGGAATGATGTGTGGAATGACGTGTGGAATAATGTGTGGAATAATGTGTGGAATGAGGTTTGGAATGATGTGTGGAATGAGGTGAGGAATGATGTATGAAATAATGTTTGGAATGATGTGTGGAATGATGTGTGGAATGAGGTTTGGAATGATGTGTAGATTTATGTGTTGAATGAGGTGTGGAATGATGGATGCAACGATTTGTGTAGAATGAATTGTGGAATGAGGTGTGGAATCATGTGTGGAAATATGTGTGGAATGATGTGTAGAATGAAGTGTGGAATGATATGTCGAATGTTGTGTGAAATGATGTTTGGAATGAAGTGTGGAATGTTGTGTGGAATGAGATTTGGAATGATGTATAGAATGATGTATAGAATGAGGTGTGGAATGATGGGTGGAATAATGTGTGGAATGATGCGTGGAATGATGTGTAGAATGAGGTGTGGAATGATGTGTGGAATGATGTGTGAAATGATTTGTCGAATGATGTATGGAATCATGTGTGGAATGAATTGAGGAATGATGTGTAGAATGATGTGTGGAAAGATGTGTGAAATGATGTGAGGAATGTTGTGTGGAATAATGTATGGAATGAGGTTTGGAACGATGTATGGAATGATGTTTGGAATGATGTTTGGAATGATATTTGGAATGATGAGTGGAATGATGTGTGGAATGATTTGTGGAATGATGTTTGGAATGATGTTTGGAATGATGTGTGGAATGATGAGGAGAATGACGGGTGGAATGTTGTGTGGAATGTTGCGTGGAATGATGTGTGGAATGATGTTTGGAATGATGTATGGAATAATGTGTGGAATGAAATGTGGAATGATGTGTTAAATGATATGTGGAACGATGTGTGGAATGATTTGTGGAATGATGTGTGGAATGACGTGTGGAATGATGTGTGGAATGACGTGTGGATTGATGAGTGGAATGATGTGTGGAATGAGGTTTGGAATGATGTTTGGAATGATGTGTACCGTGATGTGACGAATGCTGTGTGGAATGGTGGGTGGAATGATGTGTGGAAAGATGTGTGGACTGATGTGTGGAATAATGTGTGGAATGAATTTTGGAATGGTGGGTGGAATGATGTGTAGAATGAGGTTTGGAATGATGTGTGGAATGATGTCTTGAATGATGTGTGGAAGAATGTGTGGAATAAGGTTTGGAATGATGTGTGGAATGGTGTTTGGTATGATGTGTGGAATGATGTGCAGAATGACGGGTGGAATAATGTGTGGAATGATTTGTGGAATGATGTGTGGAATGATGTGTGGAATGACGTGTGGAATGATGTGTGGAATGATGTGTGGAATGAGGTTTGGAATGAGGTGAGGAATGATGTGTGGTATGAGGTTTGGAATAATGTGTGGAATGAGGTTTGGAATGATGTGTGGAATGATGTATGGAATGATGTGTCCAATGATGTATGAAATGATGTTTGGAATGATGTGTGGATTGATGTTTGGAATGAGATCTGGAATAATGTGTGGAATGATGTTTGGAATGATTTGTGGAATGATGTGCGGAATGACGTGTGGAATGATGTGTGGAATGATGAGGAGAATGACGGGTGGAATGTTGTGTCGAATGTTGCGTGGAATGACGTGTGGAATGATGTTTGGAATGATGTATGGAATAATGTGTGGAATGAAGTGTGGAATGATGTTTTAAATGATTTGTGGAACGATGTGTGGAATGATTTGTGGAATGATGTGTGGAATGACGTGTGGAATGATGTGTGGAATGACGTGTGGATTGATGTGTGGAATAATGTGTGGAATGAGGTTTGGAATGATGTGTAGAATGAGGTGAGGATTGATGTGTGAAATGATGTGTGGAATGTTGTGTGGAATGATGTTTGGAATGATGTGTACAGTGATGTGACGAATGCTGTGTGGAATTGTGGGTGGAATGATGTGTGGAAAGATGTGTGGACTGATGTGTGGAATAATGTGTGGAATGATTTTTGGAATGGTGGGTGGAATGATGTGTAGAATGACGGGTGGAATAATGTGTGGAATGATGCGTGGAATGATGTGTGGAATGATTTGTGGAATGATGTGCGGAATGATGTGTGGAATGACGTGTGGAATGATGTGTGGAATGATGTGTGGAATGAGGTTTGGAATGAGGTGAGGAATGATGTGTGTTATGAGGTTTGGATAATTGTGAGGAATGAGGTTTGGAATGATGTGTGGAATGATGTATGGAATTATGTGTCCAATGATGTGTGAAATGATGTTTGGAATGATGTGTGGAATGATGTTTGGAATGAGATCTAGAATAATGTGTGGATTGATGTTTGGAATGATTTGTGGAATGATGTGTGGAATGACGTGTGGAATGATGTGTGAAATGATGAGTGAAATGATGTGTGGACTGATGTGTGGAATCATGTTTAGAATGAGGTGTGGAATTAGGTGTGGGATGTTTTGTGGAATGATCCGTGGAATGATGTCTGAAATGATGTGTGTAATGAGCTGTGAATGATGTCTAGAATGATGTGTGGAATGAAGTGTGGAATGATGTGTGGAATGTTGTTTGGAATGATGTTTGGAATGATGTTTGCAATGATGCGTCGAATTCTGTGTTGAATGGTGGGTGGAATGATGTGTGGAATTCTGTGTGTACTGAAGTTTGGAATGTTGTGTGGAATAATGTGTGGAATGAGGTTTGGAATGATGTGTGGAATGATGTTTGGAATGATGTGTGGAATAATGTGTAGAATGACCGGTGGAATGATGTGTGGAATGATGCTTGCAATGATGTGTGGAATGATGTGTTAAATGATACGTGGAATGATGTGTGGAATGATTTGTGGAATGATGTGTGGAATGACGTGTCGAATGATGTGTGGAATGATGTGTGCAATGAGGTTTGGAATGATGAGTGGAATGAAGTGAGGAATGATGTGTGATATGAGGTTTGGAATAATGTGTGGAATGACGTTTGGAATGATGTGTCGAAAGATGTATGGAATGATGTGTCGAATGACGTGTGAAATGATGTTTGGAATGAAGTGTGGAATGATGTGTGGAATGAGGTTTGGAATGATGTGTAGAATGAGGTGTGGAATGATGGGTGGAATAATGTGTGGAATGATGTGTGGAATGATGTGTAGAATGAGGTGTGGAAGGATGTGTGGAATGATGTGTGGAATGATTTGTGGAATGATATGTGGAATCATGTGTGGAATGATGTGTGGAATAAAGTGTAGAATGATGTGTGGAATGATGTATGGAATGATTTGTGGAATGTTGTGTGGAATAATGTATGGAATGATGTTTGGAACGATGTATGCAATGATGTTTGGAATGATGTGTGGAATGAGATTTGGAATGAAGGGTGGAATGATGTGTGGAATGATGTTTGGAATGATGTGTGGAATGAAGTTTAGAATGACGGGTGGAATGATGTGTGGAATGATGCGTGGAATGATGTGTGGAATGATGTTTGGAATGATGTATGGAATGATGTGTGGAATGATGTGTGGAATGATGTGTGGAATGATGAGGAGAATGACGGGTGGAATGTTGCGTCGAATGTTGCGTGGAATGATGTGTGGAATGATGTTTGGAATGATGTATGGAATAATGTGTGGAATGAAGTGTGGAATGATGTTTTAAATGATTTGTGGAACGATGTGTGGAATGATTTGTGGAATGATGTGTGGAATGACGTGTGGAATGATGTGTGGAATGACGTGTGGATTGATGTGTGGAATAATATGTGGAATGAGGTTTGGAATGATGTGTAGAATGAGGTGAGGACTGATGTGTGAAATGATGTGTGGAATGTTGTGTGGAATGATGTTTGGAATGATGTGTACAGTGATGTGACGAATGCTGTGTGGAATTGTGGGTGGAATGATGTGTGGAAAGATGTGTGGACTGATGTGTGGAATAATGTGTGGAATGATTTTTGGAATGGTGGGTGGAATGATGTGTAGAATGACGGGTGGAATAATGTGTGGAATGATGCGTGGAATGATGTGTGGAATGATTTGTGGAATGATGTGTGGAATGATGTGTGGAATGACGTGTGGAATGATGTGTGGAATGATGTGTGGAATGAGGTTTGGAATGAGGTGAGGAATGATGTGTGTTATGAGGTTTGGAATAATGTGTGGAATGAGGTTTGGAATGATGTGTGGAATGATGTATGGAATTATGTGTCCAATGATGTGTGAAATGATGTTTGGAATGATGTGTGGAATGATGTTTGGAATGAGATCTGGAATAATGTGCGGAATGAAGTTTGGAATGATTTGTGGAATGATGTGTTGAATGACGTGTGGAATGATGTGTGAAATGATGAGTGAAATGATGTGTGGAATGATGTGTGGAATCATGTTTAGAATGAGGTGTGGAATTAGGTGTGGGATGTTTTGTGGAATGATCCGTGGAATGATGTCTGGAATGATGTGTGTAATGAGCTGTGAATGATGTCTGGAATGATGTGTGGAATGAAGTGTGGAATGATGTGTGGAATGTTGTTTGGAATGATGTTTGGAATGATGTGCGCAATGATGCGTCGAATTCTGTGTTGAATGGTGGGTGGAATGATGTGTGGAATGCTGTGTGGACTGAAGTTTGGAATGTTGTGTGGAATAATGTGTGGAATGATGTGTGGAATGATTTGTGGAATGATTTGTGGAATGATGTGTGGAATGACGTGTGGAATGATGTGTGGAATGATGTGTGCAATGAGGTTTGGAATGATGAGTGGAATGAAGTGAGGAATGATGTGTGATATGAGGTTTGGAATAATGTGTGGAATGACGTTTGGAATGATGTGTCGAAATATGTATGGAATGATGTGTCGAATGACGTGTGAAATGATGTTTGGAATGAAGTGTGGAATGATTTGTGGAATGAGGTTTGGAATGATGTGTAGAATGAGGTGTAGAATGATGGGTGGAATAATGTGTGGAATGATGTGTGGAATGATGTGTAGAATGAGGTGTGGAAGGATGTGTGGAATGATGTGTGGAATGATTTGTGGAACGATATGTGGAATCATGTGTGGAATGATGTGTGGAATAAAGTGTAGAATGATGTGTGGAATGATGTATGGAATGATTTGTGGAATGTTGTGTGGAATAATGTATGGAATGAGGTTTGGAACGATGTATGCAATGATGTTTGGAATGATGTGTGGAATGAGATTTGGAATGAAGGATGGAATGATGTGTGGAATGATGTTTGGAATGATGTGTGGAATGAAGTTTAGAATGACGGGTGGAATGATGTGTGGAATGATGCGTGGAATGATGTGTGGAATGATGTTTGGAATGATGTATGGAATGATGTGTGGAATGATGTGTGGAATGGTGTGTTGAATGATACGTGGAATGAAGTGTGGAATGATTTGTGGAATGATGTGTGGAATAATTTGTGGAATAATGTGTGGAATGAGGTTTGGAATGATGTGTGGAATGAGGTGAGGAATGATGTATGAAATAATGTTTGGAATGATGTGTGGAATGATGTGTGGAATGAGGTTTGGAATGATGTGTAGAATTATCTGTTGAATGAGGTGTGGAATGATGGGTGCAACGATTTGTGTAGAATGAATTGTGGAATGAGGTGTGGAATCATGTGTGGAAATATGTGTGGAATGATGTGTAGAATGAGGTGTGGAATGATATGTCGAATGATGTGTGAAATGATGTTTGGAATGAAGTGTGTAATGTTGTGTGGAATGAGATTTGGAATGGTGTATAGAATGATGTATAGAATGAGTGTGGAATGATGGGTGGAATAATGTGTGGAATGATGCGTGGAATGATGTGTAGAATGAGGTGTGGAATGATGTGTGGAATGATGCGTGGAATGATATGTGGAATGATGTTTGGAATGATGTATGGAATGATGTGTGGAATGATGTGTGGAATGGTGTGTTGAATGTACGTGGAATGAAGTGTGGAATGATTTGTGGAATGATGTGTGGAATGACGTGTGGAATAATGTGTGGAATAATGTGTGGAATGAGGTTTGGAATGATGTGTGGAATGAGGTGAGGAATGATGTATGAAATAATGTTTGGAATGATGTGTGGAATGATGTGTGGAATGAGGTTTGGAATGATGTGTAGAATTATCTGTTGAATGAGGTGTGGAATGATGGGTGCAACGATTTGTGTAGAATGAATTGTGGAATGAGGTGTGGAATCATGTGTGGAAATATGTGTGGAATGATGTGTAGAATGAGGTGTGGAATGATATGTCGAATGATGTGTGAAATGATGTTTGGAATGAAGTGTGGAATGTTGTGTGGAATGAGATTTGGAATGGTGTATAGAATGATGTATACAATGAGGTGTGGAATGATGGGTGGAATAATGTGTGGAATGATGCGTGGAATGATGTGTAGAATGAGGTGTGGAATGATGTGTGGAATGATGTGTGGAATGATTTGTCGAATGATGTATGGAATCATGTGTGGAATGATTTGAGGAATGATGTGTAGAATGAGGTGTGGAATGATGTGTGAAATGATGTGTGGAATGTTGTGTGGAATAATGTATGGAATGAGGTTTGGAACGATGTATGGAATGATGTTTGGAATGATGTGTGGAATGAGATTTGGAATGATGAGTGGAATGATGTGTGGAATGATTTGTGGAATGATGTTTGGAATGATGTTTGGAATGATGTGTGGAATGATGAGGAGAATGACGGGTGGAATGTTGTGTGGAATGTTGCGTGGAATGATGTGTGGAATGATGTTTGGAATGATGTATGGAATAATGTGTGGAATGAAGTGTGGAATGATGTGTTAAATGATATGTGGAACGATGTGTGGAATGATTTGTGGAATGATGTGTGGAATGACGTGTGGAATGATGTGTGGAATGACGTGTGGATTGATGTGTGGAATGATGTGTGGAATGAGGTTTGGAATGAAGTTTAGAATGACGGGTGGAATGATGTGTTGAATGATGCGTGGAATGATGTGTGGAATGATGTTTGGAATGATGTATGGAATGATGTGTGGAATGATGTGTGGAATGGTGTGTTGAATGATACGTGGAATGAAGTGTGGAATGATTTGTGGAATGATGTGTGGAATGACGTGTGGAATAATGTGTGGAATAATGTGTGGAATGAGGTTTGGAATGATGTGTGGAATGAGGTGAGGAATGATGTATGAAATAATGTTTGGAATGATGTGTGGAATGATGTGTGGAATGAGGTTTGGAATGATGTGTAGAATTATCTGTTGAATGAGGTGTGGAATGATGGGTGCAACGATTTGTGTAGAATGAATTGTGGAATGAGGTGTGGAATCATGTGTGGAAATATGTGTGGAATGATGTGTAGAATGAGGTGTGGAATGATATGTCGAATGATGTGTGAAATGATGTTTGGAATGAAGTGTGGAATGTTGTGTGGAATGAGATTTGGAATGGTGTATAGAATGATGTATAGAATGAGGTGTGGAATGATGGGTGGAATAATGTGTGGAATGATGCGTGGAATGATGTGTAGAATGAGGTGTGGAATGATGTGTGGAATGATGTGTGGAATGATTTGTCGAATGATGTATGGAATCATGTGTGGAATGATTTGAGGAATGATGTGTAGAATGAGGTGTGGAATGATGTGTGAAATGATGTGTGGAATGTTGTGTGGAATAATGTATGGAATGAGGTTTGGAACGATGTATGGAATGATGTTTGGAATGATGTGTGGAATGAGATTTGGAATGATGAGTGGAATGATGTGTGGAATAATTTGTGGAATGATGTTTGGAATGATGTTTGGAATGATGTGTGGAATGATGAGGAGAATGACGGGTGGATGTTGTGTGGAATGTTGCGTGGAATGATGTGTGGAATGATGTTTGGAATGATGTATGGAATAATGTGTGGAATGAAGTGTGGAATGATGTGTTAAATGATATGTGGAACGATGTGTGGAATGATTTGTGGAATGATGTGTGGAATGACGTGTGGAATGATGTGTGGAATGACGTTTAGATTGATGTGTGGAATGATGTGTGGAATGACGTGTGGAATGATGTGTGGAATGACGTGTGGAATGATGTGTGGAATGACGTGTGGATTGATGTGTGGAATGATGTGTGGAATGAGGTTTGGAATGATGTGTAGAATGAGGTGAGGACTGATGTGTGAAATGATGTGTGGAATCTTGTGTGGAATGATGTTTGGAATGATGTGTACAGTGATGTGACGAATGCTGTGTGGAATGGTGGGTGGAATGATGTGTGGAAAGATGTGTGGACTGATGTGTGGAATAATGTGTGGAATGATTTTTGGAATGGTGGGTGGAATGAAGTGTAGAATGAGGTTTGGAATGATGTGTGGAATGATGTCTTGAATGATGTGTGGAATGATGTGCAGAATGACGGATGGAATAATGTGTGGAATGATGCGTGGAATGATGTGTGGAATGATGTGTTAAATGATACGTGGAATGATGTGTGGAATGATTTGTGGAATGATATGTGGAATGATGTGTGGAATGACGTGTGGAATGATGTGTGGAATGATGTGTGGAATGAGGTTTGGAATGAGGTGAGGAATGATGTGTGGTATGAGGTTTGGAATAATGTGTGGAATGAGGTTTGGAATGATGTGTGGAATGATGTATGGAGTGAGATCTGGAATAATGTGTGGAATGATGTTAGGAATGATTTGTGGAATGATGTGCGGAATGACGTGTGGAATGATGAGGAGAATGACGGGTGGAATGTTGTGTGGAATGTTGCGTGGAATGATGTGTGGAATGATGTTTGGAATGATGTGTGGAATGATGTGTGGAATGAGGTTTGGAATGATGTGTAGAATTATCTGTTGAATGAGGTGTGGAATGATGGGTGCAACGATTTGTGTAGAATGAATTGTGGAATGAGGTGTGGAATCATGTGTGGAAATATGTGTGGAATGATGTGTAGAATGAGGTGTGGAATGATATGTCGAATGATGTGTGAAATGATGTTTGGAATGAAGTGTGTAATGTTGTGTGGAATGAGATTTGGAATGGTGTATAGAATGATGTATAGAATGAGTGTGGAATGATGGGTGGAATAATGTGTGGAATGATGCGTGGAATGATGTGTAGAATGAGGTGTGGAATGATGTGTGGAATGATGCGTGGAATGATATGTGGAATGATGTTTGGAATGATGTATGGAATGATGTGTGGAATGATGTGTGGAATGGTGTGTTGAATGTACGTGGAATGAAGTGTGGAATGATTTGTGGAATGATGTGTGGAATGACGTGTGGAATAATGTGTGGAATAATGTGTGGAATGAGGTTTGGAATGATGTGTGGAATGAGGTGAGGAATGATGTATGAAATAATGTTTGGAATGATGTGTGGAATGATGTGTGGAATGAGGTTTGGAATGATGTGTAGAATTATCTGTTGAATGAGGTGTGGAATGATGGGTGCAACGATTTGTGTAGAATGAATTGTGGAATGAGGTGTGGAATCATGTGTGGAAATATGTGTGGAATGATGTGTAGAATGAGGTGTGGAATGATATGTCGAATGATGTGTGAAATGATGTTTGGAATGAAGTGTGGAATGTTGTGTGGAATGAGATTTGGAATGGTGTATAGAATGATGTATAGAATGAGGTGTGGAATGATGGGTGGAATAATGTGTGGAATGATGCGTGGAATGATGTGTAGAATGAGGTGTGGAATGATGTGTGGAATGATGTGTGGAATGATTTGTCGAATGATGTATGGAATCATGTGTGGAATGATTTGAGGAATGATGTGTAGAATGAGGTGTGGAATGATGTGTGAAATGATGTGTGGAATGTTGTGTGGAATAATGTATGGAATGAGGTTTGGAACGATGTATGGAATGATGTTTGGAATGATGTGTGGAATGAGATTTGGAATGATGAGTGGAATGATGTGTGGAATGATTTGTGGAATGATGTTTGGAATGATGTTTGGAATGATGTGTGGAATGATGAGGAGAATGACGGGTGGAATGTTGTGTGGAATGTTGCGTGGAATGATGTGTGGAATGATGTTTGGAATGATGTATGGAATAATGTGTGGAATGAAGTGTGGAATGATGTGTTAAATGATATGTGGAACGATGTGTGGAATGATTTGTGGAATGATGTGTGGAATGACGTGTGGAATGATGTGTGGAATGACGTGTGGATTGATGTGTGGAATGATGTGTGGAATGAGGTTTGGAATGAAGTTTAGAATGACGGGTGGAATGATGTGTTGAATGATGCGTGGAATGATGTGTGGAATGATGTTTGGAATGATGTATGGAATGATGTGTGGAATGATGTGTGGAATGGTGTGTTGAATGATACGTGGAATGAAGTGTGGAATGATTTGTGGAATGATGTGTGGAATGACGTGTGGAATAATGTGTGGAATAATGTGTGGAATGAGGTTTGGAATGATGTGTGGAATGAGGTGAGGAATGATGTATGAAATAATGTTTGGAATGATGTGTGGAATGATGTGTGGAATGAGGTTTGGAATGATGTGTAGAATTATCTGTTGAATGAGGTGTGGAATGATGGGTGCAACGATTTGTGTAGAATGAATTGTGGAATGAGGTGTGGAATCATGTGTGGAAATATGTGTGGAATGATGTGTAGAATGAGGTGTGGAATGATATGTCGAATGATGTGTGAAATGATGTTTGGAATGAAGTGTGGAATGTTGTGTGGAATGAGATTTGGAATGGTGTATAGAATGATGTATAGAATGAGGTGTGGAATGATGGGTGGAATAATGTGTGGAATGATGCGTGGAATGATGTGTAGAATGAGGTGTGGAATGATGTGTGGAATGATGTGTGGAATGATTTGTCGAATGATGTATGGAATCATGTGTGGAATGATTTGAGGAATGATGTGTAGAATGAGGTGTGGAATGATGTGTGAAATGATGTGTGGAATGTTGTGTGGAATAATGTATGGAATGAGGTTTGGAACGATGTATGGAATGTTGTTTGGAATGATGTGTGGAATGAGATTTGGAATGATGAGTGGAATGATGTGTGGAATAATTTGTGGAATGATGTTTGGAATGATGTTTGGAATGATGTGTGGAATGATGAGGAGAATGACGGGTGGATGTTGTGTGGAATGTTGCGTGGAATGATGTGTGGAATGATGTTTGGAATGATGTATGGAATAATGTGTGGAATGAAGTGTGGAATGATGTGTTAAATGATATGTGGAACGATGTGTGGAATGATTTGTGGAATGATGTGTGGAATGACGTGTGGAATGATGTGTGGAATGACGTTTAGATTGATGTGTGGAATGATGTGTGGAATGACGTGTGGAATGATGTGTGGAATGACGTGTGGAATGATGTGTGGAATGACGTGTGGATTGATGTGTGGAATGATGTGTGGAATGAGGTTTGGAATGATGTGTAGAATGAGGTGAGGACTGATGTGTGAAATGATGTGTGGAATCTTGTGTGGAATGATGTTTGGAATGATGTGTACAGTGATGTGACGAATGCTGTGTGGAATGGTGGGTGGAATGATGTGTGGAAAGATGTGTGGACTGATGTGTGGAATAATGTGTGGAATGATTTTTGGAATGGTGGGTGGAATGAAGTGTAGAATGAGGTTTGGAATGATGTGTGGAATGATGTCTTGAATGATGTGTGGAATGATGTGCAGAATGACGGATGGAATAATGTGTGGAATGATGCGTGGAATGATGTGTGGAATGATGTGTTAAATGATACGTGGAATGATGTGTGGAATGATTTGTGGAATGATATGTGGAATGATGTGTGGAATGACGTGTGGAATGATGTGTGGAATGATGTGTGGAATGAGGTTTGGAATGAGGTGAGGAATGATGTGTGGTATGAGGTTTGGAATAATGTGTGGAATGAGGTTTGGAATGATGTGTGGAATGATGTATGGAGTGAGATCTGGAATAATGTGTGGAATGATGTTAGGAATGATTTGTGGAATGATGTGCGGAATGACGTGTGGAATGATGAGGAGAATGACGGGTGGAATGTTGTGTGGAATGTTGCGTGGAATGATGTGTGGAATGATGTTTGGAATGATGTGTGGAATGATGTGTGGAATGAGGTTTGGAATGATGTGTAGAATTATCTGTTGAATGAGGTGTGGAATGATGGGTGCAACGATTTGTGTAGAATGAATTGTGGAATGAGGTGTGGAATCATGTGTGGAAATATGTGTGGAATGATGTGTAGAATGAGGTGTGGAATGATATGTCGAATGATGTGTGAAATGATGTTTGGAATGAAGTGTGTAATGTTGTGTGGAATGAGATTTGGAATGGTGTATAGAATGATGTATAGAATGAGTGTGGAATGATGGGTGGAATAATGTGTGGAATGATGCGTGGAATGATGTGTAGAATGAGGTGTGGAATGATGTGTGGAATGATGCGTGGAATGATATGTGGAATGATGTTTGGAATGATGTATGGAATGATGTGTGGAATGATGTGTGGAATGGTGTGTTGAATGTACGTGGAATGAAGTGTGGAATGATTTGTGGAATGATGTGTGGAATGACGTGTGGAATAATGTGTGGAATAATGTGTGGAATGAGGTTTGGAATGATGTGTGGAATGAGGTGAGGAATGATGTATGAAATAATGTTTGGAATGATGTGTGGAATGATGTGTGGAATGAGGTTTGGAATGATGTGTAGAATTATCTGTTGAATGAGGTGTGGAATGATGGGTGCAACGATTTGTGTAGAATGAATTGTGGAATGAGGTGTGGAATCATGTGTGGAAATATGTGTGGAATGATGTGTAGAATGAGGTGTGGAATGATATGTCGAATGATGTGTGAAATGATGTTTGGAATGAAGTGTGGAATGTTGTGTGGAATGAGATTTGGAATGGTGTATAGAATGATGTATAGAATGAGGTGTGGAATGATGGGTGGAATAATGTGTGGAATGATGCGTGGAATGATGTGTAGAATGAGGTGTGGAATGATGTGTGGAATGATGTGTGGAATGATTTGTCGAATGATGTATGGAATCATGTGTGGAATGATTTGAGGAATGATGTGTAGAATGAGGTGTGGAATGATGTGTGAAATGATGTGTGGAATGTTGTGTGGAATAATGTATGGAATGAGGTTTGGAACGATGTATGGAATGATGTTTGGAATGATGTGTGGAATGAGATTTGGAATGATGAGTGGAATGATGTGTGGAATAATTTGTGGAATGATGTTTGGAATGATGTTTGGAATGATGTGTGGAATGATGAGGAGAATGACGGGTGGATGTTGTGTGGAATGTTGCGTGGAATGATGTGTGGAATGATGTTTGGAATGATGTATGGAATAATGTGTGGAATGAAGTGTGGAATGATGTGTTAAATGATATGTGGAACGATGTGTGGAATGATTTGTGGAATGATGTGTGGAATGACGTGTGGAATGATGTGTGGAATGACGTTTAGATTGATGTGTGGAATGATGTGTGGAATGACGTGTGGAATGATGTGTGGAATGACGTGTGGAATGATGTGTGGAATGACGTGTGGATTGATGTGTGGAATGATGTGTGGAATGAGGTTTGGAATGATGTGTAGAATGAGGTGAGGACTGATGTGTGAAATGATGTGTGGAATGTTGTGTGGAATGATGTTTGGAATGATGTGTACAGTGATGTGACGAATGCTGTGTGGAATGGTGGGTGGAATGATGTGTGGAAAGATGTGTGGACTGATGTGTGGAATAATGTGTGGAATGATTTTTGGAATGGTGGGTGGAATGAAGTGTAGAATGAGGTTTGGAATGATGTGTGGAATGATGTCTTGAATGATGTGTGGAATGATGTGCAGAATGACGGATGGAATAATGTGTGGAATGATGCGTGGAATGATGTGTGGAATGATGTGTTAAATGATACGTGGAATGATGTGTGGAATGATTTGTGGAATGATATGTGGAATGATGTGTGGAATGACGTGTGGAATGATGTGTGGAATGATGTGTGGAATGAGGTTTGGAATGAGGTGAGGAATGATGTGTGGTATGAGGTTTGGAATAATGTGTGGAATGAGGTTTGGAATGATGTGTGGAATGATGTATGGAGTGAGATCTGGAATAATGTGTGGAATGATGTTTGGAATGATTTGTGGAATGATGTGCGGAATGACGTGTGGAATGATGAGGAGAATGACGGGTGGAATGTTGTGTGGAATGTTGCGTGGAATGATGTGTGGAATGATGTTTGGAATGATGTATGGAATAATGTGTGGAATGAAGTGTGGAATGATGTTTTAAATGATTTGTGGAACGATGTTTGGAATGATTTGTGGAATGATGTGTGGAATGACGTGTGGAATGATGTGTGGAATGACGTGTGGATTGATGTGTGGAATAATGTGTGGAATGAGGTTTGGAATGATGTGTAGAATGAGGTGAGGACTGATGTGTGAAATGATGTGTGGAATGTTGTGTGGAATGATGTTTGGAATGATGTGTACAGTGATGTGACGAATGCTGTGTGGAATGGTGGGTGGAATGATTTGTGGAAAGATGTGTGGACTGATGTGTGGAATAATTTGTGGAATGATTTCTGGAATGGTGGGTGGAATGATGTGTTGAATGAGGTTTTGAATGATGTGTGGAATGATGTGCAGAATGACGGGTGGAATAATGTGTGGGAGGATGCGTGGAATGATGTGTGGAATGATTTGTGGAATGATGTGTGGAATGATGTGTGGAATGACGTGTGGAATGATGTGTGGAATGATGTGTGGAATGAGGTGTGGAATGATGTTTGGAATGAAGTGTGGAATGATATATGGAATGATGTGTCCAATGATGTGTGAAATGATGTTTGGAAAGATGTGTGGAATGATGTTTGGAATGAGATCTGGAATAATGTGTGGAATGATGTTTGGAATGATTTGTGGAATGATGTGTGGAATGACGTGTGGAATGATGTGTGAAATGATGAGTGAAATGATGTGTGGACTGATGTGTGGAATCATGTTTAGAATGAGGTGTGGAATTAGGTGTGGGATGTTGTGTGGAATGATCCGTGGAATGATATCTGGAATGATGTGTATAATGATCTGTGAATGATGTCTGGAATGATGTGTGGAATGAAGTGTGGAATGATGTGTGGAATGTTGTTTGGAATGATGTTTGGAATGATGTGTGCAATGATGCGTCGAATTCTGTGTGGAATGGTGGGTGGAATGATGTGTGGAATGCTGTGTGTACTGAAGTTTGGAATGTTGTGTGGAATAATGTGTGGAATGAGGTTTGGAATGATGTGTGGAATGATGTTTGGAATGATGTGTGGAATGATATGTAGAATGACCGGTGGAATGATGTGTGGAATGATGCTTGCAATGATGTGTGGAATGATGTGTTAAATGATACGTGGAATGATGTGTGGAATGATTTGTGGAATGATGTGTGGAATGACGTGTGGAATGATGTGTGGAATGATGTGTGAAATGAGGTGAGGAATGATGTGTGGTATGAAATTTGGAGTAATATGTGGTATGAGGTTTGGAATGATGTGTGGAATGATGTATGGAATGATGTGTCGAATGATGTGAGAAATGATGTTTGGAATGAAGTGTGGAATGATGTAAGGAATGAGGTTTGGAAAGATGTGTAGAATGATGTGTGGAATTATGTGTTGAATGATGTGTGGAATGATGTGTAGAATGAGGTGTGGAATGATGTGTGGAATGATGTGTTGAATGTTGTGTGGAATAATGTATGGAATGAGGTTTGGAACGATGTATGGAATGATGTTTGGAATGATGTGTGGAATGAGATTTGGAATGATGATGGAATGATGTGTGGAAAGATGTGTGGAATGATGTGTGGAATGATGTTTGCAATGATGTGTGGAATGATGTGTATAGTGACGGGTGGAATGATGTGAGGAATGATGCGTGGAATGACGTGTGGAATGATGTGTGGAATGATTTGTGGAATGATGTGTGGAATGACGTGTTGAATGATGTGTGGAATGATGTTTGGAATGAGGTTTGGAATGATGTGTGGAATGAGTTGAGGAATAATGTGTGAAATGAAGTGTGGAATAATTTGTGGAATGATGTGTGGAATGAGGTGTGGAAAGATGTGTCGAATGATGTGTGAAATGATGTTTGGAATGAAGTGTGGAATTATGTGTGCAATGAGGTTTGGAATGATGTGTAGAATGATGTGTAGAATGCGGTGTGGATTGATGGGTGGAATAATGTGTGGAATGATATGTTGAATGATGTGTAGAATGAGTTGTGGAATAATGTGTGGAATGATGTGTGGAATGATGTGTGGAATCATGTGTGGAATGATGTGTGGAATGATGTGTAGAATGAGGTGTGGAATGATGTGTGGAATGATGTGTGGAATGATTTGTGGAATGATGAGTGGAATCATGTGTGGAATGATGTGTGGAATTACGTGTTGAATGAGGTGAGGAATGGTGTGTGGACTGATGTGTGGAATGTTGTGTGGAATAATGTATGGAATGAGGTTTCGAAAGATGTATGGAATGATGTTTGGAATGATGTGTGGAATGAGGTTTGGAATGATGAGTGGAATGATGTGTGGAATGATGTGTTGAATGATGTGTGGAATGAGGTGTCGAAAGTGGTGTGGAATTATGTGTGGAATGATGTATGGAATGATGTGTGGATTGATGTTTGGAATGAGGTGTGGAATGTTATGTGGAATGAAGTTTGGAATGTCGTGTGGGATGAAGTGTGGATTGATGTGTGGAATGAGGTGTGGAATGATGTGTGGAATGATGTGTTAAATGATACGTGGAATGATGTGTGGAATGATTTGTGGAATGATGTGTGGAATGACGTGTTGAATGATGTGTGGAATGATGTTTGGAATGATGTTTGGAATGATGTGTGGAATGAGTTGAGGAATAATGTGTGAAATGAAGTGTGGAATAATTTGTGGAATGATGTGTGGAATGAGGTGTGGAAAGATGTATCGAATGATGTGTGAAATGTTGTTTGGAATGAAGTGTGGAATGATGTGTGCAATGAGGTTTGGAATGATGTGTAGAATGATGTGTAGAATTCGGTGTGGATTGATGTGTGGAATAATGTGTGGAATGATATGTGGAATGATGTGTCGAATGAGTTGTGGAATAATGTGTGGAATGATGTGTGGAATGGTTTGTGGAATGATGTGTGGAATCATGTGCGGAATGATGTGTGGAATGATGTGTAGAATGAGGTGTGGAATGATGTGTGGAATGATGTGTGGAATGATTTGTGGAATGATGAGTGGAATCATGTGTGGAATGATGTGTGGAATTATGTGTAGAATGAGGTGAGGAATGGTGTGTGGAATGATGTGTGGAATGTTGTGTGGAATAATGTATGGAATGAGTTTTCGAACGATGTATGGAATGATGTTTGGAATGATGTGTGGAATGAGGTTTGGAATGATGAGTGGAATGATGTGTGGAATGATGTGTAGAATGATGTGTGGAATGAGGTGTCGAAAGTGGTGTGGAATTATGTGAGGAATGGTGTATGGAATGATGTGTGGATTGATGTTTGGAATGAGATGTGGAATATTATGTGGAATGAAGTTTGGAATGTCGTGTGGGATGAATTGTGGATTGATGTGTGGAATGTGGCGTGGAATGATGTATGGAATGATGTGTGGAATGATGTGTGGAATGATGTGTGGAAAATTTTGTGGAATGAGGAGTGGAATGATGTGCGGAATGATCTGTGGAATGAGGGGTGGAATGATGTGTGGAGTAATGTGTTGAATAATGCGTGGAAAGATGTGTGGAAAGATGTGTGGAAAGATGTGTGGAAAGATGTGTGGAATGAGGTGTGGAATGATGTTTGGAATGATGTATGGAATAAGGTTTAGAATGATGTTTGGAATGATGTGTGGAATGATGTGTGGAATGATGTATGAAATTTCGTGTGTAATGAGTTGTGGAATGAGGTGTGAATTGAGGTGTGGAATGAGGTGCGAAATGAGGTGTGGAATGATGTGTGGAATGATGTCTGAAATGACGTGTGGAATGAAGTGTGGAATGTATGTGTGGAATGATGTGTGGAATGAGGTTTGGAATGATGTGTGGAATGATGTTTGGAATGACGTATAGAATGATGTGTAGAATGACGGGTGGAATGCGTTGTGGAATGATGCGTGGAATGATGTGTGGAATGATGTGTGGAATGATGTGTGGAATGGTGGGTGGAATGATGTGCGGAATGATGTGTGGAATGACGAATGGAATGTGGTGTGGAATGATGTGTGGAATGTTGTGTGGAATGATATGTAGAATGAGGTGTGGAATGATGTGTGGAATGATGTGTGGAATGATTTGTGGAATAATGTGTGGAATGAGGTTTGGAATGATGTGTTGAATGATGTTTGGAATTATGTGTGGAAAGATGTGAGGAATGACGGGTAGAATGAGTTGTGGAATGATGCGTGGAATGATGTGCGGAATGATGTGTGGAATGAAGCGGTGAATGATGTGTGGAATGAGGTTTTGAATGATGTGTGGAATGAGGTGTAGAATGAGGTGTGGAATGATGTGTGAAATGAAGTGTTAAATGATATGTGGAATGTTATGTGGAATGATGTTTGGAATGATGTATGGAATGATGTGTGAAATGATGTGTGGAATGATGTTTTGAATGATAAGTGGAATGATGTGTTGAATGAGGTGTGGAATGGTGGGTGGAATGATGTGTGGAATGATGTGCGGAATGATGTGTGGAATAATGTAATGAATGTGGTTTGGGAATGATGTGTGGAATGATGTGTGGAATGATTTGTGGAATAATGTGTGGAATGAGATTTGGCATTATGTGTTGAATGATGTTTGGAATGATGTGTGGAATGATGTGTGGAATGACGGGTAGAATGATTTGTGGAATGATATGTGGAATGATGTTTGGAATAATGTGGGGAAAGAGGTGTGGAATGATGTGTGGAATGAGGTTTGGCATTATGTGTGGAATGAGGTTTGGAATGATGTGTGGATGAGGTTTGGAAAAATGTGTGGAATGATGAGTGGAATGATGTGTGAAAATAGGTTTGGAATGATGTGTGGAATGATGTGTAGCATGAGGTCTGGAATGATGGGTGGAATGATATGTGGAAAGATGTGTGGAATGACGTGTGGAAATATGTGTGGAATGATGTGTGGAATGAGGTGTGGAATGATTTGTGGAATGACGTGTGGAATGACGTGTCGAATGAGGTGTGGAATGATGTGAGGAATGATGTGTGGAATGATGTGTGGAATGATGTGTGGAATGATGTGTGGAATGAGGTGTAGAATAAGGTGTGGAATGATGCGTGGAATGAAGCATGTAATGATGCGTGGAAGGTTCTGTGGATTGATGAGTGGAATAAATTGTGGAATGTGGTTTAAAATGAGGTATGGAATGATGTGTGGAATGATGTGTGGAATGAGGTGTGGAATGATGTGTGGAATGATGTGCGGAATGAGGTGTGGAATGATGTGTGGAATAATACGTGGAATGTTGTGTGGAATGATGCGTGGAAGGATGTGTGGGTTTATGTGTGGAATAAATTGTGGAATGATGTGTGGAATAATGAGTGAAATGATGTGTGGACTGATGTGTGGAATGATGTTTAGAATTAGGTGTGGAATGATGTGTGGGATGATGTGTGGAATGATCCGTGGAATGATGTCTGGAATGATGTGTGGAATGAGGTGTGAATGATGTCTGGAATGATGTGTGGAATGATGAGTGAAATGATGTGTGGACTGATGTTTGGAATGATTTATTAATTATTAATAAATTAAAAAGTAGGACCTCAAAAGTAGTAATCTCGGGATTACTACCAGTGCCACGTGCTAGTCAGAGTAGGAATCGGAGGATAGCGCAGATGAATTCATGGCTTGAGCAGTGGTGCAGCAGGGAGGGATTCAAATTCTTGGGGCATTGGAACCGGTTCTGGGGGAGGTGGGACAAGTACAAACCGGATGGTCTGCACCTGGGCAGGACCGGAATCAATGTCCTAGGGGGAGTGTTTGCTAGTGCTGTTGGGGAGGAGTTAAACTAATATTGCAGGGGGATGGGAATCTATGTCGGGAGACAGAGGGAGAAAAAATGAGGCAAAAGCAAAAGACAGAAAGGCGATAAGGAAAATTGGAGGGCAGAGAAACCCAAGGCAAAGAACAAAAAGAGCCACTGCACAGCAAAATTCTAAAAGGACAAAGGGTGTTAAAAAAGCAAGCCTGAATGCTTTGTGTCTTAATGCAAGGAGTATCCGCAATAAGGTGGATGAATTAACTGTGCAAATAGATGTTAACAAATATGATGTGATTGGGATTACGGAGACGTGGCTCCAGGATGATCAGGGCTGGGAACTCAACATCCAGGGGTATTCAAAATTCAGGAAGGATAGAATAAAAGGAAAAGGAGGTGGGGTAGCATTGCTGGTTAAAGAGGAGATTAATGCAATAGTTAGGAAAGACATTAGCTTGGATGATGTGGAATCTATATTGGTAGAACTGCAGAACACAAAATGGCAAAAATCGTTAGTGGGAGTTGTGTACAGACCTCCAAACAGTAGTAGTGATGTTGGGGAGGGCATCAAATAGCAAATTAGGAGTGCATGCAATAAAGGTGCAGCAGTTATAATGGGTGACTTTAATGTGCAGATAGATTGGGCTAGCCAAACTGGCAGCAATACGGTGGAGGAGGATTTCCTGGAGTGCATAAGGGATGGTTTTCTAGACCAATATGTCGAGGAACAAACTAGGGGGGAGGCCATCTTAGACTGGGTGTTGTGTAATGAGAGAGGATTAATTAGCAATCTCATTGTGCGAGGCCCCTTGGGGAAGAGTGACGATAATATGGTGGAATTCTGCATTAGGATGGAGAATGAAACAGTTAATTCAGAGACCATGGTCCAGAACTTAAAGACGGGTAACTTTAAAGGTATGAGGCATGAATTGGCTAAAATAGATTGGCTAATGATACTTAAGGGGTTGACTGTGGATGAGCAATTGCAGACATTTGGAGACCGCATGGATGAATTACAACAATTGTACATTCCTGTCTGGCGTAAAAATAAAAAAGGGAAGGTGGCTCAACCGTGGCTATCTCGGGAAATCAGGGATAGTATTAAAGCCAAGGAAATGGCATACAAATTGGCCAGAAATAGCAGCGAACCTGGGGACTGGGAGAAATTTAGAACTCAGCAGAGGAGGACAAAGGGATTGATTAGGGCAGGGAAAATGGAGTACGAGAAGCAGCTTGCAGGGAACATTAAGGCGGATTGCAAAAGTTTCTATCGGTATGTAAAGAGAAAAAGGTTAGTAAAGACAAACGTAGGTCCCCTGCAGTCAGAATCAGGGGAAGTCATAACGGGGAACAAAGAAATGGCAGACCAGTTGAACAAGTACTTTGGTTCGGTATTCACTAAGGAGGACACAAACAACCTTCCGGATATAAAAGGAGTCAGAGGGTCTCGTAAGGAGGAGGAACTGAGGGAAATCTTTATTAGTCAGGAAATTGTGTTGGGGAAATTGATGGGATTGAAGGCCGATAAATCCTCAGGGCCTGATGGACTGCATCCCAGAGTACTTAAGGAGGTGGCCTTGGAAATAGCGGATGCATTGACAGTCATTTTCCAACATTCCATTGACTCTGGATCAGTTCCTATGGAGTGGAGGGTAGCCAATGGAACACCTCTTTTTAAAAAAGGAGGGAGAGAGAAAGCAGGGAATTATAGACCTAGTCAGCCTGATCTCAGTAGTGGGTAAAATGATGGAATCAATTATTAAGGATGTCATAGCAGCGCATTTGGAAAATGGTGACATGATAGGTCCAAGTCAGCATGGATTTGTGAAAGGGAGATCATGCTTGACAAATCTTCTGGAATTTTTTGAGGATGTATCCAATAATGTGGACAAAGGAGAACTAGTTGATGTGGTATATTTGGACTTTCAGAAGGCTTTCGACAAGGTCCCACACAGGAGATTAATGTGCAAAGTTAAAGCACATGGGATTGGGGGTAGTGTGCTGACGTGGATTGAGAACTGGTTGTCAGACAGGAAGCAAAGAGTTGGAGTAAATGGGTACTTTTCGGAATGGCAGGCAGTGACTAGTGGGGTACCGCAAGGTTCTGTGCTGGGGCGCCAGCTGTTTACATTGTACACTAATGATTTAGACGAGGGGATTAAATGCAGTATCTCCAAATTTGCGGATGACACTAAGTTCGGTGGCAGTGTCAGCTGCGAGGAGGATGCTATGAGGCTGCAGAGTGACTTGGATAAGTTAGGTGAGTGGGCAAATGCATGGCAGACGAAGTATAATGTGGATAAATGTGAGGTTATCCACTTTGGTGGTAAAAACAGAGAGACAGACTATTATCTGAATGGTGACAGATTAGAAAAAGGGAAGGTGCAACGAGACCTGGGTGTCATGGTACATCAGTCATTGAAGGTTGGCATGCAGGTACAGCAGGCAGTTAAGAAAGCAAATGGCATGTTGGCCTTCATAGCGAGGGGATTTGAGTACAGGGGCAGTGAGGTGTTGCTACAGTTGGTGAAGCCACACCTGGCGTATTGTGTACAGTTTTGGTCTGCTAACTTGAGGAAGGACATTCTTGCTCTTGAGGGAGTGCAGCGAAGATTCACCAGACTGATTCCCGGGATGGTGGGACTGACCTATCAAGAAAGACTGGATCAACTGGGCTTGTATTCACTGGAGTTCAGAAGAGTGAGAGGGGACCTCATAGAAACGTTTAACATTCTGATGGATTTGGACAGGTTGGATGCAGGAAGAATGTTCCCAATGTTGGGGAAGTCCAGAACCAGGGGTCACAGTCTAAGGATAAGGGGTAAGCCATTTAGGACCGAGATAAGGAGAAACTTCTTCACCCAGAGAGTGGTGAACCTGTGGAATTCTCTACCACAGAAAGTAGTTGAGGCCAATTAACTAAATATATTCAAAAGGGAGTTAGATGAAGTCATTACTACTCGGGGGGTAAAGGGGTATGGCGTGAAAGCAGGAAGGGGGTACTGAAGTTTCATGTTCAGCCATGAACTCATTGAATGGCGGTGCAGGCTAGAAGGGCTGAATGGCCTGCTCCTGCACCTATTTTCTATGTTTCTATGTTTCGATGATTTGTGGAATGGTGGGTGGAATGATGTGTAGAATGAGGTGTGGAATGATGTGTGGAATGATGTCTGGAATGATGTCTGGAATAATGTGTGGAATGAGGTTTGGAAAGATGTGTGGAATGATGTTTGGAATGATGTGTAGAATGATGTGTAAAATGACGGGTGGAATAATGTGTGGAATGATGCGTGGAATGAAGTGTGGAATGATGTTTGGAATGATGTATGGAATGGTGTGTGGAATGATGTGTGGAATAATGTGTTAAATGATACGTGGAATGATGTGTGGAATGATTTGTGGAATGATGTGTGGAATGACGTGTGGAATGATGTGTGGAATAATGTGTGGAATGAGTTTTGGAATGAAGTGTGGAATGAGGTGAGGAATTATGTGTGGTATGTGGTTTGGAATAATGTGTGGAATGAGGTTTGGAATGATGTGTGGAATGATATGTGGAATGATGTGTCGAATGATGTGTGAAATGATTTTGGAAATGATGTGTGGAATGATGTGTGGAGTAAGGTTAGGAGTGATGTGTAGAATGATGTGTAAAATGAGGTGTGGAATGATGGGTAGAATAATGTGTGGAATGATTTGTGGAATGAGGTGTGGAATCATGTGTGGAATGATGTGTAGAATGAGCTGTGGAATGATGTGTGGAATGATGTCTGGAATGATTTGTGGAATGATGTGTGGAATCATGTGTGGAATGATTTGTGGAATGATATGTAGAATGAGGTGTAGAATGATGTGTGGAATGATGTGTGGAATGTTGTGTGGAATAATGTATGGAAAGAGGTTTGGAACGATGTATGGAATGATGTTTGGAATGATGTGTGGAATGAGGTTTGGAATGATGAGTGGAATGATGAGTGGAATGATGTGTGGAATGATATGTGGAATGAAGTGTGGAATGATATTTGGAATGATGTGTGGAATGATGTGTAGAATGACGGGTGGAATGATGTGTGGAATGATGCGTGGAATGATGTGTGGAATGATGTTTGGAATGATGTATGGAAAGATGTGTGGAATGATGTGTGGAATGATGTGTTAAATGATACGTGTAATGATGTGTGGAATGATTTGTGGAATGAGGTTTGGAATGATGTGTGGAATAATGTGAGGAATGATGTGTGAAATGATGTTTGGAATGATGTGTGGAATGATGTGTGGAATGAGGTTTGGAATGGTGTGTAGAATGATGTGTAGAAAGAGGTGTGGAATGATGGGTGGAACAATGTGTGGAATTATTTGTGGAATGAGGTGTGGAAGCAGGTGTCGAATGATGCGTGGAATGACGTGTAGAATGAGGTGTGGAATGATGTGTGGAATGATGTGTGGAATGATTTGTGGAATGATGTGTGGAATCATGTGTGGAATCATGTGTGGAATCATGTGTAGAATGAGGTGTGGAATGATGTGTGGAATGATGTGTGGAATGTTGTGTGGAATAATGTATGGAATGAGGTTTAAAATTATGACTGCAATGATGTTTGGAATGATGTGTGGAATGAGGTTTGGAATGATGAGTGGAATGATGTGTGGAATGATGTGTGGAATGATGTGTGGAATGAGGTGTCGAAAGTGGTGTGGAATTACGTGTGGAATGATGTGTGGAATGAAGTGTTGATTGATGTTTGGAATGATGTGTGGAATGATGTGTGGGAGGATGTGTGGAATGAGGTTTGAAATGAAATGTGGAATGATGTGTGAAATGATGTGTGGAATTGCGTGTGGAATGATGTGTGGAATGATGTGTGGATTCAGGTTTGGAATGAGGTGTGTATTCTTATGTGGAATGAAGTTTGGAATGTCGTGTGGGATGAAGTGTGGAATGATGTGTGGAATGAGGTGTGGAATGATGTGTGGAATGATGTGTGGAATGATGTGCAGAATGATGTGTGGAAAATTGTGTGGAATGAGGTGTGGAATGATGTGCGGAATGATCTGTGGAATGAGGTGTGGAATGAGGTGTGGAATGATGTGTGGAAAAATGTGTGGAAAGATGTATGGAAAGATGTGTTGAAAGATGTGTGGAATGAGGTGTGGAATGGTGTTTGGAATGATGTATGGAATGAGGTTTAGAATGATGTGTGGAATGATGTGTGGAATGATTTTGGAATGATGTATGAAATTTCGTGTGGAATGAGTTGTGGAATGAAGTGTGAATTGAGCTGTGGAATAATGTGATAAATGAGGTGATAAATGAGGTGTGGAATGATGTGTGGAATGATGTCTGAAATTAAGCGTGGAATGAGGTGTGGAATGATATGTGGAATGATGTGTGGAATGAGGTATGGCATGATGTGTGGAATGATGTTTGGAATGATGTGTGGAATGATGTGTGGAATGATGTGTGGAATAATGTGTGGAATGAGGTTTGGAATGATGTGTGGAATGATGTTTGGAATGATGTGTGGAATGCTGTGTAGAATGACGGACGGAATGTGTTGTGGAATGATGCGTGGAATGATGTGTGGAATGATGTGTTCAATGATACGTGGATTGATTTGTGGAATGATATGTGAAATCATGTGTGGAATGACGTGTGGAATGATGTGTGGAATGAGGTGTGGAATGATGTTTGAAATGATGTGTGTGATGGAGTGTGGAATGATCCGTGGAAAGACGTCTGGAATGATGTGTGGAATGAGGTGTGAGTGATGTCTGGAATGATGTGTGGAATGATGAGTGGAATGATGTGTGGAATGTTGTGTGGAATGATGTTTGGAATGATGTGTGGAATGATGTGTCGAATGCTGTATGGAATGGTGGGTGGAATGAAGTGTGGATTGATGTGTGGACTGATGTGTGGAATGATGTGTTGAATGTTGGGTGGAATGATTTGTGGAATGATGTGTGGAATCACGTGTGGAATGATGTGTGGAATTTTGTGTGGATTGATGTTTGGAATGATGTGTTGAATGATGTGTGGGAGGATGTGTGGAATGAGCTTTGAAATGACATGTGGAATGATGCGCGAAATGACGTGTGGAATTACGTGTGGAATGATGTATGGAATGATGTGTGGATTGATGTTTGGAATGAGATGTGGAATGTTATGTGGAATGAATTTTGGAATGTCGTGTGGGATGTAGTGTGGAATGATGGGTGGAATGAGGTGTGGAATGACGTGTGGAATGATGTGTGGAATGATGTGTGGAAATTTGCATGGAATGAGGTGTGTAATGATGTGCGGAATGATCTGTGGAATGAGGTGTGGAATGATGTGTGGAATGATGTGTGGAATGATGTGTGGAAAGATGTCTGGAAAGATGTGTTGAAAGATGTGTGGAATGAGGTGTGGAATGATGTTTGGAATGATGTATGGAATGAGGTTTAAAATTATGACTGCAATGATGTTTGGAATGATGTGTGGAATGAGGTTTGGAATGATGAGTGGAATGATGTGTGGAATGATGTGTGGAATGATGTGTGGAATGAGGTGTCGAAAGTGGTGTGGAATTACGTGTGGAATGATGTGTGGAATGAAGTGTGGATTGATGTTTGGAATGATGTGTGGAATGATGTGTGGGAGGATGTGTGGAATGAGGTTTGAAATGAAATGTGGAATGATGTGTGAAATGATGTGTGGAATTGCGTGTGGAATGATGTGTGGAATGATGTGTGGATTGAGGTTTGGAATGAGGTGTGTATTCTTATGTGGAATGAAGTTTGGAATGTCGTGTGGGATGAAGTGTGGAATGATGTGTGGAATGAGGTGTGGAATGACGTGTGGAATGATGTGTGGAATGATGTGCGGAATGATGTGTGGAAAATTGTGTGGAATGAGGTGTGGAATTACGTGCGGAATGATCTGTGGAATGAGGTGTGGAATGAGGTGTGGAATGATGTGTGGAATGATGTGTGGAAAAATGTGTGGAAAGATGTATGGAAAGATGTGTTGAAAGTTGTGTGGAATGAGGTGTGGAATGGTGTTTGGAATGATGTATGGAATGAGGTTTAGAATGATGTGTGGAATGATGTGTGGAATGATTTTGGAATGATGTATGAAATTTCGTGTGGAATGAGTTGTGGAATGAAGTGTGAATTGAGCTGTGGAATAATGTGATAAATGAGGTGATAAATGAGGTGTGGAATGATGTGTGGAATGATGTCTGAAATTAAGCGTGGAATGAGGTGTGGAATGATGTGTGGAATGATGTGTGGAATGAGGTATGGCATGATGTGTGGAATGATGTTTGGAATGATGTGTGGAATGATGTGTGGAATGATGTGTGGAATAATGTGTGGAATGAGGTTTGGAATGATGTGTGGAATGATGTTTGGAATGATGTGTGGAATGCTGTGTTGAATGACGGACGAAATGTGTTGTGGAATGATGCGTGGAATGAAGTGTGGAATGATGTGTTCAATGATACGTGGATTGATTTGTGGAATGATATGTGAAATCATGTGTGGAATGACGTGTGGAATGATGTGTGGAATTATGTGTGAAATGAGGTTTGGAATGATGTGTGGAATGAGGTGTGGAATGATGTTTGAAATGATGTGTGTGATGGAGTGTGGAATGATCCGTGGAATGACGTCTGGAATGATGTGTGGAATGAGGTGTGAGTGATATCTGGAATGATGTGTGGAATGATGAGTGGAATGATCTGTGGAATGTTGTGTGGAATGATGTTTAGAATGATGTGTGGAATGATGTGTTGAATGCTGTGTGGAATGGTGGGTGGAATGATGTGTGGAATGATGTGTGGACTGATGTGTGGAATGATGTGTGGAAAGATGTCTGGAAAGATGTGTTGAAAGATGTGTGGAATGAGGTGTGGAATGATGTTTGGAATGATGTATGGAATGAGGTTTAGAATGATGTGTGGAATGATGTGTGGAATGTTGTGTGGAATGTTGCATGAAATTTCGTGTGGAATGAGTTGTGGAACGAGGTGTGAATTGAGGTGTGGAATGAGGTGATAAATGAGGTGTGGAATGATGTGTGGAATGATTTGTGGAATGATGTTTGGAATGAGGTGTGGAATGATGTGTGGAATGAAATGTGGAATGATGTGTGGAATGATGTGTGGAATGATGTGTGGAATGATGTGTGGATTGATGTTTGGAATGATGTGTGGAATGTTATGTGGAATGAAATTTGGAATGTCGTGTGGGATGTAATGTGGAATGGTGGGTGGAATGAGGTGTGGAATGACGTGTGGAATGATGTTTGGAATGATGTGTGGAAATTTGCATGCAATGAGGTGTGTAATGATGTGCGGAATGATCTGTGGAATGAGGTGTGGAATGCTGTGTGGAATGATGTGTGGAATGATGTGTGGAAAGATGTCTGGAAAGATGTGTTGAAAGATGTGTGGAATGAGGTGTGGAATGATGTTTGGAATGATGTATGGAATGAGGTTTAGAATGATGTGTGGAATGATGTGTGGAATGTTGTGTGGAATGTTGCATGAAATTTCGTGTGGAATGAGTTGTGGAACGAGGTGTGAATTGAGGTGTGGAATGAGGTGATAAATGAGGTGTGGAATGATGTGTGGAATGATTTGTGGAATGATGTTTGGAATGAGGTGTGGAATGATGTGTGGAATGAAATGTGGAATGATGTGTGGAATGATGTGTGGAATGATGTGTGGAATGATGTTTGGAATGAGGTTTGGAATGATGTGTGGAATGATGTGTGGAATGATGTGTGGATTGATATGTGGAATGATGTGTGGAATGATGCTTGGAATGAGGTATGGAATGAGGTATGGAATGAAGTGTGGAATAAAGAGTGGAATGATGTGTGAAATGATGTGTGTAATGAAGTCTGGAATGATGTGTGGAATGAAGTGTGGAATGATGTGTGGAATGAGGTGTGAATTGAGGTGTGGAATGAGGTGTGGAATGATGTGTGGAATGATGTGTCGAATGAGGTACGGAATGATGTGTGGAATGAGGTGTGAAATGATTTGTGGAACGATGTGTTAACGATGTGTGGAATGATGTCTGGAGTGATGGGTGGAATGATGGGGCCCCAGCCGTTTACATTGTACATTAATGATTTAGACAACGGGATAAAATGTAGTAGCTCCAAATTTGCGGATGACACGAAGTTGGGTGGCAGTGTGAGATGCGAGGAGGATGGTATGAGGCTGCAGAGCGACTTGGATACGTTAGGTGAGTAGGCAAATGCATTGCAGATGAAGTATAATGTCGATTAACCTGAGGTTATCCACTTTGGTGGTAAAAACAGAGAGACAGACTATTATCTGAATGGTGATAATTTAGGAAGAGGGGAGGTGCAACGAGACCTGCGTGTCATGGTACATCTGTCATTGAAGGTTGGCATGCAGGTATAGCAGGCGGTTAAGAAAGTAAATGGCATGATGGCCTTCATAGCGAGGGGATTTGAGTACAGGGGCAGGGAGGTGTTGCTAGAGTTGTACAGGGCCTTGGTGAGGCCACACCTGGAGTATTGTGTCCAGTTTTGATCTCCTAACCTGAGGAAGGACATTCCTGCTATTGAGGGAAGAAAGCGAAGGTTCACCAGACTGATTCCCGGGATGGTGGGACTGACCTATCAACAAAGACTCGATCAACTGGACTTGTATTCACTAGAGTTCAGAAGAATGGGAGGGGACCTCATATAAACTTTTAAAATTCTGACGGGGTTAGACAGGTTAGATGCAGGAAGGATGTTCCCAATGTTGGGGAATTCCAGAACCAGGGGACACAGTCTAAGGATAAGGGGTGAGCCATTTAGGACCGAGATGAGGAGAAACTTCTTCACCAAGAGAGTGGCGAACCTGTGGAATTCTCTACCACAGAAAGTGGTTGATGCCAATTCACTAAATAGATTCAAAAAGGAGTTAGCTGAAGTCCTTAATACGAGAGGGATCAAGGGGAATGGCGAGAAAGCAGGAATAAGGTACTGAAGTTGAATGTTCAGCCATGAACACATTGAATGGCGGTGCAGGCTAGAAGGGCCGAATGGCCTACTCCAGCACCTATATTCAATGTTTCAATGTTAACCCCGAAGCTCTCCCACCAACACAAGCTCTCCCGTCTTCCCAAGCTCTTCTAACACACCAAGATCTTCTACTCCCCACAAGCTCTCCTACCCCCGAAGCTCTCCTCCGCCCATTATCTCCTACACCCCATTCTCTCCTTCCCCCCATTTTCTCCTACCTCCAAAGCTCTCCCACCACTCCAAGCTCTCCTATCCTACCTAGCTCTGCTACCCCTCCACGCTCTCCTACACCCACATACTCTCCTGCACTCCAATCAATCCTAACCCGCAAAGCTCTGCTAACTAACGAAGCACTCCTACCCTGCCCCACAAGCTCTCCTACCCAGCCCGCCACAAGCGCTCCTACCCGACAAAAGCTCTCCCACCCACCCAAGCTCTCCTACCCCCCCAGGTTCTCTTCCACCCAAACTTTCCTACTCCCCCCCCCCAGCGTTTGTACACTCTCAAGATTTCCAACCCTCCACCCAATCTCTTCTACCCCCAAAAGCTTTGCTACCCTGCATGTTCTGCTATCCCCCAAGCTCTCCCCTCCCCAGTTCCCTTCTATCCCCACCAAGCTCCCTTCGACCACACCCCATGTTTTCTTCAACTCCCCCAAGCACTCTTCTACACCTTCGCCTTAGCTCTATTCACCGCCTACACCCACCGACCAGCTCCCATAATCCCACACCGCACAGTAATCCCCTACACCCCGAGCTCTTCAAGCCACCCGCCCAAGCTCTTCAACCCTCCCGCCCAAGCTCTACTATCCCCCACCAGGCTCTCCTATCCCATCAACTTCTACTATCCCGCCAAGACCTCCTAACACCACAAGTTCCCTTACTCCATCAAGCTATCCAACCCCCAAAGGCACTCCGAGCCCGCAAGCTTGCCGATTCCCCAAGCTTTCAGACCCCTCTCCAGCAAGCACTTCTTCCCACCAATGTTTCCTAACCCCTGAAGCTCTCTAACCCACCCCGAAGCTCTCTCCTATACCCCAGGCTCCTACCATCCCGCCAAGATCTTTTACCCCCCCAATCACTCCAACACCCCACGCTCTCCTACCCCCATGCTCTCCTGAAGCCACAAGCTCTCCTACACAACAAAGCATTCCGAGCCCCCCCCGCCCAATCTCTGTTACACCGCCCAAGCACTCCTAACCCCTCCAAGCTCTCCGACCACCAAACCAGCCCCCAAACATTCCTACACGCAAAAGCTCTCCTACATACGACAGTTCTCCAATCCTCCCAAGCTCTCCTACCCCGACAATCTCTCCTATCCCCAGAAGCTCTATCCTACCCTCCCAACCTCTCCTACACCGCTAAGCACTCCTGCCCCTCAAACTCTCCTTCCCTCGCAACCTCTGCTAACCCCGACAAGCTCTCCTAACCCTACCAAACTCTCCTATCCCACCAAGCTCTCCGACACCCCATAAGTTTTTCTATTCCACCAAGCTCTGCTCCACCCCTAGCAGTCACCCCCTCAAGATATCTTATAAGCCCTGCAGTGCTCTTCTACCGTCCCCAAGGCTCTTCTACCCCGTCAAAGCACTCTTCTGTACCCCTAAAGCTCTCTTCTACAGAATCTAACTTTCATCTAACCGCCTTAGCTCTTGTACCGTTCCCCCCTCCCCCCCCCCCACCACCACCACCCAACCCCACCCCCCCCCCCCACCTCCCCACGCCCGCCCCCACGCTTTCCTTTCCACAGGTGGGAAATTGTTTTGGGGAAATTGATGGGATGGAAGGCCGAAAAACGGTGGCTGATTGGCTGAATCGCACAGTACTTAAAGAGGTGTCGCTCGAAATAATGGCTATGGATCAGTTCCTATGGACTGAAGGGTAGCTAATGTAACATCACTTTTTAAAAAATGAGGGTAATTATAGACCTGTTAGCCTGACATCAGAAGTGGGGAAAGGGTTGGAATCAATTAATATGGATGAAATAGCTGTGCATTTGGAGAGCAGTGACAGGATCAGTCCAAGTCAGCATGGATTTGTGAAAGGGAAATAACGGTTGACAAATCTTCTGGAATTTTTTGAGGATGTAACTACTAGTTTGGTCAATGGACTACCACTTATCCTGAAACTGTGACCCCTGGTTCTGGACTACCCCAACCTCGGGAATATTCTTCCTGCATCTAACCTGTACAATCTGGAAATAATTTTATATGTTTCTATGAGGTCCCCTCTCATTCAGTAACCCGCGGATTAAAGCTGCATTCACCACTTTCTGCCGGCAGCTGATTGGAGTGTGTGTGGGCAACAATGTTGCTGCTTGTCCCGGCCTCACTCACACTAGAGCTGGGGTAGGGCGATTAGTTCATGAGTTGTTTCTGGCTTTCATCTGCTGATTTGAAGCGAGGTAACGCTGCAAATTCATAAATTAATCTTTCACAACTCAACTGAAAGCAGCCGGAACGTGCAGCTTTGAGAGGGGCTTTCTGCACTGTCAGGGCTGGAAATAAGAGTGGCAAGAGACACGGTTTCGAGTATGCGTGTGTACAGAAACGTAAAGAGAATTCATCAAATAGAGCAAGGCTGTGAAACATTTCAGCTTGTTAATATTGAACCACTAATGCATATTATTCAATTTTTTCTAATATATAAAGGAACACATTTTCGAAATGTTTCCTCCCCGTTTGGGAACTGGGATTTTTATGAGTTAGGAGAACGTGATAACCACTACACTACAGAAACGCTGAGGTTAAAGTTCCGCTTGGAATATACCAGTGATTTAACCTGTACAGTTGGCCGACAATTCAGGAGCTTGTTTCACGAGAATAGAATATTTTGGAAGGCTGTGTTGAGTGACAGGAATTCCTCTATTGTTTCCCAGACTTTTCACATATGAACATAGAACAGGAAAAGGTCATTTAGCAGCGTGTGGTTAGGTTCTGAAAAGCACAGATTGAAATGGCGGTGGAGAGAGAATTAATCGTCTCTTTCATAAGTGAGTTCCATAAAAGTCTGAAGAAAAAACAATTGCAGGGCAACTGGTAAAGGGCGGGGCAATGGGAAAATCAGCACCGGCTCGACGGGCCTAAAGTTCTATTTCCGTGCTGAAACCATTCCATGATTCTATAGTTCTCGGGCGGCAGTCGAGAGAGCAGCTCAACAAGGGGAGAAAATGTTCAGGTTCAAAAGGCAAAAAAGATGTAGAAAAAAAACGAGTGTGACATCACAGCCAAGCAGTTAAGTTATTTGATTTTCGATTGGTGATTATTTTTTTTCTCTTTTCTTCATCTTTTTCTTTTATTAACAGTAAGAAACGTTTGGCGTGTTACCAATTAGGCTAATTTAAGGCTCAATTATGGCCGGAGAGACCAGACCCGTGTCATGCTCCTCCTGTGCTATGTGGGACATCGGGGACACTGGAGGTGTCCCTGCCAACTACATGTGCCGGAAGTGTATCCAACTGCAGCTCCAGACAAAACGCATTGCGGCACTGGAGGCTCAGATGGATTCACAGTGGAGCATCCGTGATGCTGAGGATGTCGGGAATGTCACGTTTAGTGAGTTGGTCACACCGCAGGTAATGTTTACACAGCTGGATATGGAATGTGTTACCATCAGGCAGAGCAGTGGAAGAAAGATAGTATATGGTTGCCCTGCGGCATCTCCCTCCAAAACAGATACACCAACTTAGGTACTGTTGGGGGAGATGGCTCATCATGGAAGGCAGTAGAAACCAAGTCGATGGCACCAGGGGTGGCTTTGCTGCACAGGGGCAGCAACAAGAGTGGGAGAACTATGCTGATAGGGGAATCGATTGTAAGGGAAATAGATGTGCTTTTCAGCGGCCGCAAACGAGACTCCAGGATGGTATGTTGCCTCCATGGTGCAAGGGTCAAGGCTCAGAGCGGCTGCAGCACTGTCTGGAGGGGGAGGGTGAACAGCCAGCTGTCGTGGTGCACATAGGTCCCAACGATATAAGTAAACAACGGGATGAGGTGCTACAAGCTGACTTTAGGGAGCTAGGAGTTAAATTAAAAATTCGGACCGAAAGGTAGAAATCTCAGTATGTGACCTGTGCCACGTGCTATTCAGAGTATGAATTGCTGGATAACTCAGATGAATACGTTATTGAGGAATGTTGCAAGGGGAGGGATTGAAATTCCTGGGACATTGGAACCGGATCTGGGGTTGGTGGGATAAGTACAAACCGCACAGTCTGCGCCTGGGGAGAACCAGAACCGATGTCCTCGCCAGAGACTTTGCTAGGGCTGTTGGGGAAGGTTAAAATATAATGGCAGGGGGATGAGAATCTATGCAGGGAGGCAGAGGGAACTAAATAGTTGACAGAAGCAAAAGGTCGGAAGGAGAAAATCAAGAGTGGAGCCCAGAGAAATCAAGGGCAGAAATCAAAAAGGGCCAAAATACAACATGATTCTAAACGGACAAAGTTTTGAAATACAAGCCTGAAGGCTCTGAGAATGCGGGGAACCTTCCTAATAAGATTGATGAATTGACTGCGCATAAAGCTTTTAACCAATATGAGGTAATTGTGATTACGGAGACATGGCCCCAGAATAACCAATGTTGGGAACTCAACATCTAGGGGTATTCAATATTCAGTAATGACAGACAGGAAGCAAAAAGGAAGTTGGGGAGCGTTTCTGGTTAAAGAGGAGATTAACACAATAGAAAGCAAGGATATTAGTGTGGAAAATGTAGAATCTATATGGGTAGAGATGCGAAGCACCAAAGGGCAGAAAACCTTAGTGGGAGTTGTGTACTGGCCACCAAACAGTAGTACGGAGGTTGGGGATGTCATCAAACACGAAATTAGGGACGCGTGCTAAAAGGTTACAGCAGTTAGCATGGGTGATTTTAATCTACATATTGATTGGGTTAACCAAACCGGTAGCAATAATGTGGAGGAGGATTCTGGAGTGTATGACGGATGATTTTCTGGAACAATATGTCGAGATTCAAACTAGAGAGACTGGGCCTTTTGTAAAGAGAGAATGAATTGCAGTCGTGTCCTTCGGGGCCCTGTGTGGAAGAGTGACCATAATATGGTAGAAATCTTCATTAAGATGGAGAATGACACCAGTAATTTAGAAACTAGGGTCTGAACTTAAAGAAAGGAAAAATCGAGCTTGTGAGACGTGAATTGACTAAAATAGACTGGAGAATGATACTGACTGTTTTGATGGTAGAATGGCAATGGCAGACATTTAAATATCACATGGATGATGTACACCGATTGTACATCGCTGTGTTGCGTAAGAATAAAAAAGTGTACGTGGCTCAACCGTGGCTAACAAGGGAAATAAGCAAAATTTTAAATTCAAGGAAGAGGCATAACAATTCGTCAGAAAAAACAGCAAACCTGAGGACTGGGTGAAATTGATAATTAGGCAGAGGAGGTCTAAAGGTTTAATTAGGAGGGGTAAAATAGAGTATGAGGGTAAGCTTGCAGGGAACATAAAAACTGACTACAACCGCTTCTATAGATATGTGAAGATAAAACGTTTAGGGATGACGAATGTAGGTCCCTTGCAGTCAGAATCAGTTGAATTCATAATGGGCAACAAGGAAATGGGCGTTCAATTGAAATTTGGTCCTGTTTTCAATGTGGAACAAAATAATAACCTCCCGAAAATAATAGGGGACCGAGGGACTAGCGAGAAGGGGGAACTGAGGAAAATCCATATTAATCAGGAAATGTGTTAGAGAAATTGAAGGGACTGATGGCCGATAAATCCGCAGGGCGTGAAAGTCTGCATTCCAGAGTCTTTCACGAAGTGGACTTGAAATAGTAGATGCAGTGGTGGTCAGTTTCCCACATTGCATGGACTCTGGTTCAGTTCCTATTGCTTCGAGGGTAGCCAAAGAAACCGCACTTTTTAAAAATGGATGGAGGGAGAAAATACACCGGTAAGCCTAAAATCGGTAGTGGGGAAAATGCTTGAATCAATTATAAAATATGTAATCGCAGCGCATTTGGAAAGCAGTGACAGTTTCGGTCCAAGTCAGTATGGATTTATGAAAGGGAAATCAAGCACGAAAAATCTTATAGAGTTTTTTGAGGATGTAACTAGTGGAGTGGATAAATGGTAACCAGTGGATGTGGTGTATTTGGAATGACAAAAGTGTTTCGACATGTTCCCACACAAGGGTTAGTTTGCAAAAGTAAGGCACAAGCTATTAGGGTTCATGTATTGACGTGCATAGAGAACAGGTTGGAAAACAGGAAGCAAAGAGTGGGAATAAATGGGTCCTTTTCAGAATTGCAGGCAGTGACTAGTGGTGTGCCGTCGCATTCAGTGCTGGGAGCCGAGCTATTTACAATATACTTCAATGATTTAGACGAAAGAATTGAATGTAATATCACGAAGATTGCAGATGACACTAAGCTGGCTGTCAGTGCGTGCAGCGAGGAGGACACTCAGAGACTGCAGTGGAATTTGGACACGTTAGGTGAATGGACAAATTCATGGCAGATGCAATATAATCTAGCTAAATGTGAGGATATCCACTTTGGTTGCAAATACAGGAAGGCAGATTATTATCTGAATGCTGACAGATTAGTAAAAGGAGAGGTGCAACAAGACCTGAGTTTCATGGCACATCAGTCATTGATGGTATGCATGCAGGTACTGCATGAAGTAATAAAGCAAATGGCATGTTGTCCTTCGTAGCGAGGGATTTCAGTAAAGAAGGAGGGAGATCTTACTGCAGTTGTGCAGGGCCTTGGTTATACCACACCTTCAGTATTGTGTGCCGTTTTGGTCTCCTAATCTGAGGAAGTACATTCTTGCTATTGGGAGAGTGCAGCGAAGGCTCACCAGACTGAAGCCTGGGATGGCAGGACTTACATATGAGAATAGGCTGGATCGGCAAGTATTATACTCACTGGAATTTAGAAGAATGAGAGTGGAGCACATAGAAACTTATACAATTCTGACGGCACTTGACAGGTTAGATGCAGGAAGAATGTTCCTGATGTTGGGGAAGTGCAGAACAAGGAATAACAAATAAGGATACGGGGGAAGCCATAAAAGACCAAGATGAGGAGAAACATTTTCACCCAGAGAGTTGTAAACCAGTGTAATTCTCGCCCACAGAAAGCTGTTCAGTCCAGTTCGTTGGACATTTGCAAAAGCGAGTTAGATTTTGCCCTTCCGGCTAAAAGGAATCAGGCGATATGGAGAGAAGGCAGGGTTGGGGTACAGTTGATGCATGATGAAATTATCATATTGAATGGCGTTGCAGACTCAAAGGGTCAAATGGCCTGCTCTTGCTTCTATTTTCTATGCTTCTTTGTTTCTATGTCTTTGGCCAGGAATACTCTGGTGTTGCTGGGGATGTTGCATTTTATCAAAGTGGCTCTGAGGGCGTCCTTGCAACGTTTCGTCTGTACACATGGAGCTCGCTTGCCGTGTAGGAGTTCCGAGTACAGCGCTTGATTTGGGACTCATGTGTCAGGCATGTAGACAATGTGGTACGCCAAACAGAACTGGTCGAGTGTGGTCAGTTCTTCGATGCTGGGGATGTTGGCATGATCGAGAACACTGACCGGGTGCGTGTATCCTCCCAGGGTTTTTGCAGCATCTTCCGAATACATTGCTGTTTGCATTTCTCAAGCGATTTTAGATGTTTGCAGTATGTGGTCCACGACTCGTTGTCATACAGGAAGGCGGGTGTCACGACAGCTCCGTAGACAATATGCTTGGTGATCTTCCATCTTACGCTGTCCAACCTATGCTATTCCGGCTCCATTGATCCTGAAATTTACCATAATCATAGGGGTTATTTGCCCTCCTAATCAGAATTTCCTCAATCTAATGGATTTTAAACCACATCGGACTTTCATCACAGCTGAGCACCTGTCGAGAGAGAATAAATCTTCCCTTAAACTTGTCGTAATGTTACAGTTACTGCCAGGATCTGCTAGATTCAGAATATATTCTTGTATATTAATCAATATGGAGCACAGGGACAGATGGGATGTGCTGTTCTATCAGCAAGTTGACATCCACATCGCAGAGGATTCCCGAAGAAATTTTCGTGTAATTTCGTGGTTGGTTCCTTCCGATTGCGAGCCCTGCTTTCCGCCTGCTTGCCTCTCGAACTATCACGCACATTTGGGAACTAATGAATCAAGGGGTGTGCGGATAAGGCGGGAAAGAGGTGCAGATGATCAGCGATGCTAGTCTGTGGATGTGCAAGATCGATGGGCCGCATGATCTACTCCAGCTGCTATTTTGTTATGTACTGGTGATCATATGATGGATCAATGTAGAACAATATGGATACCATCTGCAATAAAGTAGCGAAGGAAGTCACTTTAATGACGCATGTTCAGGTACCATGCCCCAATATCATCGAGATTATTTTCTATGCAGCAATAATTTCAAGGTTGTCATACTGAAAATGACATTTGACTATACTCATGGCAGAGGCGAAATATTAATAACTTAACTGGAATATTGCCGGAACGGAAAAAATATATTCTACTGTTCTTGGTTTCGCGGCACACTGAGTAGAAATCGGTACAATCTTTAAATGAATGAGCAGGCGTGAACATGGTCAATACAATTGCAAGAAAAATGTAACTGAAGCTGCTCATTATTTCTGAATTTGTCAAGTATGAATACAGATTAAAGTCTCATTCCCGAGAGATGTCTGATTAGGGTAATATTGTGGATTTGAGATGTTTGTGTTTCATCCGCCACGTTATTTACATCAGAGTCAAAGCTGCTGATGTAATGTGTTTGTTCTCGTAACTCGAACTAATTGCAATGATCCAGCGAGTATAACCCTGTCTGTGGAGGCATATCCTTGTATAAATCAGGGCCCATTGCAATGTATAAGCTTAGAATGCTGCCGGAGCTGTGGGTCCCACTCTGAAAGAAGTCACTGCTTCTCACATACATGGGATATCCTGTCATCCAACAGGTATAAAATATTTACTGTTTTGTTCTTGCAGCCGTTGTAGTTCCTGGTAAGTCGTTACCACAGCTTTAAGCGTGTAAATCGACGTTAACTGCGACTTGAACCTGACACAAATTTCTACTCCTACCAGATATGAAAAGCCGCCTGTTTTGTTCTATTGTTTGTTGGAAGGATTGCTTTAAGTGTCTGCTCTTTACTTCTTGGATGAATAGTTATAACTGTAATAAGCTTCCTTTATCCAAACCAGATATTTTTGCTGGAATATTTTCTGTATGGGATGCATTGGAATCAAGTGTATGGGTTAAGAGCAGGTATATTTTCATCAGGTCCTGTTATCCTTACAGTTTGCAGAACTAAGATTCCTGGAATATTATTTCATTAATGTACTTCAATGATTAATATTAAGAGAGCTCACGTTCTCAGTGTTAAGAGGAGGCAGAGAAATGTACTCTCTCCGAAACAACGTTTAAGTATACTGAGATTTCAATGTAGTTATTACTTATCACTTTTTCGAAATATTATTTCACTGTGTCTGTATCTGGCGCCGCTTCAGTGTTCTGGCGAATGAACTAAATTTGCTGCTGATCTTTCTCATCTCCTTCTCTGCTTCGGTGTGAGTTAATTATCTGACTGTCACTGGACTTCATTGTAAAATGTAATGTTTATGGTTATGGTGTATCAGTTTGCACTGTATCTGTTGGAAACAGGAGTCATTGTATTAAATTGGAGATTATACATAGCAGCGTTGATATTGGTGCTACGTTAATTGCAAAATCGCACCATCTCATGCTTTATGTATAATTAAGTGTAAGGAACTTCAGTCATCGTGAGATTTTACTGGAAGAGACATTAGATGCTCTTTACTCCATACATTGTAGAAGAAGTGAACAGGGTAGTGGAGCAGTTTGGAGATTTAGATGATGTCTGGAAAGAAGACAAGCCTTCCACACAGATTAACAATTAGAATAGGATAGATTGAACGCGGGTTGGTGAACTCTAGCAGCTCAGGATATTGAAATGAAATCGGATGTGAAAAGGGATATTTCGAGTAAAGAGAGTAAAAAAATGATATAGAGACGAGTGGCAACGTCTGAGGGAAGCAAAATATTTCAATGTTAATAAATTAGCATGAACAGCTTCTTAAACCATTACAGTATGAATGGAAAATACAACATAATGATGTTTTTGGTGAGTTGCTAGATTGCTTGAGCCTTTTATTGTTGAACAACCTTCTCATGTTTATTTACCTATCAGTTCCTCTGTCCTTTTTGTTCAATCTTAGATTTTATTACTCTCTATGTTACAACTAAGCACAATTAATTAATTTAAAATTAAGTCATGAGTATCTTAGGATCATAGGAACAGTAATAGGCAAATTAGCCCCTGGAGCCTGTTCCGTCATTCAAGACATATTGGGAAATCTGCTATTGGAAGGCGTATACCCGGCTTTGGCCCATAACCATTAATGACTTTGGTTCACCGATATTTTTCTAAATTAGAATTAAAATTAGCAATTGACCGAGTACCAATTGCTGTTGGCAGAAGATAATTGCAAAGGTCGTCAATCCTTCCTGTGTAGAAGTGTTTCCTAATCTCACTCATTAAATTTTTGGCTCTAAGTTTTAGACGATGACCCTTGGCTAGACGCCCCAACAGGTGGAAATATGTTTTCTCTCTCTACCCTATATATTTACCTTCATATCTGGAAAACGTTGATAAAATTATCCCTTTAACATCTAAATATCACGGGATACAATCACAATTTGTGTAAGCTCTATTCGGAAAGTAATAACAAGGGTCCGATTATCAATCTGGTAACGCTATGCTGCACTCCCTCCAGGATTATAAGATCCTTCCTCCGGTGTGCTGACCAGAACTGCTTAAATACGGCAGCTGTGCTCTAGCCAATAGCTGCAGAGTATCTTCTAATCCTTGAATTCCAGTCCTCTAGATCTAAAGACCATTAGGCTTGTTGATTATTTCCTGTAACTGTGCGTGGCATTTTAATGAATTATGAGAGGCTGTGAAATTGCGTGGGAGCAGCAGCGGGACCTGATGCAGGGTGGAGCATATAAAAGTAGCGCAGCAAGTGCAGGCTCGAAAGAGATAGTGGACCTGCATAGGAGCAGCAGTGGAAGCTCACGCCGGGTGGAGCATATAAAAGTAGCGTGGCAAGCGCAGGCTCCACAGAGGCAGTGGACCTTGTGTGCGAGTAGCACGGCGAGCTAAAGCAAGGCAGAGCACCTAAAAGCAAGGTTGAACAGGACACATTCGAAAGGAACGTCAGAGATTCAAAGTGACGTTGGCACAAGGGCACGAGCTGATTGAAGAGTGGGAGAGTGCTTTATTTTTCCTTTAAGTTATTTTTCGTCTTTAAATAAAAGTTTGTTTTTAGTCTTTTACTAAAGGGTGAGGCTTAGTCTTTTAAATAAAGGTTCGCTCTTAGTCTGTAAAATCAATGGATAGCAGGAATGGCATGGCCGGGCAATCTAGCGGAGTGCACATTCTGTGATTTGTGGAAAGTCATGGACGCTTCGTGCAGCATGTATGACGACAGTTGTAGTAAGTGTACCCAGCTGCAACAAATCGAGTGATGGATTACCGAGCATGAGTGGCAGCAGGAATCACGTTGTGGATCCACGAGGGTGAGACCTAAGTTCATAGAATTGTTAAAGAGGTTGTCACGCCGAAGACTAAGAGAGAGTGCACAGAGAGCAAGTGGTCGCCACCACACAATAGAAGACGAGGCAGATAGTGCAGGAGGCCCTGGAGGGCATCATGCTCACCAACCGGTATTCTCTCCTGAATACTGGTGGATGCGATTGTTCGCCTGATCAGAGCCACGTCCACGGAAGCAAGGCCAGCTCAACTACACAGGAGGAGTGGAAATAGTGTAAGGGTTTTAGGGGATGCAATAGTGAAGGGAGCAGACAGACGATTCAGTGTAAGCAGAATTGACTCCAGGATGTATGTTGCCTCCAAATGCCAAGATCAAGGCGATCAACGAACGGTGGCTTGGCATTCTTGGGGAAGAGGGTGAACAGCCAGAGGTCTTGGTGCATATTTTTACTAGAGACATAGGTAGAAATAGGGATGAGATCTGGAGGCAGATTTTAGGGAACTTGCAGAGAGATTAAAAGCAGCACCTCGAGGGTAGTAATCTCCAGATTACTCCCGATGCCATGTGCTAATGTGTAAAGTAATAGAAGGGTGGATGCGTGTCTGGACCGTTGGTGCTGGAGGGAGGGCTTTGGTTTCCTGAGGCATTGGGACTGTTTCTGCGGAGGCAGGACCTGCAAAAATCGGACGGATTGCCCCTCAACAGATCTGGGACCAATATCCACGCCGGGAGCTTGCTAATGCTACTGGACAGGGTTTATACTAGCTTGGCAGTGGGATGAGACACCGAGAATGGAGTCAGTGGAGAGGGAGGAAAAACTTGATTTGCAAAACAAAAACGTAGAAGGTCAATTAGAGGACAGAGAAAACAAAAGTGAGATTGCAGTCAACAAGGATGTCTGCCTGTATCAAATGGTATATACTTCAAAGGAAGGAGTATAGCGAATAATGCAGATGAGCTGAGAGCACAGGAAGACACTTGATGTACGATATTATAGCTAGTACAGAGACATGGCTAAAATAGTGGCCGGCATGACAGGTCAACATTCCTGGTTACAGGAATTTGAGAGGGGATAGAGAGGGAAGAAAAACAGAAGGCGGTTCGTGGTACAGATTAATTAAACTACTCCGTCTATGAGGAGGGATGATATGTTGGAGGGAACATCCAAAGAGGGATGTGGGTCGAAATGAAAAACAAAACAGGGGCAATCACACTGCTGTGAGCATAATCTACACGCTGCAAACAGTGAGTGGGAGATCGAAGAGCAAATATGTAGGCAGATTTCTGAGAAGTGTAAAATCTATAGGGCTGTAATAGTAGCGGATTACAACTATCATAATATTAACTGGCATAAAATTTGTGTGAAGTGCATAGAGCGTGCTGAATTCCTAAAATGCTTTCAAGAGTTAATTTGCAGCCTGCACGTAGTGAAATCAACTCGGGAGGCGGATGTTCTCGATTGAGTTATAGGGAATGAAGCTCAGCATGAGGAATGGGTATCAATGGGAGGGCATTCAGGCGCCACTGACCATAATTCTTTTAGATTTAATGTAGTTATGAAAAAGGACAATGATAGACCAGGAAGGAAAGTTCAAATTCGGGAACAGCCAAATTTGCTAAGCTGAGAGTTGATTTGGCAACAATGGACTGGAAACAGCGACATGAAGGAAAATGCGTGTCTGAGCAGTGGGAGTACATCATGGAGGAGATCTTGAGGGTTCAAACACCTTTGTGCCGTTAAAGATAATGGTTGGGACGAGCACATCCGATGTCGCCTGGATACCCAGGGCATATAAGGTCGAATCAAGAAAAAAATGGAGACTTATGCCTATAAACCCCGCTATAAACCCCCCTAGACCCTATAAACCCCACTATCACACTGATTCCCGGGATGGCAGGACTGACATATGAAGAAAGACTGGATCAACTGGGCTTATATTCACTGGAACTTCGAAGAATGAGAGGGGATTTTCATAGAAACATTAAAATTCTGAGGGGATTGGACAGGTTAGAGGCAGGAAGAAAGGTCCCGATGTTGGGGAAGTCCAGAACCAGGGTCACACAGTCTAAGGATAAGGGGTAAGCCATTTAGGACTGAGATGAGGAGAAACTTCTTCACTCAGAGAATTGTGAACCTGTGGAATTCCCTACCGCAGAGAGTTGTTGAGGCCAGTTCGTTGAATATATTCAAAAGGGAGTTAGATGTGGCCCTTACGGCTGAAGGGATCAAGGGGTATGGAGAGAAAGCAGGAATGGGGTACTGAAGTTGCAGGATCTCCCATGATCATATTGAATGGCGGTGCAGGCTCGAAGGGCCGAATGGCCTGCTCCTGCACCTATTTTCTATGTTTCTCTGTTTCGATGATTCCAGGGTCTAAATCTGCAAAATTTCTGGAGGAGTACAGAAATATAGAAACATAGAAAATAGGTGCAGGAGTAGGCCATTCGGCCCTTCCAGCCTGCACAACCATCCAATATAATCATGGCTGATCATTTTTGCCACTTTAGTACTCCATTCCTGCTTTTTCTCCAATATCCTTCATCCGTTTAGCCGTAAAGGCCACATCTCACACCATTTTGTATATATCTAGCGAATTGGCCTCAACAACTTTCAGTGGTACAGAATTCCACAGGTTCACAATTCTCTGAGTGAAGAAATTTCGACACATCTCGGTTGTAAGTGGCTTAACCCTTACCCTTAGATTGTGACCCGTGGTTCTGCATTTGCCCAAAATCGGGAACATTCTTCCTGCAACTAAACTGCCCAACCAGACCAGAATTTTATATATTACTATGAGATCCCAACTCATTCTTCAAATTACAGTGATTTTAAGCCTAGTCGATCCAGTCTTTCCTCTTATAGCAGTCCTGCCATCCGGGGAAACAGTCTGGTGAACTTTCGCTGCACTCCCGCAATAGCAAGAATGTCCTTCTTCAGATTAGGATATCTAAACTGTACACAACATTCAAGGTGCGGCCTCACCAAGGCCCTCTACAACGGTAGTGAGAACTCCCAGCTCCGATACTCAAATCCACGGGCTATGAAGATTAACATGACATTCGCCTTCTTCACCGTCTACTGTACCCGCATGCCAACTTTCAATGACTGATGTACCATGACACCCAGGTCTCGTTGCACTTCCCCTTTACCTAATCCTTTACCATTCAAACAAAATTCTCTCTTCCTGTTTTTGCCACCAAAGTGGGAAACGTCACATTTATTTTCGTTATACCGCATCTGCCATGTATTTGCCCACTCACCTAATTTGTCGAATCACTCTGCAGCCTCTTATCATCCGTCTCACAGCTCACACTGCCACCCAGCTTAATGTCATCTGGAAACTTAGAGATATTACATGCAATTCCTTCGTCTAAATCATTCATGTATATTTTAAAAAACTGTGGTCGCAACATTGAACCTTGCGGTACCCGACTAGCCACAGCCTGCCATTCTGAAAAGGAGCCATTTATTCCTAATCTTTGCGTCCTATCTGCCAACCAATAATGTTCCACGTCAAGACATTACTCCCAATACCATGTCCTTTAATTTCGCACACTAATCTCTTGTGTAGGATCTTATTCACAATCCAAATACACAGCATCCACTGTTCTCCTTTGGCCACTGTAACTTTTAAATCGGCAAAAAATTCTCGAAGATTTGTAATGCTTCATATCCCTTTCATAAATGCATGCTGACTTGGACCGATCCTGTCACTGCCTTTTAAACGCGCTGCCATTACATCTTGAATAATTCATTCCAGAATTTTTCCCACTACCAATGTCAGGCTTACTGGTCTATAAATCGCTGTTTTCTCTCTCCCTTCTTTTTAAAAATGTGGGCTTACATTAGCTGCCATCCAATGCATGGGAACTGATCCAGAGACTAGAGAAGCAAAGCATTTGTTCAATTGGTCTGCCATTTCGTTTGTCGCCATTATTAATTCACCTGATTCTGAAAAACAGTGACCTACACTGATCATTTGCTCTTCACAGAGGTTTTTGTAGTCAGTTTTCTGTTCTCTGCTAATTTTATCCTTTTTCCTCCTCTGCTGAATTCTAAGGGTCTACCAGTCCTCAGGTTTGCTGTTTTCCTGGCCAATTTATATGCCTCTTCCTTGGATTTAATACTATCTCTAATGTCTCTAGTTTGCCACGATTGAACCACCTTCCACATTTTATCTGTATGCCAGACAGGGCTGTACAATTTTTAGAAGTTCATTCTAGTGTTGTTTAAATGTCTGCCATTGCTATTCCTGCATCAACACTTTAAGTAACATTCGCCAGTCTATCCTACCAATTCACGTCTCATACCATTCGAAGTTACCTTTCTTTAAGTTCAGCACTCTAGTCTCTGAATTAACTGTGTCACTCTCCATCTAAATGAAGAAATCTACCATATTATGATCACTCTTCCCCAAATGGCAGCGCACAATAAAATTGCGAATTAATCATCTCTCATCACACAACACACAGTCTAGGATGGCCAGCTCTCGAGTTGCTTCCTCGATGTATTGTTCTAGAAAACCATCTCTTATACACCCCCACCCTATCCTCCTCCAACGTATTGCTACCAGTTCGGTTAGCCCAATCTATATGCAGATTAAAGTCACCCATGATAACTACTGTACCGTTATTGCACGCATCCCTAATTTCCTCTTGATTCCATCCCCAATCTCACTACTACTGGTTGGTTACGTTTTCCGTAGCTGTAACCATACAGATTCAACATTATCAATGCTAATTTACTTCCTTACAATTGCATCAGTCACCTTTTTAACCAGCAACGCAACCCCACCTCCTTTTACTTTCTGTCTATCCTTGCTGAATATTGAATACCCCTTGATTTTGAGTTCCCCGCCTTGGTCACGCTGGAGCCATATCTTCATAATCCAAAATACATCATGTCCATTAACAGCTATCTGTGCAGTTAGTTCATCCATCGTATTACGAATGCTCCTCGCATTGAGACACAGAGACTTCAGGCTTGTATATTTAACAATCTTTGTCCTTTTAAAATTGTGTTGTCATGTGGCACTTTTTGATTTTGCCAGTGATTTCTCTGCCCTGCACTTTTTCTTATCTCCTTTCTACCTTTACTTCTGCCACTATTTTACTTCCCTCTGTCTCCCTGCATAGATTTTCACCCTCCTACATATTAGTTTAAACCCTACCGAGCTGCACTAACAAACACACCACCTTGGACATTGGTTCTGTTGCTGCCCAGATGCAGAACGTCCGGTTTGTACTGGTCCCACTTTCCCCCAAAACGGTTGCAATGGCCCAGGAATTGGAATCCTCCCTCTTTCACCATTCCTCAAGCCACGTATTCGTTGTAACTATCCTGCTATTTCGATGCTGATTAAACCGTGGCATTGTAGTAATCCTGAGAACAATCTTTGAGGACCTATATTTTAATTGAAACACCTGGACTCCCTAAATTCTGCTTGTCGGACCTCATTCAGGTTTTTACCTATATCGTTGGTACCTGTATGTCCCACGACAACTGGCTGTTCACCCTACCCCTGCAGAATGCTGTGCAGCTGCTCCGAGACATCCTTAACACTTGCACAAGGGAGGCAACATACCATCCTGCTGTCTCGATTGCCTTCGTAGAAGCGCCTATCGCTTCCTACTACAATAGAATTCCCAACCGCTAAAGCTCTCCCACTCTTTTTCCTGCTCTCTTCTGCAGCACAGCCATGCATGGTGTCATGAATTTATCTGCTGCTGCCTTCCGCAAATGGGTCATCTCCCCCAACATTACCCAACACGGTATATCTATTTTGGAGGGGATGACCGCAGGGGACCCCTGGACTACCTTCCTTCCACTGCTCTGCCTGATGGTCACCCAATCCCTATCTGCCTATGTAACCTTTACCTGCGGTGTGACCAACGCACTAAACGTGCTATTCACGACACTTTGGAAGCTCCAAAGTGAGTCAATGCGGAACTCCAGTGCCATAATGCAGTCTTTCAGGAGCTGCCGAATGGACACACTTCCTGCACACATAGTAGGCAGGGACATTGGAAGCGTCCCTGCTTTCCTGCATTACACATGAGAAGCACGACACGCGTCTGGACTCTCTTGCCATGATGTAATCCTTAAATTAACTTAATTTGGCAAAATTGCCAAAATGTTACCTCCAAATATGAAAAGAAAACGAAAATGTTTAAATAATCGCCAATCCACTAGCCAATCACTTACCCTCTTGGTTGTGACGTCAAACTTCGATTTCTTATTACTTCTTTGTTTACTTCTGTCCCTGCACCAGCTCCTGTTCCCGAACTGCCGCTCCCGAACTGCTGATGGCCTTTTAAAATCCTCCTGCTCGAACTTCCGCTGCATCCGACTTCTGCACCGACTGCCCAAACTTCAGGCCTTTTATAGGCCACGATCCTCGACCTCACGCTGCTCCCGATTACTGCGTGCAGGGGTGAAATTAAAAAGGATATTAGCTCAGTAAAGGAAGAGCATGGAATCTTCTTGGCAAGTAAAATCAAGGAAAACTCAAAGATTATTTATAAATATATTAAGAGCAGAATTACAACGAAGAAAAGTGGGGCCAATTAGAGAACATGAAGGTGATCTGTGTTTGGAGACGGAAGATGTGGGCATGGTTTTTCTTGAATGCTTTGCGTCTCTTTTCACAAAGAAGCGGGGCGATGCAGACACTGCTATCGGCGGGGGCGGGGTGGGCGGGGGGAGACGTTTGAAAAAATAGATTAATAAAAATTGTGAGAGAAAAGGTATTAACTTGTTGAGCACAATTTCACGTGGATAATTCCCTTGGCCCGGATGTAATGTATCCCAGGCAATTAAGTGAAGCAAGAGAGAAAAAAGCAGAGGCTTTGACCATGATTTTCCTGTTCTCTCGGCTTTGATTTCAGAGGACTGGAGGACTGCTAATGTGGTACCAATATTTAAGAAGCGAATAAGGGAAACGCTGAATATTTGGAGGCCAGTCAGCCTAAACTCGGCGGTGACAACCGTATTGGAAACAATTCTGAAAGACAGGTTAAATCATAATTGATAGAGGCATGGATTAATCAAGGACAATCAGCATGGATTTGTTAAATGAAGGTCGTGTCTGACTAAACTGATTGAATTTTGTGAGGATTTAACAAGCAGGGTCGATGATGGCAGTGACTTTGGTATATTGTATTTGGATTTCCCCAAGGCTTTTGATAAGGCTCCACATAGCAGAGTGGTCTCGAAGGTATAAACCTATGGGAACCAGTGCGAAGTGGCAAGTTGGATACAAAATGACTCAAAGGCAGGAATCAGTAATGGTTGATGTGTGTTTTTGTGACTGCAAAGCTGATTCCAGTGGGATTCCACAGGGCTCAGTACTAGGTCACTTGATTTTTGTGCAATACGTCAATGATCTCGACCTGAATATAGGGGGTATGATTAACAAGTGTGCAGATGGCACGAACTTCGGCTGTGTGTTCGACAACGAACAAGAAAGCTATAGACTGCAGGAAGATATCTGTCAACTAGTGAGGGGGAAAAATTGGCAGATGGAGTATAATGTTGGAACATGTGAGGTCATGCACTATGGCAAAAAAAATATCAGAGTGCAAGTAAATGTTTTAATGGAGAAAAAATCGAAATTGGCGCAGTAGAGCGGAACCAGGGGGTACTTGTACATGAAACACAAAACGATAATATGCAGGTACAGCAATTGATCAGGAAGGTCAATGGTATCTTGGCCTTTAATGCAAAGGGGCTGGAGTATAAAAGCAGGGGATTTTAATAAAGCTATATAAAATATTCGTGAGGCCACACCTGGAATGCTGTGTGCAGTTTTAATTTCCATATTTACGAAAGGACATACTTGCTTTGGAGGCAGTTCAGTGAAGGTTCACTAGGTTGAGTCCGTGGATGACGGGGTTGAATTATGAGGAAAGTTTGACTAGGTTGGGTCTCTACTCATTGGAATTCATACGAATGTGAGGTGATCTTATCGAAACGTAAAGGATTATGAGGGGGCTGGACAAGGTGGATGCAGAGAGGATGTTTCAACTGATGGGGGAGACTAGCACTTGATAGCACTATCTTTGCATAAGGGGCCGCACATTTAAATCAGAGATGAGGAGAAATTTCATCTCTCAGAAGGTTGGAAATCTGTGGAATTCGCTGCGTCGGAGAGCTGTGGAAGTGGTGACATTGAATATATTTAAAAGAGAAATAGACAGCTTCTGAAAAAACAAGAGGAGAAGTGGTCATGGGGAGTGGGCTGGCTACTGGTGCTGAGTTCATGATGAGGCAAGCCATGAACGTATTGATTGGAGGAGCAGGCTCGAAGGGCCGTATGGCCGAATTCTGTTCCTATTTCTTCTTTTCTTAAGTTCTTATAACAGTGACAAATGGAATGTAGTCTGGAGATGTGTGTATTAATGCATTTGCGGAGAGCTAACAAGTAACACAATACACCTTAATATGTAGGAAACTGAGAAGTGTTGAGGAACAAAGGGATCTTGGAGTGCAGGTACACAGATCCCTGAATGTATCAGGCAATGTAGTAAGGTGGTTAGGAAGGTAAACGGAATGCTTGACTTTATTAGCCGAGGCCGAGAATAAAATAACAGGGGGTTATGCTTGAACTGTCTAAAGCAATGGTTGGTCACATATGGAGTACTGCCCATAGTTCTGGTCACCGCAATACAGGCAATATGTGATTGCTCTGGAAAGGGTTACAGACGAAATTTACGAGGATGTTGCCGGGAGTAGAGAATCTTAGGTATCTGGAGAGACTGGATAGACTGGATTTGTTTTCCTTGGAACAGATGAGGCTGTGGATGCCTCATGGAGCTATACAAAATTATGAGGGGGCTGGACATATTGGATAAAAATTACCTATTTCCCTGAGCAGTTTGGTCAACAAGCAGGGATGATACATTTTAAGTAATTGTTAGAAGATTTAGAGAGGATGTCAGGGGAAATTTCTTCACCCAGAGGGCTGTGTTGGTTTATGCCTCAGTTCCTGAAACGGCGTTAGAGGCAGAAACATTCAACACGTTAAAAAATGCATTTGAAGCGCTGCAAACTGCAGGGCTATGGACTCAGAGACGGAAACTGGGATTAGGCTGGATCGCCTCTTGTTGGCTGGCACGGACACGATGGGCCAGAGTTGCCTCCTTCCCTGCTGTAAATATTGAAGATGCTTCCATTCTACGTACGTGGAGCCTGGACACTATTATTATTTCATTGTTTTAAGCGTTTCAGCATTTAGAAAGTAGGCTATGCACAATTTTCTATTCCAAAATAGATGACCTTACAGTTGCCAACATTGAAACCTTTTTGCAACAGTTTTGCTGACTCACTTAATCAATCAATGCATTTTTGTAATTGTATGCACTGACCACAATTCCATCAATCTTTGTGTCAGCGGCAACTTTTGATGTTTTTCTTTCTATCACATAATTTACTTCGCTAATCAATAGGGAATAGTTCAGGACCCAACTGAGATCCTGTAGGTCACCATTAGTCACATCCTGCCATTTGGAAAATCTTCCCATTGTCCCCGTCTCCGTCTGCTCGGCCAATTTCCTAACAATCTCAATAATTTGCCTTCATTTCCATGGGATTCAATCTTAGTTAACAGTCAATTATAACGGACATAATCAAGTGACTTCCAGAAGTTCACATAAATAACATCCATTGACATTCCCCTATCCACTACCGAACACAACTCTTTAAAAAAATCTTCAGCTTTGTCAGGCTTGATCTACATTTTTCAAATGCACGCTGGCTCTCTCTGATCAGCTAACATTGTTCAAGGTGTTCAGTCACCCCATCCTTATTTCTGGGCAATTTCCCGATACGAGGTGTTCCAAACATTTCCTGGTTTCACTTGCTCAACATTGCAAAATAACGGAGAGACCTGCGCATTTTTTACATCAAAATAAACATTTATTCATTGAGAGAATTGACAAAGTTTACAGTTAGAGCATTTTCAATGTGCTCGCTTAATTTATGTAAATCACTTGGAAAGAAACCATCTGGTCCTGCGGATCTGTTGCTCCATAGTGCCACTAGTTTCTACATTACAGCTATTTTGCTCTGTCAATTAGATTGAGTCCCTAGTTCATTACAGGATTGCTTGTAACTTCCGACATGCTATCCTCTTACTCTACTGCAAACGCTGAAGCAAAGTCGTTGTTCAACATGTCGGCCATCTTAAATGATCATTGACATAACACCGTTATCAATTTTCGAAATGCCAACATTGCTCACGAGCAGCCTCTTTTTCCCATTATCATTGTTGTAATAACGTATTTGTTTAAATTGGTAAATAGTGAGTAAACAATATAGGTAGTGTTATTTTATCAGGCTGAATGTGAACATACTTTTCTTATTTAATAATTTAAACTTTTAAGTTAAAACTGAAAGTCAGTGGCAGTTAACATTTAACAGACAATCATCTGTAATTAGGCTCAGGTTAGGGAGTTAGTTATTGTGCAAGCTGATGACAGACTAGTTGTAACACGCATCGTTTTTGCAGGTAAATATAGAAGGGATATATGCCAGACACTGAGCTACGTGCGCAGAGCATTGAACATTTTCGAAACGGTGTGGCATGCTCCACAATAAGGTAACATAAATTTGGTTAGACAGGAAAGTCGGTGCAACAAAACCAACTATTATATATATATCATCATCATCATCGGCAGTCCCTCGGAATCGTGGAATACTTGCTTACGCTCCTGAGGTGAGTTATTTGGTGCAGAACCGTCCAATATGAGACACAGACTCTGTCGCAGGTGGGAGCTTCACACTTCGAGGGAAGCGTTGGGTGGCATTGGTTTGCCTCACGCTCCTTCCACTGCCTGCGGTTGACGTCTGCAGGCTCTCGGCATTGAGCTTCGAAGAGCTCAACGTCCTCGTGGATGCATTTTCTCCACCTAGGGCGGTCTTCCGCCAGGCACTCCCATATGTCAGTGGTGAAGTCGTACTTTAGCAGGGAGGAATCGAGCGTGTGCCTCTACCGGTTGTGCTGCCCACCTTTAGTTCATTTACCACGAAGAAACTCCATATTGAATATTTGCTTGGGGCGTCTCGTGGCTGGCATGCGAACTATGTGGCCTGGAGCGAAGCTGATCGAGTGTGGCCAGTGCTTCAATCCTGGGGATGTTAGCCTGGATGAGGATACTGATGTTGTTAGCCTGGACAGTTATCAAGACGATATATATATATATAGCACCTTTAACGTCGCAAAACATTCCAAGGCGCTTCGCACCAGTGCTGTAAAAAACATTTCAAAGCTGAACCATCTAAGGAGAAATTAGTTCACCTGAACAAGACTTGGCAGTGAAGGTACGTTTGGATGAGTGGTTTAAAGGAGGAAAGAGAGATTAAGAGGCAGTGAGGTTTGGGAAGCACTCCAGTATTCAGGGCCATGCCTGCTGAAGGCTAGGCCATCAATAGTTGAGCAATTAAAATCAGGATGCTCAAGAGGCCAGAATTAGAGGAGCTCAAATAGCTCGGGATGGGCAGCGGTGATGTGGGACTGCAGCAGATTAGTGAAATAGTGAGGGGCAATGCGATGGAAGGATTAGAAAAAAATGAGAATATTAAAATTGAGGCGTTGCTTGATCGTGGGGCAATTTATGTCAGGGAGAACACTGGTGATGAATGAACCGAACGTGGTGCGGGTGAGAACACGGGCAGCAGACTTCTGGATGACCTCAAGCTTATGTAGGGTAGGACGTGGGAGGTCAACAAGAGTGCTTTGTAGCAGTCAAGTCCAAAAGTAAATAAAGCATGGATGAGGGTTTCATTAGCAGATGAGTTGAGGCAGGGATGAATTTGGCGATGGAAATTTCAAAGTTGGTGTCCAATAGGGCACCAAAGTTGCAAACAATCTGGTTGAGCCTCAGCTGGATGTAAAGGAGAGGAATGCAGTCGGTAGAATATATGGATAGCAGTCTTTTGGCACTGATCCTTCCCTAATGATGTTATATATGTGTAATAGTGCTTGTGGTATCCCGTCGATAACTTGATTCAGTACGCACCTTTTATAAAGTGATTCGTTTATAAATTATCTGCACCTTTTTGTCTTCACTGTCTTTGGGTTGCAGTGGATCTGACAATCAGGTACTGCGCATAACTGACGTCCGATTTAATACCGCCAAATTTGCGCCACAGCCCGTGATTTATTTTCATCCTACATTATACCAGTTTTCATGTTTACATGTTTAGAAATGAAGGACGCTTAGCAGGTGAAATATTTAATGTTTGAAACTACAACGCGCCTGACACCGTGTTAAATTAGTTAACGTTAGTGAATGAGCACCAGGAGCCAAATACAGCCAGTTTGGTATGTGCAAAAATTGTTTGTAAGAAGAACGTGCGATTTCCACAGTTGCAAGTAGGTGCAAGACTTGAGATACAGCTAGGGGCTTAGGACTAATGGGCTACGAGAATGAACAGGACTGCGTCCAAAAGCCTGGCGCAGGTGAAAATGGTTGAATATCCCCCTATGTAAATCTATGCGACTACAGTCTGAATGTGCATAAGCATGTATCAATTTTTTCTTTTACAATGCAAAGGTGACGGTGTTGAATATCTATGAATCCATATCCACCTAATTAGGTGCAAATGTAAGTTGTGAGCAGGATGCAACGAGGTATCAAGGGGACTTAGAAAGACTAGCCGAATTGGCAACAACTTGGTAAACGGAAGGTAACATGAAGACATCTATGTTTCCTCTTTGGTAGGAAAAATAAAAAAGCAGAGTATATTTGAAATGGTGAGAGGAATGCGAAAATGGTGGTGTCCAGAGGAACCTGGGTGTTCTTGTACACGAAGCGCTGCTCGTTAACATACAAGTACAGAAAGCTATTAAGAAAGCAAATGGTGTGTTGGCCTTAAATTCAAGTGGATTTGAGAAGGATAACATTGCTATAGAGGAGGTGCAAGGAAGCTTCGCCAGCCTAGTCCTGGGATGGGGTCAGTTGTCCAATGATGAGTAATTGAGTAGACTAGTGCTATATTCTCTAGATTTTAGAAGAAAGGGAGCAGATATCATTGAATATACAAAATTCGTAAAGGGAAAATGTCAGGAGGCCGTACCCTCTGGCTGGGGTGTCCAGAACCAAGGGACATAGTCTCAAAATGAAGGCATGGCCAGTTAGGACAGAAATGAGAACGAACTTGTTCGTTCAGAGAGTGATGAATCTTTGGAATTCTGTCCCCCAGATGAGAATGGACGCTCCGTCTTTGAGTTTTTCGCGGTGGATGTCGGTCGATTATTGAATCTTAGGCGAATCATGGGATATGATGACAGTGCTGCAAACAAGAGTTGAGGTAGAAGATCACCCATTACTTCCTTTTATTGCAGAGCAGGCTCGAGGAGGCCGAATGGCCTATTCTGTTCCTAATTATTATCATGTTCTTATTCACTTCTCACGTTTAAAAATGGGGATGCCAGCAATAGACACGGCGAATATCATAAGCTTGTGAATTCTTTTTTTGAAAACAAAAATATTTGGAAAAGCCCAGTTCTTCTTTGATACTTTGTATGACAAGATATGAATTGACATATCTATTTGCATTGCAAACTTCCACGGTACTGACTTTGCATGTCTCTAATCTATGCACAATGTTGTGAGTGCAAATTCTGGAAGAGTTAATACAGAATTGACATAACAGCCCATTTGGCAATTTAAAAGCATCATATAAATAAGAAGTCTCCTGTAACACAACACTGGTGTTTCGGGAAAACAGTTGTATTTTTATTTATTGTGAATAAATAGGAAACAATATGTTATCGTATGTGTCTGAATACTCATAAAGCTATTTGTATTGCTCAATAAAAGTAGAACATTAAGTGGTTAATGAATCTAGTTGTTCGAGCCAATGTAACTAACATAACGTGTGGCACATTCCCGCGAATTAGCTGCATGGAGATTCTCTCGTATATCAGTCAATTTCCTTTGAACTAATCTTAATATTTGATCATTTTGCAGCCTTCTGATTAGCAGCACAGATATCGCTGTTTCTCGCGGAAAATGGGATATCCACTAATATATCGAATCGAACGAATCTACTACCCTATGCTTGCAGTCTTTGGTGTCACCGGTAAGATATTACATCCAGTTAGTCATATTGTAACGCCCTATGTGATGATTACTGTTCCTGTAGGGTGGCCAGCCCAGCGACACCTTTGTTACAAATTCTTTTACGTACAGCTTACATTGAACTGGATCATCGAAATGTACAGGCCAATAAATCCATCTCGGGCAGTGGTTCAAAATGGGCGGTCGAGGATCGGGTGCCCGTTGGTGGCAGCATCAGCTATTCGGTCCCACGTGCAGTCAAAGTTACTATCTATAACGGGTGGACGATCCGTTACCGCCCATTTTGCGAATCGCCCTAGAGCCATTTCTAGAATCAAATGCACTTCTTTGTCGAAAGGTTAACGTTTGTTGAGTATTTGGCAGAAGCAATATTGCCGAATTAGCCTAATCTCATGTGCATTGTGGAATTTTCCATCTAAAATAGACATGGACATCTGATCAGAAATAGTACAGAAACGCTTTGGGACATGTTGGTTTACTGTAATGATTTTAATTAAGTTGCACATGCGAGGACGATTGGGGACAAAAGGGTAGCAATTAACATTGCAGCAGAAAGTAGGTTCCAGTTTCCTAACTCATAAGGTTCACTTTGTTCATCAGTTAATTTGTCTCTGCATAAAAGTGGGATGTTACATATATTCGCTACAGTCGCATCCTGCTCTTCACTTGCTCAGTTAAAGTCTTTGAAGGTGAAATTGTCACCAATATTCAAGTTGCACTGAATCGTATCACAATGAAACAAATCTGATTCTAGAACTTGATGCAAGAATAACCTCATAGACCCCATTCCAGTTGTGTTCACATATTTCTTCATTAACATGATTGCTTGTTATATAATCAATTGTGTTGCCCTCGGGCTGTAAAAGCCACTCCCTTGTTCCTGCCATGAGGTACCATGGAACGATTGAGTCGCCCTGCTGCGAGTACTGCGTGGAATATGTGCTATTGGCCTGGAATTTGTTGTGATTAAGATGGCGAACAAAAATCATCCACAGTTATTATCCCTTTGAACCTGACCACTTGATCATGATTAAGGGCATATGCATCAAACAAGAAAATCCTGAATTTGTAGTCACATATTCACTATTTGACACAGGCTTTGCTGAGCCCCGCCCCTTCTCCACCTCCATTAGCCTGGTTTCACTGTAAGCAGGGAAAGTCCAACTAACCAAGACTTGTCTTTTCTGTCTAATCTCGCTGTTAAACGAAAGATTAACATATAGCCTTGTTGCAATAAGGTAACTGGGATGTAATCGCCTATTGCCAGCTAAAGAAAAGTTATGCTCTTGGAAAATTAATTTGGATTTGTAGCGTGATCAAAGTTTTGCATAACAATGAAAATAACAATTATTATTCAACTTAAAAATATATATTTTTTAAATTATTGCTAGTATTTATATCAGTTTTACCTTGTCCCATGCGAGAACCTCAATATTTATTCTGCTGCCAACAACATTTTTAAACAGTCTGAATAAAAGCAAAATCGCCACATCCTGTTTGCTGGTCGGTGAGAATTATGGATTTTGATTGTCTGCGCAGACAGATTGTTGATGTCACGACAGTTCTCATTTGGGTGTTCCCAGCATTCTGCACTGCTCTGACTTACACGTCATCAGAGAGATCGCAAGATGGTTTTGTGCAGCTGTCTTCGGGACCAACAATGATTGCCTTTGCTTCGGTGTTGACTGTATATTCCAGACCAATTCTTTACCTGAAGAAGAAGTAGTGCAGCTCAACCATATAGATGCACGTAAAGTTAGCAACCAACACAAAACTCCACGAAAATAATGTTATTTAAGTTAATTGAGCTGGAAAAGCGATAGGTTAGCGCCTCCTGTCAGGAAGCTAATTGTTTAGTGATTGGTTGCGGTGAATGCAGCAACACACGCAAACCTCGGTGCCGAATTAGCACTTGCGCTAACTCATCGTACCTGTGCCTCTGGTAATTCGCAGATTGTGATGTCATAAAGTGCGCAGTGCTCCATTAGTGCCCTGGATAGAACATTAACTCGCGCACCCTGCAGTATCAATGCACTCCGAAGTTGACAGCGAGAGGATGCGTTACAAATCCGGATGGCCAATAGGCGAGCAGTAATTAAAGGATCTGCTGTTCAGCTCGACTACACTTTATTATTTGCACTCGTCTGGTGCCTGTGCAAAGTTTTTCCTGTCTCAGTCGTGCAAGGTGTCCAAGCCCTTCACTTTGTAGAAGTGTTCACGACGATAATGTGAGTCATGCCGGTCGCCTTCAAAACAGAGCGGACAACTAGCTGATGCAACATCATTGGGCTTTCCATTATGCGTTGGACACAGCTTCACATGCCGTTAGCACTGTGCTCGTCATGGTTTAGTGTTCTTTGCTGCCTCCCCTCTCTCGCACGTTATAACCCTAAGAGAAGATTGGTGCCTGAATTAGCACTCCACTTTCCACTTGGTCTGCCAAAACTAAATATCGCTTAGAGCGATTGATTTGCGTCTAGTACAAATTTTTCCACTTTTTAATATTTAACGCCCAACTGCGGCATTACCGAATTTCTAGAGGATTAATAACTCCGCAGATGTGTATATTGGGCCTTGCACATGATTATTGCTAAAGGGCTGAAATGCAAAGTCGACTGCCGTGGAAATCAGATGATGCGGATCAGAAACCCGATATTCGCACGGCTGATCTTCCTTTTTATTTGAACTGCTATTATTTCACTTTTAACGTGACATCTCAACTCATTATTTCATGATAATATTTTATTTCCTTTTTGATATAATGTCTTATATCAATAGTTGATGTTTCCATAATTTCATCATTCTATGTTCAAATTATTTTAAGTACCTGTTGCTTTTATATTTCTATTTCATTGCAATCTCTCAAGTCAATATGCTACTTCTGTTTTACTGTGTGTTTTACTTTAATGAATGAATCCCTGAATTTACTGCATATATTTGTGATATTTATTGTACTTTCCAAAACCATTACAGGTATTCGTGTTTCAGTTGTCTCCTTACTGTGAGCTGCTAAACCTTTCTTGGATTTATTTATTTTAGTGTTCTTCACTGTCCTCTCAATTCAATGACGTTTGAATACACCTCATATAAACCTTCTTATCGTCAACAATCTGAGACAGGGTCTGCAGTCCAGACTTTATCTCCTCTCCTGTACATGAACGTGCACACCCGACTGATATTTTGCCGCACTTTATCCTGGATTCTTCCTAATTTGCACTTTTTAAACTTCCCGGTATATAATCTCACAATTCCACGTTATCTCTCTTGCTTTTAACATAACTCCTTATCTCAAATTAGTATTTGTTACAGCTGTTTTATTTCACACTGTACATGCAACTTCCAAAATCATTATCATTATATTCCGAGCATAAATATTCAATTTGTCATTGATTGTCTACAGTTGACTCTTACGTTATGTTCATCACTGAATCCCCTCTTGCATTGTGATACTTTATATCTTCCATTTAGAGTAATCTCATAAACCTTAATGATTGTCCGACTGTTAAAGGAGTTGCCTTTCTTGAAACCTGACGATTCGTTATTCAATTCTATTGTGTCATTTCATCCGCCAACAAGATTATTTTAGAGGTCATTACTGATTTGTGGTTTTACTTTAATTCACAAAGCTAGTCCTGGAAAAAATATTGTATAAGCCACTCAAATTATTATGGCTCTCTAAATTTTATTGCATAGCTCATCACTGTGAACTTTCCATTCTTTACATGTTTTATTTATTTTTAATATTTCAATCCATTTGAATCCAACCTTTCTTAGTCTCCCATGAATTTCAGCATGCTCTTCTATGCGGCTCATTGAAAAATGCATTATATAAATTTCTCTATTTTGTGGTTGTCCAAATTTGCTATTATTTTCATAATATGAAACATGCGTGGGCTACGAGCGAAATAGTCATTTACCAACGGCACAGACCAAAAACCTAGCAGCAATTGACACGAGATGGTGGTAAACAGAACATATTGGCAGAGTCTAAACTAAATTTTGTATTCCTATTTCTTCAAGTTAACATGGTGGCGATTGTGATACTCTCCCGCGGAAAGTGTGGTCTCTCCAAATGCATCACTCGCTATCTGGTGGGAATGGCAGCGGCCGATCTATTTGTTGTTGTCACTGATGTAATTCTGAATTGCATTAATATTATGTATTTTCCTGTTAATTTCTTGTCCATCACTCCTGTATGCTCTGTGTTGGTTGTGTTGTGCATTGCATCCATTGATTGTTCGGTATGGTTTACGGTTGCTTTCACCTTTGATCGCTTTATAGCCATTTGCTGTCAGAAGCTCAGAACGAAATATTGCACGCAGAGAACTGCGACTGTGGTTATAGGAGTCGTGTGCGTGGTTAGCCCTATTAGATGTATCCCCTTTTACTTTACATTCCAGCCTAAAATTATAATTGACCAAGTTCCCTGGTTTTGTTTTTCGAATGAAAGCTTCTATAATTCGCCTTTTTGGAGCGCATATGAGTGGATTGATAGTATTATAACCCCTTTAGTACCGATCTGTTTAATTGTTTCGTTCAATGCACTAACGGTCAGACACATTATAGCGGCAAATAGAATCCGCAGGGGTCTCCGAAACAATGGTCAGGATCAGAATGACCAAACGATGGAGAACCGGAAAAAATCCATGATATTGCTGTTTACTCTATCTGGTAATTTCATACTTTTGTGGATGATATATGTAGTGTATTCGCTAAATTGGTTAGTGGAAAACTATAATTATATCGACAAATACCTCAATACTCCGCTGTATCGGGTTCAGCAGGTAGGATTCATGCTGCAGCTTCTTTCTGCTTGTACAAACACGTGTATCTGTGGATTAACCCAGACTAAATTCAGAGAGGAGTTGAAGAGTGGGATGAAATATCTGTTTACTCTAAATGGAAAATTACTTAAATAAAAGCATCAAAAGCAATATTTTTTCAATCAAGGTCACTTTTATTTTATTTGGAATGGCTGCTTGGGTAAGTAATAGGCCCGAGGATGAATGATGGATATGAGCTTTTTTTAAATTCAAGCACACTGGTGGATTTCAATCGATAGACTTTTCCTCCCACCAACATTACTGCTACCCATTGGTGTTGTCAGAAACCAGCTAATCTGAATATTTATTGATCTACTGCAACATGTGGACAGGAGTTGTGGGTTTACTGAATGTAAACTGGGAGAATTTGACAAGGAAAAAGAGAGAAATAAGTATGTCGACGAAGGAATTGCTGACACAGGAAGCAGATTAATAATATTTTAGTATGCAGGATGTGGCGTGCGTTAGGGCCACCTCCTTCAAGTCGACATGGCACTAGAGTCTCAAAACTCATTTAATCAGCTGATTAAATTGCCAAGGCAGATCGTGATGTAGCACTCTGTCAGGAGCGCTCTAGGGCCCCACTTTACTAACTGAAGTTCCGCCTTATGACAGAGGACCTGAAATGTGTATGTAACCGTGCCTGGTCCCGATACATGAATTGGCGTCTTCACTTCGAACACTGAGCTGCGTAGCTTCAGTCTCAGTGGAATGCCCACATCAAGCGGGACTCCAGAAAAGGCAACGTTGGTTTGGGCGGATTCTCATCAACAGAGTATCCACAGGCGAATCTCCCTCACACTGGCTGCATTGACACTTCAACATTATCACCATGAAAAAATGCACTAACTCCGTAGGAGCATAGTCCTTACAATACGAAAGTCTATGCATATGGGCTTTCAATATACTCTTCTGCACCCTTTCCCATCAAGAGGATATAATTCAAATCATGTTGATACATTTCATAGACGTCGCTGTTGATGGGTAAGTGGAAGCACCACGGGAGCAGCAGGTTAGATATTCTATTTTGAAAAAAATACATGTTGCATACAATGTTTACATCATGGGTAGATTATGAACATTTATCCCCTTAGAATGGAATTTGCTTAATTTATATAACGACTGACAGAACACCCAACATAGGAACAGGGTTAATTTCTTGAGCCTTTCGAGACTGTTCCACCATCCATCATCATAGGCGGTCCCTCGGAATCGAGGAAGACTTGCTTCCACTCTAAACATGAGTTCTTAGGCAACTGAAGGCCCCGCCTGCACGCTGAAGTGGATGGAAAAGATTGAATAAGTGCAGGGGACATATCCCCGGAGACCTGACCAATATTAATCACGCAACCAGCTTCATTAAAAAAAAACTGATGATCTGGTCATTATCATATAGCTGTTTCTGGGAGCTTGCTGTTTGCAAATTAGTTGCCGCGTTTCCTACATTGCATCAGTGAATGCACTTCAAATAACACATCATTGACTTTAAAGCGCGTTGGGACTTCCTAAGGGCTTGAACGGTGCGCTGTAAATACAAATCTTACTATTTTTCCCCTGCAGTGACATTTTGCTCTACATTTTGTTTTGGAAATAAATCCCCAGCTGATTTAGGGTGGTACCGATGCAAACATGAAACCTCCGTTCAAAGTAACTGTTTAGATTCCCAGCTCAGCGAGCAGGACATGGTCACAATCGCGGGTTAATGGAGGAGAGCAGCGACTGTTAATCTATATATTCATCGCTCTTGGTATGCAGAAAATCCCCCTCATATCAACAAAACTTTATTTAATCCTGGACACGCAAACTGATCCTTTACTGCCAACTTCCCACTGATCGTATAATCGTAGAGCGATACAACACAGAGGATGACTGTTCGGGCCCATTTTACTTGTGCTGGCTCTTAGAAAAGCTTTCATATTCATCTCATTAACCTGCCTTTGAACCGTATCCTTTCACATATTTCCCTTGAGTATTTATACAATTACATTTTCAAGGTTACACTACACTTTCATTGCAGTACATTACAGACGATAAGAACTTACTGTGTAAAACCTCACCTTCTCCCCTCTGGTTCTGTTGCTAGTTACCTTAAATCTGTATTGTCCAGTTACCAACTATTTGGCACAGAAGGCAGTTTCTCTATTTTTGCTCAATCGCAGCTAATCGTTAAATATATTCGCTTCTTTTAAATCTCCGACCATCCTTCTCTGATCTGAGGAGGAAAGATCAACTTCTCCCGTCTCGCCACAGAATTGAAATCTCAAATCCCTGGTACACTTCTTGTCAATCTCCGCGGTACCATCTCTTTGTCCATGACATGCTTCCTCAAGTATGACGACCTGCGCTGGACACAAAATTCCATCAGGGTTAAATAAAGTGATTTTTGAAAAGATTTAGCAAATCTTACTTGCTTTTATATTCTATCCATTTATTTACAAATTTTACATAACAGCCTTTTGAACTTTTCCCGCCATCTTAGAAGACATGTGCATGTCTCCCTGAGCATGCACCCCGTGTAAAATTGGTTTATATTTCGTTTAGTTTATTGCTCCTCATCCTGCCTTCTAAAACCACTCATTTCACACTTTCCTTTGTGACATTTAATTATCCATATGTCAGCCCAATTTTTGAATCCGTGCATGTTCTCCCCCTGTATGTTACTCATCGTCACTGGCTGTCCCTCGAGCGAGTTTGACATGATTCCACACCAAAGGGAAGGAGTTCGCAGATATTTAAATGAAGGTTCCGTTATTCCAGATGTGAAGTCCACGAGTGGAAGATGCCTGTGCGTGGATTCTTTTTATGTCTGCTGACCGTTGCACATCAGCGACGGCACGAGTTTGAGCCGGTGCTTTATTCTTTGCAAGGGTCAGGCAACCAGCTCTGCCGCACCGACCTCGTACAGCAGGAGTATAACAGCTGGAGCTCTGGCCCCTGCAAAATAATCGTCTACCCCGACCTGCGGGAGGACACCACTCCAGTCCCAGAGTGTAAGCCTTTCAGTATGTTACTAACCTCCAATTGTTCTTTGCTGTTATCTGCATATTTATGTCCTGTATACCGAAGCGTAGGTCATTCATATTACAGTTCGCAAAGTAAGTTTGTGTTGCATTTGAAGTCGACTGTCGCGACTATTTGTTTCCATTTACAGGCCGTCACAAAACAATTATTTCTGTGGATTACAGTGTAATATCCCCCGGGACATTCCTGCCCTCACATGTTGCTTTTACAGACAAGGAGAAGCAAATTACATGGATTGCCAGCTTGCAGCTGCAGGGAGCAAATCTGTCACCATCACCATCAGGAATATAGACCACACCAAAGGAGGAAATTATACCTGTCTGCATGAAGCGGAAGTGCGGGGAAAGCGGTAACATCAGATCGGAGTTATCTTGCAAATATAGCTGTAAGAGGTAACTGCGATTCAAAGTGTTATTTTGTTCATCCGATCCCAGTTAAATGTGTTTCTGTTTCATTTGTAGGCTGCATCAGCTATTTTATTTAAGGACAGAGAAGGAAGTATTTTAAACTGGAAGAAGGGGTCTACCCAGCCATTATATGACAGTCAGAATAATCTCGGTGTTGGCAATATTATTGTAAAAAATCCACTCAATTTAGAAATACATTGTTTGATGAATGGCATTTAATACGTAATATTAAGGCAAGGTCGCATCTGACCAACGTGATTGAAACTTTTGAGAAGATATCGAGTAGTTTCAATCAGCGTAGTGCATTTGATGTAGTACACATGTTTTCAGTAAGGCTTTTGACAAGGATATACATGATAAACAGGTCAGAAAATTAAAAGACCACCGGATGAAAGGAAACGTATGTTGGATCCAACATTCACTCAGTGGCAGGAAGCAAAGGTTAATGATCGGCGCGTGTTGTTGCGAATGCAAGGCTGTTTCCAATGTGGTTCCGCCAGGATGAATACTACGTTCCTTCTGTCGCACATAGCAGTGATTTAGATTTCGAAGTAGTAGGAATAATCAAGTTTGCAAATGATGCAGAATTTGGCTTTGCGGTTAATATTGAGGAAGAAAGCTGTGGACTGCAGGGGAAGATACAGTGGAATGATGAGCTGGGCAGAAACGTTGTAAATGAAATGAAATCCGGAGAAGTTTGCGATAATGCATTTGGGGAAGGCTGACAAGGAAATACACAAATACTGAGAAGTGCAGTGGAACGCAGAGACCTTGGAGTTCATGTCAATATACTCCTGAATGTAGCAGGACAGTGGAAAGTTGCATAAGAAGGCACATGTGATAAATATATGTTTTTTAATTAGCCGATTCACAGATGTAAAGAGCAGGGAGGTTATGCTTGAATGGTTTAACACAATACAGCTAGAGTATCTCGCGACGTTTTGGTTTCCACAATACAGGAAAGATGTTATTGTGTGAGAGAGGTTACAGAGATTATAAATGATTTGCCAGGACTGTAAATATTTTGCGATGATTCGATAGGCTGGGTTTCCTTTATTTGGAACAGAGCAGACCGGGGAAGGTTTGTTGATATGTAAAAAGTTATGAGTAGTCCAGACACAATGGATAGAGATGACATTTTTCCCGTAGCAGAGAGGTCAATAACCAGGTACATATATTTAGTGTCATTTGTAGAATGTTTGGAGCGGAGTGGAGGGGAATATTTTTCGCCTGTAGGGTGACGGGGTCTGGAACGCACTGCCAGAAAAGTGGTAGAGGCAGCACACCTAATCAGTTAAAACGAGTGCTTGTATATGCATTTAAACTGCTGTAACGCACAGGGCTATAGAAAAAGTGCTTCGAAGTAAGTTTAGCCTGAATAGGGTTTTCTGCGGCCTGCGCAGTAAACATAGGCCGAATGGCCTCCTTCTGTGCCATAAATTGCTATGTTTCTATGATTAGAACAGGTGCAAAAATGATATTCAGATGTATCAATTCGCCATGGATGGAACGCGTCAGCCGTCCGGTTTACACCCCGCCCAATATTCAGGTGCATTGGCTTTGAAATTCGTCTCGGCTTGTGGCCCAAATCGGACGATATCGGATCGGTTCCCCGGTATATGAAGCACATGAGATCCATCGCCATTGTCTGAAATAGAGCTGACTATCAGGCAGGGCATAAAAGAGGCAGCTGATGTTGCCACGGACAAATATCGCTACCAGTCAAAGAGTTTCCAATCAATTGTTTGCTATTTATTCATGTACTGAAGGAAGAACGAATGCAGTAAACATCGAATGACTTAACTTCTACAATACCGATTAAAGGTTCGATTCACTAGTTTTGTCCTATACTTCTTCACGGATCTCCTCAACATCTAGGATAAAGGAGAGACTGTGAAGCAATAGCATTTCAGCTGACTATATTTTGTAAAAGGTAATTTTAACCCTGCAAGCGAAAAGCACAGAAGGGTCAGATGTTGGAAACAAACAAGAAGTCTGTCGACGTCTGGGTAGCGAGCCGAATGTCCTGACCAAGACCCGCACCTAAAACTTTAGCTCATCTGTTTCTCTCCACATTTGACTCAGTGATCATTCAGAATGAAACTAACATAATCGAACTGATTAATTTCCACACTGTCTCTAATATTTTTGCTGCCAACGAGAATAATTAAACACTCGAGAGGTTCCAGAACCATGGTTAAAATCCAATGACGGTATCAATTAATGAGGCAATTAATACATCGACCAAACTCGATTAATACATTGAGTTTGCACAACACCATATTTATCAAGGTGCACTGTGACATCACCTGCATGACAAACCCCTGCCAACTTACTGATAGCTTTCTTCTGTGGCACTGCATTACTGTTTTTAATTAAGAATACACTGTGAGACAATGTGTCAGTAACTGAGCAATGTTTTCGTAAATGCGCAAAACTAAATAATCGCTGAACAATGATCGTGAGTTTTAGAAACGCTCCATGATGCTATATGGAATGGTACACCTTCGAGCAGAGAAGGATATGGAGGAATTAATAGAACAGTTCAAAATTATGAAAGGTCTTCAACGGCTAGATAATGAGAAACTGTTTCCATAGGCAGGATTGTGAGTAACCAATGGATACAGATTAAAGTCGTTTGGCAACAGAACCACGGCGAAGATGAGATGTTCTTTGATATAGCGAGTTGAATCGAGTTGTTACGATCTGGAAAGTGCTGCCTGAAAGGATTGCGAAGGCAGATTCAAGAGGAACTTTCAAACGTTAACTGACAGGCAACAACAAAATCGAAATTGCAGAGCAAATAGGAAGGGACAGGAGAATGTGAAAAATTGGATAGCTCTTTCAAAGAGCCGGCTCGGGCACCATGGGCCGCTTCAGCTACGTCTGTGCTGCAACATTCTGTGATGCCACCTCAATCATTGAAATTACAACGTTTATTCTGGAGCTCACTTTAGATAGGCTAGTTGTCCAGAGACATTTGTTGTCCTCCCTCAAGCGGCAGATTCTTGATTCTTTGTAGAAGCTGTTTGATAGCTTTGTTCCAACGTGAACATTCATGACATTTAGAAAAATCCATGGTGCTGGAGACTGGTTTTGGCTCTGCTGTGTGTCTGATTTTGATTCTTGCTCTCTCGGGTGTGTGCTTCTGGAAACATAGAAAATAGGAGCAGTAGTAGGCCATTCGGCCCGTCTTCCTGCACCGCCATTTAAAATATTATAGCTCATCCTCTGACACAAAACCGCTTTTTCCAGAAACACCTTGATGCCTTTTGTTTCTAGAAATCTATTCAGCTCCCTGCTCAATATATTCAGTTACTTGACATCCACAGCCTTCTTTGGATAAAATTCCACAGGTTCACCATTTTTGAGTGATTTCTTTTCATCATCTCGGTGCAAAAGTTCCTACCCCAGAACCTGAGACTGTGAACCCTTGTCTTGACTACCCAGCCAGCGGAAACATACTCTCCGCATCCAGTTCATCCAAACCTGTCAGAATGATATACGTTTCAATGAGATCCCCTCTCATTCTTCTAAACTCTAGTGAATATTGGCCCAGTCAACCCAATCTCTCCTCATATGACAGTCCTGCCATCCCTGGAATCAGTCTGGTGAACCTTCGTTTCACTCCCTCTCTGGCAAGTATATCCTTTCTTAGGTAAGGAGAGGAAAACTTCATGCAATAATCTAGGAGCGGTCTCACGAAGGCTCTGTATAACTGCAGTAAAACATCAATGATCCTGCGCTCAAATCCTCTTGCAATGAAGGTCAACATACCATTTACCTTCTTAAGTGCTGGCTGCACCTGCATGTTTGCTTTCGATTACTCGTGTACAAGGACACCCAGGTCTCTCTGTACATCGACACTTCCCAAGCCATCAGCATTTAAATAATATTGGTCCTGATGTTTTTCATAACAAAGTGGATAACTTTTATTTTATCCACGTTATATTGCATCTGTCATGTGTTTGCCCACGCACTAAACCTATCTCAATCGACTTGCAACGTCTTTGCATGTTCCTCACAACTCAAAATCCCACGTAGTTTTATGTCGTCAGCAAACTTTAAAATAATGCATTGTGTTCCCTCATCGAAGTCATTGATATATATTGTGAATAGCTGGGACACAAGCACTGATCTCTGTGTCACCCAACTAGTCACTGCACGCCCCCCTGAAAAAGACACGTTTGCTCATACTCTCTGTTTCCTGTCATTGACCAATTTACAATCCATGCCAAAACATTGTCATCAATCCTATGTGATTTAATGTTGCACACTAATCACTTACGTGGGAGTTTTTCAAAGACCATCTGAAATTCCAAATACACTATATCCTTTGGTTTTCCCTTATCTATTCTATCTGTTACATTCCCAAATAACTCCAGTAGGTTTATGAAACATGAATTTCATTTCATAAATCCATGTTGACTTTGTTTAATCCCGTTGATATTATCTAAGTATGCAATTATCACATCCTTTATTATAGACTCCAGCATTTTCCCTACTACTGATGCCATGCTAACCGGTCTGTAGTTGCCCGTTTTCTTCTCCCACATTTTTTAAATAGTGGGGTTACTTTTGCCACCCTCCAATCTGCAGGAACTGTTCCACAAACTGCAGAATGTTGGAAGATGACAAACAATGCATCGATGATTTCCATAGCTACCTGTTTTATTACTCTGGGATGCTGATCATCAGGCCCTGGATATTTATCAGCATTTAATCCCATTAGTTTCCCCAGCAATATTTTCTTAGCAATAAGCTTTTCTTTTATTCCACTTGTTCACTAGTCTCTTGGTTCCCCAGCATTTCTGGGCCGTTATTTATGTCCTTTTCCATGAAGACAGTATCGAAGTATTCATTTAATAGTTCCGCCATTTCTTTATTCAGTTTCTGGCCGTAATGGATCTATATTTGACTTCTGAATGAAAGGTGGGTTCAACAATATGTCGCAGCTGTTCCATACAGACACACTGTCTAGGGTAACTTTCACTGTTCTTCACTAGTAGTAACCATCTCCCCCAACCATCTGTTCCCTTTAACCTCTGGCAGTCGGTGTATAGAGATCTCAGCCTCAAAGATGAAATAGCAAATGTCGAAGCGGAGAGAGACTGCAGTAAAAATTCGATCTGGGTGTCAGCAGAACATTGGCCATATCGTACAAGCCGCTTGTTAACTCTCCTCTTCCTCCTGAACCTCTTCTCTCGTTTTAAACGTTGGTAATTGCAAAGTTATTTCTGGTTCTTCATAGACAGCGTCCCTGCATCCATTCTCTGCCATTTGCACAGCAAGCTGCAGCAGCCTAGTCATAACATTGCATCCGAGGACATCTTCAGCCTTTGCTGGGAAGTCACAATTGCTGTGTCCATGATTGTGCACTTTGAACCAGCCATTTACATCAACTATATCCTGCACATTAATTATTTGGCTGATATGTCTGTGGCAATCTTTACTCGCTACCTTCACTGCATTCAGTTATAATTCTTAACCTCCACAATAGGAAAGATGCGTCATATGGCCCAGAAAATCGTTTCTGACGGTGGCGCAAAATCGCCTCTCTTTATATGCAGCGCGTGATATTCAGTTTCTTTGCAGTAAATTATCTGATACCGCACTTTTCACGCCCCAGGCCAAGACGAAATTATAGGCCGCGGTCTGACATAAGAAAGCAAGAACTTAAGATTTTGGTGCAGGGGCAGGCCATTCGGCCCGACGAACCTGTCCGTTATTGAATAAAATCATGGCTGCTTTGACCATGGACTCAGCTCCAATTCCTTGCCCTGTGCTAATAATCCTTCAATCCATTATGGAACAGTATTGTCTATCTCTACCTTAACTATGTTCAATAACCCATTCTCCACAGCTCTCTGCGGCACATAATTCTACATATTTCCTACTCTTTCAGAAAATAACTTCCTCCTCATCTCAGTTTTAAATGGGCGACGTTATTCTTAAACAATACCGCCTCGTTCTGGATTCCACATCGAGTGGAAACATCCTCTCTGCATCCATCATGTCGAGCCTCACCAGGACGTTATATGATTCAATAAGATCTGCTCTCATTCTTCGAAACTCTAATGACCATATGCCCAAACAATTTATCCGTTTTTCATATCTGCTGATTTCCTGAATCATTCTGGTGAACCTTCCCTGAACTGCAAGCATATCCTCCCATAAATAAGGAGAGAAAATTTGCACCCAGTGCTCTAGGTGTGGCCGCACCAAGACCCTGTGCAGTTGTTCCAGGACTTCCCTGCATTTATACTCACCCTCTTGCAATAAAAAAATAACACTCTATTTGCCTTCTTGATTATTTGCTGGAACTGCCAACGAACATTTTTTTATCATGCACAAGGACTCCCAGGTTCCTCTGAATTGCAACTTTTTTTAGGTTCTCTGATTTAAATAATAATTAGCTTTTTGTGTCATGCAAAAATGCATAACTCAGTCATTCCCACATGATACTCCATCTGCCAAATTTCTGCCAAACTTGCTTATCCTGTTTATCTCGCTTTGATGATTTTTGTTTCCTCCTCACAATTTGCTTTCCCACCCTCTTTGTATCATCGCCAAAATTGGCTACATTCCACTCAATCCTCAAAGAACTCCAGCAAATTTGTCAAACGTGATTTAATGTTCACAAAGCAATGCTGAATCTGGTTGACACTATTATACACTTTTCCAATTACCATGGTTTCAGGAATTAAACATACAGGGTATCTGACGATTCGGAAAGATAGACAAGAAGTGCAAGGAGGTGGGGTAGCTCTCTTAATAAAGGATGATATCAGGACTGTTGTGAGAGACGATATTGGCTCGAATGAACAAAATGTTGAATCATTTTGGGTGGAGATTAGAGATAGTAAGGGGAAAAAGTCACTGTTGGGTGTAGTTTATCGGACCCCAAATAATAACTTCACTGTGGGGCGGGCAATAATCAAGGGAATAAAGGAGGCATGTGAAAAAGGAACGGCAGTAGTCATGGGGGATTTTAATCTACATATCGATTGGTCAAATCAAATCGCACGGAGTAGCCTGGAGGAGGAATTCATAGACTGCATACGGGATTGTTTCTTAGAACAGCATGTTAAAGAACCTACAAGAGAGCAAGCTATCTTAGATCTGGTCCTGTGTAATGACACCGGAAAAATAAACGATCCCTGTGTAAAAGATCCTCTCGGAATGAGTGATCACAGTATGGTTGAATTAGTAATACAGACTGAGGGGGAGGAAGTTTTGTCAAAAAAGAGCGTACTATGCTTAAACAAAGGGGACTACAGTGGGATGTGGGCAGAGTTGACGACAGTAGACTGCAAACACAGACTAAACGATGGCACAATTGAGGAACAGTGGAGGTCTTTTAAAGAGCTCTTTCATACTGCGCAACAAAAATATATTCCAGTGAAAAAGAAGGGCGAAAAGAAGGGATAACCAGCCGTGGATAACCAAGGAAATAAAGGAGGGTACCAAATTAAAGTCCAATGCGTATAAGGTGGCCAAGGTTAGTGGGAAACTAGAAGATTGGGAAAATTTAAAACAACAGCAAAGAATGACTAAACAAGCTATAAAGAAAGGAAAGATAGATTACGAAGGTAAACTTGCGCAAGACATAAATCAGACAGTTAAAGCTTTTACAGATATATAAAACGGAAAAGAATAACTAAAATAAATGTTGGTCCCTTAGAAGAGGAGAAGGGGGATTTAATAATGGTAAATTTGGAAATGTCTGAGACCTTAAACAATTACGTTTCTTCGGTCTTCACAGTGGAAACCATGCCAAAAATTGCTGGTCACGGGAAAGTGGGAAGGGAGGACCTTGAGACAATCACTATCACTAGGGGGGTAGTGCTGGACAGGCTAATGGGACTCAAGGTAGACAAGTCACCTGGTCCTGATGAAATGCATCCCAGGGTAATAAAATAGATAGCGGAAGTTATAGCAGGTGCATTCGGTATAATCTTCCAAAATTCTCTGGAATCTGGGGAGGTACCAGCGGATTGGAAAGCAACTAATGTAAGGCCTCTGTTTAAAAAAGAGGGCAGACAAAAGGCAGGGAATAATAGGCCGGTTAGTTTAACAACTGTAGTGGGGAAAATGCTTGAAACTATCATTAAGGAAGAAATAGCGGAACATCTAGATAGGAATAGTGCAATCAAGCAGACGCAGCATGGGTTCATGAAGGGGAAAGCATGTTTAACTAATTTACTGGAATTCTTTGAGAATATAACGAGCATGGTGGATAGAGGTGTTCCGACGGGTGTGGTGTATTTTTATTTTCAAAAGGCATTCGATAAGGTGCCACACAAAAGTTTACAGCAGAAGGTAAATGTACATGGAGTCAGAGGAAATGTATTAGCATGGATAGAGAATTGCCAGAAGAACAGAAAGCAGAGAGTCGGGATAAATGGGCCCTTTTCGGGTTGGAAATCAGTGTTTAGTGGTGTGCCACAGGCATCGGTGCTGGGACCACAACTGTTTGCAATATACATCGATGACCTGGAAGAGGGGACAGAGTGTATTGTAACAAAATTTGCAGATGACACAATGATTAGTGGAAAAGCGGATTGTGCAGAGGACACAGAAATGCTACAAAGAGATTTAGATCGGTTAAGCGAATGGGCTAAGGTTTGGCAGATGGAATTCAATGTCGGAATGTGTGAGGTCATCCACCTTGAGAAAAAAAAACAGTAAAAGGGAATATTATTTGAATGGGGAGAAATTACAACATGCTGCCGTGCAGAGGGACCTGGGGGTCCTTGTGCATGAATCCCAAAAAGTTAGTTTGCAGGTGCAGCAGGTAATCAGGAAGGCGAATGGATTATTGGCCTTCATTGTGAGAGGGATAGAGTATAAAAGCAGGGAGGTCCTACTGCATCTGTATAGGGTATTGGTAAGGCCGCACCTGCTGTACTGCGTGCAGTTTTGATCACCTTACTTAAGGAAGGATATACTGGCTTTGGAGGGGGTGCAGAGACGATTCACTAGGCTGATTCCAGTGATGAGGGGGTTACCTTATGATGCTAGATTGAGTAGACTGGATCTTTACTCGTTGGAGTTCAGAATGATGAGGGGTGATCTTATAGAAACATTTAAAATGATGAAAGAGATCGACAAGATAGAGGCAGGGAGGTTGTTTCCACTGGTAGTGGAGACTAGAACTAGGGCTCAAAGCCTCAAAATACGGGGGAGCCAATTTAAAACCGAGTGGAGAAGGAATTTCTTCTTCAAGAGGATTGTGAATCTGTGGATTTATCTGCCCAAGGAAACAGTTGAGGCTAGCTCATTGAATGTATTCAAGTCACAGATAGATACATTTATAACCAATAAGGGAATTAAGGGTTGCGGGGAGCGGGCGGGTAAGTGAAGCTGAGTCCACGGGCTGATCAGCCATCATCTTATTGAATGGCGGAGCAGGCTCGAGAGGGCAGATGACCTACTCCTGTTCCTAATTCTTTTGTTATGTTCTTATCTTCTTATGACTTTCAGTCGGTAGGTCATTTCGTTATGTTAAGAAAATTTAAAGTTTACAGATTTTATCAACAAGAAGAGCAACTGGAAACAAATAGGCAGCGTGCAGTGGAGAGAGAGAGATAGAGGGGCGTGGGATCAGGAGATGGAGGGTGAGAGAGAAAGAGAGAGAGAAAGAGAGAGAGAGGGAGAGAAAGAGGAAGAGAGAGATGGAGCAGGAGAGAGAGAGAAAGAGAGAGTGTGAGAGAGAGAGAGAGAGAGAGAGAGAGAGTGAGAGAGAGAGAGAGAGAGAGAGAGAGTGAGCGAAAGCGAGCCAATTTACCTGTTTTTGAGCAAACACTCCTCTTTCTAAATGTAATTGCTTTGTTTCTGGAGCTACTTCCTCTGCATTGAACACATTTCCGTGTTTCTGGAGTATCTAATTCCCCAGTTTCTGCAGCGCCCAATTCGACAGTTTCTGTAACTCCTATTTCTCAACTTTCTAGATGTAATTACCCTGTTCCTGGAGTTAATACCCCTGTTTCTGGAACTCATGTTTTTTCTCGAGTTACTAATATCGAGATTGTGGATATCATAGAGCATCTGATTCTGGAGGTAACTCCTCTGTTTCTGGTCCTAAATCAACGGTTTCCGGATCTAATATGCTTTTTCTGAGGAAGATTCCTGTGGAGTCATTAATTTCCTTTTTTTGGTGCTCCAAATTGTGCAGTTTATGACGCGCATAATTGTCTTTTTTACGGGTCTAGTAGTTTGCTGATATATATGGCTCCGAATTGTCCTGTTTATAGTGCGCTCTCCTAATGACCCGTTAACATGAACAGAAAATTCCCCTTTTCTGGAGGTAACTCTCCTCTTTCTAAACCCAATTGGTCTGTTTCTGCAGATCATTGCTCTGCACTTTGATCATTTCTGTGTTCCTGGAGCACGCTTCCTCTGTTTCTGCATCTCCTCATTGCCATGTTTCTGGAGCTAATTCACTGTTTCTGGCGATTTTAATTTACCAGTTTCTGAAACCCCAACGTTTCATCTTTCGAGACCTAATTCCACAGTTTCTCGACTTCATTCCCTTGTTTCTGGAGCTAATTACCTTATTTCTTCGCTAATTCCCGTGTTCCTGGAGCTCCTACTTCCCCACTTTCTGTGGCTCCTAATTCCGCTGTTCTTGGGCGCAATTCTCCTGTTTGTGTAGCTAATTCAGCTGTATCTGGAGCTAATATCTTTTTTGCCGGAGAAAATCCCATAGTTTCTCGAGATACTCGTCCCCCTCTTTCTGGAGGTTTTTAATTGTTTGCGGAGCAACTTTTTGACCTTTTTCTGAAGCAACTAATTATCGTATTTAAGTGTCTCCTGGTTTTATATATATATATATATATCTATATATCTCTGAAATGTCTTGTTGATGGTGCGCTCTCCTAACTCCCCTGCTGCAAGGACCTCCTTCTGGAGCTAACTCTGCTCTTTGTAAACGCAATTCCCTTGTTCCAGGGGCTAATGACCTCGCAACTGTAGCTGAAATGTTCTCTGTTTCTGTAGCACCTGATTCTCTCACTTTCTGTAGCAAATCGCGGCATAATTGACCGCTTTCTGGAAGTCCTCATTCTTCTGTTTCAGGTGTACTTAATTACCCAGTGTGTGTTTACTCAAATATTTCCGGAGGTAGTTCCCTGGTTTACGGAATAAAATCTTGTAATTAAGGATATCCCACTCCCTCTGATTCTGGACATATTTTCATTATTCCGGGGTTAGTTTCAATGCTGTTGGAGCTGCTAAATGCCATTGTACGGGAGCTCCCAGTGTGGCTGTTGCTGAAGTTCCTACTGCCCCAGGTTATGCTCGTCTTATTTCCCCTGTTTCTGGAGCTATTCCAGTTGTTTGTGGCGTTCCTAATTCCCCTGTTTCTTGTGCTCAAATTGTGCTGTGTATGAAACACCTAATTGTGCTTTTTATGTTGCTAGCATTTACCGATATATTTGGCCCCGAATTATTCTGCTTATGGTGCGCTCTCCTAATTCCACTGCTACAGGAATAGCTAGTTTACCTGTTTCATAAGCCAACGTTTCTCTTTCTAAATGTTATTCCTTTGTTTCTAGAACTACTTCCGCTGTGTTAGAAAAATTCCTGTGTTTCTGGAGCTCATAATTCCTCAGTTTCTGCAGCGCTCAATCCGGCAGCTTCTGTAACTCCTAGTGCTCATCTTTCGAGTTCTATTTCGCTTGTTTCTGGAGCTAATACTCTTGTTTCTGAACTAATTCCAGTATTCCTGGAACTCCTAATTCCCCTGTTCCAGGAGCTACTTATCCCTGCTTCTGGAGCTCATCTTTTTCTGCAGCTCCGAATATCCCACATTGTGGATCTCCAAATGCATTTGTTTCTGGAACTCAATCCACTGTTTCTATTGCTAATTCACTGTTTCTGGAGCTACCGATTTTTCTGGGGAAAATTTCTCTGGATCTCCTAATTTCCCTTTTGTCTGGAGATCCAACATGTGCTGTTTATGAAGCACATCATTGTCCTTTTTACGTGTCTAGTAATTTGACGACATATATGGCTCCGAATTGATCTGTTTATGGTGCGCTCTCCTATTTACCCTATAACATCTTTTCTGGAGGTAACTCTCCTCTTTCTAAACGTAATTCCTCTGTTTCTGGAGCTAATTGCGCTGTACTGTGATTATTCCTGAGTTCCTGGATCTCGCTTCCCTTGTTTCTGCAGTTTCCATTGCCCTGACTCTCCCGCGAATTCCACTCTTTCTGGAGCTGCAAATTTACCAGATCTATAACTCCTACGTTCATCTTTCAAGACTTATTCCACAGTTTCTAGACATAATTCCCCTGTTTCTGGCGAAAATCTCCCGATTCCTGGAGCACCTACTTCCCCTCTTTCTGCGACTCCGAATTTCGCTCTTCCTGCAGGAAATACTCCTGTTTCTTTGGTAATTCAACTGTTTCTTGTGCTAAAAAAAAGGAGGGAACGAGGAAACAGGTAATTATAGACCGCTTAGCCTGACATCAGTAGTGGAGAAAAAGTTGGAATCAATTATTAAAAACGAAGTAGCAGCACACTTGGAAAGCAGTGACAGGATCGGTCCAGGTCAGCATGGATTTATGAAGTGGAAATCATGCTTGACAAATCAAAGAATTGTTTGAGGTTGTAACTAGTAGAGTAACAAAGGGAGAACCAGTGGATGGTGTATTTGTACTTAGAAAAGGCTTTTGACAATTTCGCACACAAGAGATTGGTGTGCAAATTTAAAGCACGTACTATTGACGTGGATAGAGAACTGGTTGGCAGACAGAAAGCAGAGAGTCGGGATAAACGGGACCTTTTGAGAATATCAGACAGTGAATGGTGGACTGTCGCAGGGCTCACTGCTGCGACCCCAGCTATTTACAATATACATCAATGATCTGGATGAAGGCATTGAGTGTAACATCTCAAATTTTGCAGATGACACTAAGCAGGGTGGCGATGTGAGCTGTGTGGAGAATGCTAAGAGGCTGAAGAGTGATTTGGACAGGTAACGTGAGTGGCCAAATGCATGGCATATGCAGTATAAAGTGGCTAAATGTGAGGTTATCCACTTTGGTGAAAGAAACACGAAGTCACAATATTATCTGAATTGTGACAGATTAGGAAAACAGGAGGTGCGACGAGACCTGTGTGTCATGGTAGTTCAGTTATTGAAAGTTAGCATGCAGATGCAGCCTGCGGTGAAGAAGGCAAATGGAGTGTTGGCCTTCATATCAAGGGGATTTGAGTATAGGGGCAGGGAGGTCTTTCTGCAGATTTACAGGGCTTTGGTGAAGCTTCACCTGAGGTATTGTGTTCAGTTTTGGTCTCCTAACGTGAGGAAAGACGTTCTTGCTATTGAGGGAGTGCAGGGAAGGTTCACCAGACTGATTCCTGGGATGGCAGGACTGATATATGAGTAGAGATATGGATCATCTGAGCATGTGTTCACTGAAGTTTAGAAGGATGAGAGGTGATCTTATATAAACATAAAACATTGTGACGGGACTGGACAGGTTAGATGCAAGAAGAGTGTTCCTGATGTTGGCGAAGTCCAGACCCATGGGACAGAATCGAAGGATAAGGGGTAAGCCCGTTAGGACTGAGATGAGGAGAACCGTCTTAACTCAGAGAGTTGTTAATCTGTGGAATTCTCTACCGCAGAGAGTTGTTGATGCGAGTTCATTGGATACATTCAAGTGGGAGTTAGATATGAGACTTATGGTTAAAGGGATCAAGTGGTATTAAGAGAAAAAAGGACAGCGGTACTGCGGTGAATGATCAGCCGACCGGCCTACTCCTTCACATATTTTCTATGTTTCTATGTTTCTACTACCTTTTTTTCTGCAAAGATATCCATGGTTTGTGGAAGTACTAGTTCCCCTCTTTCTGGAGATTCTGAGTTGTTTGTAGAGTCCCAAATTGTCCTTTTTCTGGAGCTCCAAATTGCACTGTTGATGAAGCACCTAATTGTCCTATTTAAGTGTCTAATAGTTTTATATATATATGTATATGTACAAAATGTCCAGTTTATGGTGCACTCTCCTAATACCCCTGCTGCTAATTCACCTCTTTCTAGAGCTAACTCTTCTCTTTCTAAACATAATTCCCCTGTTTCTGGAGCCAAAACTCTAGTCTCCGATCTAATTCCAGTATTCCTGGAATTCCTAATTCCCCTCTCTGCAGCTCCTAATTCCCATGTTCCCGGAGATAATTTCCCTGTTTCTGGAGCTCATATTTTTTCTGGAGTTCATAATATCCAAATTGTGGATCTCCTAATGCATCCTTTTCTGGAGGTAGCTCCCATGTTTCTGTTGTTAATTCAACGGTTTCTGAAGCTAATATATTTTTTTGTCTGGGGAAAGTTCCTGTGGAGCTCTTAATTCTTTCTGGAGCTCCAAATTCCGCAGTTTATCAAGCACATAATTGTCCTTTCTACATTTCTTGTAGTTTGCCGATATATATGGCTCCAAATTGTCCTGTTTATGGTGCGCTCCCCTAATGACCCTGCAACATGAATAGAAAATTCACCATTGCTGGAGGTAACTATGCTCTTTCTTAACGTAATTCCCCTGTTTCTGGAGCTAATTGCGCTGTACTGTGATTATTACTGTGTTCTTCGAGCTCTCTTCCCATGCTTCTGCAGCTGCCCATTGCCCTGTTTCTGGAGCAAATTAATCTGTACATTGATTATGAGAAGGGGGATGAGATGATGAGAAGGGAAGTTGAGAAAGGGATTTAATAATGGGAAATGTGGAAATGGCTGAGATCTTAAGCAATTATGTTGCTTAGGTCTTCACAGTGGAAGACACAAGAAGCATGCCAAACATTGCTGGTCACAGGAATGTGGGAAAGGAGGACCTTTGAGACAATCTCTATCACTAGGAGGATAGTGCTGGACAGGCTAATGCGACTCAAGGTAGACAAGACCCCTGGTCCTGATGTAATGCATCCCAGGGTATTAAACAAATGGCTAAAGTTATAGCAGATGCATTCATCATAATCTACCAAAATTCTCTGGACTCTGGGGAGGTACCACCGGATTGGAAAGCAGCTAATGCAACGCCTCTGTTTATAAAAGGGGGCAGACAAAAGGCAGGTAACTATAGGCCGGTTAGTTTAACGTCTATAGTGTGGAAAATGCTTCAAACTATCATTAAGGAAGATATAGCGGGACATCTAGACAGGAATAGTGCAATCAAGCAGGCGCAGCATGGATTCATGAAGGGGAAATCATGTTTAACTAATTTATTGGAATTCTTTGAGGGTATAACGAACATGGTGGATAGAGGTGTACCGACGGATGTGTTGCATTTAGATTTCCAAAAGCTATTCGATAACGTGCCACACAAAAGGTTACTGCAGAGGATAAAGGTACGCGGAGTCAGAGGAAATGTATTAGCATGAATCGGGAATTGGCTGGCTAACATAAAGCAGAGAGTCGGAATAAATGGGTCCTTTTCGGATTGGAAATCGGTGGTTAGTGGTGTGCCACAGGGATCGGTGCTGCGACCACAACTGTTTACAATATACATAGAAGACCTGGAAGAGGGGACAGAGTGTAGTGTAAACAATTTGCAGATGACACAAAGATTAGTGGGAAAGCGGGTTGTGTAGAGGACACAGAAAGGCTGCAAAGAGATTTAGATCAGTTAAGCGAATGGGCTAAGGTTAGGCAGATGAAATACAATGTCGGAAAATGTGAGGTCATCCACCTTGGGAAGAAAAACAGTAAAAGGGAATATTATTTGAATGGGGAAAAATTACAACATGCTGAGGTGCAGAGGGACCTGGGTGTCCTTGTGCATGCATCCCAAAAAGTTAGTTTGCAAGTGCAGCAGGTAATCAGGAAGGCGAATGGAATGTTGGCCTTCATTGCGAGAGGGATGGAGTACAAAAGCAGGGAGGTACTTCTGCAACTGTATATGGTATTGTTGAGGCCGCACCTGGAGTACTGCGTGCAGTTTTGGTCACCTTACTTAAGGAAGGATATACTCGCTTTGGAGGGGGTACAGAGACGAATCACTTGCCTGATTCCGGAGATGAGGGGGTTACATTATGATGATATAATGAGTACACTGGGTCTTTACTCGTTGGAGTTCAGAAGGATGAGGGGTGATCTTGCAGAATCATTTAAAATAATGAAGGGGATAGACAAGATGGAAGCAGAGAAGTTTTCTGTTCTGGTCGGGGAGACTAGAACTAGGTGGCACAGCCCCAAAATACGGGGGAGCCAATTTAAAACCAAGTTGAGAAGGAATTTCTTCTCCCAGAGTGTTGTGAATCTGTGGAATTCTCGGTCCAGGGAAGCAATTGAGGCTAGCTCATTGAATGTATTCAAGTCACCGATAAGGGACTCAAGTCACAGATTCCCAATAAGGGAATTAAGGTTTATGGGGAGCGGGTAGGTAAGTGGAGCTGAGTCCATGCTCAGATCAGCCATGATCTTGCTGAATGGCGGAGCAGGCTCGAGGGGCTAGATGGCCTACTCCTGTTCCTAATTTCTATGTTCTTATGTTCTTATTAATTTTTCCTGTGCTCCTCAGCTCACATCCCATGTATTTGCAGCTCCCCAGTGCTCTGTTTCTGGAGCGAATTCCTACTGTTTCTGTAGCTTCTAATTTACTAGTTTAGATAACTCCTACTTTTCTTCTTTCAAGACCTAATTGCACATTTTCGAGAACTAATTCCCTTGTTTCTGGCGCTAATTCCCTTGTTTTTGCGCGACTTCCCCTGTTACTGCAGCTCCTTGTTGCTCTCTTTCTGTGACTCCTAATGTCAGTGTTCCTGGAGGGAATTCCTCTGTTCTGTAGCTAATTCCGCTGTTTCTGAACATATTATCTATGCTTGCAGAGCAAATTCGATAGTTTTTGGAAGTCCTTGTTCCCCACTTTCTGCAGATTCTGAGTTGCTTGCGCAGCTCCAAATTGTCCTTATTCTGGAGCTCCAAATTGCACTGATGATGAAGCACCTTATTGTCCTATTTAAGTGACTATTAATTATATATATATATATATGTATCTTGGAAATGTCCTGCTTATGGTGCGCTTTCATAAATCCCCTGCTGCAGGGACAGCTAAGTCGCCTCTTTCGAGAGCTAATTCTGCTCTTTCTAAACACAATTACCCTGTTTCTGAAGATAATTCCAGTATTCCTGGAACTCCTAATGCCCCTCTCTGCAGCTCCTACTTCCACTGTTTCTGGAACTAATTCCCCTGTCTCTAGAGCTCATGTGACCATTGCTGTGACCATGTAAGCAGTGAAATATATTGAAGAGCAAGGGTCTGGTTATTGTGAAAGAGCAAACAAAATATACATTGTGGAAGAATAACATCGAAAATAAATGTGACCCCAACAACCAGAAAGAAGATTAAATGCTGAGTCCTTTTAGCAAAAAACTCCTTTCCCAAACATTTCTCTGACCGAAACTTCACAAAACAAAAATTATGCATTTAAAGTCATTACACCCGAATCTTCGCGCACCCGAATCTTCTCAATCAGATGCCGCTAGTTGTGCCGAATGAATGCATGTCCCTTTGCAATATTCAGCTTCGAGGTACACTACTAAATGTGCCACTAAGTTATTGAATAACAGAATAATGGAATGGTTACAGCACGGAAGAAGGCCATTCAGCCCATCGAGCCCATGCCTACTCTCAAGAAGTCCCACATCCGCGTCATTTACCAGCAGCTGTGCATTTTTTTCCTTCAGATACTGATCCAACTCCCTTTGGAAAGATAACATTGAGTCTGCCTCCGCCGCCTTTAAAGCAGTGTATTCCAGATTCTTACCATTTGCTGCGAGATGGCCACCTCCTGGTCCTATGTATAAAGTCCGAGAAAAACGGGATCAATTCCTACCACACTCACAACCTTGCTAAATATAGCAACTTCATTCTGTTCGCGCAATGCAAGCTCCTGATGTGCAGGGCAGCTGTTGAGGTTAAAGCTCTGTTTAGGTTCCCGACATTTATTCTGTCGCAGCGTTTCCGTACTGTAGTGGTTATCAAGTTTGCCTTGCACGCAAAAAGTCCCCGGTTCGAAACCGGGCGGAAGCATTTCGCAAACCTGTTCAATTATTGATTAGAAAAAATTGAATAATTCATATTCATGGTTCAATATTAACAGAGTGCAGTGCCTCACGACGATGTTGCATTTGCTGATTTTGTGTACCGTTCTGTACAAACTCAAACTCTACACAGTGTCTCTCAGTCCCTCTCGTTTCCAGCCCTGAAGGGGATAAACACATCTGAAAGCTGCACATTCCATTCACTCAGTTGAGCTGTGGGAGACTCTTAAAGGATCCTGCCGCGCTGCCTCGCTTCACAACAGAAAATCGAAGCCACAAAGAAACCAAGAGACTAAACGCTCTTCCCCAGCTCCAGATTTACTGAGGGCGGGACAAGCCCCAACATTCCAGTCACGCGAAGTCCAGAACCAGGGGACATCATCGAAGGATAAGGATTAGAACTGAGATTATGGAGAAACATCTTCACTAAGAGAGTTGTTAACCTGTGGAATTCCCTACCGCAAAGAGTTGTTGCAGCCACTTCATTGGATATATTCAACGGGGAGTTAGATATGGCCCTTATGGCTAAAGGGATAAAGTTGTGTGGAGAGAAAGCAGGAAAGGGGTACTGAGGTGAATGATCAGCCATGATCTTATTGAATGGTGGTGCAGGAAGAAAGGGCCGAATGGCCTATTCCTGCACCTATTTTCTTTGTTTCTATTTTTCTATCCAGATGATAAATAGCATTCATGTATAAGCTGACAGAAATCAATAAACTGCTATCTGTCGCTCTTTGAGGAAAAAGGGAGCCAGCTGATATATCACTGCGGCCATGCCAGTCTGAAAAAGTCTATTCTCGGAGACGAGATAGACTAACACCTGGTAAGTATTTGGAAGTGAGACGGACTGTGAATACGACGTGCTGTAGACTGTTGCTTCCACCATCGGCTGCTCACAACATTCACACGGGCTTCAACCAATCAGCAAACAGTTAGCATCTCCCCCCTTCATTCAATTTCTCTCTCACTCTCTACTTATTTTTCCAAATCTTTGCTGTTCATTCTCCTGCTGCCTCAATAAAACGGAGATATTGTGCTATAAATATCACATCGTAGCTTATTTGTGTCACAAAGTAGGAACAGGTCTGATATCTACTTGGATAGAAGTCTTAATACCAGGTGTACTCGGCTTTTCCAATTAATGGAGGTTGTCGCTGCCTTCATTCAGCACTCCATTTGGAGTTCATTCCTACGCTTTCAACAACTCTCCCTCTAGCTCTCCCTCTCGCCCCCTCTCTCTCTCTCTCTCTCTCTCTCTCTCTCTCTCTCTCTCTCTCACTCTCTCTCCAAAGGACTCAGACCTGATTTGTAATTGCAATGGAGACTCGGGCTTATATTTTTTCTGTGTTAGCCAGTGATGGCGCGAAGATAGACAGAAAAGAAGGAGGAAACAGGTAAAAGGAAACGTAAGAAGTACAAATGCTTCCGAGCTGTTCGGTAGCATTCAAGTATGGCCTGACAGAAAGCAATAAGCTGCTGTCTGTCGCTCTATCTGTAAAGAGAGAGCCAGCTGTTAGATATCTACGGCTATACCAGTCTGCAAAAGTCTGCTTTCACATGCGAAGCAGAGTAAGGCCTGGTTAGTACTTGGAATGGAGACCGACAGGGAATACCAGGTGCTGTAGACTTTTGGTGCCACCACAGGCTACTCGCAGCATTCACACTGCCGTCAAACTATCAACAAGCTGCTCGGTGCTCCCTTCTGCATTCAATTTCTCATTCACCCTCTTGCCTTATTTTTCCAAATCTTTGCTGCTCATTCTCCTGCTTCCATAGAAAGTCAAGGGGGTCCACACACAACTGAACAAAAAATACAGCAACAAAACAAACGAGCAAAACAACGCACGCACACCTGTATGTCCTTGTCATCCACAACATTTTCGATCAAACTCAGACATTGCGCTATAAATACTACACCGTAGCACATTTCTGCACCAAAGTAGGGACAGGTCTATTTAGTATTTGGATAGGATTCACAATGCCAGGCGTACTAAGCTTTTCCTATTAGTCAAGATTGCTGCTGCCTTCTTTCAGCACTCCATTTGCTGTTTTTTCCAACGCTTTTTATGCAAATCTCACTCTCTCTCTCTCTCTCTAATAGCCACTGGCCTGATTGTACTGAGCAAAGCATGCCCGGGTTTAACTTTGTGTGTGTGTTAGCGAGAGATGGCGCGAAGTGAGATTGAAAGCAAGGCGGGAAGGCAGGTAAAAGGAAATGTAAGAAGAGGAAATGCTTCCGAGTTGATAAACAGCATTCATGGATGAGCTGACTAAAATAAATAAGCAGCTGCCTGTCGCTCTTTGAGTAAAGAGAGAGCCAGATGTTATATCGCTACGGCCATGCCAATCTGAAAATGTCTGATCTCGGATACGAAGTAGCGTAAGGTCTGGTTAGTACTTGGACGGGAGACCGACTGCAAATACCAGGTGCTGTAGACTTTTACTGTCATCACAGGCTGCTGGCAACATTCACACTCCCATCAAACAATCAACAATTTGTTCACTTCTCCCTCCAGTATTCAATTTCTCTCCTACCACCTCCCTTTATTTTTCCAAATCTTTGCTGCTCATTCTCCTGCTGCCATCGAAAGTCAAGGGGGTCCACACACAACTAAACCAGAAACACAGCAACAAAATAAACGTGCAAAAAAACACAACCAAACCTATAAGTCCTTCGCACGCAAAGCATCCTTGACCAAACCGGCCGCTACTGTCCCTGACCGAAGGGACCCCGTATCGGGCTCTTCTATCACTGTCCGAAGCGGCCCCGTACCGGTCGCTACTATCCCGGGCCAAAGCAGTCTGCAACGGATTCGGGGAACGCATAGCCGGCCGAAGGGCCTCCGCGACGACATGTCAACAGGATCCGAGGAAGTGGAACCGGCTGAAGGGACTCCGAGGCCGCCGCTCAATCCACCGAAGTGAATCCGAGGCCGGCGCTGACTCGACGGAAGGGACCGAAGAGGTGGCGTCGTCTTACACGGCCAACCAACCTTTGTTAATGTTTAAACGTTTACCCAACTTTTAAACTTAATAAACAATCTGGGAGACCTTTTGAAGCTTAGAGTTTAGATTCTCAATCGAAATAATATTAAATAGCTATTATTAATCCACATCTTTGACTTTTAACAACTTTTAGAAACTTTATAAATTGGGGAAAATTTTTTAATCTATTATTGATTTACATCTTAGACTTTTAACAACACTTAGAAACGTTTTAAAACTTTTCAACAACCGTTAGAGTCTCTTGAAATAAATTGGTAATCTTTATCAAATTTTAATTTTTATAATAACTTTGGAAGTCAACTTCCTAATGCCGGCCCCCTAACCTAGCCTCGAAGAATCTACCTTCAATGGCGCTATCCGGCGCTAGGCTGGCGGCCAACACTTAGCTCGAGGCAATTAGCTTTATAGAGCTGTGCCTCGGCTTCAGTAGCCTTGGACCCTCTTGCCACTGGACTAAGACCTTAATCTAAGCCCGTGTGTTTGCCGGTGTGCAGCGGCCACCCACCTTAAAAAAACCCACGCACACTCATCTTCCACTTCGTCAGTATGAAGTTTTGGACATCGAACTTCAGGTCCCTCAAAGACAATCCTCACAGCATCAGGTCGGTATGCCGCGCAGCCATAGTTGCCCGGACACTCAGACGTTTTCAATTTGACATCGCCGCCCTAAGCGAGACGTAGTGGGCAGGGGAAGGGCAGTTCAAGGAAAATGGTCGAGGTCACACCTTCCTTTGAAAGGAAAACCAGAGGCAGAACGCAGCCTTCAATGAGTCGGCTTTGCCTTCAAGAATGTGCTGGTCGACCGCCTCAAAGATTCCACCTGTGGGGTTAACGAATGCCACATGACTCTCCGTAGCATCCTATATCGGAGCCAATGTGCCACAGTCATCAGTGCGTAGGCCTCTACCCTCGATGCAATCGATGAGGCTAAAGAGGGATTTTATACCAAACTCAAGACATCCTTGTCCCACGTCCACACGGGCGACAAATTGATCTTCCTGGGTGATTTTAATGCCAGGCTTGGGAAAGTCACAGTCCTCAGGGGAGGCGTGATTTGCAGAGAGGGGAAGCCAACTTCAGTGATACCCTACTCCTGACAAAATGTCTAGAACATGGACTCCTCATCACCAACATCCTATTCCACCTGAGGGATAAAACCAAGTCATCGTGTCAACACACTCGCTCCAAACAGTTGCACCTGCTTGACTATGTCATCGTCCAAGCCAGGGATTGCAAGGATGTGCGCATCACCCGCGTCATGACAGGAGCTGACGACTACTGGACGGCCCATCGCCTAATCAGATCAATCATCATCATTAACATTGCCCTAAAACAGAGGAGACAATAGAAGCAGTTCCACAAAATGTTAATGCACTGTCACTGAGAGAGCAATCTAAGAGTGCCATATACAGTCAGCCCCTCACAGCCTTGATTATCCTGAGATGCCGAATCCCCATAGCGCTTGGTCTGCACTCAAGACCTCTATAACAAGTGCCTGTGAAGAGACATTTCGTCACTCAATCAGAAAACACCAGAACTGATTTGCTTAAAATGATCAGGAGTTCGAAGAACTAACAAATCGCAACCGCAAACCATTTCTGAGCATCAAGCAACAGCCCAACTCGAGAGCTGAAAAATCACATTACAGACGGCTCAATGCTCAGGACCAACAAAAAGCCCAGGCCGTAAGAACAAGTGGTGGATGGAGAAAGCACAGGAGACACGACAACTGGTCGACAGCCACGATATGCCAGGATTCGTCACTGCAGTCAAGGCCACCTACGGTCTGAACTGCGAAGGACCCACGCCACTCCTGACCAAGAACATGAAAACAGTCATGAAGGACACCGACTTTGTCAGGGCCCGATGGAAGGAACACTTTGAAGATCTCCTCAATCGATGGAATGGAATTAACTTAAGAGCCAGTGGGGAACTTTTAACCGATGCCGCCTCCAGGCCAGGTCCAAGATCACCCTAACTCTGTCATTGAGTTGCATTATGCGGACGATGCCTGCCTCTGTGCACATTCAGAAGCTAAACTCCAGGATATAGTCATTGTATTCACTGAAGCAAATGAAAGAATGGGCATTACGCTTAACATCCGTAAGACAAAGGTCCTTCACCAGCCTGTTATTGCCACACAACACTGCCCTCCAATCATCAGGATCCTATGCGTGGCCCTGGACAACGTGCACCATTTCCCATATGTCGGAAACTTTTTATTAACAAAGGCAGACATTGATGCGGAGATTCAGCATTGCCTCCAGAGCACCAGCGCAGCCTTTTGCCATCTGCGGAAAAAGTGTTTGAAGACCAGGCACTCAAATCTACCACCAAACTCATGTTCTACAGGACTGTAGTAAAATCTGCCCTTCTGTATGGACGATGTACAGAAGGCACCTCAAGTCGCGGAAGATATTTCACAAACATGTATCCGCAAGCTCTTGCAAAGCTCCTGGGAAGAAATGCGCATTAACATCAGCGTCCTCGACCAGGCTAACATCCCCAGTAAGGCTGCACTGACCACACTCGATCAGCTTCGCTGGGCAGGCCACATAGTATTCATGTCAGATACGAGACTCCTTCAGCAAATGCTTTATGCTGAGCTCCTTCATGGTAAACCGACCAAAGAAGGACAGTGGAAATGTTATAAGGACACCCTCCAAACCACGCTGGTAAATTGCGACATCGCCACTGACACATGGGAGACTTTGGCCGCAGACAGCTCGAGTTGCAGAAAGTCGATCCGGGAAGGCGTTGCGCTCTTTGAGTCTCGTTGCAAGGGGGATGAAGTGGTCAGGCACAGGAAGCGGAAGGAGGGCGCGGCAAACCAGCCATACCGACCCCTTCCCCCGACGAATGACTGTCCCACCTCTAACAGGGTGTGTAGCTCCCGTATCGGACGTTTCAGCCATTAAAGAAGTCACTTTGGGAGTAGAAGCAAGTCCTTCTCGATTCCGGGGTACTGCCTATCATGATGATGATCCTTACCAACGGATCCGTTACAGATCCAATCTGCGTCTGGATCGGGGTTAAACAGGGCTGCGTTATTGCTCCAACCTTCTTCTCAATCTTCCTCGCCGCCATGCTCCACCTCACAATCAACAAGCTACCAGCTTAAGTGGAACTAAACTACAGATCCAGTGGGAAGCTGTTAAACCTACGACACCTCCAGGCCAGATCCAAGATCACCGCAACCTCTGTTATTGAGCTGCAGTATGCGTAAGACGCCTGCGTTTGTGCACATTCAGAGGCTGAACTCCAGGATATAGTCAATTTATTCACTGAGCATATGAAAACATGGGCCTTACACTTAACATCCGTAAGACAAAGTTCCTGCACCAGCATGTCACCAACGCACAGCACTGTCTTCCAGGTATGAAGAACCACGGCGCAGCCGTGGACAACGTGGATCAGTTCCCATATCTCGTGAGCCTCTTATCAACAAAGGCAAACATTGATGGGAGATTCAGCATCGCCTCCTGTGCAGCAGCGCAGCCTTCGACCGTCTGAGGGAAGGTTTGTTTGAAGGCCAGGCCCTCAAATCTACCAAGACACTCATGGTCTGAAGGGCTGTAGTAATATCAACCATCCAGTATGGATCTGAGGCATGGACGATGTATAGGTTGCACCTCAACTCGCTGGAGATATATCACCAACGATGTCTCCACAAGATCCAGCAAATCCCCTGGGAGGGCAGGCGCTCGAAGATTATTGACCTCGACCAGGCCAACATCCCCTTGTATTGAAGCACAGACTACACTCGATCAGCTTCGCTGGGCAGGCCAGATAGTACGCATGTCAGATACTAGGCTCCCGAAGCAAATGCTTTATGCGGAGCTCCTTCATGGTATACGTGCCAAAGGAGGACAGAGGAAACGTTATAAGGACACCCTCAAAGCTTCGCTAGTAAAGTGTGACTTCACTGCTGACATTTGGGAGATACTGGACGCTAATTGCCCGAGGTGGAATAAGTTCATCCGGGAGGGCATTGAGCTCTTCGAGTCTCAACGCAAGGATCAGGAAGAGCCCAAACACAGGCAGCGGAAGTAGCGTGCGGCAACTCAACCCCACTGAACACTTCCCTCGATGAATATCTGTCCCACATGTAACAGGGTCTGTGGCTCTCGTATCGGACTGTTCTGCCAAAAAAGAGCTCCCTCTTGCAGTGGAAGCAAGTCCTCCTCGATTCCGAAAGACTGCCTATGTTTGATTGATTGAGATCAATCTGAGGCATTGCGCTATAATTACAATATCCTAGCTCACTTCTGCAATAAAGTCTGCACAGGTCTGATTAGTACTTAGATTGGAGTCTTAATACCGGGTGTACTAGACTTTTCCTATTAGTCGAGATTGTCATTGCCTTCATTCAGCACTCCATTTGCTGTTCATTCTTGCCCTTTCCACAACCCTCTCTCTCTCTCTCTCGCTCTCTAATAGGTACAGGTCTGATGTGTACTTAGCAATGAAGGCTCGGGCTTGTATTGTGTGTGTGTTAGCGAGAGATGGCTCGAAGAGAGGTAGAAAAGAAGATGGTAAGGCAGGTAAAAAGCAATGCATAAGATACAAATGCTTCAGAGCTGTTTGATCGCATTTACCTGTTTTATAGCATTCATGTATCTGCTGACAGAAAGCTATAAGCAGCTATCTGTGGCTCTCTAAGTAAAGAGAGAGCCAGCGGTTAAATATGTACAGCCATACTAGTATGAAAACGCCTAATCTCGTCGGATCTCGGATACGATTCAGAGTAAGGCCTGGTTAGACTTGGATGGGAGACTGCCTGGGAATTCCAAGTGCAGTAGGATTTTACTGCCGCCACAGGCCGCTCATGGTTCTGCACACACACTGACGTTAATCCATCAACAACCTTTTTGCTGCACTCTCTCTCACTTTCCTTTCACCACTTCTTTCCTGTACATTCTCCTGCTGCTACACAAATGCAAGGAGGTCGACGTAGGGGGCGAATGAACGCAGAAGAACAAAATAAGTTTGCAAAAAACCACATGTTGGCGGAGGGGCACCAGGACGCAGCAGCTGAGAGGAGAGACAAAATGCATCGAAACCTGGGAGGGACAAAAAGCAACAGAACAAAGAATAGTGTTGGAAGTGCAGCAATTCAATGCAGAAAAAAAAGCAAAGCCAACTAGCATGCTGCCGGAATGCATGTGTGTTAATGTGATGCAATTTACAACTGAGATTGATGAGTAGCAGTCGCCACTTGTCAGGTGGGGTTATGAAATGTGGCTATAATGGAGATCTGGATCAAAAATGGGTAGGATTGGAAATTAAACAATCTTGGCGATTTGGGGGCGGTGGAAGCTTTTTATTGGGAAGAGTGATTTGGGGATGGGAAATATGGGGGTGGGAGCGATTTGAGGGACGAGAGATATTGAGTTTGGCGAGCGTGAGATTTGGGGGTGAGTGAGTGAATGATGTGGGCGCGAGTGAGGGAAGGGTGAAGGTCATACAGATTTGAAGCTTGAGGCAAGGCAATGAAAGTGGTAGGGCTTGTAGTCTGTTTCTCTGGAGGTGATGGAAGGCAAATGGCGAAATCAAAATTGAGTGTGGATTACTTGCATGAATGCACAGACTGAGAAAAAGAAACGAAGAACAGCCGTATGCCTGTTTAAGTAAAGAGCAAGCAAACTGCTGCTATTTATGGCTGCACTAGTCTAAAAACGCCCAAACTCGTCTGATTTTAGAAGTTAACCAGAGTCAGGCCTGGTTAGTATATGGAAGGGAGACCGCCGAGCAATGCCCGTTGCCAGGTGCTTTTGCTGCCGCCACAGGCCGCACATGGTTCTGCACACACATTGCCACTAATCCATCAACAACCTTTTTGCTGCTCTCTCTCTCACTTTTCTTACAACATTTCTTTCCTGCACATTCTCCTGCTGCTACACAAATGCAAGGGTGTCGAGACAGATGGCGAATGAACGCAGAACAACAAAATAAAATAGCAAAAATAGCAAATAACAATGGCTCGAAGAGAGATAGAAAATAAGGTAGCAAAGCAGGTAAATTAAAAGGAAAGTAGTACTAAAAGGAAAAAAAAACAGCTTCGGAGCTGTTTGATAGCATTCATGTATGAACTGACAGAAAGCAATAAGCTGCTGTCTGTTGCTCATCGAGTAAAGATAACACCAGCTCTTATATAACTACGGCCATACCAGTCTGAAAAAGTCTGATATCGGATATGAAGCAGAGTAAGGCCTGGTTACTACTTGGAAGGGAGAACAACTGAGAATACCAAGTGCTGTAGATTTTTGCTGCCACCTCAGCCTGCTTGCAATATTCACACAGCCGTCAACCAATCAACACGTTTTTCGATTCTCCCTCGTGCATTCAGTTTCTCTCTCACATTCTCCCTTAATTTTTCCAAATCTTTGCTGCTCATTCTCCTGCTGCCATAGAAAGTCAAGTTTGTCCACACACAACCAAAGAAAAATACAGCAAAAAAGTAACCGAGCAAAATATTGTGTATGGAGAAAGAGTCAGAGTGAACACTGTGAGCTCGAAGTAAAGTATGACCTTATTATTTTATTGCAGGTCTCCAGAGTGCCTCTCCAATCAGTGAAACCGTTCTAAATACCAGTGCTCCCAAGAGATTATGCGATCGCTTCGGACTCTGGGGAAGGAACCCTCTGTTGGTTGTACAGAGTCAATACAAGTCCACCTTTCTAACAACATTCCCCACCAAAGTTAATAGTGTAACTATTTACAATGTGAGTTGATCTGGGCCTTTATTGCCCTGGTTGATTGTCTCGATGTGATAGCTAGTGTTGTTGAATCATTTGTTGGGCCCTCGCTGAGCTGCTGTGCAGCTGGCCTTCCTGGGATTCCTGGTGGGTTGCTAATTGCAGGGCTGCTGTTGATGATGGTTTCTGCTTCGTGGTCTGGCGTGGTGTCGGTTGGCACTGGTGTGTGCGCTTGGGAATCAGAAAAGGTAAGGTCTATCTTGGGTTGCTCAGGGTGGTCCATTATTCTGAGTTTGACTTGGTCCAAGTGTATCCAGTGAATGAGTCCATTTGAAGGTTTGACCCGACACACCCAGGTCCCCTCTGTGGGCACAACAGTGCCGGGAAGCCACTTTGGAACTTGTCCATGATTTAATACAAATACAGTATAATTGATTTCAATCTCGCGTGACACATTCACGCTATCATTGAATGCACTTTGTTGAAGCCACCTGCTCTCTACCTGTTCATGCAGATCAGGGTGAACTAACGAGAGCCTTGACTTAAGTGCTCTTTGCATGAGCAGTTCAGCTGGTGGTATCCCAGTGAGTGGTCTTGTGCGGTAGCTAAGCAGAACTCGGGATAGGCGAGTTTCCAGTGAGCCTTCAGTTACGTGCTTCAAGCCTTGCTTGATGGTTTGCACTGCTCTCTCTGCCTGACCATTGGACAATGGTTTCAACGGGACAGATGTGACATGTTTGATCCCCTTACGGTTCATGAATTCGTTGAACTCAGCACTAGTAATACACGGCCCGTTTTCGCTCACCAGGACATCGGGTAAGTCGTGTGTGGCAAACATGGCGACCAGGATTTCAGTTGTAGCAGTGGACGTGCTAGCTGACATTATCTCACATTGAATCCACTTGGGGTACGCGTCTACAAGCACAAGCAAGATTTTACCCAAGAACAGGGCTGCATAGTCGATGTATACCCTAGACCACGGTTTGGAGGGCCACAGCCGTAAACTTAGCAGCTCTCCCTGGGTACATTGCTAAACTGCGAGCATGTATTGCATCTGGGAATGCAGGACTCTAAGTCTGCATCGATGCCGGGCCACCATAGATGGGATCTGGCTATCGCTTTCATCATTATGATGCCTGGGTGTGCACTGTGGAGCTCGTTGCTTAAGGTGTCTCTACCCTTCTTGTGCACCACTACTCGATTGCCCCAAAGAAGGCAGTCTGCATGTATAGATATTATATCTTTGCGCCGCTGGAACGGCTTTATCTCTTCCTGCATTTCCACTGCGACACTGGACTAGCTCCCGTGAAGCAGACAGCTTTACACTGGAAATAATAAGATGTCCTGGCTTGACAAGGTTTTGGTCTGGCGGGCAATGACGGGTGATTGCTCACTCTCAACTGCTTCCATCACCTTAGCTGGATCTGCGGGCTGCGCCATTTCCACCCCCGTGGCGTGCAATGGCATCCTACTGAGAGCATCGGCGGCTTTTCTTTGCCTGGCCTGTGGTGAATGGCCTAGTTGTATGCGGACAAGATGAGCACCCATCTCTGGATGCGGGCCAATGCGTTGGTATTTATCCCTTTACTATCAGAAAACAGTGATATAAGTGCCTTATGATCCGTTTCCAATTCGAATTTTAGCCCTAACACGTATAGATGCATTTGATTGACCCCATGGACACACGCTAACGCTTCTTTTTCAATCAAGCTGCAGGCTGTCTCGGCCTTAGACAGATCCTGGATGCATAAGCAACCAGTTTCAGGTTCCCGAAGTCATTAGTTTGTTACAATACACACCCGACGCCATATGACGACGTATCACATGCCAGTGCCAAACGCTTACATGGATCATACAACACAAGCAATTTGTTTCAGCATAACAATTTTCTCGCTTATACAACGGCATTTTCTTGGCTTTTGCCGCAAACCTATTCGCATCCTTTTCATAGAAAGACATGTAGTGGTTCTAGCAGGGAGCTCCGTCCCGGTATGAAGTTACCAAAGTAGTTCAAGCGTCCCAGAAACGACCGCAGCTCCGTCACGTTCTGTGGCATGCGTGCCTTATCGAGTGCTTCAGTTTTCACGTTGGTGGGCCTGATGCCATCTACCACAATCCTCCTTCCCATGAACTCCACTTCAGGCGTCATGAAAACGCACTTCGAGCATTTTAACGTGAGCCCCACGCGTTTGAGTCAACTACGAACCTCCTCCATGTTCTGCAGCTGGTTGGCTGCGTTCCGACCTGTGAACAAGGTGTCGTCCTGGAAGACCACGGTGTGTGGGACCGACTTCAGTAAACATTACATTTTTCTCTAGAATATCGCCACCGCTGATCGAATTACAAACGGGCATCTGGTATAAAGAAAAATACCTTTGTCCTTGTCGATGCTCGTGATGGCATTCGATGATTCCTCCAATTCCTGCGTCGTGTCGGCTGAACTCAGATCCAGCTTCGTGAACGTCTTTCTTCCTACCAGCATTTCAAAAAGGTTGTCAGACTTTCAGAGTGGGTATTGGTCCTGCAGGGAAAAACGTTTGATTATTAATTTGTAATCGCCGACAATTGTGACGGTGCCATCTTCCTTGAGAACTTGGACAGTAGGACTGGCCCACTCGCTTAACTCGATCGGTGAAATGCAGCCGCTCCAGCTCGATCTCTGCCCTTTCTCTCATCATGTACGGTACGGTTCTCGCCTTGTGATGGATGGGTCGCGCCTACAGAATTAGGTGGATCTACACTTTTGCTCCTTGGAATTTGCCGATGTCTGGGTCGAAGAGCGAAGGAAATTTGTTTAAGACCTGGGCAGGACCGGATCCAATATCCTCGGGGGAGTGTTTGCAAGTGCTGTTGGGGAGGAGTTACACTAATATGACAGGGGCATGGGAACCTCTGCAGCGAGACAGAGGGAAGTAGAATGGGGGAAGAAGCAAAAGAGAGAAAGAGGAAAAGTAAAAGTGGAGGGCAGAGAAACCTAAGGCAAAAAGCAAAAAGGGCCACATTACAGCAACATTCTAAAGGGGAAAAGTGTGTTTGAAAGACAAGCCTGAAGGCTCTGTGCCTCAATGCAAGGAGTATTCGGAATAAGGTGGACGAATTAACTGCACAGATAACAGTTAACGGGTATGATGTAATTGGTATCACGGAGACTTGGCTCCAGGGTGACTAAGGCTAGGAACTCAACATCCAGGGGTATTCAACATTTAGGAAGGATAGACAGAAAGGAAAAGGTGGCGGGGTGGCATTGCTGGCTAAAGAGGAAATTAATGCAATAGTAAGAAAGGACATTAGCTTGGATGCTGTGGAATCATTATGGTGGATCTGCAGAATACCAAGGGGCAGAAAACGCTAGTGGGAGCTGTGTACAGACCACCAAACAGTAGTAGTAAGGTTGGGGACAGCTAAAAACAAAAAATAAGGGATGCATGCAATAAATGTACAGCAGTTATCATGGGTGACTTTAATCTACATATTGATTGGGCTAACCAAACTGGTAGCAATGCGGTGGAGAAGGATTTCCCGGAGGGTATTAAGGATGGTTTTCTCGACCAATATGTCGAGAAACCAACCAGTGAGCTGGCCATCCAAGACTGGGTGATGTGTAATGAAAAAGGACTAATTAGCAATCTTGTTGTGCAAGACCACTTGGGGAAGAGTGACCATAACATGGTAGAGTTCTTTATTGGGATGGAGAGTGAAACAGTTAATTTAGAAACTAGGGTCCTGAACTTAAGGAAAGGTAACTTCGGTGGTTGGAGGCGTGAATTGGATCGAGTAGACTGGCAAATTATACTTAAAGGGTTGACGGTGGATAGGCAATGGCAACCATTTGAAGATCACATGTTTGAACTTCAGCAATTGTACATCCCTGTCTGGAGTAAAAATAAAACGGGGAAGCTGGCTCAATTGTGGCTAACAAGGGAAATTAAGGATAGTATTAAATACAAGGAAGAGGCATATAAATTGGTCAGAAATAGCAGCAAACCTGAGGACTGGGAGAAATTTAGAATTCAGCAGAGGAGGACAAAGGGTTTAATTAAGAGGGGGGAAATAGAGTACGAAAAGAAGCTTGCCGGGCACATAAAAACTGACTGCAAAAGCTTCCACAGATATGTGAAGAGAAAAAGATTCGTGAAGACAAATGTAGTAGCCTTGTAGTCGGATTCAGGTGAATTTATAAAGGGGAACAAAGAAATAGCAGACCAATTGAACAAATACTTTGGTTCTGTCTTCACGAAGGAAGACACAAATAAACTTCCGAAAGTATTAGGGGACCGAGAGTCTAGTGAGAAGGAGGAACTGAAGGATATCCTTATTTGGCAGTAAATTGTGATGGCGAAATTGATGGGATTGAAGGCCGATAAATCCCCGAGGCCTGATAGTCTACAACCTAGAGTCCTTAAGGAAGTGGCCCTTGAAATTGTAGATTCATTGGTGATCATTTTCCAACAGGCTATCGACTCGGGATCAGTTCCTATGGACTGGAGGGTAGCTAATGTAATACCACTATTCAAAAAGGGAGCGAGAGAGAAAGCGGCTAATTATCGACCGGTTAGCTCAATATCAAGTGTGGGAAAAATGTTGGAATCAATTATTAAGAATGAAATAGCAGCGCATTTGGTAAGCAGTGACAGCATCGGTCCAAGTCAGCATGGATTCATGAAGGGGAAATCATGCTTGAGAAATCTTCTGGAATTTTTGAGGATGTAACCAGTAGAGTGGACAAGGACGAACCAGTGGATGTGTTGTATTTGGACTTTCAAAAGGCTTTCGACAAGGTCCCACACAAGAGATTGCTGTGCAATATCAAAGCAGATGGCATTGGGGCTAATATATTAACGTGGATAGAGAACTGGTTAGCAGACAGGAAGCAGAGATTCAAGATAAACGGGTCCTTTTCAGAATGGCAGGCAGTGACTAGTGGATTACCACAGGCCTCAGTGCTGGGACCCCAGCTCTTTACAATATACATCAATGATTTGGATGAAGGAATAGAGTGTAATATCTCCAAGTTTACAGATGACACTAAACTGGGTGGCGGTGTGAGCTGCGAAGGGGACGCTAAGAGGCTGCAGGGTGACTTAGACAGGTTAGGTTTCTGGGCAAATGCATGGCAGATGCAGTATCATGTGGATAAATGTGAGGTTATCTACTTTGCAGGCAAAAACGCGAATACAGAATATTATCTGAATGATGGCAGATTAGGAAAAGGGGAGGTGCAACGAGATCTGAGTCTCATGGTTCATCAGTCATTGAAAGTTGGCATACAGGTGCAGCAGGCGGTTAAGAAGGCAAATGATATGTTGGCCTTCATAACTAGGGGATTTGAGTGTAGGAACAGGGAGGTCTTACTGCAGTTGTACAGGGCATTGGTGAGGCCTCACCTGGAAGATTGTGTTCGATTTTGATCTGCTAATCTGAGGAAGGACGTTCTTGCTATTGAGGGAGTGCAGCGAAAGTTCACCATACTGATTCCCGGGATGGCTGGACTGACATGTGAGGAGAGACTGGATCAACTAGGCCTTTATACGTTGGAGTTTAGAAGGATGAGAGGGAGTCTCAAAGAAATATACAAGATTCTGACGGAACGGGACAGGTTAGATGCGGGTAAATTGTTCCTGATGTTGGGGAAGTCCAGAACGAGGCGACACAGTCTGAGGATAAGGGGTAGGTCATTTAGAACTGAGATGAGGAGAACCTTCTTCACTCAGAGAGTTGTTAAACTGTGGAATTCCCTGCCGCAGAGAGTTGTTGATGCCAGTTCATTGGATATATTCAAAAGGGAGTTAGATGTGGCCCTTACGGCTAAAGGGCTCAAAGGATATTGAGAGAAAGCAGGAAAGGGATACTGAGGGAATGTTCAGCCATGATCTTATCGAATGGTGATGCGGGCTCAAAGGGCCGAATTGCCTACTCCTGCATCTATTTTCTATGTCCCCGTGTCCCCATTTGCGCATGTCCCCGTGTCCTCCTGTCCCCATGTCCCCACATTGTCCCCATGTCCCCATGTCCTCATGTCCCCATGTCCCCATGTCGCCGTGTCCCGCTGTCCCCATGTCCCCATGTCCCCATGTCTCCGTGACCCCGTGTCCCCATGTCCCCATGTCCCCGTGACCCCGCATCCCCATATGTCCCGATGTCACCAGGGTGTCCTCATATCACAAGGTCCCCACAGAGTCCCCATGTCACCATGTCCCCCTGTCCCCCTGACCCCATGTCCCCAAGACCCATATCCCTGTGTCCCCATGATTCCATATCCCTGTGTTTCCATGTCCCCATGTCTCCATATCTATGTGTTCCCGTGTCCCCATATCTCTGTGTCCCCATGTCCCCATGTCCCCATATCTATGTGTTCCCGTGTCCCCATATCTCTGTGTCCCCATGTCCCCATGTCTGCGTATCCCTGTGTCCCCGTGTCCCCATAACCCTGTGTCCCATGTCCCCTTTTCTCTGTTTCCCCATGTCCCCATCTCCCCATATCAATGTGTTCCCGTGTCACCATATCTCTGTGGCCCCATGTCCCCATGTCTGCGTATCCCTGTGTCCGCATGTCCCCATATCCCTGTGTTCCCGTGTCCGCATATCCCTCTGTCCCCATGTTTCCATATCCCTTTGTCTCCATGTCCCCATGTCCCCATATCCCTGTGTTCCCGTGTCCCCATATCCCTCTGTCCCCATGTTTCCATATCCCTTTGTCTCCATGTCCCCATGTCCCCATATCCCTCTGTCCCCATGTTTCCATATCCCTTTGTCCCCATGTCTCCATGTCCCCATGTCCCCATGTCCCCATGTCCCCATGTCCCCATGTCCCCGTGTCCCCATGTCTCCATTTCCCCGTGTCACCGTGTCCCCATGTCTCCATGTCCCCGTGTCCCCGTGTCCCCATATCCCTATGTCCCCGTGACCCCATGTCCCCGTGTCCCCGTGTCCTCGTGTCCACGTGTCCCCATATCCCCATGTCCCCGTGTCCTCATGCACCTGTGTCCCCATGTCCCCATGTCCCCGTGTCCCCATGTTCCATGTCCCCGTGTCTACATGTTCCCATGTCCCCGTGACCCCATGTCTCCATGTCCCCGTGTCCCCGTGTCCCCGTGTCCCCGTATCACCATATCCCCATGTCCCCATATCCGCATGTCGCCATATCCCCATGTCCCCATATCCCCATGTCCCTATATCCCCATGTCCCCATATCCTCATGTCCCCATATCCCCATGTCCCCGTGTCCCCGTGTCCCCATATCCCCATGTCCCCATATCCCCATGTCCTATTATCCCTATGTCCCCATATCCCCATGTTCCCATATCTCTGTGTTCCTCTGTCCCCATGTCTCCATATCCCCATGTCCACTTATACCCATGTCCCCATATCCCTGTGTTCCTCTGTCACCATGTCTCCATATCCCTGTGTTCCTCTGCCCCATGTCTCCATATCCCTGTGTCCCCATATCCCCGTGTCCCCATGTCCCCATATCCCTGTGTTCCTCTGTCCCCATGTCTCCATATCCCCGTGTTCCCATTTCCCCATATCCCTTTTTCCCATGTCCACATATTCCTGTGTCCCAATATCCCCCTGTCCCCATATCCTCGTGTCCCCATATCCCTGTATCCCCAAGTCCCCATGTCCCCATATCCCCGTGTCCCCATATCCCCGTGTCCCCAAGTCCCCATGTCCCCAAGTCCCCATGTCCCCAAGTCCCCATGGCCCTATTTGCCCATGTCCACATATCCCCGTGTCCCCAAGCCGCCATGTCGCCAAGTCCACATGTCCCCATGTCCCCATATGCCCATTTTCCCATGTCCCCATATCCCCATGTCCCCATGTCCACATGTCCCCATATCCCCATATTCCCATTTGCCCATGTCCCCATGTCCCCATGTCCCCAAATCCCCATTTGCCCATGTTCCCATGTCCCCATGTCCCCATATCCCCATGTCCCCATATCCCCATTTGCCAATGTCCCCATATCCCAATGTCCCCATATCCCCATGTGTCTATGTTCTCATGTCCCCATATCCCCATGTCCCTATATCCCCATGTCCCCATGTCCCCATATCCTCATGTCCCCAAATCCCCATGTCCCCATGTCCCCATGTCCCCATGTCTCCATGTCCCCATTACCCCATATCCCCATATCCCCATTTGCCCATGTCCCCATATCCCAATATACCCATATCCCCATGTCCCCATATCCCCATATCCCTATATCCCCATATCCCCTTGTCCCCATGTCCCCATGTCCCCATGTCACTATTTCCCCATATCCCCATATCCCCATATCCCCATATCCCGATGTCCCCATATCCCCATGTCCCCATGTCCTCATATCCTTATGTCCCCATGTCCCCATGTTCCCATGTCCCCATATCCCCATGTCCCCATATCCCCATATTCGCATGTCCCCATATCCCCATGTCCCCATGTCCCGATGCCCCCATGTCCCCATGTCCCCATGTCCCCAAATCCCCATATCCCCATATCCCCATATCCCCATATCCCGATGTCCCAATGTCCCCATGTCCCCATGTCCTCATATCCCCATGTCCCCATGTCTCCATGTCCCCATGTCCCCATATCCCCATGTCCCCATATCCCCATTTGCCAATGTCCCCATATCCCCATGTTCGCATGTCCCCATATCCCCATGTCCCCATGTCCCCATGTCCCCATATCCCCATGTCCCCATATCCCCATATTCGCATGTCCCCTTATCCCCATGGCCCCATGTCCCGAAGCCCCCATGTCCCCATGTCCCCATGTCCCCAAATCCCCATATCCCCATATCCCCATATCCCCATATCCCGATGTCCCCATGTCCCCATCTCCCCATGTCCACATATCCCCTTGTTACAATGTCCCCATTTCCCCATGTCCACTTATCCCCATGTCCTCATTCCCTCATTTGCCAATGTCCCCATATCCCAATGTCCCCATATCCCAATGTCCCCATATCCCCATGTACCCATGTCCCCATATCCCCATGTCCCCATATCCCCATGACACCATGTCCCCATGTCCCCATGTCCCCATGTCCCCATATCCCCTTGTCCCCATATCCCCATTTGCCCATGTCCCCATATCCCCATTTACCCATGTCCCCATGTCCCCATATCCCCATATCCCCATGTCCCCATATCCCCATGTCCCCATGTCCCCATATCCCCATATCCCTATATCCCCAAGTCCCCATATCCCCTTGTCCCCATGTACCCATGTCCCCATATCCCCATGTCCCCATATCCCCATGACACCATGTCCCCATGTCCCCATGTCCCCATGTCCCCATATCCCCTTGTCCCCATATCCCCATTTGCCCATGTCCCCATATCCCCATTTACCCATGTCCCCATGTCCCCATATCCCCATATCCCCATGTCCCCATATCCCCATGTCCCCATGTCTCCATATCCCCATATCCCTATATCCCCATGTCCCCATATCCCCTTGTCCCCATGTCCCCATGTCCCCATGTCCCCATGTCCCCATGTCACTAATTCCCCATATCCCCATATCCCCATATCCCCATATTTTGATGTCACCATGTCCCCATGTCCTCATATCCCCATGTCCCCATTTCCCCATGTCCCCATGTGCTCATATCCCCATGTCCTCATATCCCCATGTCCCTATGTCCCCATGTTCCCATGTCCCCATATCCCCATATCGCCATGTCCCCATATCCCCATGTCCCCATTTCCCTATAATCGCATGTCCCCATGTCCCGATGCCCCCATGTCCCCATGTCCCCATATCCCCAGATCTCCACATCCCCATTTCCCCATATCCCCATATCCCGATGTCCCCATGTCCCCATGTCCCCATGTCCTCATATCCCATGTCCCCATGTCCCCATGTTACCATGTACCCATATCCCCATATCCCCATGTCGCAATATCCCCATGTCCCCATATCCCCATGTTCGCATGTCCCCATATCCCCATGTCCCCATGTCCCCATGTCCCCATGTCCCCATGTCCCCATGTTCCCATGTCCCCATGTCCCCATGTCCCCATGCCCCCATGTCCCCATGTCACAATGACCCCATGTTCCCATGTCACCATGTCCCCATATCCCCATTTCCCCATGTGCCCATGTCCCCATGTCCCCATGACCCCATGTTCCCATGTCCCCATGTGCCCATGTCCCCATGTCCCCATATCCCCATGTCCCCATGTCCCCATGTCCCCATATCCCCATGTCCCCATGTAACCATGTTCCCATGTCCCCATGTCCCCATATCACCTTGTACCCATGTCCCCATATCCCCATGTCCCCATGTCCCCATGTCCCCATATCCCCATGTCCCCATATCCTCAGGGCCCCTTGTCCCCATGCAACCATGTCACCATGTACCCATGTCCCCATGTCCCCATTTGCCCAATTTCCCATTTGTCCATGTCCCCATTTGCCCATATCTCCATGACCCCACATCACCATGTCCCCATATCCTCATGTCCCCATGTCCCCATTTGCACATGTTCACATTTGCACATATCTCTATTTGCCCATGTCCCCATTTGCCCATATCCCCATATCCCCATGTCCCCATGTCACCATGTCCCCATGTCCCCATATCCCCATATCCACATGTCCCCATGTCCCCAAGTCCACATGTCCACATGACCCCATTTGCCCATGTCCCCATTTGTCCATAACCCCAAGTCCCTATATACCCATATCCCATATCCCCATTTCCGCATATCCCCATGTCCCCAGATCCCCATGTCCCCATATACCCATATCCCCATATCGCCATATCCCCATAGCCCCATGTCCCCATATCCCCATATCCCCATGTCCCCATGTTCCCATGTCCCCATATCCCCATATCCCCATGTCCCCATGTCCCCATGTCTCCATATCCCCATATCCCCATGTCTCCATGTCTCCATAAACCCATGTCCCCATGCCCCCATGTCCCCATGTCCCCATGTCCCCATATCCCCATGTCCCCATGTCCCAATGTCCCAATGTCCACCTGTCCCCATGTCCCCATGTCCCCATATCCCCATGTCCACATATCCCCATGTCCCCATATCCCCATATCCCCATATCCACATATCCCCATGTGTCCATGCCCCCATATCCACATATCCCCATATCCCCATGTCCCCATATCCCCATAACCCCATATCCCCATATCCCCATATCCCCATATCCCGATGTCCCCATGTCCCCATGTCCCCATATCCCCATTTCCTCATGTCCCCATGTCCCCATGTCCCCATGTCCTCATGTCCCCATGTTCCCATGTCCCCATGTGCCCATGTCCCCATGTCCCCATATCCCCATGTCCCCATGTCCCCATATCCCCATGTCCCCATGTAACCATGTTCCCATGTCCCCATGTCCCCATATCACCTTGTCCCCATGTCCCCATATCCCCATGTCCCCATGTCCGCATGTCCCCATGTCCCCATATCCCCATGTCCAAATATCACCAGGTCCCCATGTCCCCATGCAACCATGTCACCATGTACCCATGTCCCCATGTCCCCATTTGCCCAATTTCCCATTTGACCATGTCCCCATTTGCCCATATCTCCATGACCCCATATCACCATGTCCCCATGTCCCCATGTCCCCATGTCCCCATTTGCACATGTTCACATTTGCACATATCCCTATTTGCCCATGTCCCCATTTGCCCATATCCCCATATCCCCATGTCCCCATGTCACCATGTCCCCATGACCCCATATCCCCATATCCACATGTCCCCATGTCCCCATGTCCACATGCCCACATGTCCCCATTTGCCCATGTCCCCATTTGTCCATATCCCCATGTCCCTATATAACCATATCCCCATATCCCCATATCCGCATATCCCCATGTCCCCATATCCCCATGTCCCCATATACCCATATCCCCATATCGCCATATCCCCATATCCCCATGTCCCCATATCCCCATGTCCCCATGTTCCCATGTCCACATATCCCCATATCCCCATGTCCCCATATCCCCATATCTCCATATCCCCATATCCCCATGTCCCCATGTCCCCATAAGCCCATGTCCCCATGCCCCCATGTCCCCATGTCCCCATATCCCCATATCCCCATGTCACAATGTCCCCATGACCCCATGTCCCCATGTCCCCATGTCCCCATATCCCCATGTAACACATATCCCCATGTCCCCATATCCCCATATCCCCATATCCAAATGTCCCCATATACCCATGTCCCCATATCCCCATATCCCCATATCCCCATGTCCCCATGTCCCCATATCTTCATATCCCCATATCTCCATATCCCCATGTCCCCATATCCCCATATCCCCATGTCCCCATGTCCCCATAAACCCATATCCCCATATCCCCATATCCCCATGTCCCCATGTCCCCATATCTTCATATCCCCATATCTCCATATCCCCTTGTCCCCATATCCCCATTTCCCCATGTCCCCATGTCCCCATGTCCTCATGTCCCCATGTACCCATGTCCCCATGTCCCCATATCCCCATGTCCCCATGTAACCATGTCCCCATGTCCCCATGTCCCCATATCACCTTGTCCCCATGTCCCCATATCCCCATGTCCCCATGTCCCCATGTCACCATATCCCCATATCCCCATATCCCCAGGTCCCCATGTCCCCATGCAACCATGTCACCATGTACCCATGTCCCCATGTCCCCATTTGCCCAATTTCCCATTTGTCCATGTCCCCATTTGCCCATATCTCCATGACCCCATATCACCATGTCGCCATGTCCCCATGTCCCCATGTCCCCATTTGCACATGTTCACATTTGCACATATCCCTATTTGCCCATGTCCCCATTTGCCCATATCCCCATATCCCCATGTCCCCATGTCACCATGTCCCCATGTCCCCATATCCCCATATCCACATGTCCCCATGTCCCCATGTCCACATGTCCACATGTCCCCATTTGCCCATGTCCCCATTTGTCCATATCCCCATGTCCCTATATACACATAGCCCCATATCCCCATATCCGCATATCCCCATGTCCCTATATCCCCATGTCCCCATATACCCATATCCCCATATCGCCATATCCCCATATCCCCATGTCCCCATATCCCCATATCCCCATGTCCCCATGTTCCCATGTCCCCATATCCCCATATCCCCATGTCCCCATGTCCCCATGTCTCCATATCCCCATATCCCCATGTCCCCATGTCCCCATAAGCCCATGTCCCCATGTCCCAATGTCCCAATGTCCACCTGTCCCCATGTCCCCATATCCCCATATCCCCATATCCCCAGGTCCCCATGTCCCCATGCAACCATGTCACCATGTACCCATGTCCCCATGTCCCCATTTGCCCAATTTCCCATTTGTCCATGTCCCCATTTGCCCATATCTCCATGACCCCATATCACCATGTCGCCATGTCCCCATGTCCCCATGTCCCCATTTGCACATGTTCACATTTGCACATATCCCTATTTGCCCATGTCCCCATTTGCCCATATCCCCATATCCCCATGTCCCCATGTCACCATGTCCCCATGTCCCCATATCCCCATATCCACATGTCCCCATGTCCCCATGTCCACATGTCCACATATCCCCATGTCCGCATATCCCCATATCCCCATATCCAAATGTCCCCATATCCCCATGTCCCCATATCCACATATCCGCATATCCCCATGTCCCCATGTCCCCATATCTTCATATACCCATATCCCCATATCCCCATGTCCCCATATCCCCATATCCCCATATCCCCATGTCCCCATGTCCCCATGTCTCCATATCCCCATGTCCCCATGTCCCCATGTCCCCATAAACCCATGTCCCCATGCCCCCATGTCCCCATGTCCCTATGTCCCCATATCCCCATGTCCCCATGTCCCAATGTCCCAATGTCCACCTGTCCCCATGTCCCCATGTCCCCATATCCCCATGTCCACATATCCCCATGTCCCTATATCCCCATATCCCCATATCCACATATCCCCATGTGTCCAAGCCCCCTTATCCACATATCCCCATATCCCCATGTCCCCATATCCCCATATCCCCATATCCCCATATCCCCATATCCCCATATCCCGATGTCCCCATGTCCCCTTGTCCCCATGTCCTCATATCCCATGTCCCCATGTCCCCATGTCCCCATGTCCCCATGTCCCCATGTTCCCATGTCCCCATGTCCCCATGTCCCCATGCCCCCATGTCCCCATGTCACAATGACCCCATGTTCCCATGTCACCATGTCCCCATATCCCCATTTCCCCATGTCCCCATGTCACCATGTCCCCATGTCCCCATGTTCCCATGTCCCCATGTGCCCATGTCCCCATGTCCCCATATCCCCATGTCCCGATGTCCCCATGTCCCCATATCCCCATGTCCCCATGTGACCATGTTCCCATGTCCCCATGCCCCATATCACCTTGTCCCCATGTTCCCATATCCCCATGTCCCCATGTCCCCATGTCCCCATATCCCCATGTCCCCATATCCCCAGGTCCCATGACACCATGCAAACATGTCACCATGTACCCATGTCCCCATTTGCCCAATTTCTCATTTGTCCATGTCCCCATTTGCCCATATCCCCATGACCCCATATCACCATGTCCCCATGTCCCCATGTCCCCATGTCCCCATGTCCCCATGTCCCCATTTGCATATGTTCACATTTGCACATATCCCTGTTTGCCCATGTCCCCATTTGCCCATATCCCCATATCCCCATGTCCCCATGTCACCATGTCCCCATATCCCCATGTCCCCATATCCCCATATCCCCATGTCCCCATGTTCCCATGTCCCCATATCCCCATATCCCCATATCCCCATGTCCCCATGTCCCCATGTCTCCATATCCCCATATCCCCATGTCCCCATGTCCCCATAAGGCCATGTCCCCATGCCCCCTTGTCCCTATGTCCCCATGTCCCCATATCCCCATATCCCCATGTCCCCATGTCCCCATGTCCCCATGTCCCCATGTCCCCATGTCCCCATATCCCCATGTCCACATATCCCCATGTCCCCATATCCCCATATCCAAATGTCCCCATATCCCCATGTCCCCATATCCCCTTGTCCCCATGTCCCCATGTCCCCATGTCCCCATGTCACTAATTCCCCATATCCCCATATCCCCATATCCCCATATTCCGATGTCACCATGTCCCCATGTCCTCATATCCCCATGTCCCCATTTCCCCATGTCCCCATGTCCTCATATCCCCATGTCCTCATAGCCCCATGTCACCATGTCCCCATGTTTCCATGTCCCCATATCCCCATATCCCCATGTCCCCATATCCCCATGTCCCCATATCCCTATATTCGCATGTCCCCATGTCCCGATGCCCCCATGTCCCCATGTCCCCATTTACACAAATCTCCACATCCCCATATCCCCATATCCCCATATCCCGATGTCCCCATGTCCCCATGTCCCCATGTCCTCATATCCCCATGTCCCCATGTCCCCATGTTCCCATGTCCCCATATCCCCATATCCCCATGTCGCCATATCTCCATGTCCCCATATCCCCATGTTCGCATGTCCCCATATCCCCATGTCCCCATGTCCCCATGTCCCCATGTTCCCATGTCCCCATGTCCCCATATCCCCATGCCCCCATGTCCCCATGTCACAATGACCCCATGTTCCCATGTCACCATGTCCCCATATCGCCATTTCCCCATGTCCCCATGTCCCCATGTCCCCATGTCCCCATGTCCCCATGTTCCCATGTCCCCATGTGCCCATGTCCCCATGTCGCCATATCCCCATGTCCCCATGTCCCCATGTCACCATGTCCCCATATCCCCATATCCCCATATCCACATGTCCCCATGTCCCCATGTCCACATGTCCACATGTCCCCATTTGCCCATGTCCCCATTTGTCCATATCCCCATGTCCCTATATACCCATATCCCCATATCCCCATATCCGCATATCCCCAAGTACCCATATCCCCATGTCCCCATATACCCATATCCCCATATAGCCATATCCCCATATCCCCATGTCCCCATATCCCCATATCCCCATGTCCCCATGTTCCCATGTCCCCATATCCCCATATCCCCATATCCCCATGTCCCCATGTCCCCATGTCTCCATATCCCCATATCCCCATGTCCCCATGTTCCCATAAGCCCATGTCCCCATGCCCCCATGTCCTCATGTCCCCATGTCCCCATATCCCCATATCCCCATGTCCCCATGTCCCCATGTCCCCATGTCCCCATGTCCCCATATCCCCATGTCCACATATCCCCATGTCCCCATATCCCCATATCCCCATATCCAAATGTCCCCATATCCCCATGTCCCCATATCCCCTTGTCCCCATGTCCCCATGTCCCCATGTCCCCATGTCACTAATTCCCCATATCCCCATTTCCCCATGTCCCCATGTCCTCATATCCCCATGTCCCCATTTCCCCATGTCCCCATGTCCTCATATCCCCATGTCCTCATATCCCCATGTCCCCATGTCCCCATGTTCCCATGTCCCCATGTCCCCATGTTCCCATGTCCCCATGTGCCCCTGTCCCCATGTCCCCATATCCCCATGTCCTCATGTCCCCATGTACCCATGTCCCCATGTCACCATGTCCCCATATCCCCATATCCCCATATCCACATGTCCCCATGTCCCCATGTCCACATGTCCACATGTCCCCATTTGCCCATGTCCCCATTTGTCCATATCCCCATGTCCCTATATACCCATATACCCATATCCCCATATCCGCATATCCCCAAGTACCCATATCCCCATGTCCCCATATACCCATATCCCCATATCGCCATATCCCCATATCCCCATGTCCCCATATCCCCATATCCCCATGTCCCCATGTTCCCATGTCCCCATATCCCCATATCCCCATATCCCCATGTCCCCATGTCCCCATGTCTCCATATCCCCATATCCCCATGTCCCCATGTCCCCATAAGCCCATGTCCCCATGCCCCCATGTTCCCATGTCCCCATGTCCCCATATCCCCATATCCCCATGTCCCCATGTCCCCATGTCCCCATGTCCCCATATCCCCATGTCCACATATCCCCATGTCCCCATTTCCCCATATCCCCATATCCAAATGTCCCCATATCCCCATGTCCCCATATCCCCTTGTCCCCATGTTCCCATGTCCCCATGTCACTAATTCCCCATATCCCCACATCCCCATATCCCCATATTCCGATGTCACCATGTCCCCATGTCCTCATATCCACATGTCCCCATTTCCCCATGTCCCCATGTCCTCATATCCCCATGTCCTCATATCCCCATGTCCCCATGTCCCCATGTTCCCATGTCCCCATATCCCCATATCCCCATGTCCCCATATCCCCATGTCCCCATATCCCTATAATCGCATGTCCCCATGTCCCGATGCCCCCATGTCCCCATGTCCCCATGTCCCCAAATCTCCACATCCCCATATCCCCATATCCCCATGTCCCCATGTCCCCATGTCCCCATGTCCTCATATCCCCATGTCCCCATGTCCCCACGTTCCCATGACCCCATATCCCCATATCCCCATGTCGCCGTATCCCCATGTCCCCATATCCCCATGTTCGCATGTCCCCATATCCCCATGTCCCCATGTCCCCATGTCTCCATGTCCCCATGTTCCCATGTCCCCATGTCCCCATATCCCCATGCCCCATGTCCCCATGTCACAATGACCCCATGATCCCATGTCACCATGTCCCCATATCCCCATTTCCCCATGTCCCCATGTCCCCATGTCCCCATGTCCCCATGTCCCCATGTTCCCATGTCCCCATGTGCCCATGTCACCATGTCCCCATATCCCCATGTCCCCATGTCCCCATGTCCCCATATCCCCACGTCCCCATGTAACCATGTTCCCATGTCCCCATGTCCCCATATCACCTTGTCCCCATGTCCCCATATCCCCATGTCCCCATGTCCCCATGTCCCCATATCCCCATGTCCCCATATCCCCATATCCCCATATCCCCATATGCCCATGTCCCCATGTCCCCATGTCCCCATGTCCCCATGTTCCCATGTCCCCATGTCCCCATATCCCCATGTCCCCATGTTCCCATGTCCCCATGTGCCCATGTCACCATGTCCCCATATCCCCATGTCCCCATGTCCCCATGTCCCCATATCCCCATGCCCCCATGTCCCCATGTCACAATGACCCCATGATCCCATGTCACCATGTCCCCATATCCCCATTTCCCCATGTCCCCATGTCCCCATGTCCCCATGTGCCCATGTCACCATGTCCCCATATCCCCATATCCCCATGTTCGCATGTCCCCATATCCCCATGACCCATGTCCCCATGTCCCCATATCCCCATGTCCCCATATCCCCATGTCCCCATATCCCCATATTCGCATGTCCCCTTATCCCCATGGCCCCATGTCCCGAAGCCCCCATGTCACCATGTCCCCATGTCCCCAAATCCCCATATCCCCATATCCCCATATCCCCATATCCCGATGTCCCCATGTCCCCATCTCCCCATGTCCACATATCCCCTTGTTACAATGTCCCCATTTCCCCATGTCCACTTATCCCCATGTCCTCATTCCCTCATTTGCCAATGTCCCCATATCCCAATGTCCCCATATCCCCATGTCCCCATATCCCCATGTACCCATGTCCCCATATCCCCATGTCCCCATATCCCCATGACACCATGTCCCCATGTCCCCATGTCCCCATGTCCCCATATCCCCTTGTCCCCATATCCCCATTTGCCCATGTCCCCATATCCCCATTTACCCATGTCCCCATGTCCCCATATCCCCATATCCCCATGTCCCCATATCCCCATGTCCCCATGTCCCCATATCCCCATATCCCTATATCCCCAAGTCCCCATATCCCCTTGTCCCCATGTACCCATGTCCCCATATCCCCATGTCCCCATATCCCCATGACACCATGTCCCCATGTCCCCATGTCCCCATGTCCCCATATCCCCTTGTCCCCATATCCCCATTTGCCCATGTCCCCATATCCCCATTTACCCATGTCCCCATGTCCCCATATCCCCATATCCCCATGTCCCCATATCCCCATGTCCCCATGTCCCCATATCCCCATATCCCTATATCCCCATGTCCCCATATCCCCTTGTCCCCATGTCCCCATGTCCCCATGTCCCCATGTCCCCATGTCACTAATTCCCCATATCCCCATATCCCCATATTCCGATGTCACCATGTCCCCATGTCCTCATATCCCCATGTCCCCATTTCCCCATGTCCCCATGTGCTCATATCCCCATGTTCTCATATCCCCATGTCCCTATGTCCCCATGTTCCCATGTCCCCATATCCCCATATCGCCATGTCCCCATATCCCCATGTCCCCATATCCCTATAATCGCATGTCCCCATGTCCCGATGCCCCCATGTCCCCATGTCCCCATGTCCCCAGATCTCCACATCCCCATTTCCCCATATCCCCATATCCCGATGTCCCCATGTCCCCATGTCCCCATGTCCTCATATCCCCATGTCCCCATGTCCCCATGTTACCATGTACCCATATCCCCATATCCCCATGTCGCAATATCCCCATGTCCCCATATCCCCATGTTCGCATGTCCCCATATCCCCATGTCCCCATGTCCCCATGTCCCCATGTCCCCATGTCCCCATGTTCCAATGTCCCCATGTCCCCATGTCCCCATGCCCCCATGTCCCCATGTCACAATGACCCCATGTTCCCATGTCAACATGTCCCCATATCCCCATTTCCCCATGTGCCCATGTCCCCATGTCCCCATGTCCCCATGTTCCCATGTCCCCATGTGCCCATGTCCCCATGTCCCCATATCCCCATGTCCCCATGTCCACATGTCCCCATATCCCCATGTCCCCATGTAACCATGTTCCCATGTCCCCATGTCCCCATATCATCTTGTACCCATGTCCCCATATCCCCATGTCCCCATGTCCCCATGTCCCCATATCCCCATGTCCCCATATCCTCAGGGCCCCTTGTCCCCATGCAACCATGTCACCATGTACCCATGTCCCCATGTCCCCATTTGCCCAATTTCCCATTTGTCCATGTCCCCATTTGCCCATATCTCCATGACCTCAAATCACCATGTCCCCATATCCTCATGTCCCCATGTCCCCATTTGCACATGTTCACATTTGCACATATCTCTATTTGCCCATGTCCCCATTTGCCCATATCCCCATATCCCCATGTCCCCATGTCACCATGTCCCCATGTCCCCATATCCCCATATCCACATGTCCCCATGTCCCCATGTCCACATGTCCACATGACCCCATTTGCCCATGTCCCCATTTGTCCATAACCCCAAGTCCCTATATACCCATATCCCCATATCCCCATTTCCGCATATCCCCATGTCCCCAGATCCCCATGTCCCCATATACCCATATCCCCATATCGCCATATCCCCATAGCCCCATGTCCCCATATCCCCATATCCCCATGTCCCCATGTTCCCATGTCCCCATATCCCCATATCCCCATGTCCCCATGTCCCCATGTCTCCATATCCCCATATCCCCATGTCTCCATGTCTCCATAAACCCATGTCCCCATGCCCCCATGTCCCCATGTCCCCATGTCCCCATATCCCCATGTCCCAATGTCCCAATGTCCACCTGTCCCCATGTCCCCATGTCCCCATATCCCCATGTCCACATATCCCCATGTCCCCATATCCCCATATCCCCATATCCACATATCCCCATGTGTCCATGCCCCCATATCCACATATCCCCATATCCCCATGTCCCCATATCCCCATTACCCCATATCCCCATATCCCCATATCCCCATATCCCGATGTCCCCATGTCTCCATGTCCCCATATCCCCATTTCCTCATGTCCCCATGTCCCCATGTCCCCATGTCCTCATGTCCCCATGTTCCCATGTCCCCATGTGCCCATGTCCCCATGTCCCCATGTCCCCATGTCCCCATGTCCCCATATCCCCATGTCCCCATGTAACCATGTTCCCATGTCCCCATGTCCCCATATCACCTTGTCCCCATGTCCCCATATCCCCATGTCCCCATGTCCGCATGTCCCCATGTCCCCATATCCCCATGTCCCAAAATCACCAGGTCCCCATGTCCCCATGCAACCATGTCACCATGTACCCATGTCCCCATGTCCCCATTTGCCCAATTTCCCATTTGACCATGTCCCCATTTGCCCATATCTCCATGACCCCATATCACCATGTCCCCATGTCCCCATGTCCCCATGTCCCCATTTGCACATGTTCACATTTGCACATATCCCTATTTGCCCATGTCCCCATTTGCCCATATCCCCATATCCCCATGTCCCCATGTCACCATGTCCCCATGACCCCATATCCCCATATCCACATGTCCCCATGTCCCCATGTCCACATGCCCACATGTCCACATTTGCCCATGTCCCCATTTGTCCATATCCCCATGTCCCTATATACACATATCCCCATATCCCCATATCCGCATATCCCCATGTCCCCATATCCCCATGTCCCCATATACCCATATCCCCATATCGCCATATCCCCATATCCCCATGTCCCCATATCCCCATGTCCCCATGTTCCCATGTCCACATATCCCCATATCCCCATGTCCCCATATCCCCATATCTCCATATCCCCATATCCCCATGTCCCCATGTCCCCATAAGCCCATGTCCCCATGCCCCCATGTCCCCATGTCCCCATATCCCCATATCCCCATGTCACAATGTCCCCATGACCCCATGTCCCCATGTCCCCATGTCCCCATATCCCCATGTCCACATATCCCCATGTCCCCATATCCCCATATCCCCATATCCAAATGTCCCCATATACCCATGTCCCCATATCCCCATATCCCCATATCCCCATGTCCCCATGTCCCCATATCTTCATATCCCCATATCTCCATATCCCCATGTCCCCATATCCCCATATCCCCATGTCCCCATGTCCCCATGTCCCCATAAACCCATGTTCCCATGCCCCCATGTCCCCATGTCCCCATGTCCCCATATCCCCATGTCCCAATGTCCCAATGTCCACCTGTCCCCATGTCCCCATGTCCACATATCCCCATGTCCACATATCCCCATGTCCCCATATCCCCATATCCCCATATCCACAAATCCCCATGTGTCCATGCACCCATATCCACATATCCCCATATCCCCATGTCCCCATATCCCCATATCCCCATATCCCCATATCCCCATATCCCTATATCCCGATGTCCCCATGTCCCCATGTCCCCATGTCCTCATATCCCCATGTCCCCATGTCCCCATATCCCCATGTTCGCATGTCCCCATATCCCCATGTCCCCATGACCCAATGTCCCCATGTCCCCATGTTCCCATGTCCCCATGTCCCCATGTCCCCATGCCCCCATGTCCCCATGTCACAATGACCCCATGTTCCCATGTCACCTTGTCCCCATATCCCCATTTCCCCATGTCCCCATGTCCCCATGTCCCCATGTCCTCATGTCCCCATGTCCCCATGTCCCCATGTCCCCATATCCCCATGTCCCCATGTAACCATGTCCCCATGTCCCCATGTCCCCATATCACCTTGTCCCCATGTCCCCATATCCCCATGTCCCCATGTCCCCATGTCCCCATATCCCCATATCCCCATATCCCCAGGTCCCCATGTCCCCATGCAACCATGTCACCATGTACCCATGTCCCCATGTCCCCATTTGCCCAATTTCCCATTTGTCCATGTCCCTATTTGCCCATATCTCCATGACCCCATATCACCATGTCGCCATGTCCCCATGTCCCCATGTCCCCATTTGCACATGTTCACATTTGCACATATCCCTATTTGCCCATTCCCCATTTGCCCATATCCCCATATCCCCATGTCCCCATGTCACCATGTCCCCATGTCCCCATATCCCCATATCCACATGTCCCCATGTCCCCATGTCCACATGTCCACATGTTCCCATTTGCCCATGTCCCCATTTGTCCATATCCCCATGTCCCTATATACACATATCCCCATATCCCCATATCCGCATATCCACATGTCCCTATATCCCCATGTCCCCATATACCCATATCCCCATATCGCCATATCCCCATATCCCCATGTCCCCATATCCCCATATCCCCATGTCCCCATGTTCCCATGTCCCCATATCCCCATATCCCCATGTCCCCATAACCCCATGTCTCCATATCCCCATATCCCCATGTCCCCATGTCCCCATAAGCCCATGTCCCCATGTCCCAATGTCCCAATGTCCACCTGTCCCCATGTCCCCATATCCCCATATCCCCATATCCCCAGGTCCCCATGTCCCCATGCAACCATGTCACCATGTACCCATGTCCCCATGTCCCCATTTGCCCAATTTCCCATTTGTCCATGTCCCCATTTGCCCATATCTCCATGACCCCATATCACCATGTCGCCATGTCCCCATGTCCCCATGTCCCCATTTGCACATGTTCACATTTGCACATATCCCTATTTGCCCATGTCCCCATTTGCCCATATCCCCATATCCCCATGTCCCCATGTCACCATGTCCCCATGTCCCCATATCCCCATATCCACAAGTCCCCATGTCCCCATGTCCACATGTCCACATATCCCCATGTCCCCATATCCCCATATCCCCATATCCAAATGTCCCCATATCCCCATGTCCCCATATCCCCATATCCGCATATCCCCATGTCCCCATGTCCCCATATCTTCATATACCCATATCCCCATATCCCCATGTCCCCATATCCCCATATCCCCATATCCCCATGTCCCCATGTCCCCATGTCTCCATATCCTCATGTCCCCATGTCCCCATGTCCCCATAAACCCATGTCCCCATGCCCCCATGTCCCCATGTCCCTATGTCCCCATATCCCCATGTCCCCATGTCCCAATGTCCCAATGTCCACCTGTCCCCATGTCCCCATTTCCCCATATCCCCATGTCCACATATCCCCATGTCCCTATATCCCCATATCCCCATATCCACATATCCCCATGTGTCCAAGCCCCCATATCCACATATCCCCATATCCCCATGTCCCCATATCCCCATATCCCCATATCCCCATATCCCCATATCCCCATATCCCGATGTCCCCATGTCCCCTTGTCCCCATGTCCTCATATCCCATGTCCCCATGTCCCCATGTCCCCATGTCCCCATGTCCCCATGTTCCCATGTCCCCATGTCCCCATGTCCCCATGCCCCCATGTCCCCATGTCACAATGACCCCATGTTCCCATGTCACCATGTCCCCATATCCCCATTTCCCCATGTGACCATGTTCCCATGTCCCCATGCCCCATATCACCTTGTCCCCATGTTCCCATATCCCCATGTCCCCATATCCCCATGTCCCCATATCCCCATGTCCCCATATCCCCAGGTCCCATGACACCATGCAACCATGTCACCATGTACCCATGTCCCCATTTGCCCAATTTCTCATTTGTCCATGTCCCCATTTGCCCATATCCCCATGACCCCATATCACCATGTCCCCATGTCCCCATGTCCCCATGTCCCCATGTCCCCATGTCCCCATTTGCATATGTTCACATTTGCACATATCCCTGTTTGCCCATGTCCCCATTTGCCCATATCCCCATATCCCCATGTCCCCATGTCACCATGTCCCCATATCCCCATGTCCCCATATCCCCATATCCCCATGTCCCCATGTTCCCATGTCCCCATATACCCATATCCCCATATCCCCATGTCCCCATGTCCCCATGTCTCCATATCCCCATATCCCAATGTCCCCATGTCCCCATAAGGCCATGTCCCCATGCCCCCTTGTCCCTATGTCCCCATGTCCCCATATCCCCATATCCCCATGTCCCCATGTCCCCATGTCCCCATGTCCCCATGTCCCCATATCCCCATGTCCACATATCCCCATGTCCCCATATCCCCATATCCCCATATCCAAATGTCCCCATATCCCCATGTCCCCATATCCCCTTGTCCCCATGTCCCCATGTCCCCATGTCCCCATGTCACTAATTCCCCATATCCCCATATCCCCATATCCCCATATTCCGATGTCACCATGTCCCCATGTCCTCATATCCCCATGTCCCCATTTCCCCATGTCCCCATGTCCCCATGTCCCCATGTCCCCATGTTCCCATGTCCCCATGTGCCCATGTCCCCATGTCGCCATATCCCCATGTCCCCATGTCCCCATGTCCCCATGTCCCCATGTCACCATGTCCCCATATCCCCATATCCCCATATCCACATGTCCCCATGTCCCCATGTCCACATGTCCACATGTCCCCATTTGCCCATGTCCCCATTTGTCCATATCCCCATGTCCCTATATACCCATATCCCCATATCCCCATATCCGCATATCCCCAAGTACCCATATCCCCATGTCCCCATATACCCATATCCCCATATCGCCATATCCCCATATCCCCATGTCCCCATATCCCCATATCCCCATGTCCCCATGTTCCCATGTCCCCATATCCCCATATCCCCATATCCCCATGTCCCTATGTCCCCATGTCTCCATATCCCCATATCCACATGTCCCCATGTCCCCATAAGCCCATGTCCCCATGCCCCCATGTCCTCATGTCCCCATGTCCCCATATCCCCATGTCCCCATGTCCCCATGTCCCCATGTCCCCATGTCCCCATATCCCCATGTCCACATATCCCCATGTCCCCATATCCCCATATCCCCATATCCAAATGTCCCCATATCCCCATGTCCCCATATCCCCTTGTCCCCATGTCCCCATGTCCCCATGTCCCCATGCCACTAATTCCCCATATCCCCACATCCCCATATCCCCATATTCCGATGTCACCATGTCCCCATGTCCTCATATCCCCATGTCCCCATTTCCCCATGTCCCCATGTCCTCATATCCCCATGTCCTCATATCCCCATGTCCCCATGTCCCCATGTTCCCATGTCCCCATGTCCCCATGTTCCCATGTCCCCATGTGCCCCTGTCCCCATGTCCCCATATCCCCATGTCCTCATGTCCCCATGTACCCATGTCCCCATGTCACCATGTCCCCATATTCCCATATCCCCATATCCACATGTCCCCATGTCCCCATGTCCACATGTCCACATGTCCCCATTTGCCCATGTCCCCATTTGTCCATATCCCCAAGTACCCATATCCCCATGTCCCCATATACCCATATCCCCATATCGCCATATCCCCATATCCCCATGTCCCCATATCCCCATATCCCCATGTCCCCATGTTCCCATGTCCCCATATCCCCATATCCCCATATCCCCATGTCCCCATGTCCCCATGTCTCCATATCCCCATATCCCCATGTCCCCATGTCCCCATAAGCCCATGTCCCCATGCCCCCATGTTCCCATGTCCCCATGTCCCCATATCCCCATATCCCCATGTCCCCATGTCCCCATGTCCCCATGTCCCCATATCCCCATGTCCACATATCCCCATGTCCCCATTTCCCCATATCCCCATATCCAAATGTCCCCATATCCCCATGTCCCCATATCCCCTTGTCCCCATGTCCCCATGTCCCCATGTCACTAATTCCCCATATCCCCACATCCCCATATCCCCATATTCCGATGTCACCATGTCCCCATGTCCTCATATCCCCATGTCCCCATTTCCCCATGTCCCCATGTCCTCATATCCCCATGTCCTCATATCCCCATGTCCCCATGTCCCCATGTTCCCATGTCCCCATATCCCCATATCCCCATGTCCCCATATCCCCATGTCCCCATATCCCTATAATCGCATGTCCCCATGTCCCGATGCCCCCATGTCCCCATGTCCCCATGTCCCCAAATCTCCACATCCCCATATCCCCATATCCCCATGTCCCCATGTCCCCATGTCCCCATGTCCTCATATCCCCATGTCCCCATGTCCCCACGTTCCCATGTCCCCATATCCCCATATCCCCATGTCGCCGTATCCCCATGTCCCCATATCCCCATGTTCGCATGTCCCCATATCCCCATGTCCCCATGTCCCCATGTCCCCATGTCCCCATGTTCCCATGTCCCCATGTCCCCATATCCCCATGCCCCCATGTCCCCATGTCACAATGACCCCATGATCCCATGTCACCATGTCCCCATATCCCCATTTCCCCATGTCCCCATGTCCCCATGTCCCCATGTCCCCATGTCCCCATGTTCCCATGTCCCCATGTGCCCATGTCACCATGTCCCCATATCCCCATGTCCCCATGTCCCCATGTCCCCATATCCCCACGTCCCCATGTAACCATGTTCCCATGTCCCCATGTCCCCATATCACCTTGTCCCCATGTCCCCATGTCCCCATGTCCCCATGTCCCCATGTCACCATGTCCCCATATCCCCATATCCCCATATCCACATGTCCCCATGTCCCCATGTCCACATGTCCACATGTCCCCATTTGCCCATGTCCCCATTTGTCCATATCCCCATGTCCCTATATACCCATATCCCCATATCCCCATATCCGCATATCCCCAAGTACCCATATCCCCATGTCCCCATATACCCATATCCCCATATCGCCATATCCCCATATCCCCATGTCCCCATATCCCCATATCCCCATGTCCCCATGTTCCCATGTCCCCATATCCCCATATCCCCATATCCCCATGTCCCCATGTCCCCATGTCTCCATATCCCCATATCCCCATGTCCCCATGTCCCCATAAGCCCATGTCCCCATGCCCCCATGTCCTCATGTCCCCATGTCCCCATATCCCCATATCCCCATGTCCCCATGTCCCCATGTCCCCATGTCCCCATGTCCCCATATCCCCATGTCCACATATCCCCATGTCCCCATATCCCCATATCCCCATATCCAAATGTCCCCATATCCCCATGTCCCCATATCCCCTTGTCCCCATGTCCCCATGTCCCCATGTCCCCATGTCACTAATTCCCCATATCCCCACATCCCCATATCCCCATATTCCGATGTCACCATGTCCCCATGTCCTCATATCCCCATGTCCCCATTTCCCCATGTCCCCATGTCCTCATATCCCCATGTCCTCATATCCCCATGTCCCCATGTCCCCATGTTCCCATGTCCCCATGTCCCCATGTTCCCATGTCCCCATGTGCCCCTGTCCCCATGTCCCCATATCCCCATGTCCTCATGTCCCCATGTACCCATGTCCCCATGTCACCATGTCCCCATATCCCCATATCCCCATATCCACATGTCCCCATGTCCCCATGTCCACATGTCCACATGTCCCCATTTGCCCATGTCCCCATTTGTCCATATCCCCATGTCCCTATATACCCATATACCCATATCCCCATATCCGCATATCCCCAAGTACCCATATCCCCATGTCCCCATATACCCATATCCCCATATCGCCATATCCCCATATCCCCATGTCCCCATATCCCCATATCCCCATGTCCCCATGTTCCCATGTCCCCATATCCCCATATCCCCATATCCCCATGTCCCCATGTCCCCATGTCTCCATATCCCCATATCCCCATGTCCCCATGTCCCCATAAGCCCATGTCCCCATGCCCCCATGTTCCCATGTCCCCATGTCCCCATATCCCCATATCCCCATGTCCCCATGTCCCCATGTCCCCATGTCCCCATATCCCCATGTCCACATATCCCCATGTCCCCATTTCCCCATATCCCCATATCCAAATGTCCCCATATCCCCATGTCCCCATATCCCCTTGTCCCCATGTCCCCATGTCCCCATGTCACTAATTCCCCATATCCCCACATCCCCATATCCCCATATTCCGATGTCACCATGTCCCCATGTCCTCATATCCCCATGTCCCCATTTCCCCATGTCCCCATGTCCTCATATCCCCATGTCCTCATATCCCCATGTCCCCATGTCCCCATGTTCCCATGTCCCCATATCCCCATATCCCCATGTCCCCATATCCCCATGTCCCCATATCCCTATAATCGCATGTCCCCATGTCCCGATGCCCCCATGTCCCCATGTCCCCATGTCCCCAAATCTCCACATCCCCATATCCCCATATCCCCATGTCCCCATGTCCCCATGTCCCCATGTCCTCATATCCCCATGTCCCCATGTCCCCACGTTCCCATGTCCCCATATCCCCATATCCCCATGTCGCCGTATCCCCATGTCCCCATATCCCCATGTTCGCATGTCCCCATATCCCCATGTCCCCATGTCCCCATGTCCCCATGTCCCCATGTTCCCATGTCCCCATGTCCCCATATCCCCATGCCCCCATGTCCCCATGTCACAATGACCCCATGATCCCATGTCACCATGTCCCCATATCCCCATTTCCCCATGTCCCCATGTCCCCATGTCCCCATGTCCCCATGTCCCCATGTTCCCATGTCCCCATGTGCCCATGTCACCATGTCCCCATATCCCCATGTCCCCATGTCCCCATGTCCCCATATCCCCACGTCCCCATGTAACCATGTTCCCATGTCCCCATGTCCCCATATCACCTTGTCCCCATGTCCCCATATCCCCATGTCCCCATGTCCCCATGTCCCCATATCCCCATTTCCCCATATCCCCAGGTCCCCATGTCCCCATGCAACCATGTCACCATGTACCCATGTCCCCATGAACCCATTTGCCCAATTTCCCATTTGTCCATGTCCCCATTTGCCCATATCTCCATGACCCTATACCACCATGTCCCATGTCCCCATTTCCCCATGTCCCCATTTGCACATGTTCACATTTGCACATATCCCTATTTGCCCATGTCCCCATTTGCCCATATCCCCATATCCCCATGTCCCCATGTCACCATGTCCCCATGTCCCCATATCCCCATTTCCACATGTCCCCATGTCCCCATGTCCACATGTCCACATGTCCCCATTTGCCCATGTCCCCATTTGTCCATATCCCCATGTCCCTATATACCCATATCCCCACGTCCCCATGTAACCATGTTCCCATGTCCCCATGTCCCCATATCACCTTGTCCCCATGTCCCCATATCCCCATGTCCCCATGTCCCCATGTCCCCATATCCCCATGTCCCCATATCCCCAGGTCCCCATGTCCCCATGTCCCCATATACCCATATCCCCATATCGCCATATCCCCATATCCCCATGTCCCCATATCCAAATGTCCCCATGTCCCCATGTCCACATGTCCACATGTCCCCATTTGCCCATGTCCCCATTTGTCCATATCCCCATGTCCCTATATACCCATATCCCCATATCCCCATATCCGCATATCCCCATGTCCCCATATCCCCATGTCCCCATATACCCATATCCCCATATCGCCATATCCCCATATCCCCATGACCCATATCCTCATATCCCCATGTCCCCATGTTCCCATGTCCCCATATCCCCATATCCCCATGTCCCCATGTCCCCATGTCTCCATATTCCCATATCCCCATGTCCCCATGTCCCCATAAGCCCATGTCCCCATGCCCCCATGTCTCCATATCCCCATATGCCCATATCCCCATGTCCCAATGTCCCCATGTCCCCATGTCCCCATGTCCCCATATCCCCATGTCCACATATCCCCATGTCCCCATATCCCCATATCCGCATATCCAAATGTCCCCATATCCCCATGTCCCCATATCCCCATATCCCCATATCCCAATGTCCCCATGTCCCCATATCTTCATATCCCCATATCCCCATGTGCCCATGTCCCCATGTCCCCATATCCCCATGTCCCCATGTCCCCATATCCCCACGTCCCCATGTAACCATGTTCCCATGTCCCCATGTCCCCATATCACCTTGTCCCCATGTCCCCATATCCCCATGTCCCCATGTCCCCATGTCCACATATCCCCATGTCCCCATATCCCCAGGTCCCCATGTCCCCATGCAACCATGTCACCATGTACCCATGTCCCCATGAACCCATTTGCCCAATTTCCCATTTGTCCATGTCCCCATTTGCCCATATCTCCATGACCCCATACCACCATGTCCCCATGTCCCCATTTCCCCATGTCCCCATTTGCACATGTTCACATTTGCACATATCCCTATTTGCCCATGTCCCCATTTGCCCATATCCCCATATCCCCATGTCCCCATGTCACCATGTCCCCATGTCCCCATATCCCCATATCCACATGTCCCCATGTCCCCATGTCCACATGTCCACATGTCCCCATTTGCACATGTCCCCATTTGTCCATATCCCCATGTCCCTATATACCCATATCCCCATATCCCCATATCCGCATATCCCCATGTCCCCATATCCCCATGTCCCCATATACCCATATCCCCATATCGCCATATCCCCATATCCCCATGTCCCCATATCCTCATATCCCCATGTCCCCATGTTCCCATGTCCCCATATCCCCATATCCCCATGTCCCCATGTCCCCGTGTCTCCATATTCCCATATCCCCACGTCCCCATGTCCCCATAAGCTCATGTCCCCATGCCCCCATGTCCCCATGTCCCCATATCCCCATATCCCCATGTCCCAATGTCCCCATGTCCCCATGTCCCCATATCCCCATGTCCACATATCCCCATGTCCCCATATCCCCATATCCCCATATCCAAATGTCCCCATATCCCCATGTCCCCATATCCCCATATCCCCATATCCCCATGTCCCCATGTCCCCATATCTTCATATCCCCATATCCCCATATCACCATGTCCCCATATCCCCATATCCCCATGTCCCCATGTCCCCATGTCTCCATATCCCCATGTCCCCATGTCCCCATAAACCCATGTCCCCAAGCCCCCATGTCCCCATGTCCCCATGTCCCCATATCCCCATGTCCCCATGTCCCAATGTCCCAATGTCCCAATGTCCACCTGTCCCCATGTCCCCATGTCCCCATATCACCATGTCCACATATCCCCATGTCCCCATATCCCAATATCCCCATATCCACATATCCCCATGTGTCCATGCCCCCATATCCACATATCCCCATATCCCCATGTCCCCATATCCACATATCCCCATATCCCCATATCCCGATGTCCCCATGTCCCCATGTCCCCATGTCCTCATATCCCCATGTCCCCATGTCCCCATGTTCCCATGTCACCATGTCCCCATATCCCCATTTCCCCATGTCCCCATGTCCCCATGTCCCCATGTTCCCATGTCCCCATGTCCCGATGCCCCCATGTCCCCATGTCCCAATGTCCCCAAATCTCCACATCCCCATATCCCCATATCCCCATATCCCGATGTCCCCATGACCCCATGTCCCCATGTCCTCATATCTCCATGTCCCCATGTCCCCATGTTCCCATGTCCCCATATCCCCATATCCCCATGTCGCCATATCCCCATGTCCCCATATCCCCATGTTCGCATGTCCCCATATCCCCATGTCCCCATGTCCCCATGTCCCCATGTCCCAATGTTCCCATGTCCCCATGTCCCCATATCCCCATGCCCCCATGTCCCCATGTCACAATGACCCCATGTTCCCATGTCACCATGTCCCCATATCCCCATTTCCCCATGTCCCCATGTCCCCATGTCCCCATGTCCCCATGTTCCCATGTGCCCATGTCCCCCTGTCCCCATATCCCCGTGTCCCCATATCCCGATGTCCCCATATCCCCATGTCCCCATGTAACCATGTTCCCATGTCCCCATGTCCCCATATCACCTTGTCCCCATGTCCACATATCCCCATGTCCCCATGTCCCCATGTCCCCATATCCCCATGTCCCCATATCCCCAGGTCCCCATGTCCCCATGCAACCATGTCACCATGTACCCATGTCCCCATGTCCCCATTTGCCCAATTTCCCATTTGCCCATGTCCCCATTTGCCCATATCTCCATGACCCCATATCACCATGTCCCCATGTCCCCATGTCCCCATGTCCCCATTTGCACATGTTCACATTTGCACATATCCCTATTTGCCCATGTCCCCATTTGCCCATATCCCCATATCCCCATGTCCCCATGTCACCATGTCCCCATGTCCCCATATCCCCATATCCACATGTCCCCATGTCCCCATGTCCACATGTCCACATGTCCCAATTTGCCCATGTCCCCATTTGTCCATATCCCCATGTCCCTATATACCCATATCCCCATATCCCCATATCCGCATATCCCCATGTCCCCATATTCCCATGTCCCCATATACGCATATCCCCATATCGCCATATCCCCATATCCCCATGTCCCCATATCCCCATATCCCCATGTCCCCATGTTCCCATTTCCCCATATCCCCATATCCCCATGTCCCCATGTCCCCATGTCTCCATATCCCCATATCCCCATGTCCCCATGTCCCCATAAGCCCATGTCCCCATGCCCCCATGTCCCCATGTCCCCATGTCCCCATATCCCCATATCCCCATGTCCCAATGTCCCCATGACCCCATGTCCCCATGTCCCCATATCCCCATGTCCACATATCCCCATGTCCCCATATCCCCAAATCCCCATATCCAAATGTCCCCATATCCCCATGTCCCCATATCGCCATATCCCCATATCCCCATGTCCCCATGTCCCCATTTCTTCATATCCCCATATCCCCATATCCCCATGTCCCCATATCCCCATATCCCCATATCCCGATGTCCCCATGTCCCCATGTCTCCATATCCCCATGTCCCCATGTCCCCATGTCCCCATAAACCCATGTCCCCATATCCCCATGTCCCAATGTCCCAATGTCCACCTGTCCCCATGTCCCCATGTCCCCATATCCCCATGTCCACATATCCCCATATCCCCATATCCCCATATCCCCATATCCACATATCCCCATGTGTCCATGCCCCCATATCCACATATCCCCATAACCCCATGTCCCCATATCCCCATATCCCCATATCCCCATATTCCCATATCCCCATATCCCGATGTCCCCATGTCCCCATGTCCCCATGTCCTCATATCCCCATGTCCCCATGTCCCCATGTCCCCATGTCCCCATGTTCCCATGTCCCCATGTCCCCATGTCCCCATGCCCCCATGTCCCCATGTCACAATGACCCCATGTTCCCATGTCACCATGTCCCCATATCCCCATTTCCCCATGTCCCCATGTCCCCATGTCCCCATGTCCCCATGTTCCCATGTCCCCATGTGCCCATGTCCCCATGTCCCCATATCCCCATGTCCCCATGTCCCCATGTCCCCATATCCCCATGTCCCCATGTAACCATGTTCCCATGTCCCCATTTCCCCATATCACCTTTTCCCTTGACCCCATATCCCCATGTCCCCATGTCCCCATGTCCCCATATCCCCATGTCCCCATATTACCAGGTCCCCATGACCCCATGCAACCATGTCACCATGTACCCATGTCCCCATGTCCCCATTTGCCCATATCCCCATGACCCCATATCACCATGTCCCCATGTCCCCATGTCCCAATGTCCCCATGTCCCCATTTGCATATGTTCACATTTGCACATATCCCTATTTGCCCATGTCCCCATTTGCCCATGTCCCCATATCCCCATGTCCCCATGTCACCATGTCCCCATGTCCCCATATCCCCATATCCACATGTCCCCATGTCCCCATGTCCACATGTCCACATGTCCCCATTTGCCCATGTCCTCATTTGTCCATATCCCCATGTGCCTATATACCCATATCCCCATATCCCCATATCCGCATATCCCCAAGTACCCATATCCCCATGTCCCCATATACCCATATCCCCTTATCGCCATATCCCCATATCCCCATGTCCCCATATCCCCATATCCCCTTGTCCCCATGTTCCCATGTCCCCACATCCCCATATCCCCATATACCCATGTCCCCATGTCCCCATGTCTCCATATCCCCATATTCCCATGTCCCCATGTCCCCATAAGCCCATGTCCCCATGCCCCCATGTTCCCATGTCCCCATGTCCCCATATCCCCATATCCCCATGTCCCCATGTCCCCATATCCCCATGTCCCCATGTCCCCATGTCCCGATATCCCCATGTCCACAAATCCCCATGTCCCCATATCCCCATATCCCCATATCCAAATGTCTCCATATCCCCATGTCCCCATATCCCCTTGTCCCCATGTCCCCATGTCCCCATGTCCCCATGTCCCCATGACACTAATTCCCCATATCCCCATATCCCCATATTCCGATGTCACCATGTCACCATGTCCCCATATCCCCATGCCCCCATTTCCCCATGTCCCCATGTCCTCATATCCCCATGTCCTCATATCCCCATGTCCCCATGTCCCCATGTTCCCATGTCCCCATATCCCCATATCCCCATGTCCCCATATCTCCATGTCCCCATATCCCTATAATCGCATGTCCCCATGTCCCGATGCCCCCATGTCCCCATGTCCCCATGTCCCCAAATCTCCACATTCCCATATCCCCATATCCCCATATCCCGATGTCCCCATGTCCCCATGTCCCCATGTCCTCATATCCCCATGTCCCCATGTCCCTATGTTCCCATGTCTCCATATCCCCATATCCCCATGTCGCCATATCCCCATGTCCCCATATCCCCATGTTCGCATGTCCCCATATCCCCACGTCCCCATGTCCCCATGTCCCCATGTTCCCATGTCCCCATGTCCCCATGTCCCCATGCCCCCATGTCCCCATGTCACAATGACTCCATGTTCCCATGTCACCATATCCCCATATCCCCATTTTCCCATGTCCCCATGTCCCCATGTCCCCATGTGTCCCATGTCCCCATGTTCCCATGTCCCCATGTGCCCATGTCCCCATGTCCCCATATCCCCATGTCCCCATGTCCCCATGTCCCCATATCCCCATGTCCCCATGTCACCATGTCCCCATATCCCCATATCCCCATATCCACCTGTCCCCATGTCCCCATGTCCACATGTCCACATTTCCCCATTTGCCCTTGTCCCCATTTGTCCATATTCCCATGTCCCTATATACCCATATCCCCATATCCCCATATCCGCATATCCCCAAGTACCCATATCCCCATGTCCCCATATACCCATATCCCCATATCGCCATATCCCCATATCCCCATGTCCCCATATCCCCATATCCCCATGTCCCCATGTTCCCATGTCCCCATATCCCCATATCCCCATATCCCCATGTCCCCATGTCCCCATGTCTCCATATCCCCATATCCCCATGTCCCCATGTCCCCATAAGCCCATGTCCCCATGCCCCCATGTCCCCATGTCCCCATGTCCCCATATCCCCATATCCCCATGTCCCCATGTCCCCATGTCCCCATGTCCCCATGTCCCCATTTCCCATGTCCACATATCCCCATGTCCCCATATACCCATATCCCCATATCCAAATGTCCCCATATCCCCATGTCCCCATATCCCCTTGTCCCCATGTCCACATGTCCCCATGTCCCCATGTCTCCATGTCACTAATTCCCCATATCCCCACATCCCCATATCCCCATATTCCGATGTCACCATGTCCCCATGTCCTCATATCCCCATGTCCCCATGTCCCCATGTCCCCATGTTCCCATGTCCCCATGTCCCCATGTCCCCATGCCCCCATGTCCCCATGTCACAATGACTCCATGTTCCCATGTCACCATATCCCCATATCCCCATTTCCCCATGTCCCCATGTCCCCATGTCCCCATGTGTCCCATGTCCCCATGTTCCCATGTCCCCATGTGCCCATGTCCCCATGTCCCCATATCCCCATGTCCCCATGTCCCATGTCCCCATGTCCCCATGTCCCCATATCCCCATGTCCCCATGTCACCATGTCCCCATATCCCCATATCCCCATATCCACATGTCCCCATGTCCCCATGTCCACATGTCCACATGTCCCCATTTGCCCTTGTCCCCATTTGTCCATATCCCCATGTCCCTATATACCCACATCCCCATATCCCCATATCCGCATATCCCCAAGTACCCATATCCCCATGTCCCCATATACCCATATCCCCATATCGCCATATCCCCATATCCCCATTTCCCCATGTGCCCATGTCCCCATGTCCCCATATCCCCATGTCCCCATGTCCCCATGTCCCCATATCCCCACGTCCCCATGTAACCATGTTCCCATGTCCCCATGTCCCCATATCACCTTGTCCCCATGTCCCCATATCCCCATGTCCCCATGTCCCCATGTCCCCATATCCCCATGTCCCCATATCCCCAGGTCCCCATGTCCCCATGCAACCATGTCACCATGTACCCATGTCCCCATGAACCCATTTGCCCAATTTCCCATTTGTCCATGTCCCCATTTGCCCATATCTCCATGACCGCATACCACCATGTCCCCATGTCCCCATTTCCCCATGTCCCCATTTGCACATGTTCACATTTGCACATATCCCTATTTGCCCATGTCCCCATTTGCCCATATCCCCATATCCCCATGTCCCCATGTCACCATGTCCCCATGTCCCCATATCCCCATATCCACATGTCCCCATGTCCCCATGTCCACATGTCCACATGTCCCCATTTGCACATGTCCCCATTTGTCCATATCCCCATGTCCCTATGTACCCATATCCCCATATCCCCATATCCGCATATCCCCATGTCCCCATATCCCCATGTCCCCATATACCCATATCCCCATATCGCCATATCCCCATATCCCCATGTCCCCATATCCTCATATCCCCATGTCCCCATGTTCCCATGTCCCCATATCCCCATATCCCCATGTCCCCATGTCCCCATGTCTCCATATTCCCATATCCCCATGTCCCCATGTCCCCATAAGCCCATGTCCCCATGCCCCCATGTCCCCATGTCCCCATATCCCCATATCCCCATGTCCCAATGTCACCATGTCCCCATGTCCCCATGTCCCCATATCCCCATGTCCACATATCCCCATGTCCCCTTATCCCCATATCCCCATATCCAAATGTCCCCATATCCCCATGTCCCCATATCCCCATATCCCCATATCCCCATGTCCCCATGTCCCCATATCTTCATATCCCCATATCCCCATATCACCATGTCCCCATATCCCCATATCCCCATGTCCCCATGTCCCCATGTCTCCATATCCCCATGTCCCCATATCCACATAAACCCATGTCCCCATGCCCCCATGTCCACATGTCCCCATATCCCCATGTCCCCATGTCCCAATGTCCCAATGTCCACCTGTCCCCATGTCCCCATGTCCCCATATCACCATGTCCACATATCCCCATGTCCCCATATCCCCATATCCCCATATCCACATATCCCCATGTGTCCATGCCCCCATATCCCCATATCCCCATGTCCCCATGTCCCCATATCCCCATGTCCCCATGTCCCCATGTCCCCATATCCCCATGTCCCCATGTAACCATGTTTCCATGTCCCCATGTCCCCATATCACCTTGTCCCCATGTCCCCATATCCCCATGTCCCCATGTCCCCATGTCCCCATATCCCCATGTCCCCATATCCCCAGGTCCCCATGACCCCATGCAACCATGTCACCATGTACCCATGTCCCCATGTCCCCATTTGCCCAATTTCCCATTTGTCCATTCCCCATTTGCCCGTATCCCCATGACCCCATATCACCATGTCCCCATGTCCCAATGTCCCCATGTCCCCATGTCCCCATTTGCATATGTTCACATTTGCACATATCCCTATTTGCCCATGTCCCCATTTGCCCATATCCCCATATCCCCATATCCCAATGTCACCATGTCCCCATGTCCCCATATCCCCATATCCACATGTCCCCATGTCTCCATGTCCACATGTCCACATGTCCCCATTTGCCCATGTCCCCATTTATCCATATCCCCATGTCCCTATATACCCATATCCCCATATCCCCATATCCGCATATCCCCAAGTACCCATATCCCCATGTCCCCATATACCCATATCGCCATATCGTCATATCCCCATATCCCCATGTCCCCATATCCCCATATCCCCATGTCCCCATGTTCCCATGTCCCCATATCCCCATATCCCCATATCCCCATGTCCCCATGTTCCCATGTCCCCATATCCCCATATCCCCATGTCCCCATATCCCCATGTCCCCGTATCCCTATAATCGCATGTCCCCATCACCCGATGCCCCCATGTCCCCATGTCCCAATGTCCCCAATTCTCCACATCCCCATATCACCATATCCCCATATCCCGATGTCCCCATGTCCCCATGTCCCCATGTCCTCATATCTCCATGTCCCCATGTCCACATGTTCCCATGTCCCCATATCCCCATATCCCCATGTCGCCATATCCCCATGTCCCCATGTCCCCATGTCCCAATGTTCCCATGTCCCATGTCCCCATATCCCCATGCCCCCATGTCCCCATGTCACAATGACCCCATGTTCCCATGTCACCATGTCCCCATATCCCCATTTCCCATGTCCCCATGTCCCCATGTCCCCATGTCCCCATGTCCCCATGTTCCCATGTGCCCATGTCCCCATGTCCCCATATCCCCATGTCCCCATGTCCCGATGTCCCATATCCCCATGTCCCCATGTAACCATGTTCCCATGTCCCCATGTCCCCATATCACCTTGTCCCCATGTCCCCATATCCCCATGTCCCCATGTCCCCATGTCCCCATATCCCCATGTCCCCATATCCCCAGGTCCCCATGTCCCCATGCAACCATGTCACCATGTACCCATGTCCCCATGTCCCCATTTGCCCAATTTCCCATTTGCCCATGTCCCCATTTGCCCATATCTCCATGACCCCATATCACCATGTCCCCATGTCCCCATGTCCCCATGTCCCCATTTGCACATGTTCACATTTGCACATATCCCTATTTGCCCATGTCCCCATTTGCCCATATCCCCATATCCCCATGTCCCCATGTCCCCATATCCCCATATCCACATGTCCCCATGTCCCCATGTCCACATGTCCACATGTCCCCATTTGCCCATGTCCCCATTTGTCCATATCCCCATGTCCCTATATACCCATATCCCCATATCCCCATATCCGCATATCCCCATGTCCACATATCCCCATGTCCCCATATACCCATATCCCCATATCGCCATATCCCCATATCCCCATGTCCCCATATCCCCATATCCCCATGTCCCGATGTTCCCATTTCCCCATATCCCCATATCCCCATGTCCCCATGTCCCCATGTCTCCATATCCCCATATCCCCATGTCCCCATGTCCCCAGAAGCCCATGTCCCCATGCCCCCATGTCCCCATGTCCCCATGTCCCCATATCCCCATATCCCCATGTCCCAATGTCCCCATGTCCCCATGTCCCCATGTCCCCATATCCCCATGTCCACATATCCCCATGTCCCCATATCCCCATATCCCCATATCCAAATGTCCCCATATCCCCATGTCCCCATATCGCCATATCCCCATATCCCCATGTCCCCATGTCCCCATATCTTCATATCCCCATATCCCCATATCCCCATGTCCCCATATCCCCATATCCCCATATCCCCATGTCCCCATGTCCCCATGTCTCCATATCCCCATGTCCCCATGTCCCCATGTCCCCATAAACCCATGTCCCCATATCGCCATGTCCCCATGTCCCAATGTCCCAATGTCCACCTGTCCCCATGTCCCCATGTCCCCATATCCCCATGTCCACATATCCCCATATCTGTATATCCCCATATCCCCATATCCACATATCCCCATGTGTCCATGCCCCCATATCCACATATCCCCATAACCCCATGTCCCCATATCCCCATATCCCCATATCCCCATATCCCCATATCCCGATGTCCCCATGTCCCCATGTCCCCATGTCCTCATATCCCCATGTCCCCATGTCCCCATGTCCCCATGTCCCCATGTCCCCATGTTCCCATATCCCCATGTCCCCATGTCCCCATGCCCCCATGTCCCCATGTCACAATGACCCCATGTTCCCATGTCACCATGTCCCCATATCCCCATTTCCCCATGTCCCCATGTCCCCATTTCCGCATGTCCCCATGTTCCCATGTCCCCATGTGCCCATGTCCCCATGTCCCCATATCCCCATGTCCCCATGTGCCCATGTCCCCATATCCCCATGTCCCCATGTAACCATGTTCCCTTGTCCCCATTTCCCCATATCACCTTGTCCCCATGACCCCATATCCCCATGTCCCCATGTCCCCATGTCCCCATATCCCCATGTCCCCATATTACCAGGTCCCCATGACCCCATGCAACCATGTCACCATGTACCCATGTCCCCATGTCCCCATTTGCCCAATTTCCCATTTGTCCATTTCCCCATTTGCCCATATCCCCATGACCCCATATCACCATGTCCCCATGTCCCCATGTCCCAATGTCCCCATGTCCCCATTTGCATATGTTCACATTTGCACATATCCCTATTTGCCCATGTCCCCATTTGCCCATATCCCCATATCCCCATGTCCCCATGTCACCATGTCCCCATGTCCCCATATCCCCATATCCACATGTCCCCATGTCCCCATGTCCACATGTCCACATGTCCCCATTTGCCCATGTCCCCATTTGTCCATATCCCCATGTGCCTATATACCCATATCCCCATATCCGCATATCCCCAAGTACCCATATCCCCATGTCCCCATATACCCATATCCCCATATCGCCATATCCCCATATCCCCATGTCCCCATATCCCCATATCCCCTTGTCCCCATGTTCCCATGTCCCCATATCCCCATGTCCCCATGTCCCCATATCCCCATGTCCCCATGTCCCCATATCCCCATGTCCCCATGTCCCCATGTCCCCATATCCCCATGTCCACATATCCCCATGTCCCCTTATCCCCATATCCCCATATCCAAATGTCCCCATATCCCCATGTCCCCATATCCCCTTGTCCCCATGTCCCCATGTCCCCATGTCCCCATGTCCCCATGAAACTAATTCCCCATATCCGCATATCCCCATATTCCGATGTCACCATGTCCCCATGTCCTCATATCCCCATGCCCCCATTTCCCCATGTCCCCATGTCCTCATATCCCCATGTCCTCATATCCCCATGTCCCAATGTCCCCATGTTCCCATGTCCCCATATCCCCATATCCCCATGTCCCCATATCTCATGTCCCCATATCCCTATAATCGCATGTCCCCATGTCCCGATGCCCCCATGTCCCCATGTCCCCATGTCCCCAAATCTCCACATTCCCATATCCCCATATCCCCATATCCCGATGTCCCCATGTCCCCATGTCCCCATGTCCTCATATCCCCATGTCCCCATGTCCCTATGTTCCCATGTCCCCATATCCCCATATCCCCATGTCGCCATATCCCCATGTCCCCATATCCCCATGTTCGCATGTCCCCATATCCCCATGTCCCCATGTCCCCATGTCCCCATGTTCCCATGTCCGCATGTCCCCATGTCCCCATGCCCCCATGTCCCCATGTCACAATGACTCCATGTTCCCATGTCACCATGTCCCCATATCCCCATTTCCCCATGTCCCCATGTCCCCATGTCCCCATGTGTCCCATGTCCCCATGTTCCCATGTCCCCATGTGCCCATGTCCCCATGTCCCCATATCCCCATGTCCCCATGTCCCCATGTCCCCATATCCCCATGTCCCCATGTAACCATGTTCCCATGTCCCCATGTCCCCATGTCCCCATTTGCCCAATTTCCCATTTGTCCATGTCCCCATTTGCCCATATCCCCATGACACCATATCACCATGTCCCCATGTCCCCATGTCCCCATGTCCCCATTTGCACATGTTCACATTTGCACATATCCCTATTTGCCCATGTCCCCATTTGCCCATGTCACCATGTCCCCATGTTCCCATGTTCCCATGTCCCCATGTCCCCAAGCCCCTATGTCCCCATGTCACAATGACTCCATGTTCCCATGTCACCATGTCCCCATATCCCCATTTCCCCATGTCCCCATATCCCCATGTCCCCATGTCCCCATGTCCCCATGTCCCCATGTTCCCATGTCCCCATGTCCCCATGTCCCCATATCCCCATATCCCCATGTCCCAATGTCCCCATGTCCCCATGTCCCCATGTCCCGATGTCCCCATATCCCCATGTCCACATATCCCCATGTCCTCATATCCCCATATCCCCATATCCAAATGTCCCCATATCCCCATGTCCCCATGTCCCCATGTCCCCATATCCCCACGTCCCCATATTACCAGGTCCCCATGACCCAATGCAACCATGTCACCATGTACCCATGTCCCCATGTCCCCATTTGCCCAATTTCCCATTTGTCCATGTCCCCATTTGCCCATATCCCCATGACCCCATATCACCATGTCCCCATGTCCCCATGTCCCCATGTCCCCATGTCCCCATTTGCATATGTTCACATTTGCACATATCCCTATTTGCCCATGTCCCCATTTGCCCATATCCCCATATCCTCATGTCCCCATGTCACCATGTCCCCATGTCCCCATATCCCCATATCCACATGTCCCCATGTTCCCAAGCCACATGTCCACGTGTCCCCATTTGCCCATGTCCCCATTTGTCCATATCCCCATGTCCCTATATACCCATATCCCCATATCCCCATATACGCATATCCCCATGTACCCATATCCCCATGTCCCCATATACCCATATCCCCATATCGCCATATCCCCATATCCCCATGTCCCCACATCCCCATATCCCCATGTCCCCATGTTCCCATGTCCCCATATCCCCATATCCCCATATCCCCATGTCCCCATGTCCCCATGTCTCCATATCCCCATATTCCCATGTCCCCATGTCCCCATAAGCCCATGTCCCCATGCCCCCATGTCCCCATGTCCCCATGTCCCCATATCCCCAAATCCCCATGTCCCCATGTCCCCATGTCCCCATGTCCCCATGTCCCCATGTCCCCATATCCCCATGTCCACATATCCCCATGTCCCCATATCCAAATGTCCCCATATCCCATGTCCCCATATCCCCATATCCCCATATCCCCAGGTCCCCATGTCCCCATGTCCCCATGTCCCCATGCAATCATGTCGCCATGTGCCCATGTCCCCATGTCCCCATTTGCCCAATTTCCCATTTGTCCATGTCCCCATTTGCCCATATCCCCATGACCCCATATCACCATGTCCCCATGTCCCCATGTCCCCATGTCCCCATTTGCACATGTTCACATTTGCACATATCCCTATTTGCCCATGTCCCCATTTGCCCATATCCCCATATCCCCATGTTCCCATGTTCCCATGTCCCCATATCCCCATATCCCCATATCCCCATGTCCCCATGTCTCCATATCCCCATATCCCCATGTCCCCATGTCCCCATAAGCCCATGTCCCCATGCCCCCATGTCCCCATGTCCCCATGTCCCCATATCCCCATATCCCCATGTCCCAATGTCCCCATGTCCCCATGTCCCCATGTCCCCATGTCCCCATATCCCCATGTCCACATATCCCCATGTCCCCATGTCCCCATATCCCCATATCCAAATGTCCCCATATCCCCATGTCCCCATATCTCCAAATCCCCATATCCCCATGTCCCCATATCTTCATATCCCCATATACCCATATCCCCATGTCCCCATTTCCCCATATCCCCATATCCCCATGTCCCCATGTCCCCATGTCTCCATATCCCCATGTCCCCATGTTCGCATGTCCCCATAAACCCATGTCCGCATGCCCCCATGTCCCCATGTCCCCATTTCCCCATATCCCCATGTCCCCATGTCCCAATGTCCCAATGTCCACCTGTCCCCATGTCCCCATGTCCCCATATCACCATGTCCACATATTCCCATGTCCCCATATCCCCATAACCCCATATCCACATATCCCCATGTTTCCATGCCCCCATATCCACATATCCCCATATCCCCATGTCCCCATATCCCCATATCCCCATATCCCCATATCCCCATACCCCGATGTCCCCATGTCCCCATGTAACATGTCCTCATATCCCCATGTCCCCATGTCCCCATGTCCCCATGTCCTCATGTCCCCATGTTCCCATGTCCCCATGTCGCCATGTCCCCATTCCCCCATGTCCCCATGTCACAATGACCCCATGTTCCCATGTCACCATGTCCCCATATCCCCATTTCCCCATGTCCCCATGTCCCCATGTCCCCATGTCCCCATGTCCCCATGTCCCCATGTTCCCATGTGCCCATGTCCTCATGTCCCCATATCCCCATGTCCCCATGTCCCCATGTCCCCATATCCCCATGTCCCCATGTAACCATGTTCCCATGTGCCCATGTCCCCATATCACCTTGTCCCCATTTCCCCATATCCCCATGTCCCCATGTCCCCATGTCCCCATGTCCCCATATCCCCATGTCCCCATATCCCCAGGTCCCCATGACCCCATGCAACCATGTCACCATGTACCCATGTCCCCATGTCCCCATTTGCCCAATTTCCCATTTGTCCATGTCCCCATTTGCCCATATCCCCATGACCCCATATCACCATGTCCCCATGTCCCCATGTCCCCATGTCCCCATATCCACATGTCCCCATGTTCCCAAGCCACATGTCCACGTGTCCCCATTTGCCCATGTCCCCATTTGTCCATATCCCCATGTCCCTATATACCCATATCCCCATATCCCCATATACGCATATCCCCATGTACCCATATCCCCATGTCCCCATATACCCATATCCCCATATCGCCATATCCCCATATCCCCATGTCCCCATATCCCCATATCCCCATGTCCCCATGTTCCGATGTCCCCATATCCCCATATCCCCATATCCCCATGTCCCCATGTCCCCATGTCTCCATATCCCCATATCCCCATGTCCCCATGTCCCCATAAGCCCATGTCCCCATGCCCCCATGTCCCCATGTTCCCATGTCCCCATATCCCCAAATCCCCATGTCCCCATGTCCCCATGTCCCCATGTCCCCATATCCCCATGTCCACATATCCCCATGTCCCCATATCCAAATGTCCTCATATCCCCATGTCCCCATATCCCCATATCCCCATGTCCCCATGTCCCCATATCTTCATATCCCCATATCTCCATATCCCCATGTCCCCATATCCCCATATCCCCATATCCCCATGTCCCCTTGTCCCCATGTCTCCATATCCCCATGTCCCCATGTCCCCATGTCCCCATAAACCCATGTCCCCATGCCCCCATGTCCCCATGTCCCCATGTCCCCATATCCCCATGTCCCCATGCCCCCATGTCCCCATGTCCCCATATCCCCATGTCCACATATCCCCATGTCCCCATATCCCTATATCCCCATATCCACATATCCCCATGTGTCCATGCCCCCATATCCCCATATCCCCATATCCCCATGTCCCCATATCCCCATATCCCCATATCCCCATATTCCCATGTCCCCATGACACCTGTCCCCATATCCCCATGCCCCCATATCCCCATGTCCCCATATCCCCATATCCCCATTCCCCATGTCCCCATGTCCTCATATCCCCATATCCCCATATCCCCGTGTCCCCGTGTCCCATATCCCCATATCCCCATATCCCCATGTCCCCATATCCCCAAGTCCCCATATCCCCATGTCCCCATGTCCACATGTCCCCATGTCCTCATGTCAACATTTGCCCATGTCCCGATGTCCCCATGTCCCCATATCCCCATGTCCCCATGTCCCCATGTCCCCATGACCCCATTTGCCCATGTCCCCATTTGCCCATGTCCCCATATCACCATGTCCCCATGTCCCCATGTCCCCATGTCCCCATTTGCCCATGTCCCCATTTGCCCATGTCCCCATTTGCCCATATCCCCATATCACCATGTCCCCATGTCCCCATGTCCACATGTCCCCATGTCCCCATGTCCACATGTCCACATGTTTCCATTTGCCCATGTCCCCATTTGCCCATGTCCCCATGTCCTCATGTCCTAATTATCTTGGTCGTCTGTCATATCCAACAAAGGCGTTGATGTGCTAATCATCAATGGCATGTGTCTTCAAGTTTCTGTATGGGCCAATTTTGGATGCACATAGTCTCTTGCACGTCGGACAAGGAAAGTTCGATGTGCCTGATGCTGACAGTACTGGCACCTGATGTCGTCTATCTCGAGTGTCCCGCAGGAGTTGACATCGGCTTTCTTCAAAGGTCTGGCAGGCAGTCCTTGTGAGGGTACGCCACTGGATTTTATGAGCTGCAATATTCTCGAGCTCCTTTGGTTGGATGCCACAGTACTGGAGCTCAGCCTCGATGCAATATTTGTAGCGCTTGCGGGGGCGCCCCTGGTGTCTTTGGCCTTCACAGAGCTCGCCGTGAAGAAGCTGATGAGCGATCCTTGACTCATCCATATGGCTGACATGTCCAGCCCACTGGAACTGGGCTCGCATGATCATCACCTCGATACGAGTTGATTGTGCTTTCTCCAGAACCTCAAAGTTTGACACGCGGTCTTGCCAGTGTATGCGGAGTATAGATATGAGACTGCGCAAATGGAAAGCTTCCAAATTTTTGATGTGACGCCTGTAGGGTTTCCAGGTCTCACATCCATAAAGGAGAGATGAGAGAAGGACTGCTCTATACACCAACAGTTTAGTTGACAGTCGGATGTGGTGGTGACTCAACACCTTAGTGCGCAAGAGACCAAGTGCCTGGCTGGTTTTACAGATCCTTGCATCAATCTCCTTGTCAAAGGACCCATCACTTGATATGGTGCTGATATGTCCTCATATCCCCACAGTATCTCCCCATGTCCCCTTATCCCGTGTTCCCGTGTCTCCATATCCTCGTGTGCCCATGTCACCATTTCCCCATGTCCACATATCCCCATGTCCCCATGTCCCCATGTCCCCACAGTGTCCACGTGTCCGCATATCCTCATATCCCCACAGTATCCCCATGTCCCCATCTCCCCATGTTGACGTTTCCCATGTCCCCATAGTGCCCCATGTCCCAATAGTGCCCCATGTCCCCATCCCTGTGTCCCCATGTCCACATATCCCTATGTCCCCATGTCCGCATGTCCTCATGTTCCCATGTCCCCATGTCCACTTGTCCCCATGTTCACATGTTCACATGTCCCATGTCCACATGTCCCCATGTCCACATGTCCCGATGTCCACATGTCCCCATGTCCCCATGTCCACATGTACACATGTCCACATGTCCATATGTCCCTATGTCCACATGTCCACATGTCCCTATGACCACATGTCCCCATGTCCCTATATCATCATTTCCACATGTCCCCGTGTCCCCATGTCCCATGTCCACATGTCCCCATGTCGACATGTCCCTGTGTCCCCGTGTCCTCGTGTCCACGAGTCCCCATATCCCCATATCCACATGTCCCCATGTCCACATGTCCCCGTGTCCCCGTGTTCTCGTCTCCCCGTGTTCCCGTGTCCCCGTGTTCCCCATGTCCCCGTGTCCATGTCCCCATGTTCTTATCTCCCCATATTCCGTGTTCCCGGATTCCCAGTTTCCCATGTCCCCACAGTGTCCCCTGTCTCTAAGTCCCCGTCTCCCCATATCCCCACGTCCCCACATCCCTGTGTTCCCGTGTCCCCATGTATGCATATCCAAGTGTCTCCATGTCTCCATATTCCCGCGTCCCCATGTCCCCATGTCTCCATGTCTCCATGTTCCCGTGTCAGCATGTGCCCCCGTCCCATGTCCCCCTGCCCCCCGTGTCCCCATGTTCCCATCTCCCCATATCCCCATGTCCCCGTGATCCCGTGCCCCCATGTCCCCATGTCCCCATGTCCCCATGTTCCCACAGTGTCCCCATTTCCCAATATCAGAGAATATCCATTTTACTCACACACAGAATGATCCGGGCCTGAGAGAATATCCCTTTTACACAAACACAGAATGAACCCGGACTGAGAGAATATCCCTTTTACACACACACAGAATGCCAGTTTCTGCTTAATTGAGAGTGAGCTTTCCTTTGTACCTGTCAGTACTATTGAGGGAGTGCAGCGAAGGTTCACCAGACTGATTCCCGGGATGGCGGGACTGATCTATCAAGAAAGACTCGACCAACTGGGCTTGCATTCACTGGAGATCAGAAGAATGAGAGGGGACCACATAGAAACGTTTAAAATTCTGATGGGTTCAGACAGGTTAGATGCAGGAAGAATGTTCCCAATATTGGGGAAGTCCAGAACCAGGGTTCACAGTCTAAGGATAAGGGGTAAGACATTTAGGACTGAGATGAGGAGAAACGTCTGCACCCAGAGACAGTGGAACCTGTGGAATTATCTACCAATTCACCAACTATATTCAAAAAGGAGTTAGATTAAGTCCTTACTACTCTGGAGATCAAGGGGTATGTCGAGAAAGCAGGAATGGGGTACTGACGTTGCATGTTCAGCCATGAACTCATTGAATGGCGGTGCAGGCTAGTAGGGCCAAATGGTCTACACCTGCACCTATTTTCTATGTTTCTATGTTTCTATGAAACCCACAGACAATTACCAGACATTGACAGGTACAGGATAAAACCCACGCTCTTGTCTCAGAAACTGATATACAGAGTAAAATTCTCATTCACATACCAGAGATGGGCAGATACAGAGTCAAATCCACCATACCAGACACCCACAATATTAATTCTATATTTAACTGTTAGCGGATCAGCGATTGAAAGTGTCAGTATCAATCCTATAATTACCAGTAATCCCACACTGAAACTACACCGCAGATTGAAAGTGGCAGTTTCAATCTTACCCTCATCTGTCAATCAGAATCTGTCACATATTATCAGAGAATGAGAGAGGCAGTATCGATCCAACACTCACCTGTCACATAGTATCAGAGAATGACAGAGGCAGTATCCATCCAACACTCACCTGTCACATAGTGTCAGAGAATGACCGAGGCAGTACCTATCCAAAACTCACGAGTCACAACGTGTCAGAGAATGACAGAGGCAGTATCTATCCAACACTCACCTGTCATCAGAATCTGACACATAGAATGAGGGAAAAACAGGGGCAGTATTTCTAAAAAAAAAACTCACCTGCCAATCCAACTCTGCCTCACTGTACCAGAGATTGAGAGATGCAATATCTATCCTATGTTAACCAACATATCACGTACTGATAGTAATATCAGAGAATGAGAGGGACAGTGTCTATCCCATATTCAGTAGTCAATCTGACAATGAGACACAGTACCAGAGAGTGACAGTGGCAGTGTCTTTCCGATATCCTTCCTCAATCCCACACTGGTGTACTTTATCAGAGAATAAAATATAGTTCATTTTTGGAAAAATAATACATCTATCTGTTAGGTCACACTGTATTAGAGAGTTGGAGTTAAATGATTTACATATTGTATTCCACTGACAATCAAACACTGCCACACAGTAACAGAGAGTGACATATACAATATCTATCCTATAGTCAACAACAATACCCAAACTGATATATATGACCAGAGCGTGAGTGGCAGTGCCTGCCCTATACACACTGCCAATCACACACTGACAAAGAGTACCAGAGAGTGAGTGTCAGTGTCTGTCCTACACACAGAGTGTCAGTGTCTGTCCTACACTCCGGGAGCTCGGAGCAGTCAGTCGAGGAGGCGGGAGCTCGGAGCAGCGCGAGTCCGGGGTCGGCGAGAGGCCTATAAAGGCCAGCGGGAGCTCGGAGCAGTCAGTCGAGGAGGCGGGAGCTCGGAGCAGCGCGAGTCCGGGGTCGGCGAGAGGCCTATAAAGGCCAGCGGGAGCTCGGAGCAGTCAGTCGAGGAGGCGGGAGCTCGGAGCAGCGCGAGTCCGGGGTCGGCGAGAGGCCTATAAAGGCCAGCGGGAGCTCGGAGCAGTCAGTCGAGGAGGCGGGAGCTCGGAGCAGCGCGAGTCCGGGGTCGGCGAGAGGCCTATAAAGGCCAGCGGGAGCTCGGAGCAGTCAGTCGAGGAGGCGGGAGCTCGGAGCAGCGCGAGTCCGGGGTCGGCGAGAGGCCTATAAAGGCCAGCGGGAGCTCGGAGCAGTCAGTCGAGGAGGCGGGAGCTCGGAGCAGCGCGAGTCCGGGGTCGGTGAGAGGTGTACCGGTGCAGCTACAGGGAGAAGGCAAAAAAACAAAGGTGACGTCACAGCCTAGGGGGTAAGTGATTGGCTGGTGATTGGTGAGTAGTTTTTCTTTTTCTTCTTATATTGGTCAGTAACTTTTAACATTGTTATTACCAGTTTAAGTGTATCTAAGGGTTAAGTCATGGCAGGAGAGCTCGGTCGGGTGTTATGCTCCTCCTGTACCATGTGGGAACTCAGAGACGCTTCCGGTGTCCCTGACGACTATGTGTGCGGGAAGTGTATCCGCCTCCAGCTCCTGACGGTCCGCGTTACGGAATTGGAGCTGAGGGTGGATTCACTCTGGAGCATCCATGATGCTGAGAATGACGTGAGTATCACGTGTAGTGTGTTGGTCTTACCGCAGGGAAAGGGTCCACAGCCAGATAGGGAATGGAAGACCAGCAGGAAGAGTAGAGCAAGGAAGGTAGTGCAGGGGTCCCCTGCGGTCATCCCCCTGCAAAACAGATACACCGCTTTGGGTACTGTTGAGGGGAATGACTCATCAGGGGAGGGCAGCAGCAGCCAAGTTCATGGCACCGTGGCTGGCTCTGCTGCACAGGAGGGCAAGAAAAAGAGTGGGAGAGCGATAGTGATAGGGGATTCAATTGTGAGGGGAATAGATAGGCGTTTCTGCGGCCGCAACCGAGACTCCAGGATGGTATGTTGCCTCCCTGGTGCAAGGGTCAAGGATGTCTCGGAGCGGGTGCAGGACATTCTGAAATGGGAGGGAGAACAGCCAGTTGTCGTGGTGCACATTGGTACCAACGACATAGGCAAAAAAAGGGATGAGGTCCTACGAAACGAATTTAAGGAGCTAGGAGCTAAATTAAAAAGTAGGACCTCAAAAGTAGTAATCTCGGGATTGCTACCAGTGCCACGTGATAGTCAGAGTAGGAATCGCAGGATAGCGCAGATGAATACGTGGCTTGAGCAGTGGTGCAGCAGGGAGGGATTCAAATTCCTGGGGCATTGGGACCGGTTCTGGGGGAGGTGGGACCAGTACAAACCGGACGGTCTGCACCTGGGCAGGACTGGAACCAATGTCCTCGGGGGAGTGTTTGCTAGTGCTGTTGGGGAGGATTTAAACTAATATGGCAGGGGGATGGGAACCAATGCAGGGAGACAGAGGGAAACAAAAAGGAGCCAAAAGCAAAAGACAGAAAGGAGATGAGGAAAAGTGTAGGGCAGAGAAACCCAAGGCAAAGAACAAAAAGGGCCACTGTACAGCAAAATTCTAAAAGGACAAAGGGTGTTAATAAAACAAGCCTGAAGGCTTTGTGTCTTAATGCAAGGAGTATCCGCAATAAGGTGGATGAATTAATTGTGCAAATAGATGTTAACAAATATGATGTGATTGGGATTACGGAGACGTGGCTCCAGGATGATCAGGGCTGGGAACTCAACATTCAGGGGTATTCAACATTCAGGAAGGATAGAATAAAAGGAAAAGGAGGTGGGGTAGCATTGCTGGTTAAAGAGGAGATTAATGCAATAGTTAGGAAAGACATTAGCTTGGATGATGTGGAATCTATATGGGTAGAGCTGCAGAACACCAAAGGGCAAAAAACGTTAGTAGGAGTTGTGTACAGACCTCCAAACAGTAATAGGGATGTTGGGGAGGGCATCAAACAGGAAATTAGGGGTGCATGCAATAAAGGTGTAGCAGTTATAATGGGTGACTTTAATATGCACATAGATTGGGCTAGCCAAACTGGAAGCAATACGGTGGAGGAGGATTTCCTGGAGTGCATAAGGGATGGTTTTCTAGACCAATATGTTGAGGAACCAACTAGGGGGGAGGCCATCTTAGACTGGGTGTTGTGTAATGAGAGAGGATTAATTAGCAATCTCATTGTGCGAGGCCCCTTGGGGAAGAGTGACCATAATATGGTGGAATTCTGCATTAGGATGGAGAATGAAACAGTAATTTCAGAGACCATGGTCCAGAACTTAAAGAAGGGTAACTTTGAAGGTATGAGGCGAGAATTGGCTAGGATAGATTGGCGAATGATACTTAGGGGGTTGACTGTGGATGGGCAATGGCAGACATTTAGAGACCGCATGGATGAAGTACAACAATTGTACATTCCTGTCTGGCGTAAAAATAAAAAGGGGAAGGTGGCTCAACCGTGGCTATCTAGGGAAATCAGGGATAGTATTAAAGCCAAGGAAGTGGCATACAAATTGGCCAGAAATAGCAGCGAACCTGGGGACTGGGAGAAATTTAGAACTCAGCAGAGGAGGACAAAGGGTTTGATTAGGACAGGGAAAATGGAGTACGAGAAGAAGCTTGCAGGGAACATTAAGGCGGATTGCAAAAGTTTCTATAGGTATGTAAAGAGAAAAAGGTTGGTGAAGACAAACGTAGGTCCCCTGCAGTCAGAATCAGGGGAAGTCATAACGGGGAACAAAGAAATGGCGGATCAATTGAACAAGTACTTTGGTTCGGTATTCACTAAGGAGGATACAAACAACCTTCCGGATATAAAAGGGGTCAGAGGGTCTAGTAAGGAAGAGGAACTGAGGGAAATCTTTATTAGTCGGGAAATTGTGTTGGGGAAATTGATGGGATTGAAGGCAGATAAATCCCCAGGGCCTGATGGCCTGCATCCTAGAGTACTTAAGGAGGTGGCCTTGGAAATAGCGGATGCATTGACAGTCATTTTCCAACATTCCATTGACTCTGGATCAGTTCCTATGGAGTGGAGGGTAGCCAATGTAACCCCACTTTTTAAAAAAGGAGGGAGAGAGAAAACAGGGAATTATAGACCGGTCAGCCTGACCTCAGTAGTGGGTAAAATGATGGAATCAATTATTAAGGATGTCATAGCAGTGCATCTGGAAAATGGTGACATGATAGGTCCAAGTCAGCATGGATTTGTGAAAGGGAAATCATGCTTGACAAATCTTCTGGAATTTTTTGAGGATGTTTCCAGTAAAGTGGACAAAGGAGAACCAGTTGATGTGGTATATTTGGACTTTCAGAAGGCTTTCGACAAGGTCCCACACAAGAGATTAATGTGCAAAGTTAAAGCACATGGGATTGGGGGTAGTGTGCTGACGTGGATTGAGAACTGGTTGTCAGACAGGAAGCAAAGAGTAGGAGTAAACGGGTACTTTTCAGAATGGCAGGCAGTGACTAGTGGAGTGCCGCAAGGTTCTGTGCTGGGGCCCCAGCTGTTTACATTGTACATTAATGATTTAGACGAGGGGATTAAATGCAGTATCTCCAAATTTGCGGATGATACTAAGTTGGGTGGCAGTGTGAGCTGCGAGGAGGATGCTATTAGGCTGCAGAGTGACTTGGATAGGTTAGGTGAGTGGGCAAATGCATGGCAGATGAAGTATAATGTGGATAAATGTGAGGTTATCCACTTTGGTGGTAAAAACAGAGAGACAGACTATTATCTGAATGGTGACAGATTAGGAAAAGGGAAGGTGCAACGAGACCTGGGTGTCATGGTACATCAGTCATTGAAGGTTGGCATGCAGGTACAGCAGGCGGTTAAGAAAGCAAATGGCATGTTGGCCTTCATAGCGAGGGGATTTGAATACAGGGGCAGGGAGGTGTTGCTACAGTTGTACAGGGCCTTGGTGAGGCCACACCTGGAGTATTGTGTACAGTTTTGGTCTCCTAACTTGAGGAAGGACATTCTTGCTATTGAGGGAGTGCAGCGAAGGTTCACCAGACTGATTCCCGGGATGGCGGGACTGACCTATCAAGAAAGATTGGATCAATTGGGCTTGTATTCACTGGAGTTCAGAAGAATGAGAGGGGACCTCATAGAAACGTTTAAAATTCTGACGGGTTTAGACAGGTTAGATGCAGAAAGAATGTTCCCAATGTTGGGGAAGTCCAGAACCAGGGGTCACAGTCTGAGGATAAGGGGTAAGCCATTTAGGACCGAGATGAGGAGAAACTTCTTCACCCAGAGAGTGGTGAACCTGTGGAATTCTCTACCACAGAAAGTAGTTGAGGCCAATTCACTAAATATATTCAAAAGGGAGTTAGATGAAGTCCTTACTACTCGGGGGATCAAGGGTTATGGCGAGAAAGCAGGAAGGGGGTACTGAAGTTTCATGTTCAGCCATGAACTCATTGAATGGCGGTGCAGGCTAGAAGGGCTGAATGGCCTGCTCCTGCACCTATTTTCTATGTTTCTATGTTTCTACACCTGTCAAGCACACACTGGCATACAGTGCCAGAGAGTGATTGACAGTGTCTGTCCTATACACACCTGTCAATCCTATACTGACACACAGGATCAGAGATTGAGTGGCAGTATCTGTCCTATACAAACGTGTCAATCTTACAATGACACAAAGTGCCAGAGAGTGATTGACAGTGTCTGTCCTATACACACCTGTCAATCCCACACTGTCACACAGGATCAGAGATTGAGTGGCAGTATCTGTCCTATACAAACCTGTCAATCTTACAATGACACACAGTACCAGATAGTGAGTGACAGTGTCTATCCTATACACACCTGTCAATCACACACTGACACACAGTACCAGAGAGTGAGTGGCTGTGACTGTCCTATACACACCGGTCAATCACACACTGACACACAGTAGCACAGAGTGAGTGACAGTGTCTGTCCTATACACACCTGTCAATCACACACTGACACACAGTACCAGAGAGTGAGTGGCAGTGTCTATCCTATACACACCTGTCAATCACACAGTAACATAAAGTACCAGTGAGTGACTCATAAAGTTTCTAGTCTTCCTTATCCATGCAATTTAAAACTGCCCCATTGCACCAATGTGTGACAGAAACAATATCAATCCCTTTTCAATGGACCATTGAGTGTAGGCCATGGTATTGTGGTTAATGTATTGAGCTGGATAGGGAACTGGTTGGCAGACAGCAAGCAGAGACTTGGGATAAATGTTTCCTTTTCAGAATGGCCGTCAGTGAATAGTGGATTGCCGCAGGGCTCAGTGCAGAGATCCCAGCTATTGGAATATGCATCAATGATTTAGATGAAGGAATTGAGTTTAATATCTCCAATTTTGCAGATGATACTGAGCTATGTGGCGGTATGAGCTGTGAGGAGGATGCTAAGTGGCTGCAGGATGATTTCGACAGGTTAGGTGAGTGGGAAAATGCATGGCAGATGTAGTATAATGTGGATAACAGTGATGTTATCCACTTTGGTGGCAAAAACATGAAGGCAGTATATTATCTGAATGGCGGAAGATTAGGAAAAGGGAAGCTGAAATGTGACCTGGGTTTCATGGTACATCAATAATTGAAGGTTGGCATGCAGGTGCAGCAGGTGGTGAAGAAGGCAAATGGCATGTTGGCCTTCATAGCTAGGCGATATGAGTATAAGAGCAGAGAGGCCTTGCTGCAGCTGTACAGAGCCTTGGTGAGGCCTCACCTGGAATATTGTCTTCAGTTTTGGTCTCCTAATCTGAGGAAGGACATTCTTGCTATTGAGGGAGTGCAGCCAAGGTTCATTAGACTGATGCCCGGGATGGCAGGACTTACATATGAGGAGGGACTGGATCGGCTTGCCCTGTATCACTGGAGTTTAGAAGAATGAGAGGGGTTCTCATGGAAACATATAAAAATCTGACAGTATTGGACACGTTAGATGCAGGAGGAAAGTTCCCGATATTGGGGAAATCCAGAACCAGGGGACACAGTCTAAGGATAAGGGGTAAGCCATTTCGGACGGAGATGAGGAGAAACTGCTTCATTCAGAGAGTTGTTAACCTGTGGAATTCTCTTCAACAGAGAGTTGTTGATACCAGTTCATTAGATATATTTAAGAGGGAGTTGGATATGTCCCTTACGCCTAAAGGGATCAAGGGGTATGGAGAGAAAGCAGGAAAGGGGTACTGAAGTGAATGGTCTGCAATGATCTTATTGAATGGTGGTGCAGGCTCGATGGGCTGAATGGTCTACTCCTGCACCTGTTTCTATGCTTCTATGAGCCAAGCCAGAGTCAGCACCTTTAGGGGAAGGAAATCAGTGAGTATAGAACTGAACTCAGCCGGACTCAGCACCTCCAAGGGAGGGGAGCCAGTGAGTATAGAAGTGAACTCAGCCAAAGTCAGTACCTTAAAGAGAGCGGAACCAGTGAGTGTAGAACTGAACCCAGCCAGAGTCAGCACCTTCATGGGAGGGGAACCAGTGAGTGTAGAACTGAACCCAGCCAGGGTCAGCACCTTCAGGGGGCGGTGGGGGGGGGGAGGAACCAGTGAGTGTAGAACTGAACCCAGTCAGTCAGCACCTTCAGGGGAGGGGAACCAGTGAGTGTAGAACTGAACCCAGCCAGACTCAGCAACTTCATGGGAGGGGAACCAGTTAGTGTATAACTGAAACCAGCCAGAGTTGGTGATGACAGTTCGGAGCGGAGGACAAGTTGCCCTCAGGCGTGCGATGTGTTTCAATTTCAGGACAGTGACAGGGATGAGTGTATGGGGCAGGAATTTACTGCTTTGGGACGAACAAGAGTATAAAAAATGTTCCATAGGATCTAGAGTTGTTTGTTCTGAATTTCTGTCCTGTACTTGCAGTAATAATTTAGTAAACTCCTTCTCCAGGGTATTCAATGGGCAGGATTTGTAGACGGTAAACTCAAACCAAACATCACGTCAAGATCTGACAGAATCACTCGACTCCTCAGGACCTGAATATCATCAGCGTTTGAATGTGGAAGGAAAAAAGTTTGTCTCTTCTGTCTGTCGAAACAGATTTCAAACAATAATGTGACTGGAAAAGCATCGAGACACAGACACCCGAGTGAGAGTGTTCCAGTGCATTGACTGTGGAAAGAGCTTTAACCAGTTACACAGCCTGAAAAAACATTGCAGCTTTGACAGCGGGGAGAACGCATACACGTGTTCTGTGTGTGGACTGGGCTTCAACTGATCGTCCAACCTGGAAAGACACAAGGACACCCACACTACGAGAAACCGTGAGAATGTGGGGACTGTGGGAAGTGATTCAATTTCCCATCTGATCTGGAAGTTCATTGGCGCAGTCACACTGGGGAGAGGCCGTTCACCTGCTCCGACTGTGAGAAGGGATTCACTGCATCATCCACCCTCCTGACACTACAGCGAGTTGACATTGGGGAGAGACTGTTCACCTGCTCCGACTGTGGGAAGGGATTCACTACATCATCCACCCTGCTGACACACCAGCTAGTTCACACTGGGGAGAGGGCGTTCATCTCCTTCACGTGTGGGATGGGATTCACTCAGTCATCCCACATGCTGATGCACCACTGAGTTCACACTGGGGAAAGGCCGTTCACCTGCTCTGAGTGTAGGAAGGAATTCACGGAGTTATCCCACCTGCTGACACACCAGCAAGTTCACATTGCGGTGAGGCCGTGCACCTGCTCCGTGTGTGGGAAGAGATACACTCAGTCATCCAACCTGCTGAGACAGCAGCGAGTTCACAAGTGACTGCAGGGTTTGGATTCTGCTGCTGTCCCAGATTGAATAATGTCCATTCTGACAGTTGGAACTTCTTTCTGCTGATATTGATTGCTCCTTTAACTGGGCTGGATTTTAATGTTCGGGATATTTGACAAATTAATCAATGGAAAAATGGCCAGATAAAAATATTATGCTGATTATGTTTGCATCGATACTTCACACTTTAAAAACCATTAGAAATAGGAGCAGGAGTAGGCCATTGACTTCTCAAACCTACTCTGCCATTTAATAAGATCATGGCTGACCCGATCTTTGGCATAGCTCCACTTTCCTGCCCGCTCCCCATAACCCTTCACATCATTATCGCTCAAAAATCTGTCTATCTCCACCTTAAATATATTCAATGACCCAGCCTTCACAGCTCTCTGGGGTAGAGAATCCAAAGAATTACGACACTTCGAGAGAAGAAAATTCTCCTCATCGCAGTTTTAAATCGGCTACCCCTTATTCTTAAACTATGCCCCCTAGTTCTAGATTCCCCCACGAATGGAAACACCCTCTCTGCATCTTCCTTGTCACGCCGCTCAGTATCATATATTTCAATAAGATCATCTCTCATTCTTCTAAACGCCAATGAGTATCGGGCCCAACTTGCTTAACCTATCTTCATAAGTCAACCCCTTCATCTCAGAAATTAAACTAGTAAAGATTCTCTGAACTGTCTCCAATTCAAGTATATCCTGCCTTAAATAAGGAGATCAAAATTGTATGCAGTGCTCCAGGTGTGGTCTCACCAAGATTCTGTACATTCGTAGCAAGACTTCGCTGTTTTTATACGCCATTCCCTTTGCAATAAAAGCCAACATTTCTTTGCCTTCATAGTTATTTGCGTATTGCATACTAACTTTTTGTGTTTCATGTACAAGGACGCTCAGGTCCCTCTGTACTGCAGCATTTTGTACTACTTCTCCATATAAATAATAAATTGAATTTTTATTTTTTCTGCCCAAGTGGATAACCTCACACTTTCCCAGATTATACTCCATTTGTTTGTCCAATCAATTAGCCTGTCTACAGATTATTTCTGTCCTCCACACAATGTACTTTCCCACCCATTTTTGTATCATCAGCAAACTTGAAAACATTACACTCGTTCCCTTCATCCAAGTCATTAATATATATTGTAAATAGTTGGGGCCCCAGCAGTAATCCTGGTGACACCCCACTAGTTGCCTTTTGACAACCGGAAAATGAACCATTTATCCCGACACTCTGTCTTCACTTAGTTAGCCCACCCCGCAACCCCATGAACTTTTATCTTGTGCAGTAACCTTTTATGTGGCACCTTATCGAGTGCCTTCTGGAAATCCAAATATACCACATCCACTGGTTCCCCCTTATCTACCTTGCACATTACAACCTCAATGAACTCCAGCAAATTTGTCAAACATGATTTCCCATTCTTAAAACCGTACTGACTCTGCTTATCTGTATTATGCTTTTCCAAATGTCCTGCTACTGCTTCCTTAATAATGGACTCCAGCTTTTTCCCAATGAAAGCAATTAGCCAATTTTCTGTCTCCCTCCTTTTTTAATTAGGGGTGTTACATTTGTGGTTTTCCAATCTTCTGGGACCTCCCCAGAATCTAATGAATTTTAGTAGATTACAACCAATGCATCCACTATCTCTGCAGCCACTTCTTTAAAGGTCCTAGGAAGCGGGCTGGCAGTGCATAGGCATCACGCTGTTATAGATGGTTTTGGATTGGTTTGGATGCCGGTCAGCAGTGAGATCCCGCAGGAGTTGGTGTTGAGCGGGCTGGCAGTGCATAGGCATCAAGCTTTTATAGATGGTTTTGGGTTGGTTTGGGTACCGGCCAGGAGTGAGGTCCCGCAGGAGTTTGTGTTGGGTCCATTGCTCTTTACTATTTTTATTAATGATCTGGATGTAGGCGATGGCACAATCTGCACATTTGCAAAGGATACCGAGCTTTTACCGAGTATTTGGGTCTCGTCTGCCTCAGGCAGATCTTACTGTTTTGGGAGATTGGTCTCATTACTGGCAAATTGTGTATAACTTAGATAAGTGCACGTGGGCAGGATAAATGCTCAACAGTCATTCATGCATCAGGGGTAAGCACTGACGAAGGTGGAGACAGAGAGAGATTTGGGCATTTTAGCACATACATCTTTAAAGGTTCGCAGCCTCTGGGCCACTCAGCCCTCGAAGCAGATTCGGGAGCGGCGTGGTGGCCTGTCCCAGCAGTCTGACTGCTCCACGACCTGCGAGCACCATTGGTGCGACAAAATGGCTTTCTCTGATCCAAATGGAGTATCTCACACTTTCCGACTTGAGTTCCACCTGGCACAGTTTGCCGCCCATTTTCTTGCAGACAAACCCACAGATATTGAAGACCATGAAGTAAAAGCACTATCCCTCGGTGGTCTCGAACCACCACCCTGTTAGTTAACAGTTGGTTAATAAACGAACGTGCTACCCAATTGCACCACAGAGATGTTCGGTATTAGCAACAACATATGAGGTTATCGAGCCGAAACTTCTGATCACAGTGAGCAAGCTATCAACTGTCCATTATCTGTTTAGTTATCCCAATTAAAGAAAGTAATTGTGGGAACATGCAAATGGTTGATGAAAGAAAACATGTCAAACAAATTGATCAGAAAACCCGCGGCAAGCTATTAGCATTGTTCATCAATCAATTAACATGGTATCTGGGTTTCTCACAACTTTGGGAAGCTTTCCACGAGTTCTTCTGCTATAGTATTCTTCAATGTAGGGATCAGATATACACGTGGTTGTTTCACTGCATGCCCTGGGAACCAGGCACTCTAGAGCCGAGGCTAATGATGGGACCCTGCTCTTTCTGCTCTATATGGGGGTCAGCAGCATGCAAAGTGAAACAACGTACCACAGGCCTGTAATGGAGCCTCGACCCATCCTGCTCTGTAAGGGTCTCAGTATCACACTGGGTGATGGAGTAACATACCACAGGTGGGGATGGAGCCAGGGCTTTCCCTTCTCTGTGTGGGGTACAGTACCACACTGGGTGAGATAGAATATCATACCACAGGTAGGGATGGAGTCTGGGCTTTCCCTGCTCCGTGTGGGTCTCAGTACCACACTGGGTGATAGATTAACATACCACAGATGGGGATGGAGCCTGGGCTTTCCCTTCTCTGTGTGGGTCTCAGTACCACACCAAGTGCAATAAACAAGATGCATAAGGCGGAGGAAGGAACCTGATCGCATTCTGTTGTGTGGAGTTCAGTACTTCGCCGGGTGAGATGTGCAAACTCCACACAAGCTGAGCCCCTGGGGCAGAGCCAGTAGCTGCCACCCTGCAATGACAGACAGGAAGCAGAGATTGAGGTTGTAGTTTCACATGTTTAAGCTCCTTTATTAGGCGATTCCTCAGCTGTGAATCCCCCAGCAAAGACTTCAAGGAGTGTATAATATAAATGGGATTCAACATCAGCATCAGAAAATCTCTCCTTGATTCGCGACTCTTATCTCCATGCAGCTTCTCGCTGCTAAAGAGTGAACTTAGTATAATTTCACCTTGGCTCGCGGTCAATGCGGCTCAGTGAATGTCGGGCTGTTTGAAATGCAAGGTAATTGGCCGCCCCTGAACCAATTTACAGCTTGCCCCAGCCATGAAAAGCGCATCATTCGTTGCAGTGGGACAAAATACACTTCTATGCCTGTTGGTTTCAAGTCAGCAGTAAATTACTAGACTTCTTTCAACGTATGAAACTAGAACTGCCGATTGACACTTTAAATGTTGCAAACATTTAACTGCCAGTATCAGATCAATCATGGTTATCATGAGGCATCCACGTACCTTTTTGCGCTACACACTCACTTATCACAGCATGGCTATCAGTCAATTCACTGCCAGTGTGAAAAAATGCAACATTTTCAACTTAGCAATGTGTGCAAGACTGTAATCAGAGAGCGCTTGGGCCATGGGCAGTGATAACGTATCCTAAGCATTCAGATATTCATCAGGCCTGGGCCCCTCCTGTATTTCGCATTGGCTCACTGTGTTTAGGATTCGCAGGCGATTTCCCAGCTCTGAATTCATGCAGTGTTTTATGTAATTCACTGTGTATTTGACACAGTGAGATCGAGCCTGGTGTACAAACTTTGTATCTTTATCAACACTTCATAGCACTAGCCTGGTGTGCAAGCTTTGTACTTTTATGAACATTACAGCAGAACATTAAATCAACAGATGGAACTAGAATTGCTGATTGACACAGTAAGTTTTCGCAACATTTAACTGCAGTGTGAGAAAAATCACAATTATCATGCTTCCATGTACGTTTTAGCGCTGCATCACCCTAACAACCCGAGCTCATCACAGCACAGCTATCACGAAATTCATAGCCAGTGTACAAACATGCACATTTTGAACTTAGCTACGTGGGTAAGACTGGAATCAGAAAGTGCCTGGGCCGTGGGCAGTGATAACTTAATTTGAGCGTTATGATTTTCATTATCATTGTACATTACATTAACACAATCTGCTCTCCAAGATCTGTTTGGGCCCATCGCCCCGAAGTGAGGACTGAGTGGGCGAGATAATTCCTTTCGGGGTTAGGTTTTCTTTCAAAAAGGTGTGAGAAAATTCTGGTTTACTTCCTTGCAGACCGATATAGCTCAGTTTGGAGAGCATTAGCTTTAAGACCAAAAAGTACCTTCTTCAATTTCGGGTTTTGGCAATTTTTGATTATTTTATTTGAAGGGGAGAGGGTGGTTTTGTATGGGGACAGTGTTTGAGGAATGGGCTGTTCAGCGGTTCCATGATAATTTTCAAAATTAATTTTGTTAGATGCAGCGCTCTTTTTCTGTTACTTTCTATTTACACTCTGCCCAGTTTTGAATATGAACAGTGAAAAAAGTTTAAGCGATGTAATGTGTTCAATGTTTATGCAGTAACTCTGTCACCCAGTGTGAGCCGGAAACACGATCCCGTCAGGCTGGGTTTTCACACACATTCAGCGCACTTTGTGGTTAATTAGCTTAGTGGCATAGAGCATGGTGCTACTAACGCTAAGGTCGCTGGTTTGATCCCTGTAGGGCCATTTGCATGCAATTGATTTTTTTTCGGTTTTTCATAACATTTAAAATCCAATCTTTATAATTAAACAAATCTATACAAAATCCCAAGGGTTGGAAATTATTTGGAATAACATCCATTGCTTCTTTGCCGCCGGGGTGGAGAGGCACATATTTCTGTTTATTTGTGTTTCTTGGTTTGCTGATAACAATAAACTGGCGGCCTGTTCCCTTAAGAACGGACAGACAGAACGTTTCTGTCCCCAGAGATAAGCAAAAGGCTTCAGTTCAGGACAAATACACCAAATGAAATGTTCACCCGGCACCGAGAGTGAACAACCCAGAGAAAAGGACAGGGAGAAATAGATTTAAGTGGATGTCTACCCGCACTTAATACTGTAGTTGTGCCGACATGTCTTTCATAAGAACATAAGAACATAAGAATTTGCTACGACGGTTTTACCTGGCACGAATGTGATGTGAATTTCGAACAGCAAGGAGGAAAGACTGCATTTGTCTGCTTGCTGGCAAAGTCACTTGCAGCAGCTTTCCTGGTGGTCTAGTCGCTAGGATTTGCACTTTCACTGTTCGCGCTCAGGGTTTGCTTCCCGGTCAGGAACAGTGTATTTTGGGCTGTTTGAACTGCAAGGTAAACGGCTGCTTCTGAACAAATTTACAGCTCACCACAATGCTGCTGTCGCAACCTTCAGCAGCGCATCATTCGTTGTAACAATACAAAATACTTCTGTGCTTGCTGTTTCAAATTCAGCAGTAAATGACGTGATCTTTCTCAACAAATGGAACTAGAATTGCTGATCGATGCTGTAAATGTTTCTAATCATGGCTATCATTACTCTTTCATGTACCTTTTGCACCACATCACCCTCGCTTATCACAGCACGGCTATTAATCAATGCATTGCCAGTGTGGAAAAATCCAACATTGTAATCTTAGTAGCTTGTGCAACACTGTAATCAGAGAATGCCTGGACCATGGGCTTATCCTGAACATTAAGATATTCATTTGACTTGGCCCTTCCTGTATTGCACATTGGCTCACTGTATATCTATGTTTAAGTTTCACAGTCGATTTCCAATATCTGAATTCCCCAGCAGAAGCTTCATGGTGTGTTTGATCTCAAGGAGATTCAACATCAGTATCGTTAACTCTCCTTGTTTCACGACTCTTATCTCTCTTCAGCATCTTACTGCTAAGGACTGAACCTGTTATAATTTCACTTTGGCTCGAATTCAGTGCGGCTCAGTGTGACTTCGGCCTGTCTCCATTTCACAACCCATCAGTGCCATCAAAAGAACGGGGAATTTTACTAAAATGTTATATTCTGAAATTTGAATAAACACATCAGCATATTTCACTGTGTCTTCAACACTGTGAGATGTAGCATGGTGAGCTTTGCATCGTTATGAACACTTCAGCAGAACATTAAATCAATATATGGAACTAGAATTACTGATTGACACTGTAAGTTTTGCCAACATTTAACTGCAGTCTGAGAACAATCACAATTCTCATTCGGCTTCCATGTACGTTCTGGCGCGGCATCACCCGAACAAACCTAGCTGCTCACAGCTCGACGATCAGTGTGGAAAAATACTAATTTTGAACTTAGCAACGTGTGCAAGACTGGCATCAGATACTGCCTGGGCCGTGGGCAATGATAACTTAACCTGAACGTTAAGATTTTCATTAACATTATACATTACATTAACACAACCTGAGCTCCGAGATCAGTTTGGGACACATTGCCCCCAAGTGAGGCCTGAATGGGCGGGGCAATTCCTCCCAGGGTTAGGTTTTCTTTCAAAAAAGTGTGAGAAAATGTTGCTTCATTTGCTTTCGGGCCGAAAAAGCTCAGTTGGGAGAGCGTAAGGCTGAAGATCTAAAGGACCCAAATCTTGGGTTTCGGCAATTTCTGGTTATTTTGTGTTCTCTTCAAATTTAAGGGGAGAGGCTGGTTTTATATGTGGACAATACATGAGGGACAGGCTCTTCAGCGATTGTGCGATAATTTTCACAATGAATTCTGTTAGATTCAGCGCTCTTTTTCTGTTACATTCTGTTTACACTCTGCCCAGTTTTGTACATGAACAGTGAACAATGTGCACGCGATGTGATTTGTTCAATGTTTGTGATGTAAATCTATCACCCAGTGTGTACCGGAAACACACATTCTTTACACGGTGTGATCGGTTAGCTCAGTTGGTTTCAGCATGGGGCGATTAGCACCAAGGTAACGGGTTTGGTCCATGTTCGAATGCTTTTCATATTTTTTTCCGGTTTTTCATTACATTTCATCCAATATTTATAATGAAACAAATTCATACACACTCCCAAGGGTTGCGAATTATTTGGAATAACTTCCATTGCTTATTTGACGCTGTGGCGATGAGGCACATCTTTCTGTTTATTTCTATTTCTTAGTCTGCTGATAAACGATGAACTAGCGGCCTGTTCCCGTTAATGGTCACCAGCAGGAACGGTTAGACAGAACGCTCTGTCCCTCAGAGATGGGCAAATGGCTGCAGTTCAGGAAAAATAATACAAATGAAATGTTCACCCGGCACCGATAGTGAACAAACCACAGAAAAGGACAGGGAGAAATAGATTTAAGTGGATGCCTACCCGCACTTAATATTGTAGTTGTGCGGACATGTCTTTCATAAGAACATAAGAACATAAGAATTAGGAACAGGAGTAGGCCATCTAGCCCCTCGAGCCTGCTCCGCCTTTCAACAAGATCATGGCTGATCTGGCCGTGGACTCAGCTCCACTTACCCGCCTGCTCCCCGTAACCCTTAACTCCCTTATTGGTTAAAAATCTATCTATCTTTGATTTGAATACATTCAATGAGCTAGCCTCAACTGCTTCCTTCGGCAGAGATTCACAACTGTCTGGGAGAAGAAATTCCTTCTCAACTCGGTTTTAATTTGGCTCCCCCTAGGCTGTGCCGCCGAGTTCTAGTCTCCCCGACCAGTGGAAACACCCTCTCTCCCTCTACCTTGTCTGTCCCTTTCATTATTTTAAATGTCTCGATAAGATCCCCCCTCATCCTTCCGAACTCCAACGAGTAAAGACCCAGTTTGCTCAATCTATCATCATCAGGTTACCCTCACATCTCCGGAATCAGTCTAGTGAATCGTCTCTCACTCCAAAGCTAGTATATCCTTCCTTAAGTAATGTGACCAAAACTGCACGCAGTATTCCAGGTGCGGCCTCACTAATACGCTGTACAGTTGCAGCAGGACCTCGTTGCTTTTGTACTCCATCCCTCTCGCAATGAAGGCCAACATTCCATTCGCCTTCCTAATTACCTGCTGCACCTGCAAACTAACGTTTTGTGATTCATGCACAAGGACCCCCAGGTCCCTCTGCACCGCAGAATGTTGTAATTTCTCCCCATTCAAATAATATTACCTTTTACTGTTTTATTTCCAAGGTGGATGACATCACATTTTCTGACATTGTATTCCATCTGCCAAACCTTAGCCCATTCGTTTAACCTATCTAAATCTTTTGCTGCCTCTCTGTGTCCTCTGCACAACCCACCTTCCCACTAATCTTTGTGTCATCTGCAAATTCTGTTACACTGCACTCTGTCCCCTCTTCCAGGTCATCTATGTCTGAACAAAAATACCATTTGCTACAAACATTTTTACGTGGCACGAATGTGATGGGAATTTCGAAGGAGCAAGGAGGAAAGACTGCATTGGTCTGTATTGTATGTAGACACTCTTTTAATAACTCCAGGAGGCAGTGATATTGTACTTAAACTGTGAAGACTAGTCGTTTATTGCAGCTCCTTGGGAGAGGACACCAAGAGGTGAGCGCACTTTTATACTGGGTTACCTGCAGGGTTCAGGTGACCCTTAGATCTCCAGCAGCAGCACCCTCTGGTGTACAGGTAATGTGTGCAGGGTGAAGGTGGTGATGTGATCAGTAGTGAGCTGCGGGAGCTTTTGGTGAGGGCTGTGTTGGTGCCAGGTGTGATTCCTGTGCATGAGGCTGGCCATATACATTTCCCCCCTCACGCAGAGACCATTTGGGTGTCACTTTTGTGTGATCCCTCAGTGGGGGTGCCAGTACAGCAGTGGGTAGGGTACATACTCTGTAGAGTGGGTAACTGTGTGGTGGTGGGCAGGGATAAGCAGCATTTGTACGGACTGTAATGCATTAATGCAGGCTGAGCGGCCCGCAGCCTGCGAGTACTTTCGGAGCAGGCCGGGGATCGGAAGGAGCAGTGTGGCACCTGGCCCAGTAGGCTGGGCGGCCCCTGGCCTGAGAGCACCATCGGAGCAGACCGGGGAGCAGAAGGAGCAGTGTGGAGGCCTGGCCCAGTAGGCTGAGCAGCCCCTGGCCTGAGAGCACCATCGGAGCAGGCCGGGGAGCGGAAGGAGCAGTGTGGAGGGGTGGCCCAGTAGGCTGAGCGGCCCCCGGCCTGTGAGCACCAGCGGACCAGGCCGGGGATCGGGAGGAGCAGTGTGGAGGCGTGGCCCAGTAAGCTGAGCGGCCCCCGGCCTGTGAGCACTAGCGGACCAGGCCGGGGAGCGGAAGGAGCAGTGTGGCGGTATACCACTTCTGGGAGCAGCACTTTCTGGAGCAGGAGAGCAACGGCAGTGCAGAGTGACTTCACCATTGTCCAGGTCGGTGATTGGAGCATTGGCAGTTACTGCAGGACTGGTGAGGTTGGGGCGAAGGAGCGGCGAGAGATTGAAGAGGGATATGATCGGGGCCCAGGAGAGGCGCGGGCCCAGGGGCAGCACGGACCAGCACACACTGCGATTTGTGCAGCAGAACCGGACTCCAGTTAGTCTTGGTTAATCCTTGCCACTGGACCAAGTCCGAGCTCTGTTTAGCCAGTGGGGTTGCTGGAGTGCAACGGCCACCACACGTTAAAAAAATCCACGCACAGGCATCGTTCACATTTCAAGGTTTAGTTCGGACCTGGAATTTCAGGTGCTTCATTGAAACAGCTGTGAACTTTTTACGTGGAAGCAAGTCATCATGGATTCGAGGGACTGCCGATGATGATGGATGAAGATGGTGGTGGGCAGGGCCACAGGGCTGTGTGGGCTCCTTGTCCTCCGTTTGTGATGAAAGTCTGCTCATTCCAGGGTCTGGCAGGAAAGCTGGAGGGTACTTGTCTCTCGCTCCTGGTGTTGGCCCTGGTGACCAGGGGATGTAATCCCGATCTGGGGCAGGTTGCCAGTATTGGTGGCTGTGCTGCTCATTGAACGCTGTCCCTGTCCCGGCAGTGGGTCTGTACACACTTTGTGTGTGTGTGAGCCCATCCTGGGGCATCACATCTGTCCCAAAGTTCCAGGCTACATGGTCAGGGAGCCCTCTGGACCTGGGGGTCTCCCACTGGGGCATTCATCTAGCATAAACATTGTCCCTGTTGAACCCGGTGTCCTTTAACAGTATATTTCTTGTATACATGACACATTGGCTCCTATGATACATAATCCAATCTACACTGCTTTCTCTCTTTACAATGTCACTTACAACATTTACATCAATTCTTGTATCTTGGTCTCTCCATACATGGTTGCATTTGGCATTTTTAAATTTCTGTCATCATCATTAAGCGTTTCAAACTTGTTCTCAACATCACTTACACAAGCATTCATTACATTTTCTCATCAGTTAATCCGGAATCACAATTCAACGTTTCATTAGGGGTTGAGTAGCTTCGTCTTCATCTATGTCGGAGCCCAGGTGATCAGACAATTCTTCAGCGACGTGGTGAGTAAAGATTTTTCTGTACATTCTCTGAAGGCGCCCTTTCATTTTGAAGCCTTTGCATCGAAAGTCTCTGTAGCGGCACTGCTGGGCCCTGTGGCTTCCTCCATAGCGCCAGCATGGGGCTAGCCAATTTGCCCCATGTGGTGGACTCAGGGCTGTGGGACTCGGGGCAGCATTTCTGCCTTTAGAAGTAGCCATTCGGTTCACTGCATTCGTAGGTTTAAAGTTCTGGGTGTGGGTCATTATTCGCTTGGAGTCGCTGACTGAAATCACGTATGCCTGGCCCAATTTAATTGCATTCTGCTGGGTGACTGTGATGTCTGCAGAGAGCAGTGTATGGAGGAGACTCTAGTGGCCGAATCCGATAACAAATATGTCCCTTAGTGCTTCGTTTAGATGGTCGCCTAAATCACATGGTGAACTTTTGAAATGTGCAACATACTTAGCAATATCTTGGCCTTGAGTTCGCCAGTGATTGTAGAACCGGTGCCTGGCTGTGAGGATGCTGTTTTTGGGTTTTAGTTGACAAGTTATTAAGGTGACAAGTTCCCCATAGCTCTTGGTTGTTGTCTTCGCTGGGGCTAGCAAGTCCCTGACAAGGCCCTGGAGAGTGGGCCCACAATTACTAATCAGGACGGCCCTGCGCTTGTGCGGCAGTGCAGCCGGTGTGTCCCCATCCAGATCGTTGGCTATGAAGAAGTGTTCTAACCTTTCCATGAAGGTGTCCATATCTTCCTCATCGGTGAATAGTTGAAAGTTGATGATATTCGAAATGATGTGCGTGTAGTTCATGACCTCGTCGCCAGTTATTGTGTAGGTAGATATTCTGTTAATGACTCCACGAGGCAGTGGTATGATACTTAGTCTGTGAAGACTGTAGTTCTTTATTGCAGCACCTAGAGTGATGACACCAAGAGGTGATCTCCCTTTTATACAGTGTTACCTGCAGTGTGCAGGTGACCCTTATGTCTCCAGCAGCAGCAGCCTCTGGTGTACAGGTAAGTGTGTACAGGGTGAAGGTACATTCAGTGTTACAGTACATCATAATATTACATCATAACATTGTTGGCGTGCATACATAACAGACTGTTTGCTGGCAAAGATATTTGCAGTAGCTTCCCAGGTGGACTCGTAGTGAGGATTTGGTGTTTTTACCGCTGCAGCCTGCCTTTGATTCCCAGTCAGTGAACAGTGTATTTTCGGCTCTTAACAGTGGTGCTCCTGAACAAATTTACAGCTCAACACATCAGCAGCGCATCATTTGTTGCAGTGATCCAAAATACACTTCTGTGCCTGCTGTTTTAAAGTCAGCCATCAATGACTAGACCTCTCTCAACAACTGACACTAGAATTGCTGATTGACACTGTAAATGTTGCCAGTCATGTCCATCATTAGTCTTCAATGTACCTTTTGCGTCACATCACCCTTGCTTATCACAGCACGGCTATCTGTCAATGCACTGCCAGTGTGGAAAATTCAACATTTTAAACTTAGCAACGTGTGCAAGATTGGAATCAGATTATGCCTGGCCTATGGGCACTGATAACGTATCCTTAGCATAAAGATTTTCATTATCCTTATACATTATATTAGCACAACCTGAACTCTGAGATGGTTTTGGAATCATTGCCCCGAAATGAGGACTCAGTGGGCGGGGCAATTCCACCCGGGGTTAGCTTTTCCTTCAAAAAGCTGTGAGAAAACTTTGCTTCATTTGCTGTCGCGCCGAAAAAGCTCAGTTGGGAGAGCGTTAGACTGAAGATTTAAAGGTCCCGGTTTTCGGCAATTGCTGGTTATTTTGTGTTCCCTTCATTTTATGGGAGAAGCTGGTTTTATATCTGGACAGTGCTTGAGAGATGGGCTGCTCAGCGCTTGCATGATAATAATTTCTACAATGAATTGTTGGATTCATGCGCTGTTTTTCTGTAACTTCTTATTTACACCCTGCCCAGTTATATATGTGAACAGTGAACAATGTTTAAGCGATGTCATGTGTTCAATGTTTTTGCATTAACTCGGTCACCCAGTGTGAGCCGGAAACACAATCCCCTCAGGCTGGGCTGGCACCTACCTTCATCACACTTTGTGGCTGGTTAGCTCAGTTGGTGCTAATAACGCCGATATCCCCTTACGCGTTCAAATATTTCTCATAATTTTTTCGGTTCTTCCTAACATTTAAAATCCAATCTTTCAAAATAAACAAATCCACACAGAATCCCAAGGGTTGGAAATTATTTGGAATAACATCCATTTCTTGTTTGCCGCTGGGGTGGAGAGACAAACCTTCTGTTTATTTGTGTTGCTGGGCTGCTGATAAAAGTTGAAGCAGTGGCCTGGTCCCGTAAATGGTCATAGCAGGAATAGACAGACAGAACAGCTCTCTCCCCGAGACAGGCAAACCAAAGCAAATGTTCACCGGCTACAAGAGTGAAAAATCCAGAGAAAAGGACAGAATGAAATAGATTTCACTGGATGCCTAGCCGCACTGTGGCTGCTCCTGAACAAACTTGAAGCTCACCACAATGCTGCTGCCCCTACCATCAGCAGCGCATCATTCATTACAGCGATATAAAATACTTCCCCGATTATTGTTTTAAGTTCAGCAGTAAACAATTCGACCTCTCTCAACATTTCTGACTTATACTGTAAGTTTTACCAACATTTAACTGCAGTGTAGAATAATCACAATTATCATTAGTCTTCCATGTATGTTCTGGCGCTGCATCACCCTAGAAAAAACAAGCTCATCACAGCACGGCTATCAGGCAATTCATTGCCAGTGTGGACGCATGCATCATTTTGAACTTAGCAACGTGTACAAGACGAGAATCAGAGAGTGCCTGCGCAATAGGCAGTGATAACTTAACCTGAGCAGAGAGATTTTCATTCTCATTTTTATTACAGTAACGCAACCTGAGCTCCGAGATTTGTTTGGGGCCCAAAGCCCCGAAGTGAGGATTGAGTGGGCGGGGCAATTCATCCCGGGGTTAGATTTTCTTTCAGAAATGTGTGAGAAAGTTTTGGTGTGGTTGCTGTCGGCCTGTAATAGCTCAGTTGGACAGAGGTAGACTGGATATTTCACAATCCATGGTTCACTCCTGGGTTTTAGCAATTTCTCGTTTTGTGTTCCTTCATTTTAAAGGGAGAGGCTGGATTTATATCCGAACTGTCCTCATCTCTGTTTTAAATGGGTGGCCACTTATTCGAAGATTATGCCCTCTAGTTCTTGTCCCTCCCATCAGTGGAAAGATCCTCTCTACATTCACTTTGTCAAGCTCCCTTATAACCTTATACTTTTCAATATGATCACCTCTCATTGTTCTGAATTCCAAAGTGTAGAGGCCCAGCCAGCTCAACCTTTCCTTATAAGTCAACCCCGTCATCCCCGGAATCAATCCAGTGACGTTTCTCTGAACTGCCTCCAAAGCAAGTATATCCATTCATTAATATGGAAAGCAAAACTGCACGCAATATTCCTGGTGTGGCCTCACAAATAACTTATATAGCTGCAGCAAGACGTCCCTGCTGTTATACCCCATCCCCTTTGCAATAAAGACCAAGATACCATTGCCCTATCTGATCACTTGCTGTACTTGCATACTATCCTTTTGTGTTCCATGCAAGTACCCTCAGGTCCCACTGTACTGCATCACTTTGTAATCTTTCTCCATTTAAATAATAACTTGCACTTGAATTTTCTGCAAAAGTGCATTATCTCACACGTTCAAACATTATACACGATCTGAAAAATTTTTGCCCAATCATTTAGCCTGCCTTTGTCCTTTTGCAGATTTTGTGTGTCCTCCTCACACATTGCTTTTCCTCCCATCGTTGTATCGTCAGCAAACTGGGCTACCGTACACTCAGTTAATTCTTCTCTGTTGCGAATATAGATTGTAAATAGTTGCAATCTTCTGATAACATCACATTTACAATCGAATTCAGACGCCTTATCCATTAGTCCACGCGGCCGCTGCCGTCGGCACAAAATTTGTTGTTTTTTATATTGTGAGCAAATTTGGGACAAGGGTTATATCAAGGAGTGGATATCGGAAAACATGAGCATATTTTGAGTAATGAATAGATGCGCTACGATATTGATGTGCACGGACACAGGAAACGTCAATGTAGCTTGAAACACAACAGTTCAACAATCGGTTATCGCAGCTGATATCCCACTCTATTTCAAATATACAGGATGATCCGGATTATGAGAAAATACGTCTTAATGGGGCAATTGATGAACCGGAACTGACAAACATCCCGTTTGAACAGACACCGAATGATCCTGGAAAGGAAGCACATCCCTCTTACACAGCTGTAGAATGGGCCTTCACGGACAGCAATTCCCTTTCAAAAGAATAAAGTGGGATTTATATCATTCCTGAAGGCAATTGTGCTGTGCGTGAGTGAGCGCGGGTCTCAGGACCACGCGGGGTTCGGACGGTTGTTGAAGCCACAGGTGATAGACAGGCAGGATGGAGCGGGCGGGGGGGAAGTGAAACCAACCCAGAAAAAAAAGAATTTAAAACATACATATATATTTTTCATAATAAGAAAGTAAATACATTTTCAATTTTATTGCAAAAAATTGAATTTGATTTGATTTAAATAAATAAATCATTGTTTCTTAATCTATATATTTTTGACTGAACGAAGGCTGTGCGACTGCAAGAAATCCACTGGAAATCAGGTCGTGCAGTCAGTAAATACCCAAACACAGTCAGCCCATGGTGTGAGACAAGCCACGAGGGAAGATGTGGGCAACAAAGGCGATCTTTTAAACTCGCGAGTGCCTTTCTGCAGGATAGACAGAAGCTGCGTGTGCTGTGAAAGAGGTCAAATGTAATAGAGACCATGCAGGCAGAACAGAAAAAGCAGATTTATTGTGAAAGTTAAAACGTAGGGAATGTATGTAAATATACGCATATATAAATATTTATACATATATTTACATAAACAAAGTCAATCATTCAGTCATGTCTTGTCTTGTCTTGTCTTTATTTGATTTGTATTTGAAAATAAGGGGGAAGGAGCTCATCATGTCACTAAAATCGCTCTGTTTCTAACTTATATAATGTGCCTTCTTTCAGATGTGGAATAGCAAAATCCCACAGCAGATTCTTCTCCTGTCCGGCAGTCCTCGATTGCGTGTTTAATCAAATCAGTGTGGCTTAAAGTTGCATGTAATGCATTATTCCTCCCATTACATGAAATGCACAGTAAGATCGCGCAGAAAGTTCACACGCACTCCCTCGCTTACAAAAACATACCAACAAACTAAAATTCCTGCACCCTCCAAAGGCAGTTTTTGAAATTTGAAATTTGAAATCGGGGACAGAGAGCACATTCCTTAAAAACAGATACATAATGATCCGATACTGATAGCACACCATTTTGGGGAGAATATGAATGACCCCGGGCAAACCAGCACATCACCTTAAAGGGATACAGAAACACAATGAACAAAACCAAAGAATTCTGTAAAACTCAGCAGGTCGTGAACATTCTGTGGATGAAGATCCCGGTCTCACGTTCAGTCAGATGATCATTCCGATATTTTAAGAAAAATGTAAAGTTTACAGGTTTTTTCCACGAAAATAGCACCTGGAAATAATAGGCAGCGAGGAAGGACAAAAGGGAATGTCTGTGATACAGTGGAGCGTAGGAGTGATTGAATAATAAATGGAACAATGCACAAAGGCAAAGTGGCTGGTAAGCGGGCAATAAAGTTACAAAGGATGGACCAGAGGAGGTGTTAGTGTGAACAGCAGAACCATTAACAGACAATGGGAGCGGTGCTTATGATCCGATACGATGAACCGAATGTTGAGGCCAGAACACTATAACATGACTGGAATGTAGGGTTTGAACGCCTTTTAATTAGACCAGGCAGCTTGGCCACCCCGGATTTATTTCCGCTATGGTTTAAATTTGGCAGCCAAGGGATTAAAACCAAAGCCAGCTTCTCACATCTTTTCAGCGATAGAGAAACAGGACGCACTCATATTCAGGGCAGAGACTGTTTCACGCTGAAGTGGAGATTGACGCTGAATGTATGCTTATCCCAATGGAGGTGAGCTCATGCATGCAGAAAGAAAGGTATCCTGATCAAGTATTGGCCGGAATCAAACACGGGTTTAGGTTTTCCAATGAGACACAGAGCCGAGTACATCTGAGATACCTGAACGTTACTCAGTTCGGTGAGTTTCACTTTGCTCCTGGGAATCTCCAGGATTTTTGGACGCTGTGGGAACAACGGAGCGCAATCACACGTTTTAATTTGAAACATGTCAGTTTTCTCACATGTCGACCGGCTGAAAAGTTGTTTTTTGACTAAAAGTTGACAGGGCTCGTCCGCGATGTGAACCCGGGACCTCTCGTTTTTCAATTATTTAAATCCCGATGAAGAATCATACACCTAGACCAACAAGCCGCCGACAATGATGGACGTAGCCCTCAGATTCTGACTTTAGTTTGCTATTTATGCCCATTGTGCCTGTGCTGACTATCAGAGACCTATCCCATGAGTCTCCCTCTCCATCGTCCAGCTAATGTTTTACCTTTGATGAATAGATTATTTTTTGAGACATTACTTCACCAACGAGCTGCATCCTTGTCAGTAAAAGGTGAATTTGGCAAGGAGGTTAAATGTGATTGACGAAAAAAAACGATGGGATAATGTTTAACACAATAACGACGAAGCTTGCGGCATACTGGATCAGCAGTCCATTGCATGGATTTCTCCGTCAACTTGTCTCATATTTACTGCAACGTCAGACATCCATCCCCTAATTTTTGCTTTCAAAGAGAAATAATGTGCACGAAAGTCTACTTCCCCGCTTGTTCTGCCCGTGCAACCAGATCGACAGTGATGAAAATGTGCCATTCGTTTATGAAAGCAAACAGCCTTCCTTTACTTCATGTGAGTGACTGTGCGAGATGGTTGGTTTTGAGGCAGAATCAAAATAAAGAATATAAAATTTCGCGCGGCGAGTTAGTTGACCGCGGCAGAACTCGACATGCAATCTTCGGATACCATCACAGTTACAATCGAATTCAGACGCATTATCCATTAGGCAACGCGGCCGCTGCTTTCAGCATAACATTTTTTGTTTTTTTATATTAATAGCAAATTTGGGACAAGGGTTATATCAAGGAGTGGATTTCGGAAAACATGGGCATATTTTGAGTAATGAAGCGATGCGCTGCGATATGGGTGTGCACGGACACAGGCAACGTCAATGTAGCTTGAAACACAACAGTTTAACAATCGGTTATCGCAACTGAAATCACACGGCTTTTAAAATATACAGGATGATCCGGATTATGAGAAAATACGTCTTAAAGGGGCAATTGATGTACCGGACCTGACAACCATCCCGTTTGAACAGACACCGAATGATTCTGGACGGGAAGCACATCTCTCTTACACAGCTGTAGAATGGGCCTTCACGGACAGCAGTTCCCTTTCAAAAGAATAAAGTGGGATGTCTATCATTCCTGTAGGCAATTGTGCTGTGCGTGTGTGAGGAAGGGTCTCAGGACCACGCGGGGCTGGGACGGTTGTTGAAGCCACAGGTGATTGACAGGCAGGAAGGAGGGAGGGAAGTAAAACCAACCCAGATAAAAAGACAATTTAAAACATATATATATTTATCATAATAAGAAATTAAATAAATTTGCAATTTTATTGCAAAAAATTAAATTTGATTTGATTTAAATAAATAAATAATTGTTTCTTAATCTATATATTTTTGATTGAACGAAGTCTGTGCGACTGCATGAAATCCACTGGAAATCAGGGCGTGCATTCAGTAAATACCCAAACACAGTAAGCCCATGGTGTAAGAAAGCTACGAGGGAAGATGTGGGCAATAAAGGCGAACTTTTAAAGTCGCGAGTGCCTTTCTGCAGGATCTGACAGCAGCTGCGTGTGCTGTGAAAGAGGTCAAATGTAATAGAGCCAATGCAGGCAGAACAGAAAAAGCACATTTATTGAGAAAGTTAAAAAGTAGGGAATGTATGTAAATATACGCATATATAAATATTTATACATATATTTAAATAAACAAAGTCAGTCAGTCAGTCATGTCGTGTCTTGTCTTGATTTGATTTGTATTTGGAAATAAGGGGGAAGGAGCTCATCATGTCACACAGTCCATCCGCAAGCTCTCGCTAAAATCGCTATATTTCTAACTTGTATAATGTGCCTTCTTTCAGATGTGGAATAGCAAAATCCCACAGCAGATTCTTTTCTGTCCGGCAGTCCTCGAATGCATGTTGAATCAAATCAGTATGGCTTCAAGTTGCAGGTAATGCACTTTTCCTCCCATGACATGAAATGCACAGTAAAATCGCGCAGAACGTTTGCACGCACTCTCTCGCTTACACAAACACACCAACAAACTAAAATTCCTGCACCCTCCAAAGGCAGTTTTTGAAATTTGAAATTTGAAATCCGGGACAGACAGCACATTCCTTCAAAACAGATACATAATGATCCGATACTGATAGCACACCATTTTGGAGAGACTGTGAATGACCCCGGGCAGACCAGCACATCACCTTAAAAGGCATACAGAAACACAATGAACAAAAACAAAGAATTCTGTAAAACTCAGCAGGTCGTGAACATTCTGTGGATGAAGATCCCGGGATCACGTTCAGTCAGATGATCATTCCGATATTTTAAGAAAAATGTAACGTTTACAGATTTTTTCCACGAAAATAGGACCTGGAAAAAATAGGCAGCGAGGAAGGACAAAAGGGAATGTCGGTGATACAGTGGAGCATAGGAGTGATTGAATAATAAGTGGAACAATGCGAAAAGGCAAAGTGGGTCGTAAGCGGGCAATAAAGTAACAAAGGATGGACCAGAGGAGGTGTTAGTGTGAACAGCAGAACCATTAACAGACAATGGGAGCGGTGCTTATGATCCGATACGTTGAACCGAATGTTGAGGCCAGAACACTATAACATGCCTGGAATGCAGGCTGTGAACTCCTTTTAATCAGACCAGGCAGCTCGGATTGATATCCGATACGGTTTAAATTTGGCAGCCAAGAGATTAAATCCAAAGCCAGCCTCTCACATCTTTTCAGCGCTCGAGAAACAGGACGCACTCATATTTAGGGCAGAGTCTGTTTCACCTTGAAGTGGAGATTGACGCTGAATGTATGCTTATCCCAATGGAGGTGAGCTCATGCGTGCAGAAAGGAAGGTATACTTATCAAGTATTGGCCGGAATCAAACACGGGTTTAGGTTTTCCAATGTGACACAGAGCCGAGTACATCTGAGATACCTGAACTTTACTCAGTTCGGTGAGTTTCACTTTGCTCCTGGGAATATCCAGGATTTTGGACGCTGTGGGAACAATGGAGCGCAATCACACGTTTTAATTTGAAACATGTCAGTTTTCTCACATGTCGACCGGCTGAAAAGTTGTTTTTTGACTAAAAGTTCACAGGGCTCGTCCGCGATGTGAACCCGGGACCTCTCGTTTTTCAATTATTAAAATCCCGATGAATAATCATACACCTCGACCAACAAGCCGCCGACAGTGATGGACGTAGCTCTCAGATTCTGACGTTAATTTGCTATTTATGCCCATCGTGCCTGTGCTGACTATCAGAGACCTATCCCATGAGTCCCCCTCTCCATCGTCCTGCTAATGTTTTACCTTTGATGAATAGATTATTTTTTGAGACATTACTTCACCAACGAGCTGCATCCTTGTCAGTAAAAGATGAATTTGGCAATGAGGTTAAATGTGATTGACGAAAAAAAAGATTGGAAAATGTCCTAGGGGGAGTGTTTGCTTGTGCTGTTGGGGAGGATTTAAACTGATATGGCAGGGGGATGGGAGCCAATGCAGGGAGACAGAGGGAAACAAAAAAGAGGCAAAAGCAAAAGACAGAAAGGAGATGAGGAAAAGTGGAGGGCAGAGAAACCAAAGGCAAAGAACAAAAAGGGCCACTGTACAGCAAAATTCTAAAAGGACAAAGGGTGTTAAAAGAACAAGCCTGAAGACTTTGTGTATTAATGCAAGGAGTATCCGCAATAAAGTGGATGAATTAACTGTGCAAATAGATGTTAACAAATATGATGTGATTGGGATTACGGAGACGTGGCTCCAGGATGATCAGGGCTGGGAACTCAACATCCAGGGGTATTCAACATTCAGGAAAGATAGAATAAAAGGAAAAGGTGGTGTGGTAGCATTGCTGGTTAAGGAGCAAATTAAGGCAATAGTTCGGAAGGACATTAGCTTGGATGATGTGGAATCTATATGGGTAGAGCTGCAGAATACCAAAGGACAAAAAACGTTAGTGGGAGTTGTGTACAGACCTCCAAACAGTAGTAGTGATGTTGGGGAGGGCATCAAACATGAAATTAGGGGTGCGTGCAATAAAGGTGCAGCAGTTATAATGGGTGACTTTAATATGCACATAGATTGGGTTAACCAATCTGGAAGCAATACGGTAGAGGAGGATTTCCTGGAGTGCATAAGGGATGGTTTTTTAGACCAATATGTCGAGGAACCAACTAGGGGGGGGGCCATCTTAGACTGGGTGTTGTGTAATGAGAGAGGATTAATTAGCAATCTCCTTGTGCGAGGCCCCTTGGGGAAGAGTGACTATAATATGGTGGAATTCTGCATTAGGATGGAGAATGAAACAGTTAATTCAGAGACCATGGTCCAGAATTTAAAGAAGGCTAACTTTGAAGGTATGAGGTGTGAATTGGCTAGGATAGATTGACGAATGATACTGAAGGGGTTGACTGTGGATGGGCAATGGCAGACATTTAGAGACCGCATGGATGAACTACAACAATTGCACATTCCTGTCTGTCGTAAAAGTAAAACAGGGAAAGTGGCTCAACCGTGGCTATCAAGGGAAATCAGGGATAGCATTAAAGCCAAGGAAGTGGCATACAAATTGGCCAGAAATAGCAGAGAACCCGGGGACTGGTAGAAATTTAGAACTCAGCAGAGGAGGACAAAAGTTTTGATTAGGGCAGGGAAAATGGAGTACGAGAAGAAGCTGGAAGGGAACATTAAGACGGATTGCAAAAGTTTCTATAGATATGTAAAGAGAAAAAGGTTAGTAAAGACAAACGTAGGTCCCCTGCAGTCAGAATCAGGGGATGTCATAACGGGGAACAAAGAAATGGCGGACCAATTGAACAAGTACTTTGGTTCGGTATTCACTGAGGAGGACACAAACAACCTTCCGGATATAAAAGGGGTCGGAGGGTCTAGTAAGGAGGAGGAACTGAGGGAAATCCTTATTAGTCGGGAAATTGTGTTGGGGAAATTGATGGGATTGAAGGCCGATAAATCCCCAGGGCCTGATGGACTGCATCCCAGAGTACTTAAGGAGGTGGCCTTGGAAATAGTGGATGCACTGACAGTCATTTTCCAACATTCCATTGACTCTGGATCAGTTCCTATGGAGTGGACCGTAGCCAATGTAACCCCACTTTTTAAAAAAGGAGGGAGAGAGAAAACAGTGAAATACAGACCGGTCAGCCTGACATCGGTAGTGGGTAAAATGATGGAATCAATTATTAAGGATGTCATCGCAGTGCATTTGGAAAGAGGTAATATGATAGGTCCAAGTCAGCATGGATTTGTGAAAGGGAAATCATGCTTGACAAATCTTCTGGAATTTTTTGAGGATGTTTCCAGTAGAGTGGACAAGGGAGAACCAGTTGATGTGGTATATTTGGACTTTCAGAAGGCTTTCGACAAGTTCCCACACAAGAGATTAATGTGCAAATTTAAAGCACATGGGATTGGGGGTAGTGTGCTGAAATGGATTGAGAACTGGTTGTCAGACAGGAAGCAAAGTGTAGGAGTAAATGGGGACTTTTCAGAATGGCAGGCAGTGACCAGTGGGGTACCGCAAGGTTCTGTGCTGGGGCCCCAGCTGTTTACACTGTACATTAATGATTTAGACGAGGGGATTAAATGTAGTATCTCCAAATTTGCGGATGACACTAAGTTGGGTGGCAGTGTGAGCTGCAAGGAGGATTCTATGAGGCTGCAGAGCGACTTGGATAGGTTAGGTGAGTGGGAAAATGCATGGCAGATGAAGTATAATGTGGATAAATGTGAGGTTATCCACTTTGGTGGTAAAAACAGAGAGACAGACTATTATCTGAATGGTGACAGATTAGGAAAATGGCAGGTGCAAATAGACCTGGGTGTCATGGTACATCAGTCATTGAAGGTTGGCATGCAGGTACAGCAACCGGTTAAGAAAGCAAATGGCATGTTGGCCTTCATAGCGAGGGGATTTGAGTACAAGGGCAGGGAGGTGTTGCTACAATTGTACAGGGCCTTGGTGAGGCCACACCTGGAGTATTGTTTACAGTTTTGGTCTCCTAACCTGAGGAAGGACATTCTTGCTATTGAGGGAGTGCAGCGAAGGTTCACCAGACTGATTCCCGGGATGGCGCGACTGACCTATCAAGAAAGACTGAATCAACTGGGCTTGTATTCACTGGAGTTCAGAAGAATGAGAGGGTACCTCATAGAAACGTTTAAAATTCTGACGGGGTTAGACAGGTTAGATGCAGAAAGAATGTTCCCAATGTTGGGGAAGTCCAGAACCAGGGGACACAATCTAAGGATAATGGGGAAGCCATTTAGGACCGAGATGAGGAGGAATTTCTTCACCCAGAGATTGGTGAACCTGTGGAATTCTCTACTACAGAAAGTTGTTGAGGCCAATTCACTAAATATATTCAAAAAGGAGTTAGATGAAGTCCTTACTACTAGGGGAATCAAGGGGTATGGTGAGAAAGCAGGAATGGAGTACTGAAGTTGCATGTTCAGCCATGAACTCATTGAATGGTGGTGCAGGCTAGAAGGGCCGAATGGCCTACTCCTGCAGCTATTTTCTATGTTTCTATGTTTCTATGTTTAACACAATAACGACGAAGCTGGAGGCATACTGGATCAGCAGTCCATTGCCTGGATCTCCAAATCACCTAGTCTCCTATTTGCTGCAACGTCAGACATCAATCGCTTATTTTTTCCTTCAAACAGAAATAATGTGCAAGAAAGTCTACTTCCCCGCTTGTTCTGCCCGTGCAACCAGATCGACAGTGATGAAATTGTGCCATTAGCTTCTTAAAGCATACAGCCTTCCTTTACTTCAGGTGAGTGTCTGTGCGAGATGGTTGGTTTTGAGGCAGAATCAAAACAAAGAATATAATATTTCACTCGGCGAGATAGCTGCTGGGCCAGGACTCGAACCTGCAATCTTCTGATAACATCACAGTTACAATCGAAGTCAGACGCCTTATCCATTCGTCCACGCGGCCGCTGCCGTCGGCACAAAATTTGTTGTTTTTTATATTGAGATCAAATTTGGGACAAGGGTTCTTTCAAGGAGTGGATGTCGGAAAACATGAGCATATTTTGAGTAATGAATAAATGCGCTGCGATATGGATGTGCGCGGACACAGGCAACGTCAATGTAGCTTGAAACACAACAGTTTAACACGTCGGTTATCGCAGCTGAAATCCCACTCCTTTTGAAAAATACAGGATGATCCGGATTATGAGAAAATACGTCTTAAAGGGGCAATTGATGTACCGGACCTGACAACCATCCCGTTTGAACAGACACCGAATGATTCTGGACCGGAAGCACATCTCTCTTACACAGCTGTAGAATGGGCCTTCACGGACAGCAGTTCCCTTTCAAAAGAATAAAGTGGGATGTCTATCATTCCTGTAGGCAATTGTGCTGTGCGTGTGTGAGGAAGGGTCTCAGGACCACGCGGGGCTGGGACGGTTGTTGAAGCCACAGGTGATAGACAGGCAGGAAGGGGAGGGGGGAAGTAAAACCAACTCAGACAAAAAGACAATTTAAAATATATATATATTTATCATAATAAGAAAATAAATAAATTTACAATCTTATTGAAAAAAATTGAATTTGATTTGATTTAAATAAATAAATAATTGTTTCTTAATCTATATATTTTTGATTGAACGAAGGCTGTGAGACTGCATGAAATCCACTGGAAATCAGGGCGTACAGTCAGTAAATACCCAAACACAGTAAGCCCATGGTGGAAGACAAGCCACGAGGGAAGATGTGGGCAACAAAAGCCATCTTTTAAAGTCGCGAGTGCCTTTCTGCAGGATCAGACAGAAGCTGCATGTGCTGTGAAAAAGTCAAATGTAATAGAGCCAATGTAGGCAGAACAGAAAAAGCACATTTATTGTGAAAGTTAAAAAGTAGGGAATGTATGTAAATATACGCATATATAAATATTTATACATATATTTATATAAACAAAGTCAGTCAGTCAGTCATGTCTTGTCTTATCTTGTGTTGATTTGATTTGTATTTGAAAATAAGGGGGAATGATCTCATCATGTCACACTGCCCATCCGCAAGCTCTCGCTAAAATCGCTATGTTTCTTACTTTTACAAAGTGCCTTCTTTCAGATGTGGAATAGCAAAATCCCACAGCAGATTCTTCTCTGTCAGGCAGTCCTCGAATGCATGTTGAATCAAATTAGTGTGGCTTCATGTTGCATGTATTGCATTTTTCCTCCCATGATATGAAATGCATAGTAAGATCGCGCAGAACGTTCGCACGCACTCCCTCGCTTACACAAACACACCAACAAACTAAAATTCCTCCACCGTCCAAAGGCAGTTTTTGAAATTTGAAATTTGAAATTTGAAATATGGGACAGACAGCACATCCCTTTAAAACTGATACATAATGATCCGGTACTGAAAGCACACCATTTTGGAGAGACAGAGAATGACCCCGGACAGACGAGCACATCACCTTAAAAGGGATACAGAAACACAATGGACAAAAACAAAGAATTCTGTAAAACTCAGCAGGTCGTGAACATTGTCTAGATGAAGATCCCGGGCTCACGTTCAGTCAGATGATCGTTCCGATATTTTAAGCAAAATGTAAATGTTACAGATTTTTTCCACGAAAATAGCACCTGGAAAAAAATAAGCAGCGAGGAAGGACAAAAGGGAATGTCGGTGATACAGTGGAGCATAGGAGTGATTGAATAATAAATAGAACAATGCGAAGAGGGAAAGTGGGTGGTAAGCGGGCAATAAAGTAACAAAGTTTGGACCAGAGGAGGTGTTAGTGTGAACAGCAGAACCATCAGCAGACAATGGGAGCGGTGCTTATGATCCGATACGTTGAACCGAATGTTGAGGCCAGAACACTGTAACATTCCTGGAATGTAGGATTTGAACGCCTTTTAATCAGACCAGGCAGCTTGCCCACCCCGGATTGATTTCCTGTACGGTTTAAATTCGGCAGCCAAGGGATTAAATCCAAAGCCAGCTTCTCACATCTTTTCAGCGCTGGAGAAAGAGGACGCACTCATATTCAGGGCAGAGTCTGTTTCACGTTGAAGTGGAGATTGAAGCTGAATGTATGCTTATCCGAATGGCGGTGAGCTCATGCATGCAGAAAGGAAGATATACTGATCAAGTATTGGCCGGAATCAAACACGGGTTTAGGTTTTCCAATGAGACACAGAGCCGAGTGCTTCTGAGAGACATGAACTTTACTCAGTTTGGTGAGTTTCACTTTGCTCCTGGGAATCTCCAGGAATTTGGACGCTGTGGGAACAAGGGAGTGCAATCACACGTTTTAATTTGAAACATGTCAGTTTTCTCACATGTCGACCGGCTGAAAAGTGATTTTTTTGAATAAATTTGACAGGGCTCGTCCGCGATGTGAATGTGAACCCGGGACCTCTCGTTTTTCAATTATTAAAATCCCTATACGAGAATCATACCCCGAGACCAACGAGCCGCCGACAATGAGGGCGGTAGCTCTCAGAATCTGACGTTAGTTTGCTATTTATGCCCATCGTGCCTGTGCTGACTCTCAGAGACCTATCCCATGCGTCCCCCTCTCCATCGTCCTGCTAATGTTTTCCCTTTGATGAATAGATTATTTTTTGAGACATTACTTCACCAACGAGCTGCATCCTTGTCAGTAATCGGTGAATTTGGCAATGAGGTTAAATGTGATTGACGAAAGAAAACGAGGGGAAAATGTTCAACATGATAATGACGAAGCTTGCGGCATACTGGATCAGCAGTCCATTGCATGGACCTCTCAGTCACCTTGTCTCCTATTTACTGCAACGTCAGAAATTCATCCCCTACTTTTTGCATTCAAACAGAAATAATGTGCACGAAAGTCTACTTCACCCGTGCAACCAGATCGACAGTGATGAAAATGTGCCATTAGCTTCTTAAAGCAAACAGCCTTCCTGTAATTCAGGTGAGTGACTGTACGAGATGGTTGGTTTTGAGGCAGAATCAAAACGAAGAATATAAAATTTCATGCAGCGAGTTAGCTGACCGCGGCAGGACTCGAACCTGCAATCTTCTGATAACATCACAGTTGCAATCGAAGTCAGACGCCTTATCCATGAGTCCACGCGGCCGCTGCGGTCGGCACAAAATTTGTTCTTTTTTTATACTGAGAGCAAATTTGGGACAAGGGTTATATCAAGGAGTGGATTTAGGAAAATATGAGCATTTTTTAGTCATGAATAGATGCGCTGCGATATGGATGTGCACGGATACAGGCAACGTCAATGTCGCTTGAAACACAATTCGGTTATCGCAACTGAAATCACACTCCTTTTAACATATACAGGATGATCCGGATTATGAGAAAATACGTCTCAAAGGGGCAATTGATGAACCGGAACTGACAACCATCCCGTTTGAACAGACACCGAATGATCCTGGACAGGAAGCACATCCCTCTTACACAGCTGTAGAATGGGCCTTCCCGGACAGCAGTTCCCTTTCAAAAGAATAAAGTGGGATTTCTATCATTCCTGAAGGCAATTGTGATGTGCGTGAGTGAGTGCGGATCTGAGGACCACGCGGGGCTGGGACCGTTGTTGAAGCCACAGGTGATCGACAGGCAGGAAGGAGGGAGGGAAGTAAAACCAAGCCAGACAAAAAGACAATTTAAAACATATATATATTTATCATAATAAGAAAATAAATACATTTACAATTTTATTGCAAAAAATTGATATTGATGTGATTTAAATAATTGTTTCTTAATCTATATATTTTTGATTGAACGAAGGCTGTGCGACTGCATGAAATCCACTGGAATGGCAACATTGGTGCTTTAAGAAAGGAATTCTCACCTGCAACACAGACGACCCATGTGCGATTCTCAGCCGATGCAGCTTTTCATTTTTACTTATCCATTTCAAACAACAATTTACAAATGAGTGAAGGCAATATGTGAAACATTAATAAGAAAGTAAATTTCGTGGTGATGCTTTAAATAATTAATGTAATGTAAATACATTTGATGTATGCACATGTAATTGGAAAATGGATGTGAACCCAAATAAATATGAGGTATTACATTTTGTTGACAAAAATAGGGCGGTCACATGTTACTCGGTAAATGGGAGGCTCAGTGGGATAGAAGAGAAAATGGATCTCAGAATACAAATATACAAATCACTGAATGTAGCGACGCAGGTTAACAAGGCAATAAAAAGCCAACAAAGCACGAGGGTTTATTTCTGACGGGATAGAATTGAAAAGTTATGATAAAATTTTAGAGCGCAGTTGGAAATCTGCGTACAATTCTGGTCACGTTGTTATGAAATAGGTAGAGAGGCACTGGAGAGGGCGGAAAAAAGATGATGATACCAGAAATGCAAGGAAATGATGAACATGCTGGGTCTCTTTTCTCCTGAAAAGACAAGGCTTTAGGTTGACCTAATAGAATTCTTTAAAATTATGAAAGACTTTGGTAGAGTAATTTCCACTTGTGTGAAAGAGCAAAACTAAAAGGCAATCAATATAAGATAAACAACAAAAATTTAAATATAAACTCATTTACCCAGATAGTGGTGAGAATGTGGAAGTCACTGCACCAAGGAGCAGTTGAGTAAAATAGTGTAGATACATTTAAGGGGTTGTTAGTTCAGCATATGAGGGAGAAGGGAATAGAGCATTATGCGGATAGAGTTGAGGAGGAAAGACAGGATAACAGCATGTAAATTCCAGATGTATTTAATGAACTCAATTTAAATTCCCCACCTGCCATGGTTGGATGTATATAATGCCTCTGAGTTACTAAACCAGTAGCATAACCACTGTACTACCGTACTCTTAACTTCATCCTTTACGTGTGCAACTGGGTCAAGGGTGTGAATAGCCTCCTTCAGCTCCGATGTAGTAGCCTTGAATGGCTGAATGGCGTGCTCTGTTTCCTAAATACAAGGGTCAAGGGTTTGAATCACTTCCTCCTGAATCGACGAGGCTTATATTAACCGGAATTTAGAAGAATGAGAGGGGATGTCACAGAAACATATAAAGTTCTGACGGGATTGAACAGGTTAGATGCAGGAAGTCCCGATGTTGGGGAAGTCCACAACAAAGGGTCACAGCCGAAGGATAAAGGATAAGCCATTTAGGACCGTGATGAATAGAAACCTCTTCACTCAGAGAATTGTGAACCTGTGAAATTCTCTACCACAGAAAGTTGTTGTGGCCAGTTCGTTGGATATATTCAAAAGGGAGTTAGATGTGCCCCTAAAGGGATCAAGTGGTATGGAGAGAAAGCAGGAATGGGGTACTGATTTTGCATGATAAGCCATCAGCATATGATTGGTGGTGCAGGCTCGGAGGGCCAAAGGGCCTAGTCCTGCGCCTATTTTCTATGTTTCTCTGTTTCTATGTTTCCTGTTGCTGTCTAATAGGCTGCACGGCATTTAATCAGCCCCTTCTATTCCTATGTAGGTGTTTTGAGGGGCTGAATAGTGTACTTCTGTGTAACAATTTATAGGGGCTGAATGACGTCCTCTTGTTCCACTGCGACAGGCTCGAAGGAGTGAGTCGTATCTACCCGTTCCAGTGTAACAGGCTCAAGTGGTTGAATGGCCTCCTCCAATTCTTATGTAACAAGCTCGAGTGGCTGAATGTCCTACTCCTGTTCTTGTGTAACAAGCTTGAGGGAAGATTAAACTAATTCTGTTCCTGTATAACCAGCCTCAATAGGTTGAATATTCTTCTCCTGTTCCTATGTAATAGGCTCTGGAGATTGAATGTCCTCTTCCTATTCCAGTGTAACATAGAAACATAGAGACATAGAACATAGGTGCAGGAGTAGGCTATTCGGCTCTTCGAGCCAGCACCACCATTCAATAAGATGATGGATGATCATTCCCTCAGTACCCCGTTCCTGCTTTCTCTCCATACTCTTTGATACCTTTAGCCGTGAGGGCCATATCTACCTCCCTATTCAATACATCCAATGAACTGGCATCAACAATTCTCTGCAGTCGAGAATTCCACAGGTTAACAAAGCTCTGAGTGAAGAACTTTCTCCTCAGCTCCGTCCTAAATGGCCTACCCCTTATCCGAAGACTTTATCTCCTGGTTCTGGACATCCCCATCATTAAGAACATCGTACGCGCATTTAACCTGTCCAGTCCTGTCGGAATCTTGTAAGTCTCGATGAGATCCCGTCTCATCCTTCTAAACTCCAGTGAATACAGGCCCAGTTGTTGCAATCTCTCCTCATATGTCAGTCCTGCCATCCCAGGAATCAATCTGGTGAACTTCGCTGCACTCCCTCAATATCAAAAACGTCCTTCCTCAGATTAGGAGACCAAAACTGAACACAGTAAGAGCATCTATGGGCTTAATGGCCTCCTACTGTTCCTATACAACAGATTCGAGGGGCAGAATTGCCTTTTTCAATTCCTATAAAACTGTCTGGAAAGTGATGAATAACCCGCCTCCACTTCTTATGTAAGACGCTTGAAAAGCTGACTGGCCGCCACCTGTTACTATTTAACATGATTGAGGGGATGAATAGCCTGCTCCTGTGTAAAAGGTTCAATGGACTGAAAGGATTCTTCCTGTGCAATAGGCTCACGTTATCATCATCATCATCATCGGCAAACCCTCTGAATCGAGGAAGACGTGCTTCCTCTTTTAGCATGAGTTGTTCGGTGGCTGTACGAGAACCACAGTCTCTGTCACAAGTGGGACAGACAGTGGTTGAAGTAAAGGGTAGGTTGGGAGTCTGGTATGCCGTACGCTCCTTCCGCTGCCTGCGCTTGAATTCTGCTTGCTCTCGGGGACGAGCCTCGAGCAGCTCAGTGCCCTCCCGGATGCACTTCTTCTACTTCGGGCGGTCCATGGCCAGGGACTCCCAGGTGTCAGTGGCAATGTCACACTTTATCAGTGAGCCTTTGAGGGTGTCCTTGTAACGTTTCCACTCTCCAATTTTGGATCGTTTGCCGTGGACGAGTTCCAAGTAGAGTGTTTGCTTTGGGAGTCTCGTGTCTGGCATGCAAACTATGTGGCCTGCCCAGCGGAGCTGATCAAGTGTGGTCAGTGCTTCAATGCTCGGGATGTTGGCCTGCACGAGGACGCTAACTTTGTTGCGTCTGTCCTCCCAGGGAATTTGCAGGATCTTGCAGAGAAATCGTTGGTGGTAGTTCTCCAGCGATTGAGGTGTCTACTTTAAATGTTCCACATGTTTGAGCAAAACAGGAGCGCTGTTATTAATACGGCCCTGTAGACCATGATCTTGGTGAAAGTATTGAGGAACTGGTCTTCAAACACTCTTTACCACAGGTGGCCAAAGGCTGCACTGGCGCACTGGAGGCGTTATTGGATGCTGTCTTCAATGCCAGCTCTTGTTGAAAGTAGGCTCCCGAGATAAGGGAAGTGGTCCACGTTGTCCAGCGCCGTATTGTGTATCTTGATGACTGGGGGGCAGTGCTGTGCAGCGAGGAAAGGTTGATGGAGGAACTTTGTCTTACTGATGTTTAGCGCAAGGCCCATGCTTTCGTGCGCCTCAGTAAATACCTCGACTGTTTCCTGGAGTTCAGCTTCTGTGTGTGCACAGATGCAGGCGTCATCCACGGACGGTAGCTCGATGACAGAGGTTGGGATGGTCTTGGACCTGGCCTGGTGACGGCGAATGTTGAACAGGTTCCCACTGGTTCTGTAGTTTAGTTCCACTCCAGCGGGGAGTTAGTCAACCGTGAGGTGGACTACGGCATCGAGGAAATTGAGAAGAGGGTTGGAGCATTGAAGCAGCTCTGCTTGACTCCGGTTCGGACGTGGATTCTGTCTTTCATGGATCCGTTGATAAGGATCACGGCCTGCATGTCGTCGTGTAGCAGGCGGAGGATGGTGGCCTACTTTTGGTGGCGTCCACAAAGGAGGAGGACGCTCCTTACGCTTTCGTGGTTGAGAGTGTGAAAGGCATTTGTAAGGTTGAAGAAAGCCATATTCCCTGCATTTTTCCTGCAGCTGTCGCGCTGCAAAGAATCATGTCCGTTGTGCCCGGAGGGGACGAAATCCGCTCTGCAACTCCGTGAGGAGCTCCTCGGCCACAGGGTGAAGTCGGTTGTGATGGAGGCTAGCACCGACTTTCCCAGTGGCTGATAGCCGGGAGATTCCCCTGTAGTTACCGCAGTCGGATTTGTCCCCTTTTTAAAAGATGTTCACGATCACTGCTTCTCTAAGATCTCCCCGCATGTTCTCCTCCCGCCAGATGAGATAGAGGAGGTGATGTCTTCGCGCAGAAGTTCCTCTCCACCATACTTCAGTGCCTCAGCAGGGATTCCGTCCGCCCCCCGTAGCCTTGTTATATCTTTAGATTTCTTGTGGCTTTTTCTATCTGGTGAAGTGTTGGGATCTCATTGAGGTGGTGGCGGGTAGCATTGTGCGGAATGGACTCAACTTCACTCGTGTCAAACATTGGATTACATAGTGTATACTGATCAGAAACAGTCCATTCGCCCCAGGCAGTCTTTTATGCTCCACAGGAGCCTCCGCTCAACTTTCCTCAACAGCCTAACGCTCTATTTCCTTCGTTCTCATATGCCTGTCTAGCCCCACCTTAAATAGTTCAATACTATTCTCTTCAACCACTACCTGTGGTAACGATTTCAACAATCTCACCATTCTTTGGGTAAATATGCTTCTTCTGCATTGCCGATGTTGATTTCATGGTGACTATCTTATATTGATAGCGTCTGGTTATTCTCTTCCCCACCAGTGGAAACGTTCTCACTGCATCCACACCATCAAAATCTTTCATAATTTGAAATGCCTCTATCAGGTCACGCCTCAGCCTTCTTTTTTCAAGCGAAAAGGGACACTGCCTGATCATCCTTTCCTCATTTGTATACGCTGGTTGTTCTTGTAACATCCTTGTAAATCTTCTCTGCATCCTCTGAAATGCATCTATGTCCTTTTCATAATATGGCGACCAGAACTGTGCATTGTGCTCTAAGCGTGATCTAATGAAGGTTAAATACAGGTTTAGCATAATGTGACTAATTTTCAATTCTGTATGTCTCGAAATAAATCAGCGTGTTTGCTTTGCTTTTTTATGGCATTGCTAACCTATGTCGTTATTTTTTAGTGTTTTGTATTTGTACTCCGAGATCTCTTTGTTCGTGAACTCCACCCAGACTGGAAATTTCCAGAAATAAGTGACCTCCCTACGTTTACGACCTAAATGTTTAACACCTCATATTTATATGGTTTGAAATTCATTTGCCAATTATATGCCCATTCTGCAAGTTTATTAATGTCCTCCGGTAAGTTGTTTCAGCGTTCCTCAGTATTGACTATCCTCCTAATTTGGTGTCAACCGCACATTTAGAAATGTTGTTTTTGCTTCATAGATGTAAATCTTTAATATAAATTGTGAACAGCAGCGGTCCCAGCACCGATCGTTGTGGAACACCAGTACCCGCCTTCTGCGACTAAGAAAAGCTACTCTCTGATTTCTGTCTCGAAGTCAGCTATCTCTCCATTCTGCTAGTTGTCTCCTGAATCTGCATTCTCTGACCTGGCTTGAGGCTTTTCTTGTTCATATGCAACAAACTACTTTTTGCAATTGTATTCATTCAAGCATATCGACATCATTAGCAAGGGCAGCATTTGTTGCCCATCTCTATCTGCCCTTGTGAAGTTGGCGGTGAGTCACATTTTCGCAACTCGCCAGGCAATTTCAGAGGTCAGTTACGAGCCAACGACATTGCTGTGGGTTTGGAGTCACATATAGGCCCAGACCGATAAGGACGGCAGATTTCCCTCCCTAAAGGTGACAAGTGAACCAGATGGGGAGTTTGTTACAATGGTCACCATTACTGATACTTTTAAAATTCAAGTTTTAATTAATTGAATTTAAGTTTCCCCACTCTCGTGTTGGGCTGTGATTTCCTCTCTCTGGATTATTAGTCCAGTTATATAACCATCATGCCACTGAGATTGACCTCCGTCTGTGTAATGCGCTCAAGAGGCTTAATGACTCCTCCAATTCCTGTGCAACAGGTTGAGGGAAGGAATGGCATGCTCCTGTTCCTATGTAACACGATCGAGAGGTTGATTAGGTTCCTCCTGTTCCTGGTTCGTCAGTCCAAAATAACTCATCCTCAGCCTATGCTGCGGTTTCGAATGGTTAAATGGGCTTCTAGTCTTCTTATAGATAAATCGCAAGGAGCTGAATGGCTTCCGCCAGTCCTATGCCTCAGGCACGAGGGGTTAATGGCCTTCCCCTATCCTTGAGCAACAGACTGGAGAGGCTCAATGGCATCCTCCTATTTCTGCTCAACAGCTTCGTTGGTTTGGCATTACATTCTCGTTATCTATGCAACAGGTTCGAGCGACCGAATGGAGTTCGACATTTCTTGTAAAACAGGCGCAAGAAGCTGAATGGCTTCCTCCTGCCCTTTGCAATTGGTTTGAGGGGATAATGGACACAATTGCCTCCACCTATCCGTGTGTAACAGGCTCGATTTCTTGCCTCTGCTAGTGTGCAAAATACTCAGATGATAATTGGGAAGGACTGCAGCCACTTGTGCAACAGAAAGAGCAGGTACCGCAGCTAGCCTTCTTTGAAGTATTGTTTTGCTGCAAAATTGACTGTGCAGCCCAAGCCCAAATCCTGACTTTGGTGTGAGTGGAAGCCACAAATGTTTAATATGCCATGGATTAGAAATGTCAACGTGCTATCCAGTGCACCACAGAGCCGCCAAATGTTCCATCAATACAAAATTAAAAGAGTGTTGATGCATAATCTGAGTTAAAATCAGAAAAATCTGCAAACACTCAGCAGACGCGGCAAAAACCTGCGGAGAGAGAAACAGAGTGAACGTGTCAGGTCGATGAACTTTCATCGCAACTGGATCAATCTCTGCCGTCCGAAACGGATGCTTATTCAGACCCGAATCATCATATTTCTGTTTGAAAGGGATGTTTTGTTATTGACTGATGGAACTTTTCAGCTCGGAAGGAGGCCACTTCGCCCCATTGTGTCCGCAATGTCCAACAAATAGCTATCCCACCTAATCCCACTTTCCAGCTCTTCTTGTTCCCATGTAACAATCTATGGCTTCATTTTATTCATTCAAGCATGTGGACATCGCTCGCAAGGAGTTAATGGCCTTCTCCTGTTATGGTGTAACAAACTGGACGGGCTCAATTGATTTCTACTACTTCTGTGCAACAGGTTCGTAGGTTTGGCATTGCCTACTCGTCATCTATGCAACAGGTTAGCGCGACCGAATTTGTTGCAGTCATCCTCAGTATTGAATATCCAACTAATTTTGCGTCATCCACAAAGTTAAAAATTATGTTTTTGATTCCGAGGTCTAAATCTTTAATATAAATTGAAATCAACAGTGGTCCCAGCATAGATCCTTGTGGAAAAGCAATAGCCACTATCTGCCACTATGAAAAGCTAACTTTTACCCCTACTCTCTGCTTTCTGTCTGGAAGCCAGATAGCTAGGCATTTATCTAGTTGTCTCCTTATTCCACATTCTCTGACTTGTTTTATGGTTCTTCTTTTTCCTGTTTAACAATCTAGCAATCCTATTATTTCTTTTATTCATTCTAGCATGTGGATAATGCTAGCAAGGGCAACCGTTGTTGCCTTTCCCTAATTGCCCTTGTGAAGGTAATGGTTAGCCATCTTATGCAACTTAGTACCTTGCTAGGCCATTTTAGAATGCAGTTAAGAGTCAACCACGTTGCTCGGGATCTGGAGCCACATTTGGGCCCAGACCAGAAAGGACGGCAGATTTCCTTCACTAAAGGAGACTATCGAACGAGATAGGTGTGTTGCATCAATGGTCAACATTACTAATACTTTTAAAATTCCTGATATATTTAATTGCATTTAAATTGCCCTACTCTCGCGGTGCGCTATGATTTTTTCTCACTGGATTACTAGTCCAGTGCCATAACCGTTATTCTATTATGATTGTCCTCCGCCTGTGTAAAAGGTTGAGGGGTGGAATGTCATCCTCCGAGTCCTATGTAACAGCTTCGAGGGGGTGATTAGCCTCAACCTGTTCCTGTATAACAGGTCGGTTGGTCTGAAATGCCTCGTCCTAATCCTATGCAACGTGTTCTATTAAGGGGAGAGCGGAGTGGGGTTCGGGATGTTGTGCCGGCGGGGGGTGGGGGGTGGGGAGGAGCGGAGGTCGTGGTGCAGAGAAATCTAGAAAGCTAAAATGAAATGAAAAGGAAGCAATGCCGGAAAGTGATTGTTGTAATGTAACCACATTATGTCAAGAAGGGACAGAGCATAGAAACAAAAGGGGGCACTAACAAAAAGGATTCTGATCAGAAAAAAAGCGATAAGATAAATAGGGCTATAATACAAAATAATGTTACGATTTCTAATAATGTTAAAACGACAAATCTAAAAGCATTGTATCTGAATGAACGAAGCATCTGTAATAAGGTAGAAGAATTGACAGCTCAAATAGAAGTAAACGGATACAATATCGTTGCAATTACAGAGATATGGTTGCGCGGTGACCAGGTTTGGGAACTGAATATCAAACATTATCTGGTATTTAGGAAGGAAAGGCAGAAAGAATGAGCGGGTTGTATGGCATTGCTAATAAAGGATGAAATCAGCGCAATAATGAGAAATACGGCACAAAAAGTCAAGATGTAGATTCAGTCTGGGTGGCGCAAAGGAGAAGGAAGTGGCAGAAAAGATTGGTGGGAGTTGTCTATAGGCCTCCAAACAGTTGTGGTAATATAGTGGACAACATTTACAGGACATTAGAACCGCATGTAGCAAGGGTACTACCATATTCGAAGATGACTTTAAACTACATATCGATTAAAGTAATAATAATATGGCCGATTGATTCCTGGCATCTGTATGAGATGTTTTTTTAGCCCAGTATTGTCGGAGCCTACTAGGGAACAGAATATCCTAGATTGGGTGTTATGTAATGAGAAAGGCTTATTTAACAGTCTTGTTGTCCGGGGTCCTTTCGGGAAGAGTGGCAATAATATGATTGAATTCTTTATTAAGATGGAAAGTGAAGTATTCCAATCAGAATCTATGGTCCTAAATCCAAGCAAAGGAAACTACGAATGTATGGGGAATGAATTGGCTGTGATAGATTGGGAAGAGTCAATAAACGTCATGTTGGTGGATGAGTAATGGCTAACATTTCAGGAACGAATGCATGAATTGCGACAGTTATACTTTCCTTTCTGGTGTAAAAACACAAAAAAGGGTACTGGCCCAACCATGACTAACAAAATAAACTAAGGATAGTATTAGATTCAAAGAAGAGTTATACAAAGTTGCTCGAAAAAGTAGCAAGCCTAAGGATGGGGTACAATTTAGAATTCAGCAAAAATGTGCCAAGAGATTGATTAAGAGGCGAGACATAGAATATGAGAGTGAACTTGCAAGGAACATAAACACCGACTGTAGTAGATTCTGCATGTTCATAAAAAGGAAAAGATTAGTGAAGACAAATGTAGGCCCTTTACATACAGAAACGGGGGAATTTATAATGGGGGAACAATGAAATGGCAGGACAATTAAATAAATACTTCGGTTTTGTCTTCAAGGACGAGGACACAAATAACATCCCAGAAATGCTTGCGAACCAAAGGTCGAGTGTGCAAGCAGAATTAAAGGAAATTATTATTTGTAAGAAAATATTGCCGAGGAAACAAATGGGAATGAAGGCCGATTAATCCCCAGGGCCTGATGATATGCATCCCAGAGTACTAAAAGAGGTTGCAATGGAAAGAGTGCATGCATTGGTTGACAACTTCCAAAAAGCTGTAGTTTATGGAACAGTTCCTGCAGACTGGACGGTGGCAAATGTAACCCTACCGTTTAAAAATGGATGGAGAGAGAAAACAAGGAACTACAGACCGGTTAGCCTAACATCAGCTGTAGGGAAAATGCGAGAGCCTATAATAAAGGATCTTATAACGGCACACTTAAATAATATCAAAGGGATTAGAAAAAGTAAACATGAATTCATGAAAAGAAAATCAAGTTTGACAAAGCGACTGGCGTTTTTTGTGTATGTAACTGATAGAAAACATAAGGTAGAACCAGTGGATATAGTGTATTTGGATTTTCAGAAGGCCTCTGATAAAATCCCACGGAAGATGTAGTGTGCAAAATTAAAGTACATCGGATTGGGGTAAGTTACGAGCATGAATTGAAAATTGCTTAACGGACAGGAAACAGGTTCGATGGGCAGAGGGATCGGTGTCCAAGTAAAGCTGACATGTGAAAGCATACATGCAGGTGCAGCAAGCAGTTAGGTATGCAGATGGTATGTTGGCCTTCATTGCAAAAGGATTTGAGTAAAGGAGCAACGATGTGTTAATAGTTATACAGAGCCTTGGTGAGATCGCAGCTGGAGTATTGTGTGCAGTTTTGTTTTCGTAAATCAAGAAAGGATATACTTGCCATAGAGGGAGCGCAGCGAAGGTTCACCAGACGGATTATTGGGATGGCACGACTGTCTTCTGCGGAGAGATTGGGTCGACTCGGCCTGTATTCAGTAGATTTTATAAGAATGAGAGAAGATCTCATTGAAACTTATACCATTCTGACCGGGGTGAATAGACTGGATGCGGGGAAGATGATTCACCTGATTGGGAAGGTTATAACAAGGCGTCACAGTCTCAGGATAAGGGCTAGGAAGTTTAGAAAGGAGAAGAGGAGGGTTTTTTTCACTCAGAGAGTGGTGCAGCTGTGGAATTCTCTACCACAGAAGGCTGTGAAGGCTGAGTCACTGAATATATTTAAGAGGGAGATAGATTTCTCGACACAAAAGACATCAAGTGATATGGGGGAAAAGCGTGAATATGGTGTTGAGATAGAGGATTAGGAATGATCATATTAAATGGCGGTGCAGACTCGAAGGGCCGAATGGACCACTACTGCTCCCGTTTTCTATGTTTGTATGTTGTAGGATTTAAATGGACTTTTGCTCTTCTTGTAGAGCAAGCTCAAGGAACTGATCGGCTTCTGCCTCTCCTAAGGCTCAGATTTGAGGCGTTAATGACCTCCTCATTTCCCTGTGCAACAGTGCAGTGCGGCTGAGTGTCCTCCAGCTAATTCTGTGTAACAGGAAAGTGTGCCTCCTCGTCAGCTATGCAGCAGGTACGAGCGGCCGAATGGCGTTCTACTATTCTTGAATAAAAAGCCGAAGTATCTGAACTACTTCCTCTTGTCCTTTGCAACTGGCTCGAGGGGTTAATGGAATTCTACTGTCCTTCTGTAACACGCTTGATGGCTTGCTCCTGTCGCTGTGTAACAGACTCAGTGTGCTAAGAGAACTCAATAGAAAAGTGGGTGGGATTGGAGCCACTTGTGTAGCAGGAATTGCAGGCGCCGCAGTTTCCCTTCTCGGAAGTATTGATTTGCTGCAAAATGCAGTGAGCGGCCGAGGAAACACCAGCTCATGACCGAAATTACGACTTAAATCCGAGCTATCCAGACTAATGCCACTTTCCGGCTCTTGGTCCGTAGCCTTTCAGTTTACTGGAATTCAAGTGCACATTCAAGGACTTTTTAAAAGTGGTGAGGACTTCGCCCTCTAAATTCCTTTCAGGCAGTGATTTCCAGACTCTCACCACTCCCTGGGTGAAAGCATTGCACCTCAACTCCCTTTTAACCTCCTACCAATTACTTTAAATCTATGCCGCCTGGTTGTTGACAACTCTGCTAAGGGAAATCGATCCTTTCTATGCACTCTATCTCGGCTCGTCATGATTTTATTCTCTTCAATACGGACACCTCTTAGCCTCCTCTGTTCCAAAGAAAACAAACCCAGTCTATGCAATATTTACTCAGAGCTAAATTCACCATCCGCCTAAGTCTACCCTGTATCTTCACGAGTGCAGTGAGATCCTTCCCGTAGTACTGTGCCCAGAACTGTATGCAATACTCTAGCTGTGGCCTAACTAGAGTTTTACACATTTGAAGCATAACTTCCCCGATCTTATAATCTATGGCTCATCTAATGAAGGCAACTATTCCGTATTATTCTTAACATATAAATATAGAAAATAGGCGCAGCATACGCCATTTGATGCTTTGAGCCTGCACCACCACTCAATAAGATCATGGCTGATCATTCGCTCAGTACCCCGTTCATGTTTCTCTCCATACCCCTGATCCATTTAGCCGTAAGGCCATACCAAACTCCCTGTTGAATATATCCAATGATCTGGCATCAACAACTCTCTGCGGCAGTGAATTCCACAGGTTAACAACTCTATGAGTGAAGAAGTTTCCCCTCATCTTATCCTAAATGGTCTGTCCCTTATCCTAAGAATGTGTCCCCTGGTTCTGGGCTTTCGCAACATCAGGAACATTCTTCCCGCATTAACCTGTCCAGTCCCGTCAGAATCGTATATGTTTCAATGAAATCCCCTTTCATCCTTCTAAACTCCAGTGTATAAAGGCCCAGTTGATCCAGTCTCTCCTCATATGTCAGTCCAGCTATCCCTGGGATCAGTCTGGTGAACCTCCGCAGCGCTCCCTCAATAGCAAGAATGTCCTTCCTCGGATTAGGAGATCAAAACTGACCAGAATATTCCAGGTGAGGTCTCACCAAGGCCCTGTAGAACAGCAGTAATACCACCCTGCTCCTATACTCAAATCCCCAAGCTATGAAGGCCAACATACCATTTGCCCTGTTCACCGCCTGCTGTACCTGCATGCCAACTTTCAATGACTGCTGAACCATGACACCCAGGTCGCGTTGCACCCACACTTTTCCTAATCTGCCGCCATTCAGATAATATTCTGCCTTCATGTTTTTGCCACCAAAGTGGATAACCTCACATTTATCAACAGTATACTGCATCTGCCATGTATTTGCCCACTCACCGAACCTGCCCAAGTCACCCTGCAGCCTCTTAGCGTCCTCCTAACGGCGTAAACCGCCACCCAATTTAGTTTCATCTGCTAACCTGGAGATATTACACTCAATTCCTTCATCCAAATAATTAATGTATACTGTGAAGAGCTGGGATCACAGCACTGAGCCCTGCAGCACTCCACTAATCTCTGCCTGCAAATTCTTAAAAGGATCAGTTTATCCCGACTCTCTGCTTCCTGTCTGCCAACCAGTTCTCTTTCCACGTCGGTACATTACCCCCAATACCATGTGCTTATGTGAGACCTTGTCAACAGCCTTTTGAAAGTCCAAATAGACCACATCCACTGATTCTCCCTTGTCCACTCTGGTAGTTATATCGTCAAAAAGTCCAGAAGATTTGTCAAGCATGATTTTCCCTTCATAAAGCCATGCAGACTTGGACCGACCCTATCACAGCTTTCCAAATGCGCTGCTATATCATACTTAATTATTGATTCCAACATTTTCCCCACTACTGATATCAGGCTAACCATTCTATAATTAACCATTTTCTCTCTCCCTCCTTTTTAAAAAAGTGATATTACATTAGCTACCCTCCAGTCCATGAGAATTGATCCAGAATAGATAGACTGTTGGAAAATGATCACCAATTTATCCACTATTTCTAGGGCCACTTCGTTAAGTACTCTGGGATGCAGACTATCAGGCCCCGGGGATTTATACGCCTCTAATCCCATCAATTTCTCTAAGACAATTTCCCATCTAATAAGGATGTCCTTCAGTTCCTCCTTCTCACGAGACCCTCGGTCCATTAATACACCCGGAAGGTTATTTGTCTCTTCCATCGTGAAGACAGAAGCAAAGTATTTGTTCAATTACTCGACTATGTCTTTGTTCCCCATTATAAATTCACCTGAATCCGACTGCAAGCGACCTACATTTGTCTTCGCTAATCTTTTTCACTTCACATATCGACATAAGCTTTTGCACTCATTTTTTATGTGTCCGGCAAGCTTCCTCTCGTACTCTATTTTCCCCCTCTTAAGTAAACCCTTAATCCTGCTCTGCTGAATTGTATATTTCTCCCAGTCCTTAGGTTTCTTGCTTTTTCTGGCCAATTTATATGACTCTTCCTTGGATTTAACACTATCCTTAACGTCCCTTGTTCGCCACGGTTGAGCCAACTGCCCCGTTTATTTTTACTCCAGACAGAAATGTAAATTGTTAAAGTTGATCCATGTGGTCTTTAAATGTTTGCCATTGCCTATCCACCGTCATCCCTTTAAGTATCATTTGCCAGTCTATTCTTGCCAATTCACGCTTCATTCCATCGTAATTACCTTTCCTTAAGTTCAGGTCCCGAGTTTCTGAATTAATTGTTTCACTCGCCATCTTAATAAAGAATTCGACCATGTTATGGTCACTCTTACCCAAGGGGCCTCGCACAACAAGATTGCCAATTAGCCCCCTCTCATTACACATCACCCAGTCTAGGATGGCCAGTTGATCCCTCGATATATTGATCTAGAAAACCATCCCTAATACTCGCCAGGAAATCGTCCTCCACCGCAGTGCTACCATGTTGTTCAACCCAATCAATATGCAGATTATAGTCGCCCATGGTAACTGCTGTACCATTATTGCACACATCCCTTATTTCTTGTTTGATGAAGTCCCCAATCTCACTACTAGTGTTTGGAGGTCTGCACACAACTCCCACGAGCGTTTTCTGCCATTTGGTATTCCGCAGCTCGAGCCATACCGCTTCCATATCATCCAAGCTAATGTCCTCTTTCCTAGTGCATTAATTTCCTCTTTAACCAACAACTCCACCCCTCCTTCGTTTTCTTTCTGTCTAGCCTTCCCAAGCATCTTATCTACTGGTCCTGCTACCGTCAAGGATTCTGTGGACATGCACTCCAAGGTCATTTGCACCTCTACACTTAGCAGTGGCCTAACATTTAATGTTTATTCGCTTTCCCTATAAGCACTCCACAAATGCATTATCTCACACTTCTCCGTGTTAAATTCCATTAAACTCCTGACTAGTTCTTTGATATCTTCCTGCAATGTACAGCTTTCTTCCTCATTGTCAACCATACCTGGTTCACTAATCTTTTAATCACCTGCACTAACTTGTATTTAGCGGCTAGGTGTCAAATTTGTATCGCATAATACTCTTGTGAAGCACCATGAACGTTTCTCTAATTTCAAGGCGCTAATTGTATATAGGTTGTTGTTTAAAATGTGTGTTACATAACGTTATACAGAGTTTGCACCACAGAAAGAGACAATTGTACCTAACTGGTGTTTCTGAAGTTAATGCTCCACATTACCCTACTTCACCTGATCCTAGCAGCATCTTGTTCTTTTGCTTTCTCAGTCATGTGCTTAGGGAGTCCCTCTAAAATAAATCTGTGCTATTCGCCTCAACTACTGCTTGTGTAGCATCTTCCACATTCTAACCACTCTTTGTTAAATAAGTTACTGTTGAATTGCCAACTGAATTTAGCGGTGACCTCCGTTCTGAAATCCTGCACTATATCAAACATTTTCTCCACATCAACCCGATCAAATACCTTCATAATGTTAAAATATATCTCCCTTATTTTTCTAGAAAGAAGCTCCCCAGTCTGTTCATTTACATTTCCCGAAATGTAAATTCTTTCAGTTCTGACCGAAATGTTTCCTTCTTTGCTGTGAGATTCTATGATTCTCCGATTTAATTTTCACATCGTCTGGGAAAGGCTACATGGCAAGCATGCAGGCGGTATCTCTGATCATTTGCACCAACCATTGGACTATTAAAACAGCTTTATCGTGTAACTGCGATGGCCGAGTGGTTAAGGCGTTGGATTTAAAACCTAATGGGGTTTCTCTGCGAAAGTTTGAACCCTCCTCGCAGTGATTCAAAAGGTGACTTTTATTTTTACTCTACTCCCTGTGGATATCACTGGAATCTGACCACAATTCCCTCCACTGCCCTTTATTACACTTATAGACGCGAAGCTGTTGTTCGAACTAGAAACACTAATAATTTATCGGTATTAATTCGTGATTGTTGGTTTGTTAGAAACTATCTGCAAACATCAGTGAGAAATATACACCGCATGAAAAAATGCCTTTTAATAAAGATCCCTGCATTGTTAGGGAGGAAATTACCTTCAGTTAATGAGTGGGAACGGGGTTTGGTTTTATAAAGTTGAACAAGATTTGACAAAATAACAGCGGCAGCATTTGACGTTGCGATTTTCTGATAACATCAGCGTTTGCATCAAACTGAGATGCCTTATCCATTAAGCGACGTGGCCCCTGCCGTTAGCAGCAGGCTAATGATGAGAATGAAGGATTACACAGCGCAATTGCATTTTGATCAGTTCAATACTTTGCACTGCAAACCAATCAGTGGCAGTGAGCCTTTCATTAATTGAAATACGAGAAGTCACAAAGCCCCGGAGGATATGGAATTATTCATTAAGCTCTCGGCAGAACTAATGTTTTGCAGCGTTACTTCAATATACTATAGTTCCGGTGTGATTTTCGTTCCTGAATGTTTAAGCTGTTCTAAAATACCTGCAGCCCAACCGCAACACCAAAAATAAAGTAAATCGCCCGGAATGAGTTCGAACCCGCGAATGTTGCGTTATTAGTACGACGCTCTCACCAACTGAGCTAACCTGCCTAAATGCTGCGTCCTTTCTTAAGTCACTTTAACATTAAAATGCTAGCATTTCTACAGCGACATTCACCTCAGCACTTCACAAGGCGGTTCTGAGCAAATTAATTACTTTTAATTAACTGTTGTTATGTAGGAGACGCAAAAATGTATAGCATGGAAGGAGGCCATTTCAACCAATCGTGCCCACGCAGGCCGACCAAGAGCTTTCCAGCCTAATTCTCACTTCCCAGCTCTAAGTAAGTTACAGCACTTTAAGTGGCATCCAAGTATTTTTAAAATGTGTGAGGATTTCTGCCGCTACCGCCCATCCAGGCAATGAGTTCCCGACTACCATGACCCCCTTGATAAAGATATTTACCCTCATAGCTCGTCTAACACTCCCCCTAATTCATCATCATAGGCAGTCCCTCTGGATCGAGGAAGACTTGCTTCCATTCTTAGCATGTGTTCTTAGGTGGCTGTACAGTCTAATACGAGAACTACAGTCTCTGTCACAGGTCGGACAGATATTCGTTGAGGGAAAGGATGGAAAGGGAGCCTGGTTTGCCGCACGCTCCTTCCGCGCTTGATTTCTGCATGCTGTCGGCAACGATACTCGAGGAGCTCAGGACACTCTCGAATGCACTTCGTCCACTTCACGCAGTCTATGGCCAAGGTCTCCCAGGTGTCATTGGGGATGTCACACTTTATCAGGGAGGCTTTGAGCGTGTCCTTGTAACGTTTCCTCTGCCCGCCTTTGGCTCACTTGCCGTGGACGAGTTCCTCGAAGAGCGCTTGCTTTTGGAATCTCGTGTCTGGCATGTGGCCTGCCCAGCGGAGCTGATCAAGTGTGGTAAGTGCTTCAATGCTGGGGATGCTGTCCTGGACGAGGACGATAATGTTTGTGCGTCTGTCCTGCCGGGGAATTTGCAGGATCTTGCGGAGACATCGCTGGTGGTTTTCTCCAGCGACTTGAGGTGTTTACTGTACATGGTCCAGGTCTCTGAGCCATACAGGAGGCGGGTATTACTACGGCCTTGTAGACCATGAGTTGGTGACAGTTTTAAGGGACTGATCTTCAAACACTTTTTTCCTCAGGCGGCCGAAGGCTGCATTGGCGCACTGGAGGCGGTGTTGCCTCTCATCATCAATGCCTGCTCTTGTTGATAGGAGGCTCCCGAGAGAGCGGAAATGGTCCACCCCGCAAATACTTTAAAACCATTCCCCCTGGTTGTTGACCACTCTGTAAAGGGAAACAAGTCCTTCCTACCAACTCTCTCTAGGGTCCTCATAAAGTTATGCACCTGAATATAGTCTCCCCTCAGCCTCCTCTGTTGCAAAGAAAACAGACTCAGGATTTCCAATCTTTCCTCATCACCAAAATTCTCCAGTCCAGGCAACTATTTTTGTAAATCTCATCAGTACCCGTTCCAGCGGATTTCCATCTTTTTTCTGAAATGTGCTGACGAGAACGGCACACAGTATTCCAGCTGCTGCCTGACCAATGCTTTATAAAGTCAATTATAATGTCCTTGCTGTAACCTGCAGAGTTACGGACTGAGAGCTGGTAAGTGGGAATAGGCTGGATAACCTCTTGTTGGCGAGCGCAGATATAATGGTAAGTACTGCAGGGAATCCAATACGTCCAAGGTGATCTCCTGGACTAATTTCAATCGACAAGATGGAGAGAAAGTTACACAGATTTTTTTTCCCACATTAGCTTGCGTTTTTATTCTGTTTTTTGCTTCTCACATGATATCACATGGCTCCAGTTATGGTGGTGTGTATAAGATTTCGGTGCAAGGGGTGTAGCAGTTGTGTGGGGCGGACTTATTAGGCTGGGCATTCTTTATCTTTCCGCCATTGTCAATCTTCACAAGTTCATATATAGCCTTCAGGGTTGTTGATCAAAGGGCCTTGTGGCTCATTGTCAGCCGGCACTTATACTATGGGCCGAAGTGGTCTCCGTCAGCGCTGTGGATTTCCAAGTTTCTATGTTCCTTCACAGATCCAAACTATTCCTTCACAAACTATTCATTCACATTCCCAGACTCTACCTTCATAGATTCAGAATCTTCCTACACAGTCCCACACTCTACCTTCACAGATCCAAACTTTTCTTGCACCGACCCAGACAGCGGCTAAACAGACCCAGGCAGCTCCCGCACAGAGGGATACTGATCCTACACCGAGACAGACATTACTGCACATTTCCAGACACTCCTGTGCAGACAGGCAAACCTCATACACAGCATCAAAATGCTTGTTTACAGATTCAGACAGTTCCTTTCACAGGCCCAGCATCATCTACACAGGAGCAAACATGTCCTCATCAGTCGCAAACAACACCAACACCTTTCAAGAGAGCTTCGAAAGAGACACTGACATTTCCTATGTGAAAGTAGGCAGCTCCTGTACATAACCACGCAGGTGCTACGCTGAAGCAGGGATCAACAGCACAGGCACAAACTTTCCGACACAGCCCCATACAGCTCCTTTCAGAGACATAGGGATCTCCGAGACAGATTAATTCCCTTCTACATAGACAGAGACAGCTCTACCCTGGCCAAGGCATCACCAAACAGATCCAAGAGAGCTCTTACACAGAGATAAGCAGTTCTTACACGGGCGCAGACTGTTACAGCAAAGGACCAGACTGCTGCGACACCAAGCCAGACAGCTCGCTTCGGAGACCCAGACACCTCATTTGAAGATCAAGTCAGTATCGGCAATGAATCAAAAACGGCAATACAGAGCAACACTGACCCAGGGAGATCAACCACAGACCGACACACTCCAACACGGACGCAGACTCTCCAACACAAACAGAGACAACTCTTGCACAGACCCAGTCAGCTCCAAACCTGACACATGGAGCTGCAATACAAACCACGACGCTCCTCCACAATCATGGACAACACTTAGACAGACACAGTAAGCTCAAAATCTGACACAGGCAGCTGCAACACAGACCCAGACAGCATCTAACGAGATCCAGAAACTACTACACAGAAACTGAAAGTTCTTATCGTGACCCAGACACTCCCACATATACCCAGAGAGCTTGTCATTGAATCCAATGCCTAATGCTGCAGATATCGGAAATGTATGGGCTTACAAAGGACAGCATATCCTACGCTGCATTTCTGCCTAATCCAACCATCCCAGCTTTTATGTTCTAATCGAATCTTCTCGAGTCTTTCCTGATTTAAATCTATCAGCATAGCCGTCTATTGCTTTCTCCCTCATATGCTTGTATAGCCTCTCCTTAAAGTTATCTATACTATTTGCTTAAACCACTCATGCATATTGAGTTCCACATTCTCATCACTCTTTCCAGAAAGAAGTTGCTTCTGAATTCCCTAGCTTGTTCATTTCCTCTTATGAATAACCTCCCGTTTCCGGTATTGTCCATGTAAATCCTCTCTGCACCCTCCCAAGAGCCTCTATATCATCTTTATAACCAGAACTGCATGCAGTACTCTAAGTGTGGTCTAACCGAGGTTCAATACTTCCTACTTTGCAATTCTATAACACTAGAAATAATCTCCACTCTTAGTTACCTTTATTTTGCCTTGCTAAACCCTGTCACAATATAAGTGAGTTGTTGTACTGAGAGATCCTATTGTTCCTCTTGCCCCCCCCCCCCCGAGAGTCATTTGCACCAAGCAATAAGTGACCTCCATATTCTTCCCACCAAAATGTATTAACTCACATTTATGTGTGTGGAACTTCATTGACAATGATGTGCCTATTCTGCATGTTTATCAGTGTTGTCCTTAATTTGCTGCAGTCCTTCTTAGTATAAATTTCCTCCAGTTTGGTATCATTTACATATTTGGAAATTCTGTTTTTAGTTCCAAATCTAAAGCGTTATTATAAATTATGGACAATAATGGTCCCAGAATTGATCCTTTTGGAAAACCACTGCCGACGTGAATAGCTACCGTTTATGTCCAATCTCTGATTGCAGTCTTGAAGCGAGCTCGCTATCCATTCTGCTACTTATCCCCTGACCGTGTTAAGTATGCTATTATTTGGTATCAAAGCGAAGATCTTTTGAAAATCTCGATACATCACACTTATTGCCTTATCAATGTCTACTCTCTCTATTACCTCTTCAAAAAGTATGTGAGGTTGGTCCAGCAGGACATTCCCTGCTGAAATCAATGCTGATAATTCATTTTTGTACTTTTGGTTTCTAGATGTTCTTCTATTAGGAAGGGTTCCATTATTTTCCTATCAAAGAGACAATCATACGCCTTGACCACCGAGCTGATTAGCTGAGACAAGCAGGGATGCACATTTTATTTTCCGCCGAAAGTGATTCAGCCTATCCCGCTTTCTCCTGCGTAATACAGTGACATCAACTTGTACGATCAGACTCGGATTAGTATTTGTCTGTTTAAAATGGTTGTGCTGTCAGTGCTGCTTCACTCGGTGTGTGTTTAAAAATGTAACGTGCTAACTGCAGTGATAATGTGCTTAAATCGTTGGATTCGGAATTTTATGGAATTGTTCCCGAGTAGGTTCGAGCCCTACTCGTAGTGAATCAGTGGGTGTAGGCATTTGCTCGTAATCCGCTCTGATTGGAGTTCATTTCAGCTGAAATTCTCCTGAATTATTTTGCAGCAACTTTTAGGCCACCTGTTACATCACGCTCCCCCAATTATCCACTCGTTCGAGTCCAGAGGTTTGGGACATTTTTAAAATCTAGCCAAGAACGTCAAAAAATATGATTAAAAGTGGATAGATTATGAATATTAACTTGCGTGAAATATAAAAAACAGATAATAAGAGTTTATACAGGTATATAAAAAAGAAAAGAGTGGCTAAAGTAAATGTTGGTCTCCTGGAGGATGAGAATGTGGAATTAATAATGGAAAACAGGGAAGTGGCAGAGACTTTGAACAAATATTTTGCATCAGTTCTCACGGTAGAAGTCACTAAAAATATCCCAATAGTGGATTATCCATGGGCTATAGGGAGGGAGGCACTTAATACTATCATTATCACTAATGAAGTATTAAGAGGTAAAATAATGGGTCTAAAGACGGACAAGTCACCTGAATCTGATGGCTTTTATCCTAGGCTCTTAAGAGAAAAGGCAGCAGAGATACTGGATGGTTTGGTTGTAATGTACCAAATTCCCTAGATTCTAGGTTCGTCCCAGCGTATTGGAATACCGCAAACGTAAAGCCCCTATTTAAATAAAAAGGCAGACGCAAAGCTGGAAACTATAAACGAGTTAGACTAACATCTGTCGTTGGGAAAAAGCTGGAGTCCATTGTTAAGGATGCAGTAGCAGGACATTTGATCAAACATGATTGAATCAAGCAGACTCAACATGGTTTTATGAAAGGGAAGTAATGTTTGACAAATATCCTGCAAATCTTTGAGGATATATCGAACAGAGTGAATAAGGGGTAACAAGTGGATGTGGTGCATTTCCAGAAGGCATTCGATAAGATGCCACAAAAGAGGTTACTACACAAGATAAACGCTCACGGGGTTGGCGGTAATATATTAGCATGGATAGAGGACTGGCTAACTAACAGAAATCAGAGAGTCAGGATAAACGGGTCATTTTCTCGATGGGAAACAGTGACTAATGGGGTGCCGCAGAGATTTGTGCTGGGTCCTCAACTATTTAAAATCTATATTAATTACTTGGATGAAAGGACCGAGTGTAATGTAGCCAAGTTTGCTGATGATACAAAGATGGGTGGGAAAGCAAATCGTGAGCAGCACAAAACAAATCTTCAAAGGGATATAGACAGGCTAAGTGACTGGGCAATTATTAGGCAGATTGATTATAATAGGGGAACATGTGAGGTTATCAACTTTTGAACAAATAATAGAAAAGCAAATATTGGCCCTGAAATTCCGGCTTCCCCGGGTCTATATGGCGTTCCTATGGTCCCGGGAAGGCATCGGAAATGTCGGTTTTCAGTGTGCAAGTTTCTGACTTGACAGATGTCCGTATCTCTGGAGCAAGGACACTTGTAGGTGGAAATTTCCGATAATTATTCTTACTAATGTCCTCAAAAATCTTGCGCCTGAAAAAGCAGGCACATAGCCGAATTTTACAGGCGCAAGTGTTTTAAAAAGCAAAAAACATATAAAAATAAAGTTATTGAAACATATTTTATCATTAAAAACCCTCCGCACAATGGAAAGTTTGTTAAAGAATATGTTAAAAAATCGTGAATTTTTTAAAGACATTATTAACTTTAATTTAAATGGAAGTATTGTAATTATTTTTTAATAAATGTTTTAGCTGTTTGGGGCTGTGTTTTTAGTGTTTCAGGCTCTATTACAATCATAGTAACAGGAGTATAGGATCCTGCGGAACTCCTATGAATATGATACCTCACCTGATTGGCTGCCCAAAGCCATGTGACTCCAGCTCTAGGCCGTGCACAAGCTGCGAAGCGCAGTCGAAGGAGTCCTCAAGAAAGTCGAACGTCGTCAACAGCTTAATGTAGATGCGTATTTTATCTCTAAAATGCCCGCGGGAAGGCGGAAACGGCATTTCATGGCCCACAATTTAAATGGAGAAACTTTGAAACGTGATGCAATAAAAGGAGACCTGGGGGTCCTTGTGCATTAAACACAAAAACGTTATTATTCATTTACAGTAAGTAATCAGGAAGGCATATAGCTTGTTGGCATTTATTGCAAGGGAGATAGAGTTTAAAAACAATGAAGTCCTGCTACAACTGTACAGGTCACCACGTGGAGTACTGCGTACAGTTTTGGTCTCCATATTTAATGAAGGTTATACTTGCATTGGAGGCTGCTCAGAGAATGTTCACTAGGTTCATTCCGGAGATGAGGACGTTGATTTGAGGATAGGTTTGGTAGGTTGGCGCTATACACATTGGAGTTCTGAAGAATGCGAGGTGATCTGATTGAAACGTATAAGATCGTTAGGGAGCTCGTCTAGGTGGATGCAGAGAGGATATTTCCACTCATAGGAGAAAATAAAACAAGGGGATATAGTCTTCAAATAATGTGCTGCCTATTTAAAACTGAGATGAGGAAACATTTCCTCTCTCAGAGTTTTGTTAAACAATGCCCCAGAGCGCTGTAGTCTGAATATATTTAAAGCGGAGATAGATAGCTTTTTGAGCAATAATTGGGTAAAGGGTCATGGAGTGCGGACAGGGAAGTGGAGCTAATTCCATTATCAGATCAGCCATCATCTTATTGAATAGCCGAGCAGGGACAAATAGCCGACTCCTGCACCTATTTCTTATGTTCTTATGTTCCAAATATAACACATCTTCTGACAACGGCAGAGGGATGTGGCCCAATGGATCAGGCGTCTGACTTCGGTGCTAACCATGTCCTGTCGGGGCTGTATAACTCACCGGGTAATAACTTTTCTATTCTGCTGCGAAACTGTCTCAAAACTGGCCATTTCTGATACTCCCTCACCTGAAGTATTGGAAGGGCTTTTGCATACAGAAGCTGATTGTAGACTTTGAACTTTGTGGACCTGGATGCTCGGGCCATACAAGTGGTGAACTGGACTTTGTCGCAGGGTATATATGTTTGGATGCGAAAAACAAGAAACCGAAGGGCAGATCACACTTTAGGCCTCAGACGAGGTGGCCGTGTGTTTAAGTAGATGTACTGCTACTCCCTTATATACTGCACGTGTTGGTTCGGATCCCATTCTCGTAATATTTTTGTGGAATGTTTCATGCCTCTTTTTTTTTTCCATTGTACTTTTACCTTGAAGCTCATGTCCAGATTCATATTTTTCTACCAAGCATTTTACATTCAGCTCATGAAATTTCTCAAATTAATAAGCGAGCCTCGCTGTCTTTTAGATAAAAGTAAATATAAACTTATGAATTTGCTCCATTTTCCCCACATTTTCCTAAATCTCAGAGCTTCACATGAGCAACTAATGCAAACTCATCAACTGAGTAAAGTTAAATGTTTCCCGGTGTAGCGGCGCTTTGTCGACTTGACGTCTGACACCCGTGTTCCATTCAGCACGCAGGAACTCGCCTGAATTTGGATACATTTAAATTCAGCGTCCAGCTCAAAATAATCTTGAAAAATCCTCAGCACTGTATTTTAGTTAGTGCCCATACTCTAGTGCTGAAGGTTTTAAGGAGCTGGCCTTTGAATTACTATCATGTGTGCTGAATGCATACGATTATATAGGATATACAGAGCAGGAGCAGGCCATTCGACCCAACCAGTCGATTCCCACCTTTATGGTCCACTGGACGTCCTCTCATCAGAATAACGCTGTATTCATTTGTCGCACATGTACTTATCTAACTGTCCCTTAAATGATTATATCCTACTTGCTTCAACAAATTCCTGTGATAGTGAGTTCCACATTCTCAATCTCTGATAAATAAGTTTCTTGTGAATTCTTTATTGGATTTGTTGGTGACGATCTTATATTGATACCCTCCAGTGACGGTCCTCCCCACATGTGTAAACTCTCTCTCTGTGCATTTAACGTATCAAACCCTTTCATGTCTAGCAGACCTCTATTCGGTCACTCTCAGACTTCTCTTTTCAAGTGAAAAGAGACGCGGCCTGTTCATCCTTTCCTGATATATATCCTCGCATTTCATGTATCCTCCTTGTAAATCCTCTCTTTACCCTCTCCAGTTGCATTATATCAATTTTATAAATAATATGGCGACCAGATTTGCACACAGTACGCCAAATGTGGTCTATCTGTAGAGGATTCTGTAATGACTGGGAATGAACCGGGCGTCGCCAGGCTGTCTGATCAGAGTAAAGGGCTTCATTCGATGAGGTAGTTTAGAGCATTTCTGAAGGCATTTTGCTTGCAGAATCTGATTCTACATTTTGAACTTTGTCAATCTGGGTGCACGAGCAGGACTTTGAAGGTGAGGGGGACATTCTAGCAGAGTATTTCTGGTTGGAGACTAACAGCACCAGATTGAATGGCTGAGTTGTCTTAGACAGTAGACGGGACGTTAAGGCAACTGCCGCCTAAACCGTTGTGTTTATTTATTGTAAATTTTGATGCTGATGAATCATCCCAGAATTTGACTGAAACTTACATACAATAGGCATTGAATCCAAATCTCCTTGAAACCGCTGGTCTCTGCCCCAGCATCGTTCACGTCTTGTTAAAATGAACACTGACTATTGGAAATCTTCACTTCTTGAATGAAGGTGGAACAGAGATCCGGATCGGAGATGGAAATTTTCCTCACTTCTTCCTTCAGATCATTCGTCTGGAGTGAACTGACAAAGATTTTTTAAGAAATGACATTTAAAGAGAAAATGTGCACGACAGTTCTCTTTACCACAAGACCTGCCCGTGCACCCCGCTCAACAATGTTAAAAACTGACAGTCAGCTTCTGTGAGCAAAATTAATTTCGCTAAGTCGGTTACATAAGGTCAGAGACTGTTAGAAATGTTCGGGTACAAACAGTTCCTTTCCACGTTGGAAGCCACTGGGCAAACCGACCTCAACAGACTCGAAACCGCAATGTTATGTTCCATGAGGAGAGGTTGTGTATACTCGGCCTGTATTCGACAGAGTTTAGAAGAATAGGAGGAGATTTCATTGCGGAGCAGGCTCGAAGGGCAGAATGGCCGACCCTTTCTACCAATGCTTATTTTCTTATGTTCGTCGCATGCCTTGCGTGTGCCCACAGATCGGCAATGTGGAAAACGCAGAATCAGTCTCTGTAAGCAGGCGTTTCCATAACTTCAGTTGAGTAACTGTCAGAATTGGTCGCTTTTAGGGGAGATTCGGAACACAGAAGAATAAGTTTTGCCCGGTGAGTTAAACAACCGGAGCACAAGCCGAACCTGCAATCTTCTGACAACATCACGATTAAAACTGAACGCGGATGCCTTATCCATTCGGCAATGTGTCCACAGCTGGTCACTTTGTTGTGGAGAGAATTGGGAGGTTTTTCAGGGCTTCAGCTATGATTAGCGAAAGGGTTTTACTCAAATATAAATACAATTTGAATTATTCAACAGACGCGCTGTCAAATGGGTTCACTCCTACGCAAGGAAACCCATTTTGCTTTCAAATATATCACCTTAGAAATTCGGTCTTCACAGCTGTAATCAGACTAATATTAAGCAGACACACGCACAGAATGATCCTGGACAGACAGCACATCCCTTTTCATACTGACAAAGAATGAACTGAACTGACAGCATATCCATTTAAAGAGACACAGAATGATCCGGGACTGACAGCACAGACATATTTAACCATATATTGGTCTACTTTGCTAAATCCTAAAATTCCCCCATCATCATAGGCAGCCCCTCGGAATTGAGGAGGAGTTGCTTCCACTCCCAAAGTGAGTTCTTTCATGGCTGAACAGTCCGATACGAGATCCACAGACTCTGTCACAGGTGGGACAGACATTCGACGGGGGAAGGGGTCGGTTGCGCTGGAATGTCTCGCGCTCCTTCCGCTGCGTGCGCCTGGGCTCTTCATGCAGCTTGCGTCAAGCCTTAAAGAGCTCAACGCCCTCCCGGATGGACTTTCTCCACCTCGGGCGATCTGCGGCCAGGGTCTCCCAGTTGTCAGTGGTGATGTCGCACTTTACCAGGGAGGCTTTGAGGGTGTCCTTATAACGTTTATGTTGTCCTCCTTTGGCTCGGTTGCCATGAAGGAGCTCCGCCGAAAGCATTCACTTCGGGAGTCTCGTGTCTGGCATGCGTACTATGTGGTCTGCACAGCGAAGCTGATCGAGAGTGGGCAGTGCTTCAATACAGTGAATTTTAGCCTGGTCGAGGGCACTGATGTTGGTGTGCCTGTCCTCCCCGGAGATTTTCATGATCTAGCGGAGACATCGTTGGTGGTATATCGCCAGCGACTTGAGGTGCCTTCTGTACATCGTGCATGCCTCAGACCCATACAGGAGAGCGGGTGTTTCTACAGCCCTATAAACCATGAGTTTGGTAATAGATTTGTTAAGATCTGACCTTAAAACACTTATTTCCGCAGGCGGCAGAAGGCTGTTCTGGCGCACTGGAGGCGATGCTGAATCTCTGCATTCACATATGCCTTTGTTGATAAGAGGCTGCCGAGATATGTGAAAGGGTCCACGTTATGCAGGGCCGTGCCTTGGGGCATGATGATTGGAGGGCAGTGCTGTGCGGCGATGGCAGGCTGGTGAAGGAATGTTGTCTTACGGATGTTCAGCGTAAGGCCCATGCTTTCATATGCCTCAGGGAATACAGTGATTATACCCTAGAGTTCAGCCACTGAATGTGCACAGATGCAGGCGGCGTCCACATAGTGCAGCTCAATGACAGAGGTTGGAGTGATCTTGTACCTGCCCTGGTGGCGGCGTTGTTTAAACAGCTTCCGACTGTTCCTGAGTTTAAATGGGGAGCTTGTTGATTATGAGGTGGAGCATGGCGGCGAGGGAAATTGAGATCCGCATATGAGGGAGAAGGGAATAGAACATTAGGTTGATAGAGTTGACGAGGAAGGACAGGATAACGTCATTTTAATTCCAGATGTATTTAATGAATTCAATTCAAATTCCACAGCTGCCATGGTTGAATGTGTACACATGCCTCTGAATTACTAAACCAGTAACATAACCACTGTGTAACCGTACTCTTAACTTCATCCTTTACCTATGCAAATGGGGCAAGGGGATGAATAACCTCCTTCAGCTCTCATGTAACAGGCTTGAGTGGCTGAATGGCCTGCTCCGTTTCCTAAATACAAAGGTCGTGGGCTTGAATCGCCTCCTCCTGGATTGACTGGCTTATATTAACTGGAATTTAGTAGAATGAGAGGGGATTCTATATAAACAGATACAATTCTGACGGGATTGGACAGGTTAAATGCAGGAAGAATGTTCCCGATGTTAGGGAAATCCAGAACTAGGGATCAGAGTCTAAGGATAAGGGGTAAGCCATTTAGGACTGAGATGAGGAGAAACTTCTTCACTCAGAGAATTGCGAACCTGTGGAATTCTCTATCACAGAAAGTTGTTGTAGCCAGTTCGTTATTATATTCAAAAGGGAGTAAGATGTGCCACTTACTGCTAAAGGGATCAAGTGGTATGGAGAGAAAGCAGGAATTGTGTACTGATTTTGTATGATCAGCCATCATCATATGAATGGTGGTGCAGGCTCGAAGGGCCGAATGGCCTTCTCCAGCATCCACTTTCTATGTTTGTATGATTCTATGTATCCTGTTGATGTCTAACAGCGTTTAATCATCCCCACTATTCCGAGGGGCCGAATAGTGTGCTTCTGTGTAACAATTTATGGGGGCTGAATGACGTCCTCTTGTTCCACTGCTACAGGCTCGAAGGACTGAATCGCCTCTAACCGTTCCAGTGCAACAGGCTCAAGTGGATGAATAGCCTCCTCCTATTCTTGTGTAACAAGCTCGAGTGGCTGAATACCCTCCTCCTGTCTTGTCTAACATGTTTGAGGCAGTGAATGAACTCCTCCTGTTCCTAATTAACCTGCCTCTGTGGGTTGAAAATTCTTCTCCTGTTCCTATGTAGCCGGCTCGGGAGATTGAATGTCCTCCTATTTATCTAGTGTATGAGCATCTATGGGCTTAATTACAACCTTCTGTTCCTATGCAACGGATTCGAGGGGCAGAATTGCCTTTTCCTTTAACTATAAAACTGTCTGGAAAGTGCTGAATGACCCACCTCCTGTTCTTATTTAAAACGCTTGAGAAGTTGAATGTTGGCCACCTGTTACTATTTAACATGTATGAGGGGATGAAGAGCCTGCTCCTGCGTACAAGGTTCAAGGCATTGAAAGGCTTCTTCCTGTGCAATAGCCTCACGTCATCATCATCATCATCATAGGCAGTCCCTCGGAATGGAGGAAGACTTGCTTCCACTCTTAGCATGGGTTGGTAGGTGGCTGTACAGTCTAATACGGGAACCACAGTCTGTCACATGTGGGACAGACAGTGTTTGAAGTAAAGGTTGGGAGTGGAGTCTGATTTGTTGCACGCTCTTTCCGCTGCCTGCGCTTGATGTCTGCATGCTCTCGGGGATGAGACTCGAGCAGCTCAGTGCCCTCCCGGATGCACTTGCTCCACTTCGGGCGGTCATGGGCCAGTGACTCCCAAGTGTCAGTGGGAATGTCACACTTTATCAGGGAGTGTGTCCTTGTAACTTTTCCACTGCCCACCTTTGGCTCGTTGGCCGTGGTGGAGTTGCGAGTGGAGCACTTGCTTTGGGTGTCTCGTGTCTGAAATTCGAACTATATGCCCTGCCCAACGGAGCTGATCATGTGCAGTCAGTGCTACAATGCTGGGTATGTTGGCCTGGACGAGGATATTAAATTTGGTGTGTCTATCCTCCCAGGGGATTTGTAGGTTCTTTCTGATAAATCGTTGGTGGTATTACCCCAGCGACTTGCGGTGTCTACTTTGCATGTTCCACATCGCTGAGCAGTACAGGAGGACGGGTATTACTACGGCCTGTCGACCATGAGCTTTGTGAAAGTATTGAAGTTCTCGTCTTCAAACACACTTTTCCACAGGCGGCCGAAGGCTGACTGGCGCACTGGAGACGTTGTTGGATCTTGTCGTCAATGCCGGCTATTGTTGATAGGAGGCGCGCCCGAAATAATGAATTGGTGCACGTTGTCCAGGGCCGTACCATGGATGTTGATGACTGGGGGGAAGTGCTGTGAAGCGAGGACAAGTTGGTGGAGGACCTTTGTCTTACTCATGTTTAGCGCAAGCGCCATGCTTTCGTGTGCCTCAGTAAATACCTCGAATGTGTCCTGGAGTTCAGCCTCTGTGTGAGCACAGAGGCAGGCGTCATCCGCGTACTGTAGCTCACGACAGAGGTTGGGATGGTCTTGGACTTTGCCTAGGGATGGCGAAGGATGAACAGGTTTCCCCTGGTTCTGTTATTTAGTTCCACTCCAGCGGGGAGCTTGTTGACTGCGAGGTGGAACATGGCAGGCAGGAATAATGAGAAGAGGGTTGGAGCGTTGACGCAGACTGCTTGACACCGGTCCGGAAGTGGATTGCGTCTGTGATGGATCCGTTGGTAAGGATCACAGCCTGCATGTCATCGTGGAGCAGGCGGAGGATGGTGACGTACTTTTGGTGGCGTCCGAAACGGAGGAGGACGCTCTTTAGGCACTCGTGGTTGAGAGTGGGAAAGGCATTTGGAAGTTTGAAGAAGGCCATGTTACCTGCATTTTTCCTGCAGCTGTCGTGCTGCAAAGAATCATGTCCATTGTGCCCCGGAAGGGGCGAAATCCGCTCTTCAACTCTGTGAGGAGCTCCTCGGCCACAGGAAGAAGTCAGTTGAGGAGGAGGCTAGCGACGACTCTCCAAGTGGCTGACAGCAGGGAGATTCCCCTTTAGTTGCTGCAGTCGGACTTATTGCCTTATTAAAGATGTTCACGATCACTGAATCACTAAGATATCCCGGCATGCTTTCCTCCCTCCAGATGAGCGAAAGGAGGTCAGGTATTCGCGCCAGCAGTGCCTCGCCGCCATACCTTAGTGCCTCAGCAATGATTCCGTCAGCCCCCGTAGCCTTGTTAATTTTTAGCTTTCTTATGGCGTTTTCTATCTCGCGCAATGTTGGGGTCTCATTGAGGTGGTGGCGGGTAGCATTCATCGGAATGGAGGCAAGTACAATCATGTCAAGCATTGGATTACATCGGATATACAGCACTGAAAGAGGCCATTCGCCTCAGCTAGTCTTTTATGTTCCACTGGAGCCTCCAATCAACATTCCTCAACAGCCTAATGCTCTATTTCCTTCTCTCTCATATGCCTTTCTAGCCCCTCCTTAAATACTTCCATACAATTCTCTTCAACCACTCTCTGTGGTACCGAGTTCCACAATCTCACCACTCTTTGGGTAAATAAGTTTCTTCTGAATTCCCTATTTTGATTTCATGGTGACTATCTTATATCGATAGCGTCTAGTTATTCTGATCACCACAAGTTGAAACATTCTAACTGTATCCACTCCATCAAAATATTTCATAATTTTAAATGTCTGTATCATGTCACAATTCAGCCTTCCTTTTTCAAGAGAAAAGAGACACTGCCTGTTCAGCCTTTCCTGATTTGTATACTCTGGCTGTTCTGGTATCATCCTTGAAAATCTTCTCTGCATCCTCTGAAATGCCTCCATGTCCTTTTTATAATATGGCGACCAGAACTGTATGTAGTACTCTAAGCGTGATCTAATGAAGGTTAAATATTGGTTTAGCATAATGTCGCTACTTTTCAATTCTGTCTGCCTCGACATAAATCAGCGTGTTTGGTTTGCTTTTTTATGGCCTTGCTAACTTATGCCTTTATTTTTTTAGAGTTTTTGTATTTGTTCTCCGATATCCCTTTGTTCCTGTGCACTACCCAGACTGGCACCTTCCAATTATAAGTGACGTCACTAAGTCTCCTACTTAAATGTAACACCTCACATTTATATGGTTTGAAATTAATTTGCCAATTATATGCCCATTCTGCAAGTTTATTAATGTCCTCTTGTAAGTTGTTGCAGTGTTCCTCCGTATTGACTATCCCTCCTAATTTGGTGTCACCCACACATTTAGAAATATTGTTTTTGATTCCGAGGTCTAAATCTTTAATATAAATTTTGAACAACAGTGGTCCCAGCACCGATCCTTGTGGAACGCCACTACCCGCATTTTGCGGCTAAGAAACGCTAACTTTTACAGCTACTCTTTGTGATTTCTGTCTTGAAGCCAGCTAGCTATCTGTTCTGCTAGTTGTCACCTGACTCCGCATTCTCTGACCTGGCTTGAGGCTCTTCTTGTTCCGATGTAACAATCTATTTTTTTTATTTTATTCATTCAAGCATGTCGACATCGCTAGCAAGGGCCGGACTTGTTGCCCATCTCTATCTGCCCTTGTGAAATTGTTGGTGAGTCACTTTACGCAACCGACTGGCTCGCCAGGCCATTTCAGAGGTCAGTTAAGAGCCAATGACATTGCTGTGGGTTTGGAGACCCATGTAGGCCCAGACCAGTAAGGACGGCAGAATTCTTTCCCGAAAGGAGACAAGTGAACCAGATGAGGAGTTTTGTTACAATGGTCATCATTATTGATACTTTTAAAATTCCAGATTTACTTAATTGAATTTAAATTTCCCCATTCTCGTGGTGGGCTATGATTTCTTCTCTCTGGATTATTAGTCCAGTGACATAAACATCATGCTACTATGATTGACCTCCATCTGTGTAATGCGCTGAAGGGTCTGAGTGACACCTCCTATTCCTTTGGAACAGGTTGAGGGAAGGAATGATGTGCCCTGTTCCTACGCAACAGGATCGGGAGATTGATTAGCCTCCTCCTGTTCCTGTATAACAGGTTATGAGTCGCAAATGCCTCATCCCCAGTCTTTCGAATGGCTAAAGGGACTTCTACTCTTCTTATAGATAAGTCTCAAGGAGCTGAATGGCTTCTGCCAGTCCTCTGCCTCAGGCTCGAGGGGTTAATGGCCTTCCCCTGTCCTTGTGCAACAGACTGGAGAGGCTCAATGGCATCCTCCTATTTCTGCTCAACAGCTTCGTTGGTTTGGCATTGCCGTCTGGTCAACCATGCGAAAGGTTCGAGCGACCGAATGGAGTTCGACATTTCTTGTAAAACAGGTGAACACAGCTGAATGGCTTCCTCCTGCCCTTTGCAATTGGTTTGAGGGGTGAAGTGACTCATTGGCCTCCACCTGTCCCTGTGTAACAGGCTCGATTGCTTGCATCTGTTATTGAGCAAAATATTTAGATGATAATTGGGAAGGACTGGAGCCACTTGTGCAACAGAAAGTGCAGGGACCACAGTTAGCCTTCTCTGAAGTACTGCTTTGATGCAAAGTTCACTGTACGGCCCAGGCTCAAATCTTGACTCTGGTGGGAGTCGAGCACAAAAACTTTGAATGCTTAATATGCCAAGAATTAAAAATCTAACGTGCTATCCATTGCACCACAGAGTCGCCAAATTGTGCATCAATGCTAAAGTAAAATAGTGTTGATGAGTAATCTGAGCCAAAAAAAAAAATATCTGGAATCACTCAGCAGATGAGGCAGAATCTGCGGAGAGAGAAACAGAGTGAACGTTTCAGGTCGATGAAATTTCAACGCCACTGGATCAATCTCCGCCGTCTAAAACTGATGTCCTGTCAGACCCGAATCATTATCTTTGAAAGGGATGTTTTGTCATGGACTTGTAGAACCTTTCAGCACGGAAGGAAGCTACTTCGGCCCAGCGTGTACGCACCGTCCGAAAATTGCTATTCTGCCTAATCTCACTTTCCAACTCTTCTTTTAACCATGTAACAATCTATTTGACATCGCTAGCAAGCGGTTAATGGCCTTCTCCTGTTCTTGTGTAACAGACTGGAGAGGCTCTATTGCCTCCTACTATTTCTGTGCAACAGGTTCGTTGGTTTCGCGTTGCCTTCTCCTCATCTATGCAACAGATTTTCGCGACCGAATTTGTTGCAGTCATCCTCAGTATTGAATATCCAACTAATTTGGCGTCATCCACAAATTGAGAAATTGTGTTTTTGATTCCAAGGTAGAAATCATTAATATAAATTGTAAACAACAGTGGTCCCAGCACCGATCCTTGTGGAACAGCACTACCCACCTTTTGCCAATCTAAAAAGCTAACTTTTACCCCGACTCTCTGCTTTCTGTCTTAAAGCCAGCTAGCTATGCATTTATCTAATTGTATCCAGACTCCACATTCTCTGACCTCTCTTGCGGTTCTTCTTTTTCCTGTGTAACAATCTCAAGATCCTGTTGTTTCTTTTATTCATTCTAGCATGTGGACAATGCTCGCAAGGGCAGCCTTTATTGCACTTCCCTAATTGCCCTTGTGAAGGTGATGGTTAGCCACCTTATGCAAATGAGTTTCTCGTTAGGCCTTTTCATGGGGCAGTAAAGAGCCAACCACGTTGCTCTGGATCTGGAGCCACATCTGGGCCAAGACCAGTAAGGACTGCAGATTTCCTTCACTAAAGGAGATTATTGAACGAGATGGGTGTGTTGCGTCAATGGTCAACATTATTAATACTTTTAAAATTCTAAATGTATTTAATTGAATTTAAATTGTCCTACTCTCTTGGTGGACTGTGATTTTCTCTCACTGGATTACTTGTCCAGTGCCACAGGCCTCAGCTTTGTAATGTGCTAGAGGGGCTGAATGACTCAGGCTGTTCCTGTGCAATAGTTTGAGGGACGGGATGTCATCCCCCGCGTCCTATGTAACAGGTTCTATGGGTTAATTAGTCTCAACCTGTTCCTGTATAGCAGGTCGGTGTGTCTGAAATGCCTCGTCCTAATCCTATGCAACATCTTCTATTAAGGGGAGAGTGGAGTGGGGGGGGGGAGGCGTTGGGGAGGACGGCCGCAATGCAGAGAAATCTAGAATGCTAAAGAGAAATGAAAATGAAGCAATGCCAGAAAGTGATTGTAGTAATGTAACCACATTATGTCAAGTAGGGACAGAGTACACAAACAAAAGAGTGCACTAATAAATAGGAACCTGATAAGAAAAAAAGCGATAAGATAAATCGATCTGTAGTGCTAAATAATGTTACGATCTCTAATAATGTTAAAAAGACCAATCCAAAAGCATTGTATCTGAATGGACGAAGCATCTGTAATAAGATAGAAGAATTAACAGCGCAAACTGATGTAAACAGATACAATATCGTTGCAATTACAGATATATGGTTGCACGGTGACCAGGGTTGGGAACTGAATATCAAATGATATTCGGTATTTGGAAAGGACAGGCAAAAAGGAAGAGTGGGTTGTGTTGCGTTGTTGGTAATGGATGATATCAGCGCAATAATGAGAAAGGTATTCGGCTCAGAAAGACAAGATGTAGATTCAGTTGGATGGCGCTAAAGAGAACGAAGGACCAGAAAAGATTGGTGTGAGTTGTCCATAGGCCTCCAAACAGTTGTGGTAGTGTCGAGGATAACATTAACAGGAAATTAGAGCTGCATGTAACAAGGGTACTACCATCATCGAAGGTGACTTTAAACTACATATAAATTAAAGTAATAATAATGTGGCCGATGAATTCCTGGCGTTTGTACCAGTTGTTTTTTTAGCCCAGTATTTTGCGGAGCCTACTAGGGAACAGAATATCCTAGATTGGGTCTTGTTTAATGAGAAGGGGTTAATTAAAAGTCAAGTTGTCTGGGGTCCTTTAGCGAAGAGTGGCAATAACTCGATTAAACTCGTTATTAGGATGGAAAGTGAAGCAGCCCAATCCGAATCTATGGTCCTAAATCTAAGCAAAGAAAACTACGAATGCATGGGGAATGAATTGAATGGGGTATGATAGATTGGGAAGAGTCAACAAACGTCATGTTGGTGGATGGGCAAGGACTAACATTTCAGAATCGAATGTATCAATTGCGGCGGTTATACTTTCCTTTCTGGTGTAAAATAAAAGGATGCTGGCCCAACCATGGTTAACAAAATAAATTAAGGATAGTATTAGATTCAAAGAAGAGTTATACAAAGTTGCCAGAAAAAGTACAAGCCTGAAGATGGGGAACAATTTAGAATTCAGCAAAAATGTGCCAAGAGATTGATTGAGAGGCGAGAAATAGAGTATAAGAGTGAACTTGCATGAACATAAAAACGGCTGCAGTAGATTCTACAAGTTCCTAAAAAGGAAAGGATTAGTGAAGACAAATGTAGGCCCTTTACAGACAGAAATGGGGGAATTTATAATGTGGAACAAGGAAATGGCAGGTCAATGAAAAAAATACTTCGGTTCTGTCTTCACGGAGGACATAAATAACATCCCAAAAATGCTTGAGAACCAAAGGTCTAGTAAGCAAGAGGAATTAACGGACATGATTATTTGTAAGAAAATATTGCTGAGGAAACTAATGGGAATGAAGTCCGATAAATCCCCAGGGCCTGATGATCTCCATCCCAGAGTACTAAAAGAGGTTGCAATGGAAATAGTGCATGCATTGGTTGACAACTTCCAAACATCTATAGTTATGGAATAGTTCCTGCAGTTTGCACGGTGGCAAATGTAACCCCACTGTTTAAAAATGGAGGGAGAGAGAAAACAAGGAACTACAGACCGGTTAGCCGAACACCAGTTGTCGGGAAAATGCGAGAATCTATAGTAAAGGATATTATAACGGAACATTAAGATAATACCAAAGGGGTTAGACAAAGTCAGCATGAATTCATGAAAAGTAAATCATGTTTGACAAATCTACTCGAGTTTTTGAATATGTAACTGATAGAAAAGTTAATGTTGAACCAGTGGATATAGTGTATTTTGATTTTTAGAAGGCCTCTGATAAAGTTCCACGCAAGATGTAGTGTGCAAAATTAAAACATATATGATTGGGGGTAATTTACTAGCATGGATTGAAAAATGGTTAATGGACAGGAAACAGGATCGATAGGCAGAGGGACCTCGTATCCGTAAAATAGTCTATTGAAAGCATACATACAGGTGCAGCAAGCAGTGAGGAAGGCAGATGGTATGTTGGCCTTCATTCCAAGAAGATGTAAGTAAATGAGTAAAGATGTGTTAGTACATTTCAACAGGGCCTTGGTGAGACCGCACCTGGAGTATTGTGTGCAGTTTTGCTTTCGTTACCCAAGAAAGGATATACTTGCCATAGAGGGAGAGCAGCGAAGGTTCACCAGATCGATTTTTGAGATGGCAGGACTGTCGTATGAGCAGAGATTGGGACGACTCGGCCTGTATTCTGTAGAGTTTAGAAGAATGAGAGAGGATCTCATTGAAACGTATACCATTCTGAACGGGTTGAATTGACTGCATGCGGGGAAGATGATTCACCTGATTGGGAAGGTTATAACAAGGGGTCACAGTCGCAGGATACGTGGTAGGAAATTTTGGAAGAGAAGGTGAGATTTATTTTTCATTCAGAGAGTGGTGCAGCTTTGGAATTCCCATCCACAGAAGGCTGTGAATGCCGAGTTACTGAATATATTTAAGAGGGAGATAGATTTCTAGACACAAAATACATCAAGTGATATGGGGGAAACGCCTGAATATGGTGTTGAGATAGAGGATTAGGAGTGATCATATTAAATGGCGATGTAGACTCGAAGGGCCGAATGGACTACTACTGCTCCCGTTTTCTATGTTTCTATGTTCTAGGATCTAAATGGACTTATACTCTTCTTGTCGAGCAAGCTCAAGGAACTGATCGGTTTCTGCCTCTCCTAAGGCTCAGATTTGAGGCGTTAATGGCCTTCTCCTTTCCCTGTGCAATATTGCAATGCGGCTGAATGGCCTCCAGCTAATTCTGTGTAACAGGAAAGTGCGCCTCCTCGTCATCTATGCAGCAGGTACGAGCGGCCGAAGGCGTTCTACTATTCTTGTATAAAAAGCCCAAGGATCTGAATTACTTCCTCTTGTCCTTTGCAACTGGCTCGAGGGGCTAATCGAATTCTGCTGTCCTTCTGTAACAGGTTGGATGGCTTGCTCTTGTTCCTGTGTAATAGACTCAGGTTCTAAGAGAACTCAATGGAAAAGTGGGTAGGATTGGAGCCACTCTTTTAGCAGGAATTGCAGGGTACGCAGTTTCCCTTCTCTGAAGTATTGATTTGCTGCAAAATGCACTGAGCTGCCGAAGAAACACCAGATCATGACCTAACTCCCGTCTAAAATCCGACCTATCCAGACTATTGCCACTTGCCAGCTCTTGGTCCATAGCCTTTTAGGTTACTGGAATTGAAGTGCACATTCAAGCACTTTTAAAAGTGCTGAGGACTACTGCCTCTAAATCACTTTCAGGAGTGAGTTCCAGACTCTCACCACCCCTGGGTGAAAACAGTGTACCTAAAATTCCGGAAAAACTACTACCAATTACTTTAAATCTATGGCGCCTTTGCGAAGGGAAATAGATGCTTTCTATGCACTCGATCTAGGACACTCATAATTTTATTCACTTCAATATGGACCCCCTGAGCCTCCTCTGTTCCAAAGAAAAGAAACCCAGCCGATGCAATACTTACTCAGAGCTAAATTCGCCATCCGTCTAAATCGACCCTGTATGCTCACGAGTGCAGTCTGATCATTCCTGTAATGCGGTGACCAGAGAAGCATGCAATAATCTAGCTGTGGCCAACGAGAGTTTTACACATTTGAAGCATAACTTCCCCGATCTTTTATTCTATGGCTCATCGAATGAAGGCAAGTATTCCGTGTTGCTTCTCAACATAGAAACATCGAAAATAGATTGAGCACTACGCCATTCGACACTTCGAGCCTGCACCACCACTCAATAAGATCATGGCTGATCATTCCCTCAGTACCGCTTTCCTGTTTCCTTCCTACATCTTGACACTTTTAGCCATGAGGGCCACAATAACTCCATGTTGAATATATCCAATGAACTGGCATCAACAACTGTTTGCGGAAGGGAATTCCACAGGTTAACAACTCTGTGAGTGAAGAAGTTTCCACGCATCTTCGTTCTAAATTGCCTACTCCTTATCCTCAAGACTGTGTCCCCTGGTTCTGAACTTTCCCAACATTTTGAACATTCTTCCCGCATCTAACCTGTCCAGTCCCGTCGGAATCTTACATACTTCTACGAGATCCCCTCTCATCCTTCTAAACTCCAGTGTACAAATGCCCAGTTGATCCAATCTCTTTTCATATGTGAGTCTAGCCATCCCTGGAATCAGTCTGGTGAAACGTCGCTGCACTCCCTCAATAGCAAGAACTTCCTTCCTCAGATTAGGAGACCAAAACTGAAAACAATATTCCAGGTGAGGTCTCACCAATGCCCATTACAACTGCAGTAAGACGACCCTGCTCCTATACTCAAATCCCCTAGCTATGAAGGCCAACATACCATTTTCCTTCTTCACAGCCTGCTGTACCTGCATGCCAACTTTCAATGACTGATGATCCATGACACCCAGGTCTCGTTACACCTCACATTTTCCTAATCTGCCGCCATGCTGATAATATTCTGCCTTCATTGTTTTGCCACCAAAGTGGATAACCGCACATTTATCAACATTATACTGCATCTGCCATGTATTTGCCCACTCACCTAACCTGTCCAAGTCTACCTGCAGCCTCTTAGCGTCCTCCTCACGGATCACACCGCCAGCTAATTTAGTTCCATCTCCAAACCTGGAGATATTACACTCAATTTCTTCATCTGAATCATTCATGTATTCTGTGAAGAGCTGGGGTCCCAGCACTGAGCCCTGAGGCACTCCACGAGTAACTGCCGGCCATTCTGAAAAGGACCCGTTTATCCGACTCTCTGCTTCCTGTCTGACAACCAGTTCTCAACACTTCGGTTCTGTCTTCACAAAGGAAGATACAGATCACCTGCCGAATGTACTCGGGAACAGTGGGTCTAGTGAGAATGAGGAACTGAAAGATATCCTTATTAGGTGGGAAATTGTGTTCGGGAAGTTGATGGGATTAAAGGCCGATAAATCCCCGAGTCCTAATAGACTGTATGTCAGAGGACTTAAGGAAGTGGCGCAAGAAATAGTGGATGCATTGGTGATCATTTTCCAACAATCTATCGACTCTGGATCAGTTCCTATGGACTGGAGGGTAGCTAATGTAACGCCACTTTTTAAAAATGGAGGGAAATACAAAGCGGCTAATTATAGACCGCTTAGCCTGACATCCATAAAGCGGAAAATCTTGGTATCAATCATTAAGGAGCCCATTTGGAAAGCAGTGACAGGATTAGCATAGATTTATGAAAGGGAAATCGTGCTTGACGAATCTTCTGGAATTTGTTGAGGATGTAACTCGTAGAGTGCACAAGGAGAATCAATGGATGTGGTGTATTTGGGCTTTCAAAAGGCTTTTAACCAGGCCCAGCACAAGAGATTGGTATACAAAATCAAAGCGCATGGTATTGGTGATAATGTACTGACGTGGATAGAGATCTGGTTGGCAGATAGGAAGCAGAGAGTCGGCATAAACGGGTCCTTTTCAGAATGGCAGGCAGTGACTAGTAGAGTGCCTCAGGGCTCAGTGCTGGGACACCAGCTCTTTACAATATACATTAACGATTTGGAATAAGGGATAGAGTGTAATATCTCCAAGTTTGTGGATGACGCTAAACTGGGTGGCGGTGTGAGCTGCTAGGAAGACGCTAAGAGGCTGCAGGGTGATGTGGACAAATTAGGTGAGTGGGCAAATACATGGCAGATGCAGTATAATCTGGATAAATGTGAGGTTATCCATTTTGGGGGCAAAAACACGAAGGCAGAATATTATCTGAATGGTGGCAGACTACAAAAAGGGGAGGTGCAGCGAGACCTGGGTGTCATGGTTCATCAGTCACTGAAAGTGGGCACGCAGGTACAGCAGGCGGTAAAGAAGGCAAATGGTATGTTGGCCTTCGTAGCTCGGGGATTTGAATATCGGAGCAGGGAGGTCTTACTGAAGTTGTACAGTGCTTAATGAGGCCTCACCTGGAATATTGTGTTCAGTTTCGGTCTCCAAGTCTGAGGAAGGACGTTCTTGCTATTGAGGGAGTGCAGCGAAGGTTCACCAGACTGATTCCAGGAATAGCTGGGCTGTCATATGAGGAGAGATTGGATCAACTAGGCCTTTATTCACTGGAGTTTAGAAGGATGAGAGGGGATCTCATAGAAACATATAAGATTTTGACGGAACTGGACAGGTTAGATGCGGGAAGAATGTTCTCGATATTGGGGAAGTCCAGAACCAGGTGAGATAGTCTTAGGATAAGGGTCAGGCCATTTACGACTGAGATGAGTAGAAACATCTTCACTCAGAGAGTTGTTGACCTGTGGAATTCCCTGCCGCAGAGAGTTGTTGATGCCAGTTTATTGGATATATTCAAGAGGGAGTTAGATATGGCCCTTACGGTTAAGTGGATCAAGGGGAATGGAGAGATAGCAGGACAGCGGTACTGAAGGAATGGTCAGCCGTGATCTGATTGAATGCCTGTGCAGGCTCGAATGGCTTACTGGCCTACTCCTGCACCGATTTTCTTTGTTTCTTTGTTTCTATCCACGTAAGTACATTACCCCCAATACCATGTGCTTTGATTTTGCACACAAATCTTTTGTGTGGGACCTTATCTAAAGCCTTTTGAAAGTCCAAATACACCACATCCATTGGTTCTCCCTTGTCCACTCTGCAATTACATGTTCAGAAAATTCTTGAAGATTCGTCAAGCTTGATTTTCCCTTCATAAATCCATGCTGACTTGTACCGACCCTGTCACTGCTTTCCAAATGTGCTGCGATTTCATCTTTAATAATTGATTCCCCACGACTGATGTCAGGCTAACCGATCTATAATTATCGATTTTCTCTCTCCCTCCTTTTTTAAAAAGTGGTGTTATATTACCAACCCTCCAGTCCATGGGAACTGATCCAGAGTCGATAGACTGTTGGAAAATGATCACGAATGCATCCACTATTTCTCAGGACACTTCCTTAAGTACTCTGGGATGCAGACAATCAGGCCCCGGGGATTTATCGGCCTTCAATCCCATCAATTTCCCCAACACAATTTCCCATCTAATCAGCATATCCTTCAGTTCCTCCTTCGCACTGGACCCTCGGTCCCCTAGTACATCCAGAGGTTTATTTGTGTCTTCCGTCGTGAAGGCAGAACCAAAATATTTGTTCAATTAGTCTGCCTTTTCTTTGTTCCCCATTATAAATTCACCTGAAATCCGACTGCAAGGGACCTACGTTTGTCTTCACTAATCGTTTTCTCTTCCCATATATATAAAAGCTTTGACAGTCATGTTTTATGCTTCTGGCACACTTCGTCTCGTATTCTTTTTTTCCCCTCTTAACGAAACCCTTAGTCCTCCTTGGCTGAATTCTACATTTCTCCCAGTCCTCAGGTTTCCTGATTTTTCTGGCCAATTTATATAACTCTTCCTTGGATTTAACACTATCCTTAATTTCCCTTGTTAGCCACGGTTGAACCATCTTCCCCGTTGTATTTTTACTCCTGACAGGGATGTACAATTGTTGAAGTTCATCCATGTGGTCTTTAAATGTTTTCCATTGCCTATCCACCGTCAACCCTTTAAGTATCATTTGCCAGTCTATTCTAGCCAATTCACGCCTCATACCATCGAAATTACGTTTCCTAAAGTTTAGGTCCCTAGTTTCTGAATTAACTGTGTCACTCTCCATCCTATAAAGAATTCTACCATGTTATGGTCACACTTCCCCAAGGGGCCTCGCACAACAAGATTGCCAATTAGTCCCTTCTCATTACACATCACCTCGTCCACGATGGCCAGCTCTCTAGGTGGTTCCTCGACATATTGGTGTTTAAAACCATCCCTAATATACTCCAGGAAATCGTCCTCCACCGCATTGCTACCATTCTCGTCAGCCAAATCAATATATAGATTACAGTCGCCCATGGTAACTGCTGTACCTTTATTGCACACATCCCTTATTTCTTGTTGGATGCTGTCCCCAACCTCACTACTACTGTTTGGAGGTCTGTACACAATTACCAGTAGCTTTTTCTGCCATTTGCTATTCTGCAGCTCCCCCCATACCGCTTCCAAATCATCCAAGCTAATGTCCCTCCTCATCATTGCATTCATTTCCTCTTTAACCAGCAACGCCACCACGCCTCCTTTTCCTTTCTGTCTATCATTCACAAGCATCTTATCGACCTGCCCTGCTACCGTCAAGGATTCTGTGGACAGGCACTCCAAGGTCATTTGCACCTCTACACTCATCAGTGGCCTAACATTTAATGTTTATTCCCTTTCCCTATAAGCACTCACCAAATGCATTATCAAATACTTATCCGGATTGAATTCCATTAAACCCATGACCAGTTCTTTGATATCTACCTGCAATGTACAGCTATCTTCCTCATTATCAAGCATACCTGGTTGACCAATCTTTTAGTCACCTGCGCTAATTTGTATTTAGTGGCTCGGTGTCAAATTTGTATCGCATAATACTCTTGTGAAGCGCCTTGGACGTTTCGCTAATTTCAAGCTGCTAATTATATATAAGTTGTTGCTGTTGTTTAAAATGAGTCTGACATAACGTTATATAGAGATTGCATTACAGAAAGAGACAATTGTACCTAACTGGTGTTGCTAGAGTTAATGCTGCACGCTACCCTACTTCACTTGATCCTATCAGCATATTGTTCAATTGATTTCTCAGTCATGTGCTCTGGTAATTCCCTTTAAAATGAATCTGTGCCATTCGCCTCAACTACTGCTCGTGTAGAATCATCCACATCTAACCACTCTTTGGTAAATAAGTTGCTGTTGAATTGTCTACTGAATTTGTCGATGACCTCCCGTTCTGAACTCCTGCACAAAAGCAAACATTTTCTCCACATCAACTCGATCAAATACCTTCAAAATGTTAAAAATATATCTCACTTGTTTTTCGAGAAAGACGCTCCCCAGACTGTTCAGTTTTTACCGAAATGTAAATTATTTTAGTTGTGACCGAAAATTTTCCTTCTTTGCTGTGAGATTCTGTGATTCTATGATTTAATTTTCACATCGTCTGGGAGATCCAATCGGGCAAGCATGCAGGCGGTCTCTCTGATAATTTGCACCGACGATTCGACTATTAAAGCAGCTCTACTGTGTAGCTGCGATGGCCGAGTGGTTAAGGCGTTGGACTTGAAATCCAATGGGGGTTTCCCTGCGCAGGTTCGAACCCTGCTCGCAGCGATTCGACAGGTGCTCTTTTTTTATCGACTCACGGGGATCTCATTGGAATCTGATCACAATTCCTTCCACTGCCCTTTATTACACTGATTGATGCGAAGCTGTTGTTCGAACTGGAAACATTAATAATTTATCGGTATTAATTGTTGGTTTGTTGGACACTATCTGCAAAAATCAGTGAGCAATATACACAGCATGAAACAATGCCTTTTAATAAAGGTCAGTGCATTGTTTGGGAGGAACTCACCTTTAGTTAATGAGTGCGAACGAGGTTTGGTTTTATAAAGATGAACAAGTTTTGCCAAAATGACTACGGCAGCGTTTGACGTTGCAATTTTCTGATAACATCAGTGTTTGCATCAAAGTAGATGCCTTATCCATTAAGCGACGTGGCCCCTGCAGTTTGCAGCAGAATAATGTACAGCAAAATTCTAATGGGTCAAAGTGTAATTGAAAGGCAAGCATGACATCTCGGTGCCGCAATGCAAGGAGTATTCGGAACCCAGGAGAGGGCTCTGAGCTAGTTCGAGTGGGTGAGAGCTCAGATCACAGCACCCCAAGAAAAAATGCAAGAGGCAGGAGGCAACAGAGCAGAGTAGCACTGGGGTAAGTGTAAACGACAAGGTGATAGGAAGGGACAATATGTATGAATATAAAGTGGCTGCAGGAGGGGTCAAAACTAAAAATCCTGGTTTAAAAACTGGTATTAAAACACTCTACTTAACCGCACGAAGCATTCGAAATATAGTAAATGATTTGACGGCACAAATCATCATAAATGGGTATGATTTGTTGGCCATTACAGAAACGTTGCAGGTTGGCCAGGACAGGGAATTAAACATACAGCGGTATCTGACAATTCGGAAAGATAAACAAGAAGGGAAAGCAGGTGGGGTAGCTCTGTTAATAAGGGATGATATCAGGGCAGGTGTGAGAGACGATATTGGCTCTAATGAACAAAATGTTGAATCATTGTGGGTGGACATTCGAGTTAGTAAGGGGAAAAAGTCACTGGTGGGCGTAGTTTATAGGCCCCCAAATAATAGCTTCACGGTGGGGCGGGCAATAACCAAGGGAATAATGGAGGCATGTGAAAAAGAAATGGCAGTTATCATGGGGGATTTTAACCTACATATCGCTTGGTCAAATCAAATCGCACTGGGTAGCCTTGTGGAGGAATTCATAGAATGCACACGGGATTGTTTCTTTGAACAATATGTTACAGAACATAAAAGGGAGCAAGCTATCTTAGATCTGGTCCTGTGTAATGAGACAGGAATATTAAACGATCTCCCAGTAAAAGATCCTATCGGAATGAGTGATCACAGTATGGTTGAATTTGTAATACAGTTTGAGGGTGAGGAAGTAGTGTCTCAAACGACCGTACTATGCTTAATCAAAAGTGACGATAGTGGGATGAGGGCAGAGTTGGCTGAAGTAGACTGCAAACACAGACTAAACGGTGCCACAATTGAGGAACAGTGGAGGACTTTTATGGAGCTCTTTCATCGTGCTCAACAAAATATATATTCCAGTGAAAAAGAAGGTCGGTAAGAGAAGGGATAACCAGCCGTGGATAACCAAGGAAATAAAGGAGAGTATCAAAATAAAAACCAATGCGTATAAGAGGGCCACGGTTTGTGGGAAACTAGCAGATTGGGAAAATTTTAAACGACAGCAAAGAATCAAGAAGAAAGCAATAAAGTAAGAAAAGATAGATTACGAAGGTAAACTTGCACAAAATATAAAAATAGTTAGTAAAAGCTTTTACCGATATATAAAACGGAAAAGAGTGACTAAAGTAAATGTTGGTCCATTAGAAGATGAGAAGCGAGATTTAATAATGGGAAATGTGGAACTGGCTGAGACCTCAAACAATTATTTTGCTTCGGTCCTCACAGTGGAACACACAAAAACCATGCCAAAAATAGCTGGTCACGGGAATGTGGGAAGGAAGTACCTTGAGATAATCACTATCACTAGGGGGGTAGTGCTGGACAGGTTAATAGGACTCAAGTCAGACAAGCCCCCTGGTCCTGATGAAATGCATCCCAGGTTATTAAAAGTGATGGCGGACGTTCTAGCAGATGCATTCATTATAATCTACCAACATTCTCAGGACTCTGAGTAGGTACCAGCGAATTAAAAAGCAGCAAATGTAACGCCTCTGTTTAAAAAAAGGGGCAGACAAAAGGCAGGCAACGATAGGCCGGTTAGTTTAACATCTATAGTGGGGAAAATGCTTGAAGCTATCATTAAGCAAGAAATAGCGGGACATCTAGATAGGAATAGTACAATCAAGCAGTCGCAACATGGATTCAGGAAGGGGAAAGCATGTTTAAATAATTTACTGGAATTCTTTGAGGATATAACGAGCATGGTGGATAGAGGTGTACCGATGGATGTGGTGTATATAGATTTCCAAAAGGCTTTTGATAAGGTGCCACACAAAGGTTACTGCAGAAGATAAAGGTACGCGGAGGCATAGGAAATCTATTAGCATGGATAGAAAATTGGCTGGCTAACAGAAAACAGAGATTCGGGATAAATGGGTCCTTTTCGGGTTGGAAATCGATGGTTAGTGGTGTGCCACATGGATCGGTGCTGGGACCACAACTGTTTACAATATACATAGATGACCTGGAAGAGGGGACAGAGTGTCATGTAACATTATTTGCAGATGACACAAAGATTAGTGTGAAAGCGGATTGTGTAGAAGACACAGAGGCTGCAAAGAGATTTAGAAAGGTTAAGCGAATGGGCTAAAGTCTGGCAGATGGAATACAATGTCGGAAAATGTGAGGTCATCCATCTTGGGGAAAAAAACCAGTAAAAATGAATATTATTTGAATGGGGAGAAATTACAACATGCCAATTTGGCTTTAGTAACACCAAGGCTAACCAAGTGAGGCAACCGGCCTTCATGCGATGTATTTTCTTATGGCACTCTTACATTAAAATGATAGCATTCCTATAGCGACTTTTACCTCAGCACTTCCCAAAGCAGTTCAGAGCAAATTAATTACTTTTAAAATGTGATCACTTTGTAGTGTAGGAAATTCAAAAATGTACAGCATGGAAGGAGGCCATTTCAGCCAATAGTGCCCGAGGAGGCCGATCAAGAGCTTTCCAGCCTAATTCCCACTTCGCAGCTCTAAGTCCGTCCTATGGGTTACCGCAATTTAAGTGGCATTCAAGTATTTTTAAAATGTTTGAGGCTTTCTGCCGCATTGAGGCATTGAGCTCCCGACTACCATGACGCCCTGAGTAAAGACATTTATCCTCACAGCTCGTCTAACCCTCCCCCTAATTCATCATCATATGCAGTCCCTCGGAATCGAGGAAGACTTGCTTCCACTCTTAGCATGTGTTGTTAGATGGCTGTACAGTTCAATACGGGAACCACAATCTCTGTCACAGGTCAGACAGACCGTCTTTGAGGGAAAGGATGGGCAGGGAGCCTGGTTTGCCGCAGCTTCATCCGCTGCCTGCACCTGATTTCTGCATGCTCTCGGCGACGATATTCGAGGAGCTCAGCACACTCCCGCAGGCACTTCCTCCACTTAGGGCGATCTATGGCCAATCACTCCCAGGTCACAGTGGGGATGTCACACTTTATCAGGGAGGCTTTGAGGGTGTCTTTGTAACGTTTCCTCTGTCCGCCTTTGGCTCATTTGCCGTGGACGTGTTCCGAGAAGAGCGCTTGCTCTGGCAGTGTCGTGTGTGGCATATGGCCTGCCCAGCGGAGCTGATCAAATGTGGTAAGTGGTGCAATGCTGGGGATGATGTCCTGGACCAGGACGCGAATACTTGTGCGTCTGTCCTGCCAGGGGATTTGAAGGATCTTGAAGAGACATTGCTGGTGGCATTTTTCCAGCGACTTGAGGTGTTTACTGTACATAGTCCACGTCCCTGAGCCATACAGGAGGGCGGGTATTACTACAGCCTTGTAGACCATGAGCTTGGTGAAAGTTTTGAGGGACTCATCTTCAAACACACTTCTCCTCAGGCGGCCGAAGGCTAGCACTGGCGCACTGCAGGCAGTGTTGGATCTCGTCATCAATGCCTGCTCTTGTTGATAGGAGGCGCCCGAGATAGGGGAATTGGTCCAACCCGAAATTAGTTTAAATCGATTCCCCCTGGTTCTTGACCACTCTGCAAAGGGAAACAGGACCTTCCTACCAACTCTATCTAGGGCCCTCATAAAGTTATTCTCCTTAATATAGTCTCCCCTCAGCCTCCTCTGGTCCAAAGAAAACAGACTCAGTATTTCCAATATTTCCTCATCACCAAAGTTCTCCAGTCCAGGCAACTTTTTTTGTCAATCTCCTCAGTACCCTTTCCAGCGCAATCGCATCTTTTTTTTTAAATGTGGTGACCAGAACTGCACACAGTGCTCCAGCTGCGGCCTAACCAATGTTTTATACAGTCAAGTACAATGTCCTTGCTGTAACCAGCAGAGTTACGGACCGAGAGCTGGTAAGTGGGATAAGGCTGGTTAGCCTCTTGTTTTCTGGCGCAGATACGATGGTAAGTACTGCAGGGATTCCAATACGACCAAGTTGATCTCTGGGACTAATTTTGATCGCGTAGATGGAGAGGAATTTTAACAGATATTTTTTCCCCATAATTAGCCTGGGGTTTTTTCTGTTTTTTGCTTCTCCCATGCGTTCGCATGGCTCGGATTGGGGTGGTGTGTGTGATCTTTCGGTGCAAGGGGTGTCGAGTTGTGTGGGGCGGACTTATTGGGCTGGGCGTTCTTTATCTTTCCGCCATTGTAATACTTCACAGGTTCATATATAGCCTTCAGGGTTGTTGATCAAAGGGCCTTGTGGCTCTTTGTCGGCTGGCATGTATACTCTGGACCGAAGTGGCCTCCTTCAGCGCTGTGGATTTCTCGATTTCTATTTACTTTCACAGCCCAGACTATTCCTTCACAGAGCCAGACATCTGCAACACGTATTCAGACGGCTCTTTCACATTCCCAGACTCGACCTTAACAGATTCACAATCTTCCGACACAGTCCCACAATCTACCTTCACAGATCCAGACTTTTACTGCACCGAACCAGACAGCGGCTAAACAGAATCAGGCAGCTCCCGCACAGAGTAGTACTGATCCTACAGCGAGTCACACATTGCTGCATAGATCCATACACTCCAGTGCAGACAGGCAAAGCGAATACACAGCATCAAAATGCTTGTGCACAGACTCAGACAGTTCCTTTCAGAGACCCAGCATCACCGACACAGGAGCAAATATGTCCTCATCAGCCGCAGACAACACCACCACATTTCCAGAGAGCTTCGACAGAGACACTGACATTTCCATCGCGAAAGTAGGCAGCTCCTGTAAAGAACCAGGCAGGTGCTACACTGAAGCAGGGATTAACAGCACAGGCACAAACTTTCCTACACAAACCCATACAGCTCCGTTCAAGAGACAGATTAAGTCCCTCCTACATAGACATAGACAGCTCTTCCCTGGCCAAGGCATCACCAATCCAGATCCAAGAGAGCTCTTACACAGATATAAGCAGTTCTTAAACTGGCGCAGACTGTTTCGAGAAAGGACTAGACTGCTCGTTCACCAAGCCAGACAGCTCGCTTCGGAGATGCAGACTCCTCATTTAAAGATCAAGATAGCACCGGTACTGAATCAAAACATCTCAATGCAGAACCACACTGACCGAGGGAGATCAGCCACAGGCCGACACACTCCAACACAGACGCGACTCTCCGGCACAAACAGAGACAACTCTTGCACAGACCCAGTCAGCTCCAGACCTGACACATGGAGCTGCAACACAAACCCCGGCGCTCCTACACAAACCCGGACAACACTTAAACAGACACAGTCAGCTCAAAATCTGAAACATGCAGCTGCAACACAGAACCAGAGAGCACCTAAAGAGACTCAGAAACTATTACACAGAAACAGAATGCTCTTACAGTGACCCTGACACTCCTACCTATACTCAGAGAGCTTGTCATTGAATCCAATGCATAATGCTGCAGATAACTGAATTAAATAGGCTTACAAAGGACAGCATAGCGTATACTGCCTTTCTGGCTGTTCTGACCATGCCAGCGTTTATGTTCCACTCGAATATTCAGGAGTCTTTCTTGATTTAAATCTATCAGCATAGCCATCTATTCCTTTCTACCTCATATGCTTGTATAGCCTCTCCTTAAATATATCTATACTATTCGCTTGAACCACTCCTACGCTTTTGAGTTCCACATTCTCATCACTCTTTCCTGAAAGAAGTTCCTTCTGAATTCTCGATTTGATTTCTGGATTTCTTGATGACGATCTTATATTGGTGTCCTCCAATTATGCTCTTCCCCATATGTAAAAGCATTTTCTCTGTAAACACTCTATCAAAATCTTTCATAATTTTGAATACATCTATTAGATCACCCCTATAGACCAATCATCAAGAGAAGAGACCCAGCTTGCACTCGAAACAAACTTCAGCAGGGTCCTGGGTATCTCAGAGGGTTATACTGACCTTGCACACCTACTGATCTGAACAACTTGCACAAAATGAACGTGTGGAATTCAGAGACAGTCCTTGGTGAGGGGTCAGATGTGTGTGTGTGGTGTGTAACAAGCTCTCAGTCTTGAACATTTCAGTTAAGCTCCAGCCTCAACAGCTTTTTGGGGAGAGAGTTCCCGATCCCCACTACCCTTTGTGTGAAGAAATGCTTATTGACATCACACCTGAACGGCATAGCTTTAACTTTAAGGTTATGCCCCTTGTTCTGGTCTCCCACCAGATGAAATAGTATCCCTGTATCATCTTAAAGACCCCACTGATATCAGCCTTCATTTTCTATATTAAATGAAATAAAATGCTAGTCTGTGCCACCTGTCCCCTGAATTTAAACCTTTTAGCCACTTTATCATTCTGGTGAATCTGTGCTGAACCCCCGCCAAAGCTAATGCTCATTCATGAGGTTTGAGGTCCAGAACTGTACGCAGCACTCTCGATGGAATTATCCCTTGCGTGGTTTAGTACACGTGGATACAATTTATCCACTCCTGAGGATTTTTCATCTGTACGTTTTACTAGTTTAGAAATTCAGCAACAGAAATTGTCTGGAGCGGGATGGTGGACAGAGTAACATTGGTAATGTCACGGTAATGTAGAGGGAGTTCAATAGTTCACCAGTTCTGGCTACTGCTCCAGCTCGCCCTACGTATCTGTCTGTCCCACTATCCTTCCTCGGTGGGTCTGGATGTTGCAGACTGACACACTGAAAGATCCAGTGACTGATTCCCACCAGCCCGAACTCTCCACGTTCTCACTGATGAAACCTCTGTTCACGGGAAGCAGGCTGTGTTTGAATGTTTAGGTTCTGTAACCCTTTGCCCTGTATTACTGCTGTCAGAACAATGGTCTGTATTCAGAAATAAAGCTTACTGCATTGATCACAGCTTTATATCAGTGTCTTGTTTCTCATTAGGATCAGTGTCCGAGGACATGGTGTTCGTGGGTGGAATTAGGCTGGGCGATGATTTGGAAATCGCAGGAAGTGTGAAGAGGAAACCACTGCATGGAATCTCTGCAGTGCATAATAACACATTCAAAAAGGTAATTCTATAAGACAAATGTACGAGAGTGTCAGCACTGACTGTTCAGGGTCCAAGATATCTCACTTGGACAGGTTTCTTCAGGCAGATTGTAAATAGACCCACAGACCATTTGATGGGACAGTGTTGAGGGAGATTTACTCTCTCTCTATCGCGTGGTTCCTCTATTTCCTATATTTCTCTCTTTCACCATCTGCCTCATTTTATCTCTCATTCTGCCTCACTCTCTTCTCTCCATTTATGTTTATTTTTATCAATTGCTCTCTCTCCCCGCCTCATTTTCTCTCTCTCTCTCATTCACCTTTTCTCACCTCTCTTTACCTCTCATTTCTCTCTGCCTCACTGTCTCACTCTACCTTTCTGACCTGTGCTTCGTGGTCCATCTTTCTGCTTCACGCTCAGTCCCTCTTTCCATCTCTTTGTCTCTCTCTCTTCTCTCTGCCTCAGTCTCTCTCTCGCCATCCCAGCCGCTGTTTCCTTTTTCCTTCCTCCCTTTCATTCTCTCTCTCCAACTCCCTTGGATTCTTGTCTCTCTCCCTGTGTGTCTCACTTGTTTTGCTGCTTGTTTCCTGACACTCTCCCCTTCGCTGTCAGTCTTTCTTTATCTTACTCTCGCTTCTCTCTTGCTATCTTTGTCTCTCCCTCTGTCTTTCTTCATTCTGTCTCTGTTTCTTCCCTCTCTGCCCCTGTCTCTCACTCTCCCACTTCTCCAGTTTTCTCTCTCTATCTGCCAGGTTCCTGATGTAACAGGACTGTACGAACCAAAGGCTTTAATAGAGAGCCCAGCCCGTGCTCTAAACACATTGCATGAGCTGATCACATCTTCTGCGCTCCCAGTTTTAAAATGTGCTGCCCAGGATGTGCCGGCCTCACCAGGGGCTTGGAAACCTGCAAGATTTAGCAGTCATACAGAGGGAAGTTTGCTTTAGGTTCTAACGTGCATCCCACATCTAATCCAGCCCCATTTCCCAAATCATATTATTACATTTCATGGTTCAGTAACACATCCGCCCACATATGTACACTTGCCTCCGATGTACTTCTCCGTTAATCGAATGAGCATTGTTTTTTTATTATTTTTGACAGTCGGTCTCTGTTTTTGAAGCAGTTCGGTCATTTTGTAATTTTATCTGAAATGTTTGAATATTTGGCAAGCAATTCCTGTGATCTGCTGAACGGATTTCCATATAGGACACAGATGTCTCGCGGGAGCATGTTTCACATTAAAATAATGATAAAAAGGTTATTCTCCAGACCGCCTAGCAGTGGAGGCAAACCAGGGGGAAAAATGTTGGTACATTTATAAAATGAGTGAAATAAACGAGAGAGTTGTTGAACGTTATGAAGGGGTTACATCGGGTCGATGTTGGGATGATTTTAACATGTGTGGTTATTCCAAAACTAGTGGTCATAAATATTAGATACTCACTAATAAATCCAATCAGGAATTCAGGAGAAAGCTCTTCAATCCCAGAGGTTACAATATAGAGCTTGCTAGCTGATCGAGTAGTTAAGATGAATGGCAGTGTGCCTTTAAGGGGAAGCCAGCTGAGTACATGAGGCAGAAAGGAATAGAAATATATGATGATTGGGTGAGGTATACTAAGATGGATGGTGACTCGTGTGGAGAGTAAACTCCGGCATGAACTAGTTAGGCCCAATGGACTGTTTCTGTGCTATAAATTCAATGTCATTCTGTGGTGAATTCTCAAAAGTCACAGTACAGCACTCGAAATAATCTTCAGCAATGGGCTGTGTGTCACGGGTAAAACCTTCGACCTTTCACCCCAACCAATCTGAAGATCTTGTACAAAATGGATGTGCGGAGTTCAGATACAGTTCTTGGTGAGAGGTCAGATTTGTACCAAGCAAGGCCCTAAAACTTGCAAGGCTGCGGGGAAAGGGCGGGGGAGTGGAACTAGCTAAGATACTCTTGCAGAGAGCCGGCACGGGCTAAATGGCGGCCACCTCTGCTGTAACCATTCTAGGATTCTGTGAAATCGGCAGACGAGCTATTGCATGCCGATCAAGTGCCTTCAAAAGCCTATTTAAAACCTCTCTTTTTTAAATTCACTCCAGCTATAACCCATTCTCTCCTGGTCCATCTTCGTGTGTGCACGTGTGTCTTTGTGCGCGCATGTGTTTCTGTGTGTGCGCGGGTGTGTTTGTTGGTGCGGGTGTTTCTGTCGGTCTGTGTATGTTTTTCCCCAGATTTCAAGCACTGACCAAACTTGATCAGCTCCGCTGGGCAGGCCACATTGTCCGCATGCCAGACATGAGACTCCCGAAACAAGCGCTCGACTCGGAACTCCCTCACGGTAAACAAACCAAAGATGGGCAGAGGAAACGTTACAAGGAGACCCTCGAAGCATCCCTGATAAAGTTCAACATCCCCACCAACACCTGGGAGTCCCTGACCAAAGGCCGCCCTAAATGGAGGAAGTACATCCGGGAGGGCACTGAGCACCTCGAGTCTCATCGCCCGAGAGCAGGCAGAAATCAAACACAGGCAGTGGAAAGAGCGTGCGGCAAACCAGTTCCACCATCCCTTTCCCTCAACGACTATCGGTCCCACGTGTGTCAGGGACTATGGCTCTCGTATTGGACTGTTAAGCCACATAAGGATTCATTTTAAGAGTGCAAGCAAGTCTTCTTTGATTCTAAGGGACTGCGTATGATGATTGATGTATGTGTTTCTGTATCGTGGGTATATATTTCTGTGTGTGCGTGCCTGCATGTGTGGGTATATGTGTCTGTCTGCTTCTGTACTTGTGTTTCTGCATGTGTGTGTATGTGTTTCTGCATGTGTGGGTATGTGTTTCTGTATGTGTGTGTCTATAGACAGACACACAGAACCCTACCTAACTAAAATATATCAATCTGAGTCTTGGATTTTTCAATTGGGTTCCAGTCTCAACAGGTTTTTGGGGGCGAATTCCAGATTTGTGCTACCCTCTGTGTGAACAAGTGTTTCCTGACTTCACACCTGAACGGCCCAGCTTTAATTTGAAGGTTGTGCACCTTTTTCTGATGTTTATTATGTTAAAATCTCAATGGTGTTGCCCATAATTTTCTATATTGAAGTTTATAACCTCAGGAACAGAAATGGTATGGAGCAGGGCGGGGAACAGAGTAACATTGGTAATGACAACGTAATGTAGAGGGAGCTCTGTATTGTACAGGCCCTGGGAATGCTCGATGCTGACACTTTGTATAAAGTAGAGGTAGGAACAGGAGGAGGCCATTCAGCCCCTCGAGCCTGTTCCCCCATTCAGTGAGATCATCGTTGATCTGCCGTGGCTCCGTATCCTTTTACACCCTTGTCTGGCAAACATCTATTGATCTGGGATTTTAAATTATTTCAGTGCTAGCACCTGCTTCTTTTTGTGTGAGAGAATCCCACACTTCTACCACCCTTTATGTGAAGAAGTGTTTCCTAACTTCTCTCCTGTATGGCCTGGCTTTCATTTTCAGGTTGTGTCCCCTTCTCCTGGAATCCTCCACCAGCAGAAAAAGTTTCTCTCGATCTACCTTAACAATTCCTTTCCACATCCTAAAAACCTGAATCAAATGGAGTCACCCCTTAACCTTCTGTATTCTGGGAATTCAAGCCCAGTTTATGTAATTTCTCCTCATAATTTAACCCTTGGGGCCCAAGCAACAGTCTGGTGAATCAGTGCTGTGCTCCCTTCAAGGTCAATATACCCTCCCTGAGGTGTGGTACCCAGAATTGAATGTAGTTCTCCAGATGGGGTCTTTCCAGAGCTCTGTACACCTGGAGCACCAACAATCCATTAGCCCTTTGTTATTTTTGTACCTGTTCCCGAGCTTTCACTGATTTAACTACTTAGGCCCCGAAATCTCTCTGCTCATCCACAGCTCCTAGCTTCTCACCAGTTAGAGATATGTGTGTGCACCTGTCTCTGTGTGTGTGTGTGTGGCTCTGTGTATGTGGGTCTGTGTGTGTATGGGTCTGTGTGTGCACCTATCTATGTATGTCTGTCGATCTGTTTGCATGTCTGTGTTCCACCTTCCTCTTATTCTGTTCCATTCTAAAAACTGTTCAGTACCAATGTGTCTGGGCCATTCATCTCCCCAGAAAGTGCTGAATTTTCTGTTGAAATTGGTGCACTGATTATTTGATTCTGGTATTTAACAGCAGTAAACACCTCCTGCAAACCCTCAGAATGAATCTCTATTTGGAATAATTCAGCAGTCCTGACGACAGTGAAAGGTCCAGTGACTGATTCCCACCAGCCCGAGCTCTCCAAGTTCACAATGAATGAAACCTCCCTTCACAAGAAGCAGGTTCTGTTTAATTGTTTATGTCCTGTAACCCCTGATCCTGTATTACTGCTGTCTGATAATGGGCTATATTCAGAAATAAAACTTACTGCATCAATCACAGCTTCATATCCGGATCTTGTTTCTCTTTAGAATCAGGGTGTTCGAGGGCACATGTTCAGAGGAGGAATGAGACTGGGCGATGTTTTGGAAAACACAGGAAGTGTGAAGAGGAAACCATTGCATGGAATCTCTGCAAGTGCCTAATGGAGCATTCAAAAAGGTACGGAGATAAGACGTGATTGCCAGACTATCAGCACTGTGACCATTCAGAGTCCGAGATATCTTATTTACACGGGTTTCTTCAGGCAGATTGGAAATAGACGTCCAATGGATCAGACACACAGACCGTTTGATGGGACAGTGTAGAGGGAGGTTTACTCACTAACTAACTAACCTATGATCAAATAGAGATCTTTAATATTATGAAGGACTTTTTTAGGGTAGATATGTTGGGAGTACAAAATTAGATGAGTTAAATATTATGTTTAGAATAACTCCACAAGACTGAGTACTGTAAGCTTAAACTGATGTGACCTTAGTCTCTGTATTAAAACTCCAGAGTGCCTGAGCAGCATGGCAGACAACCTTTTATACTCCCCTGCACCAGGTGTGCAGGTGAACCTTGGGCCTCCAACCGGTGCACCCTCTGGTGGCAAGTCTTGCACAGTTATAATGTTTACATACATAACAATAAATATAAGCTCCTCACTAATAAATCCAAGGAGGAATTCAGGAGACACCTCTTTACTCAGAGACTGATTAGAATGTAGAGCTTGCTACACATGGAGTAGTTATGGTGAATAGTACAATGCCTGTAAGGGAAACCAGATAAGTACATGGGGTAGAAAGGAATAGCAGGATATGATGGGATAAAGGGTGGAAGCTTGTATGGATCATAAACTCCGACATGTACCTGTTGGGCCCAATGGCCTGTTGCTGTGCTGTAAACGCTAATTCTATGGTGAATTCTGCACAGACACGGTACATCACTGGAAAGAATCTTCAGCAATTGGCTGGGTGTCAGAGGGTGAAAACTCTGACCTTTCACCCCCACCGATCTGAATAATTTGCAGTGAATGTGGGGAGATCAAATACAGTCCTTGGTGAGAGGTCAGATTAGACCCAAATCTGCAGATTGAATGTTGCGTGCCAACAAGTGCATGTTTAAAACCCCACTCTCTGTCACTGATTCCATCCCACCTAAAAACGTAACCCTCTCCCTGCTGCTCAGTCTGTGTGTCTGTTTGTGCGCGTGCGTGTGCTGTATGTGCGTGTGCTCTGTCTGCGCGTGCGTGTGCTGTGTCTGCGCGTGCGTGTGCTGTGTCTGCGCGTGCTGTGTCTGCGCGTGCTATGTCTGCGCGAGCGCGTGCTGTGTCTGCGCGTGTTGTGTCTGCGCGTGCTGTGTCTGAGCGTCCTATGTCTGCGCGAGCGCGTGCTGTGTCTGTGTGAGCGCGTGCTGTGTCTGCGCGTGCTGTGTCTGCGCATGATGTGTCTGCGCGTGCTGTGTCTGTGCGAGTGTGAGCGCGTGCTGTGTCTTCGCGTGCTGTGTCTGCGCGAGCGCGTGCTGTGTCTGCACGTGTTGTGAGTGCGCGTGCTGTGTCTGCGTGTGCTGTGTCTGCGCATGCTATGTCTGCGCGAGCGCGTGCTGTGACTCCGCGAGCGCGTGCTGTGTCTGCACGTGCTGTGTCTGCGCGGGCGCATGCTGTGTCTGCACGTGCTGTGTCTGCGCGTGCTGGTACTGTGTCTGCGCGTGCTGTGTCTGCGCGAGCGCGTGCTGTGTCTGCACGTGATGTGTCTGCGCGTGCTGGTACTGTGTCTGCGCGTGCGGTGTCTGCGCGTGCTGCGTCTGTGCCTGCGGTGTCTGCGCGTGCTGTGTCTGCGCGCGCTCGTGCTGTGTCTGCGCATGCTGTGTCTGCGCGTGCTGTGTCTGTGCATGCTGTGTCTGCGCACGCTCGTGCTGTGTCTGCGCGTGCTGTGTCTGCGCGCGCTCGTGCTGTGTCTGCGCGTGCTGTGTCTGCGCGTGTGTGTGATGTGTCTGCGCGTGTATGTGCTGTGTCTGCACGTGCTGTGTCTGCGCGTGCGCGTGCTGTGTCTGCGCGATGCTGCGTCTGCGCGTGCTGTGTCTGCGCGTGCGCGTGCTGCGTCTGCGCGTGCTGTGTCTGCGCGTGAGCGTGCTGTGTCTGTGTGTGCTGTGTCTGTACGTGCATGCGTTGTGTCTGTACTTGCACGCGTTTTGTCTGACCTTCTACATTCTGCACAATGCCAGTTTGTGAGCTGGTGTCTGCGAGTGTCAGAGACAGTGATGGTGTGCTGTGTTCTACATCTCCACTCCCTTCCATTACTTCGGGGACAGGCTGTGTGTCTGGCAGCTCGTGGCCCTCTGTAAGCTGAAAGGGACAAGAGGCGGGTTATGGTGAGGGGAGGTGGGATCAAGATGTCCATACATGCAGCATCAGTAGTGTAAGTGAGAAGAGATTGTGGGATGAAGGGAAGTGCAACGTGAGAAGAAGGATTAGGAATAAACATACCGTTACTATTCCCAATTCACCCTGTTGCCACGGATTCAGTGACCTCCCCTCCAAAGAAGTCGAGCACTGTCTCCTACAGTTGGTAAAGGACTGCACAGCGGATTGACCGCCTCCTCTCTGCCGCTGGTCGCGCCGTTTGTGAGTTACCTTGGCTGTAAGAGAAATGGAAGTGTGTCAGTGAATGTAGTGAGTGTTTGGGTGATGTGCCTGCCATGGTTGAATAGCGGTCAGTTTGTGCAAAAATCTAAACTTAAATTGTTACTGGCATAGGGGAAAGGCTTACACTGAAAATCGTGAATGCAATGTCCAATGTTCTCCGGCCCATTTAATATGATCTCCACTGTGCTAATTACGTGGGATAATATTAAAGTGAGGGAATAATTGTGCAAGAATTAATAACCCCACTAACAGTGATTGCTGAGAACAAAGTGTTACATTGGTAAATGTGAAAGAGGCCAACTCAGTGTTGATCATCACTCCCACTTCTAGTCTCCCAATAATTTATCAACATACATTTTAGATGATAGTCAGATACTATCTTAGGTACACTAAACGCTGTGTCAGATTGTGAAACCTTCGGTTTCTCAATGAATGAAATGATTGATCGATCAATTAGAAGCCGTACTGAAAGTCTATGTGGCTGTTTGGCAGAGTGGCTCGGGTTTGTGGGACCTCCGACACCAGAGGTGTTCTCTTTATGGTGCGCTGAGTACGGGAGCCGAAGGACACGCAAGGCCTGAACTACAATCAGTGCTATTGCCTGGAGTCCCTGTGATCCAGGATCCACTCCCGTGTCTAACACGGTGATGTGAACCCCTGCCATCCTAATCTTATACCGGGTTTTAAAAAATATTCTGTCAGGGGATTATAGATTGCTCAAAGGGCCCACAACACACAGAATTTACAGAACAAGGAGGGAAGGAAATCTCCCTCTGCTTCTATCTACTTATCTCTCCTTTCTCTCTCGTCCCGTCGCTCTGTCTCTTTATCCTTCTCTTCCACTGTATGTCGTTATCTTTTCTCTCTCCCTGTCTGTCGGTCTCTCTCCCTCTCCCCAGCTATATTTCTCTGTCTCTACTTTTCTATCCCTCATTCTCTGTCTCTCCTGTCATTTATTTCTCTCTCACTCTCTCTTTATCTCCCACTGTCTCTATCTATCTATCTATAGCTATAATCTATATATGTATAGATCTGTCTCCCCATGCCCCACTTTATATCCATTTCTCTTTCTCTCACTCTCTCTCTCTCATTCTTTCTTTCTCCCTCTCATTTTATCTCTCACTGTCTCACTTTCGCTCTCTCTATCCATGTATATCTCTCTATATATACATACATATATATATCTATACACATATATATCATAGAAACCTAGAAACATAGAAAATATAAGGAGTAGTAGACCATTCGGCCCTTCGAGTCTGCATTACCATTCAATATGATCATGGCTGATCCTCTATCTCAACACCCGCCTTTTCCCCATACCCCTTCATGCCTTTTGTTTCTAGGAATCTAGCTATCTCCCTCTTAACTATATTTAGTGACGGCCTCCACAGCCTTCTGTGGTAGAGAATTCACAGAGATATCTCCCTGCTCCTATCTCTACTTCCATCTCTCTGCCTCGCTCTCTTTCTATCTCTCACTGTCTCACTTTATCTGTGTATCTTCCTGCCGCTCTCTCTCTCTCTCTCTCTCTCTCTCTCTCTCTCTCTCTCTATACATATATCTCAATTTATCTCTGTCTCCTTGTCTCTTGTTCTGTCACTTTCACTTTCTCTGTCTCTCTGCGCTGGCTCACTCCCTCTCTAACCCTCTTTCTTTCCATGTCTATCTGTCCTTGTCCTTCACTTTATGTATTGCCCGCTGGTCCCTGTCTCACTCTCTCAAGCTGCATCTTTCCTGCCATCTTGTCTGTCCTTCTCTCATTCTTGTCTCTACCTCTCTTTTCTTTTCTCTCGTTGTCTTTCTATCTCTCACTATTTATCATCCCATCAGTTTTTTTCTTTCTCCCACTGTCTTTCTATTTCTGTATATCTCCTTGTCTTTCCATGTCTTCCCTTTTCCTCTCTCTACTCTCTGATTCCTGCTCTCTGTCTCTCACTGTTTCTCTCTCTCTGTTTCAGTCTCTCCCATTCTTTTACTCTTGACTCTCTATATATCGCAGATTCTGTCTGTCTGTGTGTTTTACTCTTTGTTTTTCTCTGTCTCTCTCCCCTTCCTTTGTTCCCTGTCTCTTTTTCACTCTGTCTCTATCTCTCACTCTGACTCTCTCTCACTCTGAATCACTCTCGATGGTGTGTTTCTCTATCTCTCACTCTGTCTCTCTATCTCTAACTCACTCTCTATAGTGTGTCTCTCTATCTCTCACTCTGTCTCTCTCTCTCTGTCTCTCTATCCCTAATTCAGTGTCTCTCTGTGTCTATATCTCTCACTCTGTCTCTCTCACTCACTAGATCACAGTCTATCGTGTGTGTCTCTCTCTGTCTCTCTATCTCTAACTCACTGTTTCTGTGTGTCTCTCTATTTCTCACTCTGTCTCTCTCTCACTCTGAATCACACTCTATGGTGTGTCTCTCTGTCTCTCTGTCTCTCTATCCCTAACTCACTGTCTCTGTGTGTCAATCACTCTGTCTCTCTCTCACTCTGAATCACACTCTATGGTGTGTCTCTCTATCTCTCACTCTGTCTCTCTATCTCTAACTCACTGTCTCTGTGTGTCTCTCTTTTCTCACTCTGTCTCTCTCTCACTCTGACTCACACTCTATGGTGTGTCTCTCTGTCTCTCTATCCCTAACTCACTATCTCTGTGTGTCAATCACTCTGTCTCTCTCTCACTCTGAATCACAAGCTATGGTGTATCTCTCTGTCTCTCACTCTGTCTCTCTATCTCTAACTCACTGTCTCTGTGTGTCTCTCTATTGCTCACTCTGTCTCTCTCTCTCCCTCACGTTCTCTTCATATTTGTGATTCACTTGATCTCTGTCTGTAGCTCTGCTTTACTCTCACACTAACTATTTCTCTCAGTCTCACTTTCTCTCTCGCTCTTTCTGTCTCTGTCTCTCTGTCTGTCCCTCTATGTCTATCCATCTCGCTGTCTCTGTTTTTCTCTGTCTCTCCCTCTCAGTATCTCTCTGTTTTTATCTCCCTCACTCCTTTGCTCTCTCTCTGCCTCTGTGTCTAGCTCTCGTTCTCTCTCTTTCGCTCTCACTCTGTCTCTTTCTATCACTCTGACAGTTCCCTCTGCTGGTAGATGCTCTCACTGAGTGTCTGGGCTGACAGCGGAGATCAGGCACTTGGGGTGAGGTACCAGTGATGCAGTCTGGGTCTCTGGATCCTGCCCCTCGGCGGCAATCTGCTCCTGTGGAGGTTGAGGGAGGGGGAATGAAAAGGAGAGCTCAGTGTGAAGTAAATCACCAATGTTACCAGAGTCACTGGTAATTGGGAAGGGTCAACATTGGCTGCATTTCACCAACAGGCCACATGAGGGGGTGGGAATATTTTAGGCAATGGCACCGCCTCCTGGTTGCAGTGAGTGTTACACCTCAATATTTCTGGCATTGCACAACAGGAGGAGGCTATTAAGCCCATCGTGCTTAATAGTCCCCCTGCTTCCTATTTTTCCAAAGCCCCGCCAATTTCTCCCTTTTCAAGTATGTATCCAATTCCATTTTGTAAGTTGCTGTTGGTTTTATTTCCACTGGCATTTCCGGCAGTGAATTCCAGATCGTAATAACCCGCTGTTTATAAACAATTTTCATCGTCTCCCCATTATTGAAGGGAGTGAAGACTGAATCCCCGTTTTAACATCTCTCCTGTTCCCAGTTACCCTGTCAGTGTTCCGTGATCTTGAACCTGGGCCCATAAAGAGAAATAAACACTGGTACAAGTAGTTTCAAATGAGATGATATCGAGCAATGGATACCTGTTGGTTAAAATCGTGGTGTGTAAATGTGGCTGATTTCCATAAAGAATGCTATTTTAAATAGGCACAAACTGTTTTTACACATACATGATTTTAAATTATTCATCCATTGTTTAAACATATACTTGTTTTCTGAAATTTGAGATATGCTATTTCAATTTATAGATTATTTGCCTTACACTGAACAGGCATACACACACACACATACATATGTATATAGTTTCCAATAATAATGTTAGCTTATACATACAATATTGCAAATATATGCTGTGTTAGGAGATGTGTATACCTGGATACATTGTGCACATGCTGCCTTAGATTATATACATGTTGCTTAGATTTATATTTATAATGTTGTGACTTATAGAAAGGCCAGTTTATTAATACTTAATGTTCTAAATTATATAACGGCTGATTTGAAGTGTACATACAAAACATTAAATTATATACTTATTCTGTAACTCTCTGATATCTATAAACAAAAGAGGTTGCATTTACGTAGCGCCTTTAAAATAGTTACACATCACAAGGTGCTTCACAGGAGCGATTTGCAAAACGGTTTTGACACCAAGACATATATTAGTGCAGGGGACTGAAAGCTTGGGAAAAGACGTAGGTTTTAAGGAGCATCTTAAAGGAGATACTGTCTCCCTCACATTCAAATCTGCTGTCATCACTTCCATTCTTTAAATATCCTCCCTTGACCCCTCGGTCCTTGAAAAGCACCATCCCATCTCCAACCTCCCCTTCTCCAAAGTCCTTGAGCAGGTTGTCATTTCCCAAATCCATGCCGATCTCTCCTGAAACTCAATATTTGAAACAGACCAATCAAGTCACAAATGATATCCTATGTGACTGATCATGTAAAACCCCCTCCTCATCGTTCTTGACCTGTCTGCAGCCTTTTGCAAGGTTAACCACTCCATAGTCCTTGTTCATTAAACAAAAAACGTTATTATGCAGGTACAGCAAGTAATCAGGAAGGAAAAGGATATGTTGCCCATTATTGCAAGGGGAATAGAGTATAAAAGCAGAGACGTCCTGCTCCAACAGTACAGGGTATTGGTGAGGACAGAACGAGGGTATTGTGTACAGTTTTGGTCGCATTTAAGGAAGTATACACTTGAAATGGAGCCTGCTCAGAGAAGGTTCACTCGGTTGATTCCGGAGATGGGGGCTGACTTATGAAGGTAGGTTGAATAGGTTGGGCCTATATTCATTGGAGTTCAGAAGACTGTGGTGATCTTATCGAAAAATATATGATAATGAGGGGATTCGACAAGTTGGATGCAAAGAGGATATTTCTACATAGCGGAAACTAAACCTTGGGTTCACAGTCTCAGAATAAGGGGCCACTCATTTAAAACTCAGATGAGGAGAAATTTCTCATCTCAGACGATTGTAAATCTATGGAATTATCTGCCCCAGAGAGCTGTGGAGGCTGGCTCTTTAAATATATTTCAGACGGAGATAAACATATTTTTGAGCGATAAGTGAGTAAAGGGTTATGGGAGCAGGCAGGGATGTGGAACTGAGTCCATGATCCGATCAGCCATGATCTTATTGAATAACGGAGCAGGCCCGAGGGGCCAAATGGCCTACTCCTGCTCCTATTTCTTATGTTCTTATTTTCTTAAAAAAATCCCGGCCAATCGGGGAAAAAATTTGGGAAAATTTCTCTCCGACACATCTAGGCGATCGAAACTAGTCGAGGAGACCACCCTGGCTGTATTGGATACCACGACGTATTACCATTGTTTCTGTGCCACCCAACAAGAAGTTATCCAGTCTAATCCCACTTACCAGCCTTAGGTCCGTAACCCTGCAGTTTACCGCACTTCAAGTGTACATGCAAGCACCTTTTAAATGTGGTGAGGGTTTCTCCCTCCACGACCCTTCCAGGCAGCGTGTTCCAGACCCTCACAACCCTCTGCGTGAAGAAGGTTTCCCTCAAATCCCCTCTTACCCTTTCACCAAACTCATTAAATCTATGCCCCCTCGTAATTGACCCCTTGATTTCCACTGTTTCCAGTCCCCTCAAAATTTTATACACCACATTGAGGTCTCCCCTCAACCTCCTCTGTTCCACGGAGAGCAAACACAACTGTCCATTCTGTCCTCATAGCTAAGAGTCTCCATTCCAGGCAGTATCCTCGTAATTCTCCTCTGCACCTTCTCTAGTGCAATCATGTCCTTCCTGGAATATGGCGAACAGAACTGCACGCAGTACTCCAACTGAGGCCGAACCAGTGTATTATACAATTTAAGCATAATCTCCCTGCTCCTGTATCCTATGCCTCGGCCAATAAAGGCAAGCGTTCTGTATACCTTCTTAACTATCTTATCTACCTGGCCTGCTACATTCAGAGATCTGTGGCCAAACACTCCAAGTTCCCTTTGTTAATCTACATTTCTATGTGGCCTATCGTTTAATGTGTATAAATTTCCTTATTAGCTTTCCCCAAGTGCATTACCTCACACTTCTCCGAAATAAATCCGGTTGCGTCATAAATACAACAAAATAAAAACTGTTCCTTTAGATGGTGGAATCGTGTGATACTGTATGATTTATATTATGTGACGGCTTTCAATCCCTCTCCAGCTTCCGTGGGGTGTGAGGCAGCCATGAGTAGCAGCATTTCCTATCAGCGCCCATAACCCACTCGCTTCTGCAGCCTGTTGCCACTGATCTACAAATAATTCAATTGCAGAGATAGGGATGCAAAGAATCATCCGGGAGAGCTGCATGGGCTCAAAAACTAAATTAGAGGGACAGGATCAGTGGGTCAGTTAATGTTCTGGGGCATGGACATCGGTCAGAGCTGCAAACACGTCAGTGTAAGATGGAGAGAACATTTTTCCTCTGGAGGAAATGTCCAGCTCAGTGGGTATTAATGCTGCACGGAGAAACGATTGATAGTTACTTTGTAATCGCCACAAATTCACGGCAAATCACGACGAACCAGAGCCTCAGACCGAGGAGGCAGAGGTATATGTGGTGCACACATTTACCACAAAGTGTCCCCCGATAATGCTTAAATTTGAATTAAATGGATTCCCGCTGTCAATGGAGCTGGACACGGGTGTGAGCCAGTCCATTATGAGCAAAATGACTTTAAATAAATAGTGGTGCAGCAAGGCCTCAAGGACAGTCTTGCCTCCCAATCGTACGAAACTGAGAACTTACACAAATGAACTGATTCGCATAATCCGCAGTGCTACTGTAAAGGTATCCTTTGGTGGAGAGGTGCACAAGCTACCACTCTGTGTGTTACCAGGCGATGACCCCACGCTGTTCGGCAGGAGCTGGCTGGCAAAAATACACTGGAACTGGGATCCTGTCCGAGCGCTCTCATCCACTGATGACACTTCGTGTGCCCAGGTCTGAAACAAGTTCCCTTCGCTGTTCAAACTAGGCATCGGGAAGTTCCAAGGAGCAAAAGTACAGATCAATCCAAATCCGGATGCGCGACCCATCCATCACAAGGCGGGAGCATTATCGTACATGATGAGAGAAAGAATAGAGATCAAGCTGGACTGCTGCAATGAGAGGGCATCATTTCGCCAATCGAATTCAACGAGTCTGATTGTTCCAGTCCTCAAGGGAGATGGCACCATCAGAATTTGTGGCGATTACAAAGTAATTATCAATCGTTTCACCATACAGGATCAATACCCACTACCAAAAGCTGACGACCTTTTTGAGAAGCAGGCGGGAGGAAAGACGTTCAGGAAGCTGGACTTGACATCGGACTACATGATGCAGGAGTTGGAGGAATCATCGAAGGGCCTCACCTGCATCAACACGGACAAAAGTCATTTCATTTTCAACAGATGCCCATTTGGGATTCGATCAGCCACTGTGATATTCCAGAGAAACATTGAAAGCTTCCTGAAGTCAGTCCCACGCACGGTGGTCTTCCAGGACGGCATATTGTTTACAGGTCGGGACACAGTCGAGCATCTGCAGAACATGGAGGAGGTTCATAATCGACTCAACTGCGTGGGGCTCATGTTAAAACGCTCTAAGTGTGATTTTTTGGTGCCTGAATTGCAGTTCCTGGGGAGAAGAATTGCGGTGGATGGCATCAGGCCCACCGATTCGAAGAGTGAGGCAATCGAGAACACACCGAGGCCACAGAACGTGATGGGGCTGCTGTCGTTTCTAAGACTCCTGAACTACTTTGGCAACTTCTTACCGGGTCTCAGCACACTATTCGAACCACTGAACGCCTTACTGCGTAAAGGAGACGAATGGGTATGGGGCAAAAGCCAAGAAAATGCCTTTGGAAAAGCTAACAAATTGATATGCTGAAACAAATTGCTTGTGTTGTATGATCCATGGAGCGTTTGGTAAGAGCATGTGATGTGTCATCATATGGCGTCGGGTGTGTATTGCAAAAAGCTAATGATTTTGGGAAATTACAATCGGTTGCTTATGCATCCAGGAGTGTGTCTAAGGCTGAGGGAGCCTACAGCATGCTTGAAAAAGAATCATTAACGTGTGTTTATGGGGTAAAGAAAATGCAATAATATCTGTTTGGACTCAAATTTTAATTGGAAACTGACAATAAACCAGTGATAACCCTTTTTTGTAAAAGTAAGGGGATAAATACGAATGCATCGGCTCGCATTCTGAGATGGGCGCTCACAATGTCCTCATACAACTATGCCATCCGCCCAGGCTAGGCAGGAAAACCGTGCCGAGCTCTCAGTAGGCTGCCATTGCCCACCACGGGGGTGGAAATGGCGCAGCCCGCAGATTTGCCATGGTGATGGAAGCATTTGAGAATGAGCAATCGCCTGACACAGCCCAACAGATTAGAACCAGGATGAGCCAGGACCCCTTACTGTCCTCGTAAAAAATTGTGTGCTTCACGGGAGCTGGTCTCGTGTCCCATTGTCAAAGCAGGAAGAGATAAAGCCGTACCAGCGGCACAAAGATGAAATGTCTATACAGGCAGACTGCCTTCTGTCGGGTAATCAGGTAGTGGTCCTTCATCAGTGATCTCCACAGTATTCACCCAGGCACTGTAATGATGAAAGTGATAGCCAGATCCCACGTGTGGTGGCCCGGTTTCGACGTGAACCTAGAGACCTGCGTGCACAAATGTAACACATGCACCCAAGGAGGAGCCACTAAGTTTATGATCTAGGCTCTCCAAGCCGTGTTCCGGGGTCCATGTCGACTATGCAGGCCCGTTTTGGGGTAAAATGTTCCTAGTGGTTGTAGATGCATTCTCCAAATGGATTGAATGTGAGATAATGTCAGCTAGCATGTCCGCTGACACCACTGAAAGCCTGCGGGCCATGTTTGCCACGCACGGCCTGCCTCATGTCCTTGTGAGTGACAATTGGCCATGTTTCACCCATGCCAAGTTCAAAGAGTTCATGATCCATAATGGGATCAAACATGTTACATCCGTTCAAAACAGCATCCAATGGTCAGGCAGAGAGAGCAAGCAAATTATCAAGCACAGCTTGAAGAGGGTAACTGAAGGCTCACTGCAGACTCACCTATCCCATATCATGATTAGCTACCACACGAGTCCACATTCGCTCACTGGCATTCCACCCGCTGAACGGCTCGTGAAAAGGGCACATAAAACCAGGCTCTTTTTAGTATACCCTGGTCGACTTGAACAGGTAGAGAGCAGGCGGCTTCAACAAAGTACATATGATGACAGCACAAATGTGTCACGTGAAATTGAAATGAATGATCCTGTATTTGTGTTGAACTATGAACAAGGTTCCAAGTGACTTCCCGGTACTGTCGTGGCCAAAGAGGAGAGCAGGGTATCTCGGGTCAAACTTTCAAGTGGACTCATTCACCGTAAACACTTGGACCAAATGAAACTCAGATTCATGGACGATCCTCAACAACCCATATTGGACCCCACCTTCTGTGACCCCACAACATACACACCAGTGGCAACAGACACCGCGGTTGGCCACGAAGCAGAACCCATCACCCGCAGCAGCCCAGCAGGACTCACCACACCAGGCAGCCCAGCAAGGCCAGTTGCACAGTAGCCCAGCGAGGGCGCAACAAATGACTCACCAAAACCAGCATTTGCACCGACACGATCAACCAGGGAAAGATAGGCCACAGATCGACTCAACTTCTAAATAGTTACAGCATTGACTTTGGGGGGAGTTTTGTTATATATGTAAACCTTCAAATGCCTTGTATAGCACCAGAGGGCACATCCAATGGAGTTCCAAGGGATTATACAATCCCTTGGGAGCACCTTTATTTAAGGAAGCCTCACAGGCTGGAGAGGCACTCTGGAGACCTGCAATAAATTACTATTGTCACACTTTACTTTGAGCTCGCAGTATCTAGTCAGACCCTGTATTCATGCATAACACCAAGGGCCAAGAGACAGGTTGCCGATGGCAAGGTGACCAGTTGCCTATGGCCAACTCACTGGTTGCTGAGGGGCAAGGGACCGGTTGCAAAGGGCGATGGGAGTGGTTACATAGGACCAAAGGACCGGAGGTTGAGCACCATGGGACCGGTTGCTTCAGGCCAAGGGGCCCGTTGCTAAAGTCCAAGTTGGTGAGCGGCAAGGGTCCAGTTGCTAACGGCCAATTGTTTATTGCTCAATGCCAAGGTACTGGTTGCTAAGGGTTTTGGGACCGGTTGCTGATGGCCACGATACCAGCTGCTAAAGGCCAAGGGACCAGTTGCTGTGGGCCAAGTGTTGATTGATGTCGGCCAAGCCACCATTTGGGAAGGGCCAAGGGACTGGTTTCTTAGCGGAAGAGGCCGTTTTTTAATGGCCAAGAGACCGGTTGCTATGGGCCAAGTGTCCGGCTGTTAAGAACCAAGTGACTGGTGGCTGACAGCCAGGGGCCAGTGGTCGACGGCGAAGGGGCTGATGGCCAAGTGCCAAGGGGCTGGTGGCCGAGGGCCCAGTGACTGGTTGTCAAGAGCTTTGAGAACAGTAGCCGAGGGGCTTGGAAACAGTTCCCTAGGGACTTGGCAACGGATGCCAAGGGCCAGGGGACTGGTGGCTGAGGGCCAAATTTCTGAGGGTAAGGACCTGTGGCTAATGGACCTGTTGCTGACGGCCAAGGGTCAGGTGCTGGGCTGCATGGATCCGGTTGCTGAGGGTCAAGGGATCGGTGGCTGAGGGCCAAGGACCCAGTGGCTGAGGGCAAAGGACCCAGTGGCTGATGGCAAAGGCACCGGTGGCTGAGGGCAAAGGGACCGGTGGCTAATGGACCTGTTGGTGACGGCCAAGCGTCGGGTGCTGGGTTGCAAGTATCCGGTTGCTGAGCGCCAAGGGACCGTTTACTGAGAGTAAATGGACCGGTGGCTGAGGGCCAAGGGGGCGGTGGCTGAGGGCCAAGGGACCGGTGGCTGAGGGCCAAGGCACCGGTGGCTGAGGGCCAAGGCACCGGTGGCTGAGGGCCAAGGGACCAGTGGCTGAGGGCCAAGGGACTGCTGGCTGAGGGCCAAGGTGCCGGTGGCTGAGGGCCAAGGGGTTCGGTGGCTGAGGGCCAAGGACCCAGTGGCTGAGGGCCAAGGACCCAGTGGCTGAGGGCCAAGGGACCGGTGGCTAATGGACCTGTTGGTGACGGCCAAATGTCTGGTGCTGGGTTGCAAGAATCCGGTTGCTGATCGCCAAGGGACCGTTTGCTGAGGGTAAAGGGACCGGTGGCTGAGGGCCAAGGGGCCGGTGGCTGAGGGCCAATGGACAGGTGGCTGACGGCCAAGGGGCCGGTGGCTGAGGGCCAAGGGGCCGGTGGCTGAGGGCCAAGGGGCCGGTGGCTGAGGGCCAATGGGCCTGTGGCTGAGGGCCAATGGGCCTGTGGCTGATGGCCAAGGGACCGGTAGCTGAGAGCCAAGGCACCGGTGGCTGAGGGTCAAGGGACCGGTGGCTGAGGGCCAAGGACCCAGTGGCTGAGGGCCAAGGGGCCGGTGGCTGAGGGCCAAGGGGCCGGTGGCTGAGAGCCACGGGGCCTGTGGCTGAGGGCCAATGGGCCTGTGGCTGAGGGCCAAGGGACCGGTGGCTGAGGGCCAAGGGGCCGGTGGCTGAGGGTCAAGGGACGTGTGGCTGAGGGCCAATGGGCCTGTGGCTGACGGCCAAGGGACTGGTGGCTGAGGGCCAAGGGGCCGGTGGCTGAGGGCCAAGGGACCTGTGGCTGAGGGCCAAGGGACCGGTGGCTGAGGGCCAAGGGACCAGATGCTGAGGTCGGAAAAAATTGAGCGAGCATGTGGTGATGACTGGAAACATCATTCTCCACACTAAACACACATTGGTAGAAATGTTAAACACAGGAAAACTGAGATCTGTATCAAATATGAGACGGGCAAAGTGGGAAGCAGTCCTCCTAACACCCAACAAAGCGGTAACCATAATTAGGGATGTAGGAAACAACCCCGCAGAAGGTATGATGGGTGAAGGGGAACCCCACTTTTTTGAAGAGATATGTGAGGATATGGAAGAGGATAGAATAAAAGACGCCCCCCTTCAAACCGCAGAACAAACCTTGTTGTGGACGGCTCACGAAAATACGTAGAGGGATACCTCATACCGGATGGGCCGTAGTTAACCAGGATCTCGAGACAGTTGAATCAGAGTGAATTAATGGGAGGGTCGTCAGCTCAAGTGGCAGAACTGGTAGCCCTCACCCGGGCACTGGAATTCTCGGAGAATAAGATTGTTAATATATATACGGACAGTAGATATGCATTCGGGGTTTTACACGGTTATATGAGAGCATGAGGGAGAAGGGGTTTTATCACAACTAGCGGACATCCCATAAAGCATCAGCTGAGAATAGAAGCTCTTTTAGCAGCCAGTAATAAACCAAAACAGGTAGCGGTTAATAAAATTAAAGCGCACAGGAGGGAGCCGGACCGAACCAGTCCAGATTGGCTGAGTCACCAGGGAAATAAAGCTGCAGACGTAGCTGCACAGAAGGAATTAGAAGAGGAAGCGTGTGAGGAAGCCTCAGTCAGTGCCGCTGGTGCCCGAGACGAACAGATAAGTATTGAGAAACTACACCAGGACACTTCTGAGGAGGAAATAGGTATGTGGACAAAGCAGGGCGCAACACAAGGGAATGATAACGTTTGGAGACGAAACGACAAGGTAATGGCGCCTGAATGCATACAGAATACCTTACCGGAGTTGTATCATGGCATGTCTCATTCAGAACGAGAGGCCATGTCTGGGAGTCTTGGAAGAGATTGGTGGTGGAAAGGGATCGGGAGAGATATCGCCAAATATTTCCATCGATGTGTTACGTGTGCACAATATAATCCAGGCAGGACCATTAAAATTAAAATGGGACACCAGCCCCGTCCACGGGGGCCATGGAAACACGTAAAAATTGATTTCACAGGTCCTTTGCCCCCATCCCATCGAAAAAGATATTGCCGACTGATTATAGATCAATTTACCCGGGGGGTGGAAGCTTTCCCCACACGTGATTGCACTGCATTAACAGTGGCAAGGGTATTCTGACCAAGGCAACCACTTCACCGGAAAAATTGTAAAAACAATAAGCCAGCTGATGGGCATAAAACAAAAATTCCACATCCCCTACCACCCGCAGAGTTCTGGGATGGTAGAGCGCATAAACCATACCCTTAAGAACGCCCTGGCAAAGGCCATGAAAATGTCAGGAAAAACTTGGACAGAATTATTACCCATTATATTGATGAAGTTAAGAGACACGACAAACCGGACCCCTTATGAACTAATGACAGGAAGGGCGATGCAATTACCAGAGAACATCATAACAGGCGGGGCCGATGTCGTCCCATTAAAAGACAAAATAAAACGGTATGTTTTGGAACGAAGTACTCAATTAAAAGAGATGCGTAAATTAGTGAGGGACAATCCGGAAAAAAGAGACGCGGAAGCAGAGCTTACAAAGATCCCTGAAGTCCCGTTGGCGGGAAGTCGCGAGATGGTAAGGGTCCTCTCGTGAAATCCGTGGTTTGCCCCAAAAATGAATAGGACCATATGAGGTTATAATCAGCGGGGACACTTGTGCCTGCATCGAAGTTAAAGGGAACGGACAATGAAAGCATCGGACCCAGCTTAAGGTTTTTGAAGCAGCCGTTTAGCACACGTATTAGTTGTTGTTGTTTGTCTATTTACAGATTGACAGCGAGAGATTTTTCAAAGCCATACGGACATTTTCCCTTTGACTATTTGTTAATTATAGAATAATAAGATGAAACTTTTTATTGCGATCGGTGAGATTATCATAGTTCATGTTAGGTCCGGCCTGCTAGCGAGATGGAAACGAGAGTTACATGTGAATACCTTTTTGTACATGTCTTATGTTTATGCCCAAAATGAGAACTTTTCCAGTTGCTGGGTATGTTCGCACATCCCCATTCATAGCAAAGGAGACATCCCTTTGAGGTCAATCTCCCTTAACATTTTGGAAGTAGCGGAGTGTGTAATGCGACAAAACGATACAGGGGAAGTAAATGATACTTGGAACCAGAGTAGGGATAAAGAAACGTGGATATCGGGGGGTTACCTTTTGGATGCATTTGACGGATGGTACCAGCCGGAAGACAGTAGGTCGGTACGACCCCCGTTCCTGGTTTTCACCAACACCTCAGTAGTTGGAAGGCCCACTGCTGACATTTGTTTCACTAGAGACCTGACCGGTGCGGAAACAGGTTTTGTAGCAGGATAAAGCAATTGTACGCAATACTTTAACCTCTGCAGGTGGTACATAATAGCCAGCGAAACAACAAACCAGGGATTCTTTGAAATAGAGGGTTTGAAGAATCAGACAAGTAGCCAGGACTGGGACCCGAAGTTTAGGTGGCGATGGGGGATGAGAGAGAGATTGGGATCGAATCTAACAGCATACAATGGCACTTATTTTGTGTGCGGGCATAAGGCCTACCCCTGGTTACCTCAGAACTGGAGGGGGTCCTGTTATTTGGGATATATGGTCCCTTTTGTCAGACGGGTACGTACTTTAGCAGAAGTACAGACACCAGGTGGATAAGACGAGATCTTACCCCGGTAGAGAGGCTATTTGGGGTCATGATGCTCACATTCGGGATAGGACGCACCATAGATGAATTACGTAACCTAGAGAGAGTGCTGGAACAGATAGTTAACGACACTGCTGAAGCAATGGAGGGCATAACGGCTGAAATGGTAGCCATACGCACAATGGTACTCCAGAACCGAATGGCCCTAGATACTAGCACAAAGTGGGGACACATGTGCCTTAATTGGAGCTGAATGTTGCACTTACATTCCCGATAATTCAGAAAACATAACCAACCTCGCTGATCACATAAGATGGGAGGTAAAGAAGTTATCCAAGACAGCAGGAGGATCTGGCTGGTTTGACTGGCTGTTAGGGGGATCCTGTGGACCCTATCTTATGCATGGATTAATTATTCTCGTTGTAATAATAATTTCTTGCTGTCTGATTATCGGGTGTTTTAATATCTGCTGTAAAATTATGATGGCTCGACTGATGCCAGTAGCCAGTGTAATCGCCGAAGAAGAAGCACACCTGATGGAAATACCTGAAGACACCAAGGATGAAGAAACAGACCACGATGACACCGACCACTATCTTTGAAGGGGAGCCTAGAGCTACAGGCAAGGTGGACATACGGAACATCAGGGAAGTAACATACCCCAAAGGACGAATATATGACACCATGCTACTATCATTGTGGTCATCTGGATTTCGTGAACATACTCCAGGTCCAAAAGCGGTAATATTGTTGGAGCGGATTTTTGGACATATACTTGACTAGTATACAGGACCAAATATTTGTTTTTATTTTCCCCTTTAATGAATTTTGTAAGGGACAATACTGATGCATTATGCTTTATATTAAAAATAAAACACAGTTAGAATTTAAGTTATGCTGGCCTTGAGTTATGGAGATAGGAAAGTGAGATAATGAACGAATGGAGAGATAAGTGTGGGTATGTTTGTCGAGACCAGTGCCAAAAAGCCGGCACTTGTTTATAAAGCCCTGTCACAATGCGAGGATGGTTTATATCAAGAGCTCAGCCTTGGTTAGTAATTGTATGAAAAGCTTTGTAAACCTTGTAATGTGACGATTAGACTTAAGGACGAGTGCTAAAGCATGTGATGTAAAGTGTCGTAATTTGTAAGATAAAAGAACCTCACTGGAGATAAAAAAATTGAGAAGCTGGTTCAGGGACAGGCGTCTCTAACACTTCTCCCAAAGTTTTGTCTCCGATTTAATAAACCTCTCTTTATATATTATACAGTCTCGGAAATATTTTTCCACAACATGTCTGTGGAAAAATATCTCAGACATTAGTGTGACTGGAAAAGCACACACATATCCGAGTGAGAGTGTTCCAGTGCACTGAGTGTGGAAAGAGCTTCAATCAGTTACACAGCTGAAAAAATATTGCACCATTCACAGCGGGGAGAAACTACACGTGTTCTGTGTGAACAAAACCTCAACTGATCATCCAACCTGGGAGACACAAGGACACCTGCATCATGGAGAAACCCTGGGAATCTGGAGACTGTGAGAAGGGATTCAGTTCCCCGTCTGATCTAGAAATTCATTGTCACTGTCACACCGAAGAGAGGACGTTCACCTGCTCTGTGTGTGGGCAGGAGTTCACTCAGTCATCCAACCTGATGAAACTCCAGCGAGTTCACACTGGGGAAGTGTGGGAAGGGATTCACTCAGTCATCTGAATTGCGTGTTCACAAGTGACTGCAGTGGTTATTTTCTACTGTTATTACTGCTGTTAATCGCATCCTGACTGAATAATGTTCGTTCTGTCAGTTGGGATTTGTTTCTGCTGATATTACTAACCCCGAAAACTGGGATGGAGTTTAATATTTTGATATTTCAAATAATACAATGTTTCGATATTTGAAATATCCATGATAAGAGGAGACTAATTGATGTCCTGTTATATTTTGGTCTTTTTCTCCTTTCTATTGATAGATTGTTTCAGTTCTCATGCCTTTGGTTACTCTCAGGGAGAAGTCCCAGTTCCTTATACCTTCCAGAGTGCCGCTCTTTGCATTGGTGTCCAGAGTAGGGGTAGCGATCACGCCTGGGATCACTAAACACAAGACACAGTCTGTTAATCTCTTTCTGCAACAGCACTTAGCGCGTTGCTGACAGCATCTCTCTCACTTTCGATGTGTGAATAGAGAATCGTGCAAATCTGGTTTCAATTTAAATTTGAATCCACTCAGTAAATGTATTTAAAGAAAAATGTACAAGTCAACCATCACATCAAGTAATTGGCAAAGGTTTACAGTCAATAAGATGAACAAGTAAAAATATCACGGCCTAGTAACCCAGCTCTATATTCACAGGAGAAAGTCTGTTATCTAAGTCCTCGAATGTCAGTTGGTGAGATGAGAGAGTGAATCACTTTCCACATTCAGCTGGTAAACGGTCTCTCCCTGATGTCTTTCCACCCAACGAGCATCTGCATCCATTCCCACTGTCCCTGCATTTACAGTGTTGAGTCAGCTGGCCACACGAGTCTCACAGGCGAGACGATTGCTTGAAGGTGCATCCACACACAGAACATGTGTCCTGTTTCTCACCGCTGTGATTGGTGTTTTTCCAAAGGCTGATGATAGGGTGATCCTGATCAATCCGGTGAACCTCTCAAATCTTGCCGTGATGATTGGTTTCAGTTTCCCATCTGTAGACCCTCACCTTCTAATACCCTGCAAATTGAGCTTACAAACGTTGTTACTTTAAGTACAGGATAGACATTTCCACTGTGGTAGGCATCAGAGTCGAGTCCAGTCCTGCCCTCAAATTACAACCACACACTTCCCAGTTGAAATCATTTCCAGTTGACGTCATTGGATTGGTATCGAGAGCATGGGTACTGACTAATTTTTAATCATATTTTGCCCACTGGTACCGAGGACAATTATAACCCCTGAACTGCTGCCTTGGCTGAGATCAACTAACAGCACAGATCAAGGAACGAACTTGGGAACTTCTCAGTCAGTATTGCAGAGTGTTCTAAAATTTGGGGGATGGGGAGAGGGTTAGAAATAATATTTTGAAACACATTTTACTCTTGCTTTAAACGAGACTTTCGTCACACTGCACAATTCTGAAGTCTTTCCGAATTCAAGTCAAATGGATCATCAAAATGAGTGAGACATTTTAGAAAGGCGCAAGTCACTGAAATCGACAGCTTTTCAATCACTGCACAGTACAGAAGGGAACAACTGTTAAAGAGAGGTCGGTTCGTGTAGTCCCCCGACACTCCGAGATAAACTGCACTGTTCCTTTAGGTATAAATAGGCAGTGAAAAGGGAGTCCGAGTCCCTTTAAATATCTGCTCCATTCCCCCAGGTTAGGGAGGAGCAAACGCGCGCGGTCTCCTTCTATCCTCACACAGCAAGCACCGCCGGTGGGCTCCCGCAAGGTCCTAAAGACCGAAGAATATTTTCGCATCTGTTGAAGCACAACAACTGAAAAGTGCACACACAAAGTCTTTACTATATATGCGTGTGTGTGTGCGTGTGAGTAAACAAAACACATCATTCTTAATGTTTGACAGTGAATTCCACAGAGATAAGCTATTGTCTTCGCCAGTTATTTTCCAGCATTTTATTTGCTCTTATTTACAATGTAATTGCAGAGTGTTTAATCCCTTTACCATTTATTGATGACCCATTGTCTTGTGTGCTCTTGATTCGAAAGTGATGTCACAGTGACCATTCCTTTACCAAGGTGACCACTTGTCCGCAGTGTACTGTGGGAAAGGGGATTAAATCTCACCGAGGGTAATAAGCAGCCTCCCACCAATCTCTGCATTTTATTGCCCGGTGATCACCTCACCATTACACAGAAGGTCCTGAGATTTATCTCCAGTGTGGATGACTTGTGTAAGTGATGTTAAAAATTAAATTGTAGGTTAAAAGAGGAGTTGGGTGAGGAGGGTTTGGAGAGTAGGCGTAAAAGAGGAGTTGGGGTGAGGGGTTTGGAGAGTAGGGTGGAAAGAGGAGTTGGGGTGAGGGTTTGAGAGAAATGCGGTGATAGAGAATTTGGGGTAAGGGGTTGGGGAGTTGGGTTGAAAGAGTAGTTGGGGAGGGGGAGGTGGAGAGAAGGGGTGAAGAAGGTGTATGAGTGAATGGGATTTACAGCCCTTTAATTGCCTTTGTTGAAATATGATGGGGTTTATTTTTCCTTTAAAATGTTTTGTATTGTGTGTTTCACTGAAGTTAGACGTGGGGTTGCAGTTTTTCGCAGGCACTGGACTGTTTCTGATGAATTAATGTGGGCAGTGTTAATTGGGAATAGATTTGAGTGGGATCATTCTGTGCTGAATGCGTGGCTGGGCGGCGGGTTTTCCCTCAATCCCAGTGACGAGGTGTTGTTGACACTAAATCCAGGGACCACATACATTGTGACTCCAAATCCAGGGACAACTTACATTGAGGCATCAAATCCAGGGACCCCTTACACTGAGGCAACAAATACAGGGACCAGTTACAATGAGAAATCAAATCCATGATGAATTACATCGTGAGACCAAATTGAGGGATTACTAATACCGTGACAACAAATCCAGAGACCAATAACACTGAGGCACCAAATCCTTGGACCACTTACACTGAGACTATAGAATTACATCAGATATATGGGACAGAAATGGGCCATTCGGACTAACCAGTCTGTGCCGGTGTTCATGCTCTGCTCGGTAATTAGAGAGCCTCAATGTGGGGAATGGCCATGCCGCTGAAAGCAGCTCTAGTTAGGGGGGAAACGTGTGGTAATGAATGAAGATATGATGGTGGAATCAGGCGGTGACTGGTGAGGCCTGGTGACTGATTATTGTCAGAAGCCCTTTTCAAGCAGTCTGATGATTAAATGTAACCAGCACAACAATTGTATCCATCTGTTATTGTCCCAAAATCCCCAAATTTAATGTCACTAATTGATTTTGCTGTGAGAAATGTAGAGATTTAAAGAAGGGAGGAAATGAGGCTTGCGCAGGAACGAAGGTTCCTTGAATTAACACATTGTGAGGCTGTTTTGTGACTCGTCTGTGAGAGGTTAAAATCATGAAATGGAAAAGGGCAAGTCCAGTGACACTTATATTGCCAATAGTGCTTTCAACGTTAATCACTATATCCTAAGCCGAATATCATATTGAATATCCCAAACACTAATCCCAATCCTAACACATAGCCACAATCTACACCCACTAACCACTAATCCAACATCTAAACCCAGCTCCTAATTAATGCTAAGAACATAAGAAATAGGAACAGAAGTAGGCCATCTAGCCCCTTGAGCCCGCTCTGCCATTCAATAATATCATGGCTAATCTGATCTTGGCCTCAATTCCACATCCCTGCCCTCTCCGCATAACGCTTGACTTCCTTATCTTTCAAACATCAGTCTATCTGCAACTTAAATATATTCAATGACCCAGCGTCCGTTGCTCTCTGGGGTACAGAATTTCAAAGATTCACGACTCTCTGAGAGAAGAAATTTATCCTAATTTCCTTTTTAAATGGGCGACCCCTTATGCTCAGACTTTGGCACCTGGTTCTCGATTCCCCGCACAAGAGGAAATAGAGATCAGTGGGGAAGCTAAAGACCCGATAAAGAAAGTGTTTAAACAATTATTTTGATGCAAAAAATGTCTGCAACGTATGTTAGTAACAAGTAATTATAATCAACTAACCCATCAAAATTAGCAAAGACAATTACAAAGAGCAGAACATTTCAAAGGCGATCACGTGCAGTATGTGTGGAGATCTATTAACCGCATTCAAAAATCGTCAAACAATATAGAAAATAAGAGAGTTCCAGTCTTAAGCAAGATAGTTCGTTCAAGGAACGTCAAATGTGTGTAAAGTGAGACACGCCGGTTCAGTGTATGACATCCACAAGCCGTATGCTCAAACGAAACAAGCTTGGGATTTGATGTGGCAAAAGATGAACTGCGTGAGAAGTGAAATAATCTAGAGTAAGAAAAGGCCCAAAATGGAAGGGAAGGGAACATGAATTAGTCTCTCGTGCAGCGGCATGGTCCCGGCCTGCATGACCATCAGCAGGTCGGGGCCATCAGAGGGAGCAGTGTGCGGCGGTGGCATTCCATTGTAGGATGGTGACGGCTGCAAAGTCACGTCGCTAATTGCAGTGCGGGCAGGCACATCAGGAGGGGTGAAGGAGCAGCAAGAGTTTATAGAAGGATGTGACCGGGGCCCAGGAGAGGCATGAGTCTGGGGCCCAGAAAGGGCAAGGGCCTAGGGGCAGCATGGCCCAGCCCAGACTGCTATATGTGTGCGCTCAATCCGTGCAGCACAGCTGGTCTCCAGTCGTCTGAGGTAATCCTTGGCACTGGACCAAGACCGAGCTCTGTCAAGCCTGTGTGGTGACTGGTGTGCAACGGCCATTACACGTTAAAAAATCCAAACACAGGCATCTTCCACCATTCAAGATGTAGCTCGGGATCTGCAATATTAGATCCTTCATTAAAACACCTGAGAACTCATTCTTTTTTGCGTGGAAGCAAGTCATCCTCGCTTCCAGGGACTGCCTATGATGATGATGGTTATGGAGAAATGAAATATTGGACACACGGTGTTTGAAACAATATTGAGACAGAACATTAATCTCCAGCTCAGGTACAGGGTTATTCAGAGCAGCAGAAACAAAGTCTCAATGCCAGAATGAACATGGTTCAGTGCCCAATAGGAGCCCAGTAAATCCTGCTCCATTCACTGATTGGCTGTTCCTATTTACCCAGAATTCCGCGCGATGAAGAATGTGCCGACCCCAGACTTCAGGGGTCCAGTGCGCAGGCCCGGGAACTGGCAGTATTCGGAGCTTGCGCGGTGTGTGTAATGGCGGAGCAGTGATGGTGAAATGTGCTCCGCAAAACAGCTCAATTTCAGCGGGGCGGAGGTGAGTAATGGAGCAGCGGGTAGCCGGGGAGGCTTCATAAACAACTGGCGCCCGCCGGAAGCCCGGATTAATAACTGGAATATCGGCGGCTGCAGCCTCGAGGCTTTCTCCCGGTCACAGGCCCAGGGTAACGGCGGCCATCTTTGTACAGGAAGGCAGGGCCAGTTCTCCGACATCTTGGTTCAGTGAGCAGCAAAGCGCATGCATGGCATCTTGGTAAAGGAACAGCTGAGTTATATTCTCACACCTCGGATTTCTCACCGTCTCCGAAAGGCACTGCTCAGTGCTAAGCTTCTGGTTACATCCCAGACAATTGTAACAGGAAAGCCCCAGAGCTGTTCACTCCCAGGGTTAGAATCCCCATGTACAGTCCCAGGTTTAGAGTCCCCATGTACAGTCCCAGGGTTAGAGTCCCCATGTACAGTCCCAGGGTTAGAATCCCCATGTACAGTCCCAGGGTTAGAGTCCCCATGTACAGTCCCAGGATTAGAGTCCCCATGTACAGTCCCAGGTTTAGAGTCCCCATCTACAGTCCCAGGGTTAGAGTCCCCATGTACAGTCCCAGGGTTAGAGTCCCCATGTACAGTCCCAGGGTTAGAGTCCCCAGGTACAGTCCCAGGGTTAGAATCCCCATGTACAATCCCAGGGTTAGAGTCTCCATGTACAGTCCCAGGGTTAGAGTCCCCATGTACAGTCCCAGGATTAGAGTCCCCATGTACAGTCCCATGGTTAGAGTCCACATGTACAGTCCCAGGGTTAGAGTCCCCACGTGCAGTCCCAGGGTTAGAGTCCCCATGTACAGTCCCAGGGTTAATATCTCATAAAAACATAATAACATAAGAAATAGGAGCAGGAGTGGATCATTTGGCCCTTGGATGCTACTCTGCCATTCAATAAGATCATGGCTGATCACATCATGGACTCACCTCCGCTACCCTGCCCGCTCCCCATAACATTTTACTCCCTTATCGCTCAAATATCTGTCTATCTCTCCCTTTAATACATTCAATAACGCAGCCTCTACAGCTCTCTGGGGCAGTGAATTCCATAGATTTACCCTCTGAGCGAAGAAATTCCTCCTCATCTCAGTTTTAAATGGGTGACCCCTTATTCTGAGACTATGCACCCTAGTTTTAGTTTACCCTGAGTGGAAATATCTTCTCTGGATCCAGCTTCTCCAGTCCCCTCCTTATCATATGTTTCAATAAGATCACCTCTCATTCTTTTGAACTCCAAAGTGTATCAGCCCAACCTTCTCAACATATCCTCATCAGACAAACCCCTCATCGCCAGAATTAACCTCTGAACAGCCTCCAATGCAAATATATCCTTCCTTAAATACAGAGACCAAAACTGCACGCAGTATTCCAGGTGTGGTCTCACCAATACTCTGTACAGTTGTAGCAGGACTTCTCTGATTTTATGCTTTATCCCACTTGCAATAAAGGCCAACATTCCATTTGCCTTTCTGATTATTTGCTGTACCTGAAGACTGACTTTTTGTGTTTTATGCACAAACACCCTCAGGCCGCTCTGTCCTGTAGCACTTGCAATTTTTCTCCATTTAAATTATAATTTGCTTTTCTATTATTTCTGCCAAAGTGGATAACCGCACATTTTCCCATATTATACTACATCTGACAAATTTTTGCCCACTCATTTCGCCTGTCTATATCCCTTTGCAGATTTTTCGTGTCCTCAATTTGCTTTCTCACCCACCTTTGTATCATCAGCAAACTTGGCTATATTACACTCAGTCCTTACATCCAAGTGATTAATAAAGATTTTAAATAGTTGAGGACCTAGCACCGATTCCTGCGGCACCCCACTAGTCACCATTTGCCAACCAGAAAAAGACCCATTTATCCCGACTCTCTGTTTTCTGTTAGTTAGCCTATCCTCTATCCATGCTAATATACTGCCCCCAACCCAGTGAGCTTTTATCTTGTGCAGTAACCTCTTATGTGCCACCTTACCAAATGCCTTCTGGAAATCCAAATACTCCACATCCACTGGTTCCGCCTTATCCATCCTACTCATTATATCCTCAAAGAACTCCAGCAAATTTGTCAAACATGATTTCCCTTTCATGAAGCCATACTGACTCTGCTTGATTGAATCATGCTTTTCCAAATGTCCCACTCCTGCTTCCTTAATAATGGTCTTCAGCACTTTCCCAATGACAGATATTAGGCTAACTGGTCTATAGTTTCCTGCTTTTTGTCTGCCTCCTTTTTTAAATAGAGGCGTTACATTTTCGTTTTTCCAATCTGTTGGTACCGCCCCAGAATCCAGGGAATTTTGGTAAATTACAACCAACGTATCCACTATCTCTGCAGTCACTTCTCTTAAGACCCTACGATTTAAGCCATCATGGCAAGGTGACTTCTCTGCCTTTAGTCCCATTATTTTTCTGAGCACTACTTCATTATGAATAGTGATTGTATTAAGTTCCTCCCTCACTATGGCCCCTTGATTATCCACTTCAGTAATACTCTCAGTGACCTAGTGTTTTACTGTAATTAAACAGATCTCAGATTGTTTCTGTCAGATATTAACTCCTGCACGGTCCCACCAAACACTCCCACTCCCTCGTCCCTCTGATGTTTTTGTAGAATTGCTTTGTGAAGACGGGATCATGGAGAGAAACACGCTGCACGGAATGATCCCAAATTGAGCATCTCCAAGGGAAAAGGCTCCCAGCTTTAATCATTCTCTGTCCTCTCCCCTCAGGCCTAGTTCCTTTGCTCAGATTCTGATAATAAGTAAATAGGGGAATGTGCGCTTTGATTTTTGCAGATTGAATTAATTCAGAGAGCTGCGCATGCACGGTCCAGCCCCACCCCCTGTGTCGATTTCCAGTGAGCAGAATAGCACATGCGCCCTCCCCTCCCCCAGCACTGCCTGTGATCACCATTCACTCAGTGAGTGGAAGAAGATTGTGTAAACAGCCTGGAATGGAGACACCGTGACCCTGGGATAAGGCAGCAAGCAGCAGACTCCTTACAGCAGTGCAGCGCTTTGGGAGCGTGTCCGCAGATGGACTCAGAGATCGGCATTGAGTCTGGGGGGAGTTCAGGGGGAGTCGGGGGCTGTGTGTAAGAGGCAGAGTGGACCAAGAACCAGTGTCAGTGCATAGTGTGAGGGGGGGAAGGGAGAGGCCATTCTCGGGCAATGTGTGGACAGTGTTTGTCCCGGGTAAGGGAGACAGAATGGGTAGAAACTGCTATTTATAATCTGCTGCTTTCTCTCTCCAAACCAGCAGTGAATATTCCTGGTTTAGTTCCCTCGGGGGCTGTGTGTAAGAGGCAGAGTGGAGCAGTAACTCTTTCCGGAACATGCTGTGAGTGGGTGAAGGGAGAGGCCATTCTCGGGCTGTGTGTGGACAGTATAAGGTAACAGAGAATGTAAACCACTCGCTCATTCAAATAATTTCTGCTTTCTTTCCCCAAATCAGTTGTGAATTTTCCTGATTCAGTTCCAATCTCACCATGTCAGTTGTTCTTGGGCAGTGAGCAGTGGAAACACAGTCTGACAGTGAGGATGTGTGGAATTTCATAAAATGCATCTATTGCAGGCACCAGGAAAGGAGTGTGGGAGAAGATATTTTAAAGATGGGTTATATTGTTTCGGTGAGCTGAGTTCTCCAGAACCGTGTTGCTGATGATTGAGAGATACATTGTCACTCCCTCAGATAAATCGTATTGTCCCCTGCATCCATATCTTAGAACTAATAATGTTCTCGTACTATTATTCTCACAGCAAAATTCTTCAACCAGCCAGAACAAATATGATCTTTCCTCCACCCAGTATACAAGGAACAGTGCAGGCAGCTCATTCTAACACATAGTAAGTAGATTATCACTCACAGAGCGCAGAGACACAGAACGGGCCTCAATCCTATTGTCACAGAAAGCAGAAGCTGTCAGTCCCACAGTGATCCGAAGTGGCAGAGTTACATTGTGAATCTTACAGCCACATGGAGCAGTAGAATCAGATGCTGTTTCACCATTGAAACAGATCACACTGACTGGTACATTAAACACCCGCACTCACTTTCCAGAAACTGGCAGGTAGAGAATAAAAAACAATCATCTATCAGAAAAAATGTCAAACAGAAAGTATAAACCACACTCGCATATCAGAAGCTGATGGGTACAGAGCAAAAGCCATATTCATGTTTCAGAATCTGACGGATTCAGTATTTAACCCCCCGAACATACCAGAAGATGACAGGTGCAGAATAAAACCCACATTCCCGTACCATAAACTGACAGATTCAGTATACAACACACAAACACATATATGAAAGTGACAGCAACAGAATAAAATCCCCACTTACATACCAGAGAGTGACAGGTGAACTGTAAACCCCATGTGCACATGTCGGAAAACTGAAATGCATTAAGTAAAATTGTTACTTGCATCGCAGGAACTGATCGGGGCAGAGTAAAACCCACACACACACATCTGGACAATGACACGGAGAAGGCAAAATCTTCACTCACATATCAGAAATACAGGTAAAAAGTAAAATTGATTCTCATGTTCACATACCAGACACTGGCAAATACAGATTAAACTCAGACTACCACAGCAGAAACTGAGAGGCACAGATTAAACCTCAACACACACCAAAAACTGACAGTTACAGAAAAATACACACACTTGCATATCAGTGACTGAGAGATACAGTATAAAACCCATACTCACATATTAGAGGCTGACATATTAAAATTCATATTCCCATAACATAAATTGACATACAGTGACATGCCCAGACTCACAAACCAGTAATTGACAGGTACAGGGTAAAGATCTCTCTTTCATTCCAGAAACTAACAGGTACAAAGGAAAGTCCACTCAAAATTAAACAGAAACTGGCCGGTATAGAGTGAGGCCCACAATCACATATCAGAACTTGACAGGTACAAAATAAAACCCAGGCTCCCATAACACAAATGGAGATACAGAGAAAGGCCCACACTCACATACCAGAGACCGACAGATTCAGCATAAAACTCACCTGCATAACACAAATTGACAGTTAGAAAGTAAAACGAATACTCTGTCAGGAATTGATGGTACACAGTAAAACAATCCTAATATAAAGGAGAATGACGGGTTTGGAGTAGAGCTCACATTAACATAACAGAGATGTACAGATACAGCACAAAATACACATCACACACCAAGAATGGAAAGAAACATAGAAAATAGGTGCAGGAGCAAGCCATTCGGCCCGTCGAGCCTGCATCGCCATTCAATATAATCATGGTTGATCATGCAACTTCAGTACCCCACTCCCGCTTTCTCTCCCTATCTCTTGATCCCCTTAGCCGTAAGAGCCACATCTAATTCCCTCTTGAATATATCCAACGAATTGGACTCCAAAACTTTCTGTGGTAGAGAATTGCACAGGTTTACCACTCTCTGGGTGAAAAAGTTTCTACTCATTTCAGTCCGATATGGCTTGCCCTTATCCTTAGATTGTGACCCCTGATTCTGGACTTCCCCAACATCAGGAACATTCTTCCTGCATCTAACCTGTCCAGTCCTGTCATAATTTTATAAGTTTCTGAGATCCCCACTCATTCTTCTAAATTCCAGCATAGCTGATCCAATCTTTCTTCATATGTCAGTCCTGCCATCCTGGGAATTAGTCTGGTGAACCTTCGCTGCACTCCCTCAACAGCAAGCACGTCCTTGCTCAGATTAAGAGACCAAAACTGCACACAATACTCAAGGTGTGGTCTCACCAAGGCCCTGCACAACTGCAGTAAGTCTTCCCTGCTCCTATACTCAAGTCCCCTCGCTATGAAGGCCAGCATGCCAGTTGCTTTCTTTACTGCCTGCTGGACCTGCCTACCTTCAGTGACTGATGCACCATGACACCCAGGTCTCTTTGCACCTCCCATTTTACTAATCTGCCACCATTCAGATAATAATCTGCCTTCCTGTTTTTGCCCCCAAAGTGGATAACCTCACAATAATCCACATTATACTGCATCTGCCATGTAATTGCCCATTCACCTAACCTGTCCAAGTCACCTTGCAGCCTCTGAGCATTCTACTCACAGCTGACACTGACACCCAGCTTAGTGTCATCTGCAAACTTGGAGATATTACCTTCAATTCCATCGTCTAAATCATTAATATATATTGAGAATAGCTGTGATCCCAGCACTGAAACTTGCGGCACCCCACTAGTCACTGCCTGCCATTCTGAAAAAGACCCGTTTATTCCTACTCTTTGCTTCCTGTCTGTCAACAAGTTCTCTATTCACGTCAATACATTATCCCCAATACCATGTGCTTTAATTTTGCACACCAATCTCTTGTGTGGGACCTTGTCATAAGTCTTTTGAAATTCCAAATACAACACATCCACTGGTCCTCCCTTATCCACTCTACTAGTTACATCCTCAAAAAACTCTCGAAAGTTTGTCAAGCATGATTACCCTTTCAGAAATCCATGCTGACTTGGACCAATCCTGTCACTGTTTTCCAAATGCTCTGCTATTACATCTTTAATAATTGATTGCAGCATTTTCCCCACCACCAATGTCAGGCTAACCGGTCTACAATTCCGTTTTCTCTCTCCCTCCTTTTTTTAACAAGTGGGGATACATTAGCTACCCTCCAATCTACAGGTACTGATCCATAGTTCATGAAATTCTGGAAAATGACCACCAATGCATCTACTATTTCTCGGGCCACTTATTTAACTACTGTGGGATGCAGACTATCAGGCCCTGGGGATTTATCGGCCTTCAGTCCCATCAGTTTTCCTCCAACCATTTCCTGACTAATAAGGATTTCCCTCAGTTCTTCCTTCCCATTAGACCCTCGGTTCCCTAGTAATTTCGGGAGGTTATTCGTGTCTTCCTTGGTGAAGACAGAACCAAAGTATTTGTTCAATTGGTCTGTCATTTCCTTGTTCACTGTTATGAATTCACCTGATTCTGACTGCAAGGAACCATGTTTGTGTTCATTAATCTTTTTCTCTTGACATATCTATAGAAGCTTCTGCAGTCAGTTTTTAATGTTCCCTGCAAGCTTACTCTCATACTCTATCTTCCCTTCTAATTAAACCCTTAGTCCTCCTCTGTTGAATTCTACATTTCTCCCAGTCCTCAGGTTTGCTGCTTTTTCTGGCCAGTTAAAATGTCTTCCTTGGATTTAACACTGTCCCTAATTTCCCTTGTTAGCCACGATTGAGCCGCCTTTCCGGTTTTATTTTTACGCCAGACAGAGATGCACAATAGTTGTAATTCATCCATGTGATCATTAAATGTCTGCCATTGCCTATCCACCGGCAACCCTTTAAGTATCATTCGCCTGTTTATCCCAGCCAAATCACATCTTATACCATTGAAGTTTCCTTTAAGTTCAGGACCCTAGTCTCTTAGTTAACTGTGTCGCTCTCCAGCTTAATGAAGAATTCTACCATATTATGGTCACTCTTCCCCAAGTGGCCACTCATGACCAGATTGCTAATTAATCCTCTCTCTTTACACAAGACCCAGTCTAGGATGGCCTGCTCTCCAGTTGGTTCCTCGACATATTGGTCTAGAAAATCATCCCTGATACACTCCAGGAAATCTTCCTCCACAGTATTGCTACAAGTTTGGTTAGCCCAATCAATATCTAGGTTAAGGTCACCCATGATAACTGCTGTACCCTTATTGCACGTGTCCCTAATTTCCTGTTTGATGCCATCCCCAACCTCCCTACTATTGTTTGGTGGTCTGCACATAACCCCAACTCACGTTTTCTGCCTTTGGTGTTTCACAGCTCAACCCATATAGGTTCCACATTATTCCTGCCAATGTCTTCCTCACTATTGCATTAACCTCCTCTTAACCTTTAACACTACCCCACCTCATTTTCCTTTCTAGCTATCCTTCCTGAATATTGAATACTCCCAGATGTTATGTTCCCAGCCTTGGTTACCCTGGAGCCATGTCTCAGTAATCCCAATTACATCATATCTATTAACAGCTAATTCGTCCACCTTATTACAATGCTTCTCGCTTTGAGACTCAGATCCTTCAGGCTTGTGTTTTTTAAACACTCTTTGTCCTTATGGAATTATGTTGTAATATGGCCCTTTTTGATACAGAATGAAACCCACAGGCAATTACCAGAAATTGACAGGTACGGGATAAAATCCAACTCTCGTATCAGAAATTAACATACAGAGTAAAACCCTCATCCACATACCAGAGATGGACAGATGCAGAATAAAATCCACACTCCCATACCAGACACCCACTACATAAGAAAATATGAACAGAAGAAATAGGAGCAGGAGTAGGCCATACGGCCCCCCGAGCCTGCTCCATAATTTAATACGATCATGGCTGATCCGATCATCGACTCAGGACCACTTCCCTGCCCGCTTCCCATAACACCTTATTCCCTTATCATTTAAGACAATGTCTATCTCTGTCTGAAATGTATTCAATGTCCCAGCTTCCACAGCTCTCTGAGGCAGCGAATTTCACAGGTTGTAACCCTCTGAGAGAAGAAATTCCTCCGCACCTCAATTTTAAATGGAGGGCCCCTTATTCTAAGATTATGTCCCCTATTTCTAGTCTCACCGATTAGTGAAAACATCCTTTCTGCTTCCTCCTTGTCAATTCCCCTCAATATCTTATACATTTCGGTAAATCACCTCTCATTCGTTCTTCTGAACTCCAATGAGTAGAGGCCCAACCTCCTCAATCTTTTCTCATAAGTCAACCCCCTCATCTCCGGAATCAACCTGGTGAACCTTCTCTCAACTTCCTCCAAAACAAGCATATCCTTTCATAAATATGAAAACCAAAACTGCACGCAGTATTCAAGGTGTGGCCTCACCAATAACTTGTATAACTGTAGCAAGATTTCCGTGCTTTTCTACTCCAGCCACTTTGCAATAAAGGCCAAGATTCAGTTGGCCTTCCTGATCACCTGATGTCCCTGCATACTAACCTTTTGTGTTTCATGCACAAGTACCCCCAGGTCCCGCTGTACTGCAGCACTTTGAAATCTTTCTCCATTTAAATAATAACTTGCTCTTTGATTTTTTTTATGCCATAGTGCATGACCTCACACTTTCCAACATTATACTCCATCTGCCAAACTTTTGCCCACTCAATTAGTCTATCTGTGTCCTTTTACAGATTATTTGTGTCTTCCTCACACATTGCTTTTCCTCCCATCTTCATATCATCAGCAAATTGGCTACGTTACAGTCGGACCCTTCTTCCAAGTCGTTAATATAGATTGTAAATAGCTGGGGCCCAGCACTGATCCCTGCGGCACCCCACTAGTTACTGATTGTCAACCCAAGAATGAACCATTTATACCGACTCTCTGTTTTCTGTTAGTTAGCCAATCCTCTATCCATGCTAATATATTACCCCCAGCCCCGTAAACTTTTATCTTGTGCAGTAACCTTTTGTGTGGCACCAGTCAAATGCCTTCTGGGAGTCCAAGTACAACACACCCACTTTATCCACCCTGTTCATTACATGCTCAAAGAATTCCAGCAAATTTGTCAAACTTAACTTCCCCTTCATAAATCCATGCTGACTCTGCCTGTCCGAATTATGCTTTTCCAAATGTCGTGCTACTGCTTCTTTAAGAATGAACTCTTCAACATTTTCCCAACCACAGATGTTAGGCGAACTGGTCTATAGTTTCCTGATTTTTGTATGCCTCCTTTTTAAACGAGTGTGGCTCTCAGTCCCCGGGCAACACCGAGTGTGGCTCTCAGTCCCCGGGCAACACAGAGTGTGGCTCTCAGTCCCCGGGCAACACCGAGTGCGGCTCTCAGTCCCCGCGCAACACCGAATGTGGCTCTCAGTCCTCGGGCAACAACGAGTGTGGCCCTCCGTTTCCGGGCAACACCGAGTGCGGCTCTCGGTCCCCGGGTAACACCGAGTGCGGCTCTCGGTCCACGGGCAACACCGAGTGTGGCTCTCGGTCCCCGGGCAACACCGAGTGTGGCTCTTAGACCACGGGCAACACCGAGTGCGGCTCTCGGGCTCCCGGCCAACACCGAGTGCGGCACTCAGACCCCGGGCAAAACCGAGTGCGGCTCTCAGTCCCTGGGCAACACTGAGTGAGGCTCTCAGTGCCCGGACAACACCGAATGTGGCTCTCAGTCCCCGGGCAACACCGAGTGTGGCTCTCAGTCCCCGGGCAACACCGAGTGTGGCTCTCAGTCCCCGGGCAACACCGAGTGTGGCTCTCAATCGCCGGGCAACACCAAGTGTGGCTCTCGGTCCCCGGGTAACACCGAGTGCGGCTCTCAGTCCCCAGGCAACACCGAGTGTGGCTCTCGGTCCCCGGGTAACACCGAGTGTGGCTCTCAGTCCCCAGGCAACACCGAGTGTGGCTGTCGGTCCCCGGGCAACACCTTGTGTGGCTCTCGGTCCCCGGGTAGCACCGAGTGTGGCTCTCAGTCCCCAGGCAACACCGAGTGTGGCTCTCGGTCCCCGGGTAACACCGAGTGTGGCTCTCAGTCCCCAGACAACACCGAGTGTGGCTCTCGGTCCCCGGGTAACACCGAGTGTGGCTCTCAGTCCCCAGGCAACACCGAGTGTGGCTGTCGGTCCCCGGGCAACACCTTGTGTGGCTCTCGGTCCCCGGGTAACACCGAGTGTGGCTCTCAGTCCCCAGGCAACACCGAGTGTGGCTCTCGGTCCCCGGGTAACACCGAGTGTGGCTCTCAGTCCCCAGGCAACACCGAGTGTGGCTCACGGACCCTGGGCAACACCGAGTGCGGCTTTCGGGCCCCGGGCAACACCGCGTGTGGCTCTCGGTCCCCGGGCAACACCGCGTACGGCTCTCAGTCCCCGGGCATCACCGAGTGCGGCTCTCAGGCCCTCAGTCAGAGCCACTGGGCCATGCACCAGCACCCCCCGGGGGCAGCACCTTCCCCACACCAGGAAAACAACAACTTACATTTAAACAGCAGGCCCAGCAATTCCCAGCCGCTCTGTATCAGTGGGAGCTGGATGTGGAAGTCACTCACTGGCCTCCTGTGTGGGTCTGTTTGTTACATCAGTTTGAACTGGATGGAGAGGGAGGAGAAGCTGCTGGGTTTCACCCTCAGTACTTCTGGGCCCAGTGGGAACAACAATCTACCATGTGGGCCTGTCGAGGGAGGTGGGGTCCCTTCCCTGAAGGTCAGTACTGACCCAGATGTGTTTTTACTACAATCCGGCAGCTTTCATGGTTATTTTTTTGCCCCAAAAATGACCAGATTCATTTAGCTCAATTTCACAACCTGCCTTTGTGTTTTTGTGGGTTCTCTCACACTCACTTTTCCTGTTTGTAATTCACTTTACAGGGTGTTAAAAGGGGAGGATTTGAAGACTGGAAGTTCAAACCAATCATCACCTCAAGATCTTACAGTCACTCGATACATCGGGACTGGAATATCATCAGTTTTTGACCATGGAAGCAGAAGGCGCCGTTCACAGTGGGGAGAAACGGTACACATGCTCTGTGTGTGGACAAGGCTTCAGCCAATCATCCAAACTGGAGAGACACAAGTGCAGTCACACTTGGGAGAAACCGTGTAACTGTTGGGATTGTGGGACACGTTTCAACTACCCATCCCAGCTGGAAACACATCGGCGAGTTCACACTGGGGAGAGTCCGTTCACCTGCTCCGACTGTGGGAAGGGATTCATTCAGTCATCCGACCTGCTGACACACCAGCGAGTTCAGACTGGGGAGAGACCGTTCACCTGCTCCGACTGTGGGAAGGGATTCACTACAATATCCCACCTGATGACACACCAGCGAGTTCACACTGGGGAGAGGCCGTTTACCTGCTCTGACTGTGGGAAGGGATTCACAACATCATCCAACCTGCTGACACACCAGCGAGTTCATAATGAGGAGAGACCTTGTAAATGTTCTGACTGTGAGAAGAATTTTAAAAGCAAAGAGCAACTGATGACACACCAGCGAATTCACACCGGGGAGAGGCCGTTCACCTGCTCCGACTGTGGGAAGGGATTCACTCAGTTATCCAACCTCCTGACACACCAGCGAGTTCACACTGGGGAGAGGCCGTTCACCTGCTCCGACTGTGGGAAGGGATTCATTATATCATCCCACCTGCTGAGACACCAGCGAGTTCATAATGAGGAGAGACCTTGTAAATGTTCTGAATGTGAGAAGAGTTTTAAAAGCAAAGAGCAACTGATGACACACCAGCGAGTTCACACTGGGGAGAGGCCGTTCACCTGCTCCGACTGTGAGAAGAGATTCATTCAGTAATCCGACCTGCTGACACACCAGCGAGTTCACACTGGGGAGAGACCGTTCACCTGCTCGGACTGTGGGAAGGAATTCACGACATCATCCAGCCTGCTGAGACACCAGCGAGTTCATAATGAGGAGAGACCTTGTAAATGTTCTGACTGTGAGAAGAGTTTTAAAAGCAAAGAGCAACTGATGAGACACCAGCGAGTTCACACTGGGGAGAGACCTTGTAAATATTCTGACTGTGAGAAGAGTTTTAAAAGCAAAGAGCAACTGATGAGACACCAGCGAGTTCACACTGGGGGGAGACCTTGTAAATGTTCTGACTGTGAGAAGAGTTTTAAAAGCAAAGAGCAACTGATGAGACACCAGCGAGTTCACAATGGGGAGAGGCCTTCAGCTGCTCTGAATGTGGGAAGGGATTTATTACTTCAACCAACCTGCTAACACACCAGCGAGTTCACACTGGGGAGAGACCGTTCACCTGCTCTGAGTGTGACAATGGATTCTCTCAGTCAGGCAACCTGCTGAGACATCAGCGAGTTCACAAGTGACTGCAGGGGTTGGATTCTGCTGTTATTCACATCCCGGACTGAATCGTGTTCATTCTGACAGTTTGGGTTTATAACTCCTGTAACACTGATGTTAATTACTCCTGAAATCAACTGGAGTTTAATATTTGTGATGTAGACACATAAATTAGTGTTTCTTTCAACACATTGCTGTGGATTTTTGACTTTCTCACCTGAGTGTTTAGCATCACCTGACTGGAGCTGAGAAAGGACATTCTGTGGGGAGGATCTTACGGGTGGATCAGAATTTAGCCTGGACACTGACCTTCAGGGCCACACTTAGATCTCATTCTTCTGAACTGCAATATTTTTATTCCAACCTCCTCAACCTACTCAACCGTAAGTCAAACCCCTCAACTCGGGAATCAACTCTGGAATCTGCAGCAGACATGAGCAAGGACCTGAGGCTTATTAAAATACACATATTTCATTACAGACAAGGTTACGCTGGGAGAAATGTTCAGTTAGAACACAAGAAATAGGAGCCGGAGTAGGCCATTTGGCCCCTCGGGCCTCCTCCACCATTCAATAAGATCATGGCTGATCTGATCATGGACTCCGTTCCACTTCCCTGCCCACTTCCCATAATCCCTTACTCACTTATCGCTCAAAAATCTGTCTATTTCCAACTTAAATATATTCAAAAACCCAGCCTCCACAGCTCTCCTGGGCAGAGAATTCCACAGATTTACAACCCTCAGAGAAGAAATTCCTCATCTCAGTTTTAATTGGGTGGCCCCTTATTCTAAGACTATGTCCCCTAGTTTTAGTTTCCTGTGTAAGTGGAAATATCCTCTCTACATCCACCTATCAAGCCTCTCATTATCTTATATTTTGATGAAATCACATCTCATTCTTCTGAACTCCAATGTGTTTAGGCCCAACCTACTCAAGCTATCTTCATAAGTCAACCCCCTCATCTCCGGAATCAACCAAGTGAACCTTCTCTGAACTGCCTCCAATGCAGATATATCCTTCCTTAAATACGGAGACCAAAATACAGAGTCCATTACATGCAAAATGCCAATCAAACCAGCAGCACACTGGCACTTAACAGTGTGTAATTGGCCTACAGGCTTTTCTTGAATAGATTTGCTGAGTGGATGTAAACTTAAACCAGGTTTACAGATGTGATGCTCTATTCACATATTGAGGGGGGAAGAGATGCTGTGGGGCACATGCTAAGTCCAGTAGCTGAAAGTGATTAACAAACTGGGTTTTGTGTTTAGTGATCCCAGGCGTGTTACCACTACCAGCAAAATCGAAGCCCATGGAATAACAGGGACAGTGGCAGCATGGATATGAAAGTGGTTAAGTGACACACACACAGTAGTGGTGAACGGTTGTTTTTCAGACTGGAGGAAGTGCTGTTCCCCAGAGGTCGGTATTGGGGCCACTGCTTTTTTTGATCTATATTAATGACCTATGTACAGGGCACAATTTCCAAATCTACAGCTCAAACAAAACTTGGAAGTACAGTGAACAGTGAGGAGGATGGTGATAGACTTCAGAAAGATATAGACAGGCTGGTGGAATGGGCAGACATGTGGCAGATGAAACTTCACGTCGAAAAGTTCAAAATTGATACATTTTGGGTGGAAGAAAGAGGAGAGGAAATATAAACTGAAGGGTACAATTGTAAAGGGGTGCGTGAACAGAGAGACCCAGGAGTATATGTGCACCAATCACTGAAGGTGGCAGCACAGGTTGAAAAGTGGTTACAAAGACTTACAGGATCCTCGGATTCATGAATAGAGGGATAGAGTACAGAAGTGTGGATTTTATGTTGAACCCACGAAAAACTCTGGTTCGGCCTCAACTGGAGTATTGTGTCCAATTCTGGTTCATCATCATCATCATAGGCAGTCCCTCGGATTGAGGAAGACTTGCTTCCACTCTAAAAATGAGTACTTAGGTGGCTGAACAGTCCAATACGAAGCCACAGTCCCTGTCACAGGTGGGAAAGATAGTCGTTGAGCGAAGGGGTGGGTGGGACAGGTTTGCCGCACGCTCTTTCTGATGCCTGCGGTTGATTTCTGCATGCTCTCGGCGATGACTCTCGAGGTGCTCAGCGCTCTCCTGGATGCACGTCATCCACTTAGGGCGGTCTTTAGCCAGGGACTCCCAGGTGTCAGTGGGGATGTTGCACTTTATCAGGGAGGCTTTGAGGGTGTCCCTGTAACGTTTCCTCTGCCCACCTTTGGCTCGTTTGCTGTGAAGAAGTTCTGAGTAGAGTGCTTGCTTTGGGAATCTCGTGTCTGGCATGCGAACAATGTGGCCTGTGCAGCGGAGATGACCAAATGTGGTCCGTGCTTCAATGCTGGGAATGTTGGCCTGGCCGACGACGCCAACGTTGGTGCATCTGTCCTTCCAGGGAATTTGTAGGATCTTGCGGAGACCTCGTTGGTGTTATTTCTCCAGCAATTTGAGGTGTCCACTGCACATAGTCCATGTCTCTGAGGGTGGGTATTACTACAGCCCTGCAGACCATGAGCTTAGTGGTAGATTTGAGGGTTTGATCTTCAAACACTCTTTTCCTCAAGCGGCCGAAGGCTGCACTGGAGGCGGTGTTGACTTTTGTCATCAATGTCTGGTCTTGTTGATAAGAGGTTCCCGAGGTATGGGAAATGGCCCACGTTGTTCAGAGTCGCGCCATGGATTTTGATGACTGCGGGGTGGGGGGTGAGTGGAGGGAGTACTATTTGGCGAGGACAGGCTGGTGGCGGACCTCGGACTTAGATGTTTAGTGTAAGGCCCATGCTTTCGTATGCCTCAGTAAATATGGTGACTATGACTTGAAGTTCAGCCTCTGTATGTTCACAGACGCAGGTATTGTCCGCGTACGGTAGCTCAACGACAGAGATTGGGGTGGTCTTGGACCTGGCCTGGAGACGAGGAAGGTTGAACAAGTTCCCACTGGTTCTGTAATTTAGTTCCACTCCAGCGCGGAGCTTGTTGACTGAGCTGGAGCAATTCTGGCTTCCGCATTTTAGTAAGTATACAACGGCCTTTTGAGAGTGTGCAGAAAAGTTTTACGAGAATGATTCCAGGGATGAGGGACTTCAGTTACGTGGATAGTCTGGAGAAGTTGGGGTTGCTCTCGGAACAGAGAAGAATGAGAGGAGATTTCACAGAGGTGTTCAAAATCATGAGGGGTCTGGACAGAGTAGCTAGAGTGGGATTAGTAGAATCTCTTGCAGATAGCCGGCATGGCCTACTTCCATGTTGTAACCAGTCTCTGATTCTATGATGATGAAAAATGTGTTGCCCAGGATGCTCCATCTTCCGGGCACTGGGACCCAGTTGGGAACAGCGAAACTGAAGCCCCGCCCACTCTCTGTTCCCAAACCAAGATGGCCACGCATGCGCCCTGATCCCGCCCTGTGCAAAATGGCCGCCAGTGACCCCGCTCTGCCGGGCCTGTCAGCACGGGGCCCTTGGGCTCTAATTCTGGGCCTTAGATTTATTCTGTATCTAATCAGTGCTGTACCTGCTCTGGTAGTGTTCGATGGGACAGTGCAGAGGAAGCATTTTAATACATACAAAAAATGACGGACAGGTGAAGACCATCTGGTCGATCAAGCCTGTCCCACACAATTGCGATATATCACAGCGTATACACCCCACTCCACCCGAGTCCCTGTGATCTCCTGGGAGAGGCAAAAATATAGATTGAAAAAAAAAATTAGGACAATTTGGGAATGTAAAATCTGGGAAATTCCTCTCCAACCCATCTAAGTGATGGAAACTAGTCCAGGAGATCACTCTGGCCATTAAACTCCCTGCAGTACCTACCTTCTGTAAGTGTTAATCTCCGCCGCAGCCAGAAACAAATCCAGCTTTTTCTTGAAGGAATTCAGTGAGTCTGTATCCACCACATGAGAGGGCAGCTTGTTCAAGAGGTCGACTGTTCTCTGGGAAAAGAACAACCTCCTGATGTCTAACCTAGATCTATCCTTATACAACTGAAATGTGTGTCCCTGGTCCTGCCTAACCTATTTAATTGAAATAAACAGTCAGCTGGAACACTCTTTCACCTTCATTATCTTATAAACCGCAATCATATCGCCCTAAGTCTACACTGCTCTCAGGTAAAGAGTCCCAACTCTTTTAATCTATCTTGGTAACGAAGATGCTTTAGACTTGGAATTAGTCTAGTGACCCTTTCCAGAACCTCAATATCACCCACCATGTGAGGAGACCAAAACTGGACACAGTATTCCAAGTGTGGCCTGACTAAGGTCTTGTACTCGGACAAAACAGTACTCCTCGCCTTATACTAAATTGACCTATGGATACACCCCAACACCCTATTGGCTCTAACTGTCGCTGCATCGCATTGCTCGTGTACCTTTAAGGATGTATTCACTAGAATGTCTAAATCTCTTTCTATCTCCATCATCTTTAATGCCTTTCCCTGGAGGGTGTATGAATGTTGAGCATTTGCCCTGCCCACATACATAACACTGAACTTATCTAAGTTATACATCATTTTCCAGTCATGAGGCCAGTGTCCCAACACTTTAATATCTGCCTGAATCAGAGGAGCCTCTTCTACAGTTTGAGCACTCGCACAGATCTTGGTATAATTTCAAAATTGTGCCCCCAACCCCAAAATCCAGATCATAAATAAAAATAGTGAAAAGCAATAGTCCCAAAACTGATCCCTGCAGGACACCACTGGT